>NW_017729008.1:30457519-30458597 GCF_001723915.1 Gavialis gangeticus
AAGACTATTTCCCAGTCAGGGCAGCTAGGATCTGGAACCAACTTCCAAGTGAAGTGGTGCTGGCTCCTATCTTTGGGGTTTTTAAGAGGAGGCTTGATAATTACCTAGCTGGGGTCATATGAGCCCAGTATTCTCTCCTGCCCAGGGCAGGGGGTCAGACTTGATGATCTACTTAGGTCTCTTCCGACCCTACATCTATGAATCATATACAAGAAACCCATGGACCAACATGTATATCTACACACAACCAGCAATCACTCTAAACACACCAAGAAAGCTGTAATTTACAGCCAAGCCCTCAAATACCACCAAATTTTCACTGAGGAGAATACCTGCGATCAGAGCTGACCCGAGCAGAACATGGGGCCCAGGGCAAATCAGCCCGTGTGGGCCCCTGCCCTGATCCTGTGCACCCCAGATGTGAGCAAGTCACCTCCAATAATTAATCTCATCCAGTGCACCAAATGCCCTAATGAGAAATACATAGGAAAAACCAAACAACAACTGTGCATCAGAATGAACGCTGAAAATCCATCAAAGACAAATATTCAATTACCTGTGGGAGCACACTTCCGACAAGATAGTCACTCTGTCTCCAATCTCTCAGTTCTAATCCTCAAAAGGAACTTACAAAAAACCTTTCGTAGACGAGCCTACGAACTTCACTTCATAAATCTACTGGATACAAAAAATCATGGGCTTAATATAGATATTGGATTTATGACACACAACAACCTGCCTGACAGCTGACCACTCATTTGCATCTTCACAGATGTCTTGTTTACTTTAGCTTCTTTTCTACCTTGGAGAACTCATAATACCAGCAGTCTCCCATTGCCTGAAGGAGGGTGTTTGTGCCTGAAAGTTTGCAAAGAACTTTTTCCCAACTATTTAGTTAGTCTAATAAGAGATATTGCATCTACCCAACAAACCTTGCCTGCCTGTGTCCTGTGTTACACAGATCAGATTAGATCACAGATGGCTAACCCGTGGCATGAATACCACAAGTAGCATGTAGCAGATCAGGGAAGGGAAAGTGAATGAAGCATCAGATGGGGCAGGAAACAGACAGAGCAGC
>NW_017729008.1:30463799-30474108 GCF_001723915.1 Gavialis gangeticus
ACGAGCCTACGAACTTCACTTCATAAATCTACTGGATACAAAAAATCATGGGCTTAATATAGATATTGGATTTATGACACACAACAACCTGCCTGACAGCTGACCACTCATTTGCATCTTCACAGATGTCTTGTTTACTTTAGCTTCTTTTCTACCTTGGAGAACTCATAATACCAGCAGTCTCCCATTGCCTGAAGGAGGGTGTTTGTGCCTGAAAGTTTGCAAAGAACTTTTTCCCAACTATTTAGTTAGTCTAATAAGAGATATTGCATCTACCCAACAAACCTTGCCTGCCTGTGTCCTGTGTTACACAGATCAGATTAGATCACAGATGGCTAACCCGTGGCATGAATACCACAAGTAGCATGTAGCAGATCAGGGAAGGGAAAGTGAATGAAGCATCAGATGGGGCAGGAAACAGACAGAGCAGCAGATCAGGACAGGATACAGAGCAGGAGCAGAGCAACAGATTGAGCTGGGGGATCAGAGTAGCACTTCGGGTGGGTACAGGGCTAATTTATGGAATTCCTGTCAAAAAGGCTCGTCCCACTAGATTAAATCCGGGGTCTCAAATAAACAGCACACGGGCTGGATCTGGCCTACTAACCCCAGTCATCAGGTCTGCAGACTTTTGCCCCAGCTCTGTGCGCCTTATAAACCTCATCTCCTCCCATGAAATCAGGTGGATGGAAAGATGTGAGAGCAGTGTGAAGCAGCACTGCCAGCCTGGCCAGAGCCAGGACAAAAGAACTGGTACTGCAGTCAGAAGCTCCACCACTGCGGGCTCAGCCTGCTGAGATCGGGTCTTTTGGCCTGGCTCAGCAGGATCTGCCCACAATGGTGGAGCTTCTGATTGGGGTGCTGCTGGAAATGTTCAGGCCCAGGCTTTCACTGGAGTACTGGCTGCCACTTCAGAAAGCTCCTGCAACCTCGCCAGAGTCCTGGCTCTGGTGGCATAAGGTAGAGAGCTTCTCTTCACACTGCTGCTGGAGCTATCTGTCTGCTGCTGCAGAAAGCCGTACTACCATGGCCAGAGCTGAGGATCTGGCTATGGTGATGGAGTTGGCTTATGGTGCCACTGGGGCTGCCAGTGCCCCAGCTCTCACCAGCACACATGCTGCTGCTATGAGAACCCATGGTCCTACTCTGTTGCCAACACCCGGCTCTTGCCAGAGTGCTAATTGCTACTGTGGTCAAAGACCTGGCTCTAACTGTGGTGGCACAAGGGTGAGTGAGTGCACTGTGTACACGTCCCTGAAGGGTCAGGGTTGTGGCTGCCATCTGAGGAAGTGTCATCACTGGTGGCAGAGCTCCTGCCTATGGTGCCACTGGGGCTCCCAGTACAAGAACCAGGGTGTGGTTCATGGGCATCGGAGAAGGCAGGATGGCAGCCCTCCAAACAATTAGAATTTGCCGCCCCTGGACTAGATTATCCTTTCTGGCCTTAGTGCCCCACTGATCTGACCCCCTCTCTCAAATCCTTTGTCTCTGCAGTAGCATAAGTGGAACTTTATCTGAACTGGGCTAAAACATCTGGACAAGCAGCAGCACGTGCACAGTCTGTTAGCAGCAAGGTATAATGCTCCTACTCTACTATAGGCAGGGATTTCTGCCTGGGGGAGCCTGCTTGAGGGGACAGCTAGAGCGCTGGGAGGATCAGCATGCAGCTGTAAAAGCACGTTCAGTGTCTGCTCCAATTAATCTGACACATGAGTAACTTACTGACAAGGGAATAGATTTTAAGTGAAATCTAGTCAATGAGAGTTTAGCTACTGACTCCATGGCCACCAGGTTTTAGAATCATAGAAAATGAGGGTTGGAAGGGACTTCAGGAGGTCATGTTGTCCAACCCCATGCTTAAAGAAGGGTTTTACCCTCAAAGGAGGATTTGGGGGTCTTCTCAGACACAGTGTAAAACTACCTTCCATTTTAGGCCATTTGATTCACTCCAAAGGGAGAAATTGCCTCTCAGAAGTATCTTTATGGGCCAAGACCAAAAGGCTTTCATTGTAAGGGTGACTTAGCCATGTGCTGAGGTATTCACTTTGACACTGGTCTCTTTCTTACCATTTCCATTCATCTTTAACACTTTAAAAAATGATTTCTCTACTGGTGAGCAATGAAAAAGTATCTTACCGTGAAGTCTCCTTGAAAAATTTGGGCTGCATTTTCACATCCAGTGGTATAAGCTAGCAAAAGTTTATTCTAATGGAGCTATGGCATTTTATAATAGCCAAGCATTTAGCCCAGTTCATGGAAAAAAAACTTAAGTGGACAACGAAGATTTCTTGTGCACTGAGAATATATCAAAAACTAACAACTAAGGAAAAAAACCCATTTTTGTCAAAAAAAAATGCATTTTCTGCTGAAAAACTGAAACTTTGGTTTTTGTTTTGCAAGCAATTAATTTTATTGAAAAAAAATAATTTTTTTCCTTGGAAGTCAAAAACTGTGTTTACTTGAAAATCCAACTTCACATTGAAAAATGGTTGGTTGGAAATTTTTCAGCCAGCTTTTACAATCTTACTTTTGAATAACCTTTATCATCTCTTTACTCTGACATGACAGTTGATGCCTGCTGATTTGGTTCTCACGTCTGGAAATCAGTTCTTCTAAAATTTGCCTGTGACATGAATATTCAAGATACCCTGTAATGATGTGGAAATTAAGAAATGTCATGAATGCTTATGTAAAGTAGGTTTAAAAAAGCATACCAAGGTTAACATTAATTTATTTGCAGTTGTATAACTTTAAATTCCTAGTATATTTTTCCAAATCTGTCTTTTGATTCTGATTTGTTAGTAAAACCAAGGATTTGACCCACTTATTTGCGCTGATTAAAAAATATTATGGATCATAACACAATATACAGGCACTTTTATGTCTTAACTGGAGAAACATTGGTACTATAGAGAGAAGGATATGGGGGAGGTTTTGAACATTGCCTTAAAGAGTCATTAGTGTTCTGTGACGAGTAGCATGCTGCAGAGATTTACCAAAGTACAGTAGCCTGGATAATCACTTTGTACAGAATGAAGTTCTTTTTCAAAATGAAAAGAGGCATAGGATCCATTTTGTAGATGAAAATTCTTTGATTAGAAACCACCAGTCCAGGGTAGGCTGTGCTGCTCTGATATCCAGATTTATATAGGTCATTTTTACTGAATAGTAGTGAGGATGAAAATACCTGGAGCTGTATCCCCAAGAGACAAAGCTTCAGATCTGGAGGAGGATCAGAGTCCCTTTTTTGTTTAAAAGGTTGGAACTAGCTAATGTGCTTGACTCCTTCACTGCTGGTATGCCCCCTATCCCCTTTCTCAAAGGGGCCTATGATATTAGCCAGAACCTTGAATTTCACCTGCACTCCCAGAGGCAGGAAATGTAGATTGAAGTATCGGGGCAGAACATCTTCGTTCCACCCCTTGCAACCATCATGTTACCCTTAGCTGCCTATGCTAGTTCTGCCAGGCTTAAACTGAAAAATTCAGAGTGTGCTTTTGCACATGCCCCTCTGTGTCCCCTGTTTTTAGATCAAGATTTCAGATATAAAAGATAAAGGGTACAAAAATTGTATCTGAACCCACATTTGAATTCTGAACACCTCTTGTCACTAAGGCTCAGGAATGACAAAACTTTGAAGGATGAATCCAAGCATTTCTCTTAGTATCTGATAAAGTAGGTTGTTGCCTACAAAAGTTTATGTCTCTGTGAATGGTCTCTAAGGTACCACTCTGCCCTACGTTCAAGCCTCTCTCTGTGAGATGCCCTGCCATAGCGCTCCCCATTAAACAAAAGAACATAAGAAGTGCCATACTAGGTTAGACTAGTGGTCCTTCAAGCCCAGTACTGTCTCCAGCAAGTAGTAGATTCTTTAGAGGGAGAACGTATGTACAGGCATGTCTAGTAGGGCTGTCCGAAATTGGCTGGCTGTTTTCGTTCCAACACTGTTTCGACTAATTCCAAACGAAACAAAGGCCGTCGAAATAGTCTCAAAACAAAACGAGGCTAGTCAAAACATTTCGACCATAGGCTGGCGTTGGGAAGTTGGTCCAGCTGCGCTGATTTCCCATCCCCAGCCCAAGATCCAGCAGGGGACAGGGAATCAGCCCAGCTGGGTTGACTTCCCACCCCTGGTGCTAGATTGCTTCCCCCGGTGTGATCTAGTGTGGGGGGGATGGGAAAGAAGCCCAGCTGGGCTGCCTCGCCACCTCCTGGCATGTTCTAGTGCGGGGGATGGGGTAGCAGCCCAAGTGGGCTGCCTTGCTGCCCCCAATGTGATCTAGCATGGGAGGGATGGGAAGGCAACCCAGCTGGGCTGTCTTCTCCCCCTGGTGTGATCTAGTGCTGGGGAGGGGGAAGCAGCCCAGCTTGGCTGCCTCCTGCCCCTCACACAATCTAGCGCTGTGGATGGGGAAGCAGCCCAGATGGGGTGCCTCCAGTGTGATCTACTGTGGGAGATGGGGAAGCTGCCCCCAGCATAATCTAGCTGAGCTGCCTCCTGCCTGCGGTGTGATCTAGCATGGGGGATAAGGAAGCAGCCCAGCTGCCCCCAGCTCGCAGCCCCCAGCTCGATCTAGCTTGGGGGGGGGGATGGGGAAGCAGCCCAGCTGGGGTGCCTTGCTTCCCCCAGCATGGGGGATAGGGAATATAGCATGGGGGACTTCCCATCCCCAGCGAAACTTTGAAACAGTGTTGAAACAGCCTTTCCATTTCGACGGAATGGAATGGAATAGCTGTTTTGAATTTAAATGAAATTCGATACAAATCGCTGTTCTGTCAAACTTTCAAAACTCAAGGCAAAAGAGAATGGTGCCATTTTGCACAGCCCTAATGTCTAGTGTAATCCGTACAATATCATACCTTCCCTGACATCAGCCATCTTGTCAGAGCATCCACCCCTGACTGTTCTACTTAACAACTCCCAGTGGACCTGTCCTCCATTAATGTTAAATCCCTGTTGAGCTTAATTATACTACGTGCCTTTACAACCTTCTGTGGCAACAGGTTCCATAAATTACGTATGCGCCATGCAAAACAGCACTTTTGTGACTTCAGTGGAACCATCTATGCAGGACAGTGTTCAGGATCTGAGGGAAGAGTACAGAGTCAGGATTTAGCATATTTGATAACCTGCCTTCATCATAGCTGACAAGTGATCTTCTGATATCAGCCCCACCTAATTTATATTTACACAGCAGTGGTTATCTTAATTTAATACAAATGATTTCTCTTGTTTACTGTGTCCTATATAAGGAGGTAGTCAACCATGTCATTCTGAAGTTGTGCAGAAGGCAGGGCAGGGTGGCACATGATGGACTAACCTATTCAGAGGCATGAGCTTTCTTAAGCTATGGCCTACTTCATTAGTCCATTCATAGCATCTGACAAAGTAAGCTGTAGCCTACGAAAGTTCATGCCTCTCTGAATGAGTTAATCTGTATGGTGCTTGCCCTGCCTTCTGTGTACTATATGTCATCCTTTCTCTGCACAGTCTGAGTTTATGCTGGAAGAGCAAGCACAGGTTGAGAGCAGTAGTGTCCTGTGATGGCCTAAAGAATGAATGGCATTCTTACACCATCTGAGCAACTAGTTTAGAGTAAGAAAAAAGCATCATCATCTCTGTGTCTCTTCATTTTTCATTTTCAAACATTCCCCAGCCACCTTTCTTCTTGATTTCTTGTTCCAGATTTAAAATAACAGTACACATAACCTTCCAAAAAAGCTTTCTGGGAACTTCCCAGCTCTTATCCAGTCTTGGGCAGTCCTGAATTAGTACAGAACAAAGAGGGATACCATGATCACACCTCAATTTAGTCAGATCATCCAACTCCAGACTTGTGCACTCCCACAGCCATCTGCTGATCCTGGAGATTATGGGCTTTCCTGGAAAGGTTGGGGTGACTGATGAGATGGGAGAAGCCTCTTCCCTTTTTTGCTCCCAGATTCCTTTTATTTCCTTCTCTTGAATGAAGATTTTAGGGTGAACAAAAGATAGATTTTTCCCCTAAAGAGACCTTGAGGGGGAGTTTTCTTCATGTCTGTTCCAGTGATGGCCTGCAGGATTGAATGTCTGGCTGGTGCATTTCAAATTTGACAGCTAGATAGGACTCCAATTCCCTGGCAATGACATTGCAGACGAAAGGGTTTCAGTAATCCAGCATTGTTCAGATGGCCAAAAACTGTACGCTTGCCTGAGAACTGGTATGTAACCTGCAGGATGATACTACTAGGTCCAGTGGATTTTAAGCCTCCTGAAGCCCTAATAGTATTGAGGCACTGCCCCTTGTGTGGGCCTCGGGCATACTCTCCAGATGGAGGTCCTCTTCTGGCATCTCCTCCTGGTACTTGACACCCATGTTTCAAGTGCCTGGCTCTCTGGTCTTAGTGTTGACTACTCAGATCCCTGCCCCATTACTTAAACACACCTTCTCATAGTAGACCAGCCCTGAGAGCTGTCTGTGCTACAGTTTAACTCTTAGGAGGCATGTGATAGGAGTCAGCATACATGTATGCTCACATATATGCACACACAGAGGCTTTGCACAAGGTTCTGAAACTACCAGAGTTTTTTTACTTAACAGATACAGCACAAAAAGGTACAGATCTAGAAAACCTGTGTCTGGCTAAGAGAACCTGGGATCAGTCAAACATTTTCCTTTGGTGCAGTTTTCCTTGCGCATTATGCTTCTACATGTAATGCTGCTGCAACTCTATGTGGGATTAAGCCCAAAAGAGTCTAGAGAGAGACCTACTGGGTCTGGAATTCAGCTGGTGGGAGCTGGCGTAGCTTTGCTGAAGCCATTGGAGATTCATTGTATACCAGCAGCTGGGACTCTGACGCAATGAAAAATAATATACTCCACCAATAATCTCATTTTCTTCAATGGAACTACTCAGGGCATCAAATACATGAGTAAAGGCATCACACTGTAGTGTCGGTGGGTAGCTCAAAATGACATGATGAAGCCATCGAGTCCATATATCAAGTGAATACTGTGAGAATCAGCTTGACCCTTGGCAGGTATTGTAAAACGTAAACTAGTTTTTTTTTGCCAGCATTCTGCAGGAGTCCCTCCTGGAAGTGTGTGTGTGTAAAGTCAGACTACATGATGAAGGTAGCTCCTGATATGTCATTGCACATGTCAGTATGAGTGTCCAAGCTCATTTAGACACCCACTTCAAAAAGAATGTGCCTTTTGTTCAAAAAATATTTGTTACATAAATTTGCCTTAAATATTTTTTCACCTTTAAAAGCATTTCAGAAAAGAAACTAAAAGTGACTATCACCTAGAAAAAATAGAACATCCTTACCTGTCACAAACTGGCTGACTCTTTCCACAAGGCACTGTGTTGCCTGTAATGTCTTTTATTTTACTTCTCCTAGAACATGAGATCAGACTGTCCTACTGTATGTGTACTGCATAAAAAATTAATTATACAAAGCTTTACATTTCCATAGGGATAGGGGTCTGTAGACACTATGATGCATAAAAAATTCCAGACTTAAAATCTCTCTTTCCATGTATTAGATACTGTTCATTTATTCAGTGGAGCTCATAGTGTACAAGGTACTATAGGGAGAACTAGAGCAATTTTCATTGCCATATTTTTTTATGAAGATTAATGAACAAAGAAATGAACAGAAGAGCCTAGCAATCTATTAAATTGGAGTGTCCAGGCCCATTTGTGGAAAATAAATAGATCTAAGGCCAAAGTAATACAGATGAGAGGTGTTAAGATGTGTTCATTGATTAGACTTCAGAGATCTACAAACAGAAATCGTACTGTGTGATTTGTCATTCATGTTAGATATAGATTACCAAGCAGTTGTGGAAGGAGTCTTTGGAGGGTACTGGAAGGAACTGCCCTTTGTACAGTTTGATTTGCAGAATCAGATTAGCTGTTTGTTTCACAGTGCAGAGAGAGTAGATGAGAAAAGTGATTTTCACTAGTGTTGAGCTTTTTATATTAAAAAAAATATACAAGACCCTTGTTTGAAATAATTTGTGTGTGTGTGATCTTCAAGTTATGCTGCTTTACTTCAAAATATGACTACAGTGGTCAAAAATGCAAGGTACATTTATTCTAACTGAGAGATGAGAGCAAAGCATACATTTTTAAATTACAGCGATCCTGGTTTCTTACTGGGATTTTCCACTTGCAGTAGTGATACATAAGTAATTCTCTCTCATGGCAACTGACACAGTGCATGGGGTTATAACTAAGTATTATTCAGTGTTGTTCAATGTTGAACCCCAGGGGTGTTCCCACTGAGAATGGACTCACTGGATACCATCATACTGCAAATGCTAACTGAGGTCCCAACTTGTTGTGCACTGATATGCAAGACAGCTAGAGTGTCAGAGATCTTACAGTCTAAATAGAGGAGACAGATGAAGGATGGGAGGGAAAACTGGAACAGAGAGAAGGGAAATGAATTGACCAAGGACTAACAATAGCTCAGTGGCTCTGTCTGCAAAGGCACCTAAATCTCCCGAGCCTATTCCATTGCCTAGAGTGACTGTGCTGTTTCACAGACGTGGGTCATTTTTATTTTCTTGGATTTGATGCACAGTGTCCATGTTTAAAGTGTGTTTATGTCACCATCTCTCAACACTGCACACAAAACATTTAATCCCCTGCCTCAGGTATCCATATGCTTATCTCATTATCCATATGCTTGCCCACACCTGGTGCCTTGGGTTAGGAATGAGGTTGGGAAGTTTTATCCTTATACTATTTTCTATTCATGTGGGTCAGGATTTAAACTGGGTTCACTGGGGGATGGAGACCAAAGCCCTGAGGTAAGTGGGGAAGCAGGAGACCTGGAGGAAGAGCAAGCAGGAGGGGGCAGCAGGTGAGGTGCTCTCATACTTCCTGAGAAATCAGGGCAATCAGGTAGTTACTTTAGGTGCTGTACACAAATGCACAGAGCATGAAAGACGAGCAGGAAGAATTAGAAATCCTTGCAGAGTCTTGGAGCTGTGACGTGATTGGAATAACAGAGACTTGGTGGGAGCTCGCATGACTGGAGCACTGTCATGGATGGGTATAAACTGTTCAAGAAGGACAGGCAGGGGAGAAGAGGAAGAGGAGCTGCACTTTATGAAATATGATTGCTCAGAGCTCCAGCATGAAACTGGAGCTAGGCCTGGTGAGAGTCTCTGGGTTAGGGTCAGAGCGGAGAGCAGCATGGGTGATGTCAAGGTGGGTGTCTGCTATAGACCACCAGACCAGTTGGAAGTGTTGGATGAGGCTGTCTTCAGACAGCTAGCAGAAGTTTCCTGATCACAAGCCCAGGTTCTCATGGGGGACTTCAATCACCATGACATCAGCTGGGAGGGCAATACAGCAGTGCACAGGCAATGTGGTAAGTTTTTGGAGAGGGTTGGGGACAAATTTCTGGTGCTAGTGCTAGAGTGGCCAACTGTGGAGTGGTCATACTTTTCTTGACCTGTTGCTTGCAAACAGATTCATAGATCTTTGGGTCAGAAGGGTCCTTAGCAGATCATTAAGTCCGACCCCCTGCCTGGGCAGGTAAGAGTGCTGGGCTCAGTTGACCCCAGCCAGGGGTATGTCTAGCCTCCTCTTAAAGACCCCCAAGGTAGGGGAGAGCACCACCTCCCGTGGAAGCCCATTCCAGATTTTGAAAGCTCTTACTGTAAAGAAGTTCTTCCTGAGATGAATTGGAGGGGAATGTAGTAGTGGATGGCAACTTGGGCAGCAGTGACCACGAGATGATCGAGTTCAGGATCCTGAGGAAAGGAAGGAAGGAGAGCAGCAGAGTAAGGACCCTGGACTTCAGAAAACAGACTTTGACTCGCTCAGGGAACTCATGGGCAGGATCCCCTGGGAAACCAGTCTGAGGGGGAGAAGAGTCCAGGAGAGCTGGCTGTACTTTAAGGAAGCCTTACTGAGAGTGCAGGAACAAACCACCCTGGTGTGCAGGAAGACTAGCGAGTGTGGCAGAAGACCAGCTTGGCTTAGCAGGGAACTTTTCAGTAAACTAAATCACAAAAAGGCAGCTTATAAGAAGTAGAAACTTGGAGAAATAACTCAGGAGGAGTATAAAAGTATTGCTGGGGCATGCATAGATGAAGTCACGAAGGCCAAAATGCACTTGGAGTTGCAGCTAGCAAGGGATGTGAAGAGAAACAAGAAGGGTTTCTATAAGTATGTCGGTAGCAAGAGGAGGATCAGGGAAAATGACCAACCTGATTGCCTTCTATGATGAGAAGGTGCTCATCATAGAAGGCACGAGTCATCATCATGATGAGAGCACTCATGATGCTCTGGTGTGGTGCCAGAG
>NW_017729008.1:30475346-30484041 GCF_001723915.1 Gavialis gangeticus
CGGACTAGATGATCTACTCAGGTCCCTTCCGACCCTAGAAACTATGAAACTATGAGATGACTGCCTCTGTGCACATGGGGAGACCAGTGGATGTGGGTGGTGTACCTTGATTTTATCAAGACTTTTGATACACTCTACCACAAAATTCTCACAGACAAGCTAAGGAAGTATGGGCTGGATGAATGGACTGTAGGGTGGATAGATAGCTGGCTGGCGCATCAGGCTCAGAGGATAGTAAGCAATGGCTCAGTGTCTAGTTGGCAGCCTGTATCAAGTAGAGTGTCCTAGGGGTCAGTCCTGGGGCTGGTTTTGTTCAATGTTTTCGTCAATGACTGGAAGATGGCATAGAGCGCACCGTCAGCAAGTCTGCAGGTGGCACCAAGCTGGGGGGAGTAGTAGATACGCTGGACAGTAGGGCTGGGATTCAGAGTGACCTAGACAAATTGGAGGACTGGGCCAAAAGGAATCTCATGAGGTTCAACAAGGACAAGTGCAAAGTCCTGGACTTCGGATGGAGGAATCCCATGCACCAGTACAGGCTGGGGGCTGACTGGCTGTGCAGCAGCTCTTCAGAAAAGGACATGGGGGTTATAGTGGATAAGAAGCTGAATATGAGCCAACAGTGTATCCTTGTTGCCAAGAAGGCTAATGGCATACTGGGCTGCAGTGGTAGGAGTGTTGCCAGCAGGTCAAGGGAAATGATTCTTTCCCTCTGTTCGGCACTGGTGAGGCCCCATCTGTAGTACTGCATTCAGTTTTGGGGCCCCCGGTACATAAAGGATGTGGACAAATTGGAGAGTCTAGCAGAGGGCAAGAAAAGTGGTCCGGGGGCTGGGGAACATGCCTTATGAGGAGAGGCTGAGGGAACTGGGCTTATTTAGTTTGGAGAAAAGAAGAATGAGGGGCAATTCAAGAACAGCCTTCAATTCCCTGCAGGAGGGGTGCAAAGAGGATGGAGCTGGACTCTTCTTAGTGATGGCAGGTGACAAAACAAGGAGCAATGGTCTGAACTTTGTGGCAAGGGAAGTTTAGGTTAGATATTACGAAGCATTTTCTCATTAGGAGGGTAGTAAAATGTTGGATCAGGTTACCAGGGAGGTTATGAAATGCCCACCCTTGGAGTTTTTACCACCTGGTTAGACAAAGCTTTGGCTGGAATGATTGGGTTAGGAGTGGTTCTGCCTTGAGCAGGGGGCTGGACTAGATGATCGCCTGTGGTCTCTTCCAGCCCTAATTTTCTGTGATTCTGTGATTTGTGGCTTTTCTATACTTGTGGAGGGAATACAGTCAAGTTCCCTAAAGTACAAGATAGAGATGTTTGGGTTCAAGTCTAAGGGCCAGATTGTGCAATCCTGACTTGTGCTGTGCACCACCATAATCTGCGAGTAGTCCAACAACAAAGTACTGTTCAGTGAGCCAGATATCCCCCCTGCTTAAGGCAGCTGGGTACGTCCAAAGCCTCCTTTCTGCTCTACTGCCTCCAGGTTACTTAGGCCAAAATGGTCCCTTGTGTATTGTAAAGCAGCCTCTATTATGGTTTCTTAGGAACTATGATCCAGCTGCGGAGGAATCCATATATGTTCTTGCCCACCTACTTTCCTGATCTCTGATGTTGGGCTACCTGGTCCAAGTGTGCAGTGGGATTGGAGGATGCCAAAAATCACGTGTCCTGGCATGCCAGATCTTGAACATCTGGTGTGGCAGGGCACACATTTTGGGGGATCCAGGATAAATTTCCTCAGATCATTATACATTTAAATTAACTTCCGTCAGAGGCCTGAGTATCATAGTCCAACATCCTGCCACTGACATAGGCCAACACAAGGTGCTTCAAAGGAGGAAGCAAGAGATCCAGAGGAGATTTTTTTAGGACAGCATCTCCTCATATAAGTTCTCAAATTACTTTTTAAGAAGGAAGTGGTCAGCAGGGAAGATCACAGTAGCAGCATGCTAGCCCTGACGTTACGTGTCCATTTACGTCATCTTTAATATAAGCAATTCCAGGCCCCCCGTTGTGATAGGGTCTTTGATGGCCTGTGGATGGTCCTTCCTGGTAGAATTCACCAAGTCAACTTTCTCCTCTTCTGCCAGTTACAAAGAGGACGCAGGTGACATTTTGGTGCTTCAGAAGAAAATGATGTTTTTCTGTACCATTCTGCTGAGGGAAGAAACAAAGCAAAGAGGGTTTTATATTTATAGCTAGTTGCTTTTTATCCAGCTTTCCAAATGGTAAGAATTAAAATTAATAGGCAAACTCACAAATGATATCTATTGTTTACTATTTTAATAGTTATTGCTCTTAAAAACAGGCCTCTCAAATGCATTTGTATGATCATCAAAAGCATTCATTTCATTATATGGATGATTGAAATATTCCTTTATTGTGCTTTAGTTTAGTGATGACGATATATAAATTAATACATCGGTATGTGTAGATGCCGTTTTAAAAATGAAGGATTTCACTGCCTCTTCTACCAGAATTATAACCCAGAGTAGTCGAATAAAAAATTATTCCCATGTAATTAAATTTTGCATAATAATCTCTCTTCCTGTAGGCAGCAGGAAAAATAGCAACGGTAAAAACCATGTGCGTTTCAATACATGTATATCATTTTTCATATATGAAAATGCATTTTCCCTCTTCACATGATCCTTTTTGATAATAGTCTAAGTAGGCACTGACTTCTGCTTAAATGAAAGTCAACTTTTAACCTGATGGCCAATCTTTAGCTTAATATTTGCTGAAACAGCAGGCTTTGATCCTGTTCTTGATGACGCACATATGTTGCTATTTAATTAGAATGAGGATGTTTACTTAAAACTGAAAGTGTCCTAGAGGAAGGATTGTTATGGAGGCCTCGTGAAAATAACCCCTGCACAGGCCCAGTACTAGGGCTAAATGCTTCTTGTTCCTAAATAAACCTTGACGTTCTGGGGTTTCTCTGATCTGTGTTTCTGGTTAAAGCTACTAGCCAAAGTCGGATCATAGGGCCCTGGATGGGGTTGATTTCTGGAGGTTTTGTAGAAGTTTAATTATTGTTATAGACTGTTTTGAGATTTGCGCTTAAGGTTGGACTAAAATCCCTCTATTTCACATTAGTTATTTGAATCCAGGCTTTGTTCATTCATAAGGAGATCATTTAATATTTCAAAAATATTTCTGTGGGCAAAACTTTACTAAGTTTTGGAGACGAAACAGGGCGCTCTTGAAATATTTACTCTTAAACACACAAAAGATTGATGTCCTTTGTTCATCATGCCCTATTTTAGATCTGCATTGGAAAGCTGACAACAGTGATGCATCATGCTGCAGAATAACATATGTTAACTTCCTGAAGAAATTATATTAGTTACATGGTGCCGCATGTTATTGCTAGAGTCTTCTCCTGACTCTAATTCAATTAAGTCACAGAAACCCTTTGAGACCGAGTTAGCGCTACTTTCCACTCTCTCTCTGGGATTTCCAGTGCCTCACTACAGACTCCATATGCTGGTATTGTATGTTTGACAACTGAAGCCGGCTGCTTCTGACTCCTAATTTTGCTTGCATTAGCACTCGTAAGAATCTATGGCCCATTTATCAGTCTTCTTCCCAGCCCCCCTTTAGAAGCCAGCACTTTGACACCTGTCTCTGAGTAGGCTCAAGAGGCTCTTGGTAACCCATATGCCCAAAGCTGAGAACTTTGTTTCTAGTTCAGAAAAGCTGATCTTGTGTATTAGAGGAGTGGTGCCATGTTAGTATGAAGTCATGAAGATGGTAGGACAGGATAGCACGTTAGAGACTAACTGATTCAGGAATGCATCAGCTTTTATAGGCAACAACATGCTCCATCAGATGCCATGAACGAACTTTAGGAAGGGTTATTCAAAGAATGAAAGGTGACTGGTGTGGGAGGAGAGGAACAGGAACACAGCTGAGATGAGCAAAAAGCCAGTAGATTGGATCAATAAGGGTACTAGAAGGCAGGGTAGATTTGCATCTTATGGGCTAACCAAAGTAGACACACGCGCACAATATAGCACAAGCTTTTGTAAACTGGATCTCACTTCATCACATGCTGTGAAAGGGAATGCAGAAAGCAGAGTATAAGAAGGAGAGAGAAATTGGAATACAAAAGACAAGGGGAAAGGGGAAATGCTGGGAGAGACAAGCAAACAAGCAGTAAACCAACAGGAACAAAGGAGTCAACAAAGTTAATCTAGGTAATGGGATATGAATCCATAGTCCCTGTTTAAATTTTACTTAACAAAATCCAGTTTTCTTGTTCTATGATTTCCTGTTCTAATCTGTTTTTTCAAAGGACAAACAAGGCAGTCCCTCCAGCTTAAAGTTGGACAAAACAAAGCAGTATTACCTTCCACTAAATAAAAAGCACTGTTTGAACTAGTTACCCTCTAAGGGGCCACCCTGTCCTATCTTATGCATTAAACCAGGGGTGGGCAATTATTTGGGCTGGAGGTCCATTTAGGGACCTGGGACAGAAGTTTTGTAGACTGGATGGAGCGGGCAGGCAGGGTGTCCGTGGAGACTGACCCAGGACCTCTGTGGGCAGAGCATGCTCGGCTGGGCTGATGGGATGGGACTGCAGAGGGGCAGGGGGTGGCATCCGGGAGCAGGATGCTTGGGAAGAGCCTGGCTCGGTGAGTGGTGACAGTGCAGGACCAGGCCCTGGGGCAGAGCAACAATTCACTCCCCATCCTAGGCACCCACTGCAGGAGCATGCAGGGAGTAGATCACAGTTCTGCCCTGCAATCCCAGCCTTGGCCTCGCCCCCATCTGTCCTGCTCCTGGGTACTGCTCCTTGCCCACCCATGGCCCCATCCCATTCCCAAAACCAAGTGCACCCTATCCACAAGGTACCGGGTGGGTATGCATGGATATCCTGGCCACCCGTTCCACCCAGCACCTCCAGTAGTGGGTGCGGAGTGGATGGGCTGGAGTGCCTGGGCAGCAGGGCTGAGTCCAGCAGCAGAGGCAACACTGGCAGTGGCAGCCAGAAGGAGCTGCCACTCCCAGGGCTATTGGGAAGCAGAGTCCGGCCACCATACCATCCTGCTGTGCCAGGCAGGACTGAGGGATCCACTGTGGGCCAGATAAAATCACTTGGAGGGCCAGATCCAGCCCATAGGCCATATTTCCCCCCCCCTCCCCCCCACATTAAACAGATGACTTGAGCCTTCTCACTTGGCATTGCCCAGAGTAGTAGGACTGTTTAAAAGTAAAAATAGGAATATCAGGTACCTAATGATGACTGTAGAAAGTTTCTATCAATAAGGAGCCATACGTTGCACTCTTTGCAACAAATTGAAATACATAAGTTAAAGCCAAGATTGCTACCTGTGTGCAAATTTACAGACTCTCTGAAGACACAAAGGCTAAAAACTCCTATTCATAATATCTGTAGGAAATTTGCTTTGTCCATAAAAAGAGGAAGCCACCAGAGCATCAGTCAATCTCCATGGCTAGAAAGAAGCTGGACACACTTTTAAAGCACAGAGGGAACATAGCAGTGCTCCCTGTAGGGTTGCCAACTCTGATTAAAGCTATTCCAGGAGATTTTTTTTTTCTTAAAATATCCTATTAAAATTCTATTAAAATCTCCCAGATTGCTTTCTATAGTTACTGGCAGATCAATGCCAATTCCGATAGACTCCCTATCATCCCAGGAGGGATGGCAACCCTAGCTCCCTGGTGTCTGAGCAGGAATGTACCACCGTCAAGGGAGCTCTTTATACAGTTTAGTGGCTCACTGGACTTTCTGTAGCTCCCTGTCCTCCTCCCCCCTCCATCCCCCAAGCCAAGACAGAAAGTAGTCTTTTTGGGGGGATCTGTGCTAGGACAAGGGGAGTGGGGCTGGTATATGGCTGGGGGGGCAGGTACCATGGTGCAGGGTGCAAATGGGGGGGAATCAGGGTCTGGCAGTGGATAAGGGATGCCTGGGGGCTAGGGGAGAATGGTATAAAATCACTGCTGCACTCAAGCAGGGTTTCCAACCTAAGAATTAAAAAAACCCAAACATTTACTGACCGTCTGCAACCTTTTTATACTGACAACCAAATATTTTTACTATATTTGGTGTTAAACCCCTAAACTTGAGCCTAGCCCTTGTCCAGATTCTAGCAGAAGGGTTACATTTACATGATGTTAAACATATATCAGTAGAGACATATATCAGTTAAAAAAGATTGGTGGCGAGTAAAAAGTCTGTGAATTGTCAGTAAAAAGATTGTTTTGGGTTGGCAACCCTGGTTAAAGCACTTTATTGGAATAACTTTTATCTGGTAGCTGATAATGATTTAAGTGACTTATCTTGTCCTTCACCTCATTTCCGCTCCCCCAGCCCCTTGCTCCAAGACATCTTAAATCAAGAGAACAAGCTCATTTGAGAGAGAGAGAGAGGGTTGAAATGGGCTTTCAGTAAAACCTGCCTCACACTGGAGCTTCAGGAGGCAGACGGCTTCAATTTGATTTGCAAATTGACTGTCCTCTGTTGCCATGTGCAGAGAGGAAACAAGCAATTGCTGTTCAAGGTGGAGCTCTGTGCCACAGTGTTTTTTGGCAGGAAATGAAAGAAGCATTGCCACTCTGTTACATTTGCCAACTCTGATGAATCTATGGATTAGTTTCCTGGCTGCCACAATTGAACCAGTTCAAGTCCATATGGTTCTCCTTTCTTAAACATTGCCATTTGAAAGGAGCACAACCTCATCCCCCACAGGCTTGGTTTTCTTCTGAGAAAAAAACTAAGCAATGCTAATAAGAAGGTATCATAAATATGGAAGAATTGCGTGACTTTATTTATCCCGGTTGCCTAGTCTGGCTGGTGATACGAGATCAGAATTGGGTTTTATTAGTGGTCTTGCTATTTCTTTCTGTTTACAATCTGCCTGGTGGTTCTCTCTATGAACTGGAGTGTGGCACAGCATGCTTAGCTGCTTTATTTACTTGTAAAGAAGAGTCCTGGGGATGTTTTCTGAACCTTGCCCATTATCCTGGAGAGCTTTATGAAACTGTTTAGTGGTTCTGGGGCTGAAAATGATATTTTAGTGCAGAGCTATACTATTTATTCCTCTTGTTGAGCTCTTAGAGAGATTTCTACATATCTTCCTATGCAAATGGACAAAAGGCCTGATCCTGCACATCTTTCTTTTTATGTCCACCCATGTATTCAGGTTACTGTCACTAGCTGCCCAAGTCTACCCAAGCAAGACTTGTAGAGTGAGGTCATACAAATGTGGTTTTAAAGCATAGCTAGTGATTTGGGATATTTAGCTTGTCACACCTTCAAGGGGTGAGCACCATCTCTCTTAAAACCAAGATCTTTTAAGGTGTCTTAAGTAGTTTGAGTACTGGAACATTGCAAATCACTGGGTTTCTATGGGTGCTTATATATGGGTGGGGTGGGGGGGGTGTTTTAATTACAGCATCTCTCTGGAGCTGCTCTAATTAAGGCCTCCCCAGTGTCTCACATATTCAGCGCCTTAGGTTTCAAAATGGCAATGGGGTGCTTTTAGTACCCTCCCACCCCCCATTTTGAAATGTGGGGATGATGAATACATGAGATGCTGCAGCATGCCGAAGCGTTCTGATTAGGATGCTCCAGCAGACTTGATTGATCGAGTCCGCTCCAACACATGCTAATCAGAGCGTGTCGGAGCATATGTACAGGCACCCTTAAAGTCTTGGACTTAAGTTATGGACATGCACAAGTAAGGCAAAGCAAGAGGTGCAAACCTTGAGCAGGCGGCAGGCACTGTTGGCAGCTGCTAGTACACAAGCAGGCTGTATGTTTGAAGCCTGAGGACCCGGCAGGCCACATAGGAAAAGACAGGCTTTGCAAAGTGTGATAAATTTAGCCTTGTTCAGCAAGGGATACATTTGCCACTTTTGGGGAGGGACGGAATGACTTTTAGGGGTTATGTTATGGGTTCACTGCCTTTTCAAATAGGGACAGATTGACTTGCAGTTGGCAAACTCATTTACATATCTTAGTCCTGGTCACAGATGATATATTTTACCAGTATAACTTTATCGGTTAAAACATGATGGGTTGGGGGTTTTTTGCCTAGCTCTTCACACTGAATCACCCATAGCATGGACACAGCTATACACTTAAAGTTGAATAAATAGTGTGTGTAGACAAGGTATCTGTTACAGTGGGAATACCATTCAACTTAGAGTATTTATTTATTATCTACTGATCCTATGATCCAGGAGTTGGTCCCTTGAGGATTTCCAATCCTGCTTCTGTCTACCAAGTGGTTTTGTGTGTGCCAGCTATGCTTGAGGCTGGTGACTTTTCTTTGAATGTCAGCACATTGTATCATAGCCAGTCAAGTAAATAAAATATGCTGGATTAGAGAGTCCAGGTATTCTGCTTGATTTTCACCCACACAAGGCCCTGAGGTTGCCCTCCTCATTTGGTGCATAGAACTTACCTTTGAAATTCTGTAGTTATAGATATTTCCACATAAATTTGTCCAGATTTAAGTTGTAGCAAGAAAGCTCTTATCTGGTATCATCAAATGGAGATGGTGGAAGTGAAGCAAACCTTTCATTGTAAAACCCAAAACGATGAAGCTTGCGTTTGGTTTCACGTGCTCTTGTTCGATGGCAGCCGATGGCCAAGGTTCACTGGCAGATTTCCCTGTTTGAAGTTGTTCAGGTTCAGGGTGTAGCTTTGGTGATTGAAAG
>NW_017729008.1:30489041-30495271 GCF_001723915.1 Gavialis gangeticus
TAAATAAAATATGCTGGATTAGAGAGTCCAGGTATTCTGCTTGATTTTCACCCACACAAGGCCCTGAGGTTGCCCTCCTCATTTGGTGCATAGAACTTACCTTTGAAATTCTGTAGTTATAGATATTTCCACATAAATTTGTCCAGATTTAAGTTGTAGCAAGAAAGCTCTTATCTGGTATCATCAAATGGAGATGGTGGAAGTGAAGCAAACCTTTCATTGTAAAACCCAAAACGATGAAGCTTGCGTTTGGTTTCACGTGCTCTTGTTCGATGGCAGCCGATGGCCAAGGTTCACTGGCAGATTTCCCTGTTTGAAGTTGTTCAGGTTCAGGGTGTAGCTTTGGTGACTGAAAGCTGTGATGGGGACCCCAAGTTGGCCAAGCCCATGTGGGTGCAAACTTGCGAGGAGGCGAGCTACCCAATTACAGAACAGCTAAATTACAGGATAATCCCCCCCCCCCCCCCCCCCTTTAATAGTTAAAGGGAGAAAAATCCACTACCACATGACTGGGGAAAATGGAACGTGAAATAAAGGTTTAAAACATCCGAACTCCTAACACTTCACTCTCATGCCTGGCCAGTGCTTACTACTTAGCCCCTGGCTGGTTTCAGTGGCAGGCAGGGATCATCACTATTTCTTCAGGGAGCTCTCCCCTCATCCCTGGAGGTCTCGGCTTCTCTGGTGGCCCTCAGCAAGTTGCTTCTGCCCCATGGCTCCAAGCTTTTAGCTGCAGTCCCCATGTGGCAGACTCCCTCTGTCTCCACTCTGGAGTTTCACAGCAGCAGGCTTCAGTGGTTCCCAGCAGGCTGCAGGCGGGCACACACTCATATAGGCATGTGCATGCATGTGTATATGCACTCTCTGTCTTCCCTCTCTTGTATCTCCTCCCAGTTTCTGGAAAGGCCTTTCCAGCTGCCATCTACAGGGTTGAGTGCAATTAGCCAGGCCACATGTATAGTGTATGCCCTTCTCTAATCCAGCCATTAACCCTTTTCCCATCAAAACCCATCCAAAAAACACTTTCAACAGGGAATATCAAAACAAACAATACATCCATATAATCATCATGACTGCTCTAGGTAAAATCCCAAGTCCTTGATGTGTTGGCTTTCAAGCCTTCGAGGGAGAATGGTCTTGTGCTTAAAGCACTGGCTTGGGATTGGGGAAAAATTATCTTCCCATTCTTCCAGAGGCTGCTTATGCAACACTTGGCATGTTATTAGTTTGTGATCTATGCTCCTTCTCTTTCATACTCCCAGTTTGTCCGTCTTTGCCTACGTAGAAGATAAGCACTTGGGAGGAGTGACCATGTGTGTGTCTGTATACCATATTTTGTTGCATACAACATGAACCTTGTCTTCAGAAACCAACTGCTGGAAATGGGAGTGCTGGTTACATGCAGGGAAATATGGCAACAGCAGTTTCTGCATCTTAAGCTTTGACTGGGCAAAAATGAAAATAAAAGAAGCAGAAGAGTGAGCTGTGCTCCGTAGCTGCTGCTACTCAGGCCCCAAGCACGCGTTATGCGGCTGGTGTGATTAAAGTGTTAATCGTGCCAGGAACAGCAACTGGCCACACATTCACAGAACTTATGGCACCATAAAATCACAAACCAGCCACAAAGATATTACTTGAAAAATGTCTAATATCTTTGTGGCTGGTTTGTATGGTGCCATCACTTGAACATGCAGCATGCCATACAGGAACCACCTCAGTACGCTGAGTCCCAGAGCAGTCCCAGCCAGCAGATTTCCAAATGACTCAAATCCCGGGTTCTTGCAAAAAGCCACCAAGAGGCAGGTATGGGTTCAGATGCAAATCAAGACTCCTATTCCCTATAAACTCAGATCCCTGTGAGCTGATGGGCTCTGGGGCTTAAACCCTGGAGTCCTCCTGATCAGCCATCATTGGCTTCCAGGGACTGCCTGGGAGTTGAGCCCTGGGTAGTCCCCGCCAACTGTTGACAGGTTGGGGAAGCCCCAGGGCTGAACTGTGTGGCCGTTCCAGTCATCTGATGGGAAATCGGGACAGCCCAAGGCTGCCATGTCACAGCACATGGTAGGAGAGGCAAGTGCTGGGATCGGGGATCAGATCTAGTCACGTCTTTAAGTGAACGTCTGTTGGGGTCCTCAGTTGCTTACTAAAAAGAAATATCTTTTTCTCTTCCTTCTACCTTTTGAAAACCAGGTGGATATCTCATTTTGGGGCATATTGTACATAAAAAAACCAGTATGTATACAACAGACAGTTTCATGGGGTCTCAGCCTGTTGTTAGAATACAAATTCAGAATTATCTTTTGTTTCACTGTGAGTGTTGTATTAATCTCCACCACAGATAGTGAGCCCTATCCATTTTAGGGGACTACAGCCTCTTCCAAAATGAGGAGTGGCCACTTTCGTCTGCCAGGTAGCCTTTCCAGCTCCGTAACCTGACTCCAGAGGACTATTTTTTTCCATTCTGCACTGAAGGAAGATCCCTTCCTCACCCCCCGCAGTCTCCCCGTCAACCAGCCAAGTTGTTAGATGTCCACATTCCATAATCTGTGGTCACCATGGATCTCAGTGCAAAACTGCTGTCAAAATATTGGGGTGGAGGAAAGTTTCAGACAGTTGGGCCCATAAAGTGTTGCTTTGCACTCTGTTCTGCACTGTCCAGATGCTTTATAAATTCAAACGTGGATATATTGTCCCCCATTTCAGAGGTACAGCACTGAATGATCACTTTCTCTGAGCAAGCTTAAAGCTTTCAGAACATGTGAACCCTTTAAACCAAACGCACTGGATCGAGTACATCCCAGGTGTAATACCACTGCAGTCGATGGGTTTTTACGCCTGAGTTAGATGCATTCCACAGAGCTCATTCAAAGGGAGCCTTTGTCTTTTCTTTTCCTTTCATTTGTCTCTCTACGAATTTTAAACTAGGTCCCCTGCGCATGACTTATTAATGTTGTGCCCTAAATTTAAAGTCTAGGTTTTTGTGGGGTTAACATTATGACTTCAAACACTATTGTTCCTAGAGGAGATGCTCATGATTTGCTAGCATAAGAGAAAATGCTGTGGGACTGCATAATTTGAGGACCACCTCCCTCCTCCCTCCCACCCATCAAGCAAGCTAAAGAAGCAGTTTGGGTTTTCTTTTATCCTTCCCCTCTCAGGGGATGAAATGCTCATTGTTAATGGGGAACCTGTCGTAAGCCAAATGGAGCCTGTTGTACAGTAGAGGGGAAGAGCATCATGGAAAAATGGTCCTTAAAATCCCTTGCAAGATCTTAACCTCACTGAAATGTTTTGAGCTAATACAAGAGCTTACTTTTTGGCTGATATAAGAGGTAATGCAAAAAGCTACCAAGAGGCAGGTATGGGTTCAGATGCAAATCGAGGCTCCTATTCCCTGTAAACTTGAAGTGGGATGCTTTTGTCGTCTTCTCCCTCCCAGTGTCCTCTGCCATCACAGCTCTTTATTGATTGTGATCTTAATACTGACTTCAAGAGAAAAAAACACTGATGTAGGTTAAACACAGTAGACCTAATGGAAATTTGAACGGGGGAGAAGACTGGAAAACAAAGGTGACAAAAAGGGCTGTTGGATATAATCAAGTGGCTTTACCTCCATGGAAGTTGCTTGATTTTTACACACAATCAGTTTATGGTTAGAATCTCCTGTAAATTGATTTGAGTGCCATAATGCCTCACACCCCTGCCTTCCCAGTATTATCTGTTTGTTTTTGTGCTGAGTTTTCCATAAACACCATTTAATTTTTGGAGAAGATTGAAAAGAGAGGTAAAAAAAATAACCCCATCTACTAACCAGAGGTGATTTCTTGTATTTCTGTTAGAGCCATCTGAACCATGGGAGTTTTACTTGTCAGGGATTCCTACAAACATTTGGGTTAGTAACACTTGTCACCTGAGTTGTCTCCAAAACGAACACAGGCACCACCACTGGGTTTTGCATCAGAATTGCCAGTTGCAGGTGGCTGCGACATTCAACCATAAATTGGATTATTAACTTTACAGCAAAGCTAGCCCTGATTCTTATCGCTGTTTGTTGAAGCACACACGGGGTACTCCTAGATGACTAGCAGACATCAAAGAAGAGATGATCAGTGCACCAAGGAGGTCACCTTGTCAGACCAGACGAATAGATAGTGGTCAAGGAAGAGGAGCATAAGCAGTTTTCTGTATAAAACAGGATTTGGTAAAGACAACAAAGCAGAAGTGGGTGGTTAAAAGCGGCTTCATCGGAGAGAATAAAGAACCTGAAATAAGTTTAGGGAACTCATAAGATGTATAGAGGACTGTATGGAAGAAGGCACAGAAATGATGGTTTTGAAAAACACTAGTGGATGGACAAACATGCAGACTTTGTGTGAAGGCAATACAGAGTTCGATATAGGAGATCACTCTGGAGGAGGGGTTGTATATAGGATCGTGATATTTCTAAATCCATTTTCATGATGTTTGTGTTGCCTTTTGTCATGCAGTACTTTAATCTAGATACCAAGGACATGGCTTAGGATCCTGGTAGTGAACACACCCTATCCACTGTGAATGTGACCTGCCAGATGAGGCAGATCCAGGGGATGGGGTGGTGATGTGGTTGCACCCACCTTTCAACTGTGCTGTGCATGTGCAGCGATGTCTCTGTAACCCTGGTCCGCCCCGCTAGGGATCCCTGGAGCTTCAGCGGCCTCAGTCTTTCTCCCAGTCCACTGAAGGAATGGTAGCAGCTGAGCAGCAGGGTACCCCGAGTTCCCTTCCTCCAGTGCAAGCCACAATTCACACTGATATATATATATACAGATACATTATAGGCACTTGAATTTATAAATGACATAAAAAGGAAAATAAGCTAATAATATAGCTCTGCTCTAAAATAAGCTAATAGTATCAGTTAACAATCCAGAATAAACAATCCAACATTCACTAATTGGCGTACTACCTACTATACTTCATGTTGGTAACACAGCACTTCAAATATGTGGATGACTTAATAGCATGATGCTCAGGGTGACAATAAAATGCCTTTTGCAGTCTCCGGTGGAGCACGGCTCGGGGTCTTCTAGGCTCAGTGCACACAACCTGGTCTTCAGCTGGGCTTGCAGGCAGCAGCTGGTAGAGGATGCCGTGCCCTCTGGCTCATCTGGTAGCCGTCTCTGGCTTCCAGTAGCCTCAAACAGACTGTCCCACCCCGATACAAACCTTATCTCAGAGGCAAACACAAAACAAAATAACACAAAAAACCCCACCATGCTTCCCAACCCCTCTTGGTCTTCAATAGCCCACAGCTCCCCCTCATAGGATTTCCAGTATCGCACAGCTTTCCTGCGTGACACCCAATACCCGCTTCCCCCCAGGCCAACCAGACCTCTCACAGATGCCAAAGGTGACCTGGACAATCTCCCTGTGGTCTCACCTTCCCTTTCACCCCACACAAGGTGCACAGGTTCCTGGTGGATGGGTCCCTGTGATCTGAAGCCCTGGCTTGGTTTCATAGACTTTTCATAGGCATTAGGGGCTGGAAGGGACCTCGTGAGATCATCGAGTTCAGCCCCCCCACCATAGGCAGGAAGTCAGCTGGGATCAAGTGATCCCAGCAAGAAAAATATCCAGTCGTTTTTTTGGTTCTTCAAGACTGCAGGCTCCTGGGTCCTCTGGAGGTCCCTTCCTGAGCACCAGCTGCCCCAAGGGGTGGATGTGTCGCTGCAAGGCTCCCTCTCCCACCTGGCCCCATGTGCGTGCCTTCTTACTTAAAGGATCCTGATTGCCTTTTATGATCAGGTCACAAAAGCATTGGATGCAGGTGTTGCCATGGATGTAGTCTTTCTGGACTTCAGCAAGGCCTTTGACACCATCTCCCACCCCACCCTCATTAAAAAATTGGGCGACTGTGGCATTGATGTCTGCACAGTCAGAGGGATTGCAGATTGGCTGAAGGGTCGTACTCAGAGGGTGGTGATGGACAGGTCATATTCGACCTGGGGAGAAGTGGGCAGCAGAGTCCCCCAGGGCTCAGTCCTTGGGCCTGCGCTGTTCAATCTCTTTAGCAGCAATTTGGACGACGGGGTGAAAAGCACCCTGTTTAAATTCACTGATGATACCAAAATTTGGGGTGAGGTGAGCACGCTAGTAGGGAGGGAAAGACTGCAGCAAGACCTGGATAGGTTACAGGGGTGGGCTAACAAAAACAGGATGCGCTTCAACACTGACAAGTGCAGGGTGCTGCA
>NW_017729008.1:30500271-30509462 GCF_001723915.1 Gavialis gangeticus
TTCAGGAGGGATGTGGACAACATTGAAAGGGTCCAAAGGAGGGCCACCTGCATGATCCGGGGACAACAGGGCAGACCCTACAATGAGAGACTACGGGACCTGAACCTGTTCAGCCTTCACAAGAGAAGGCTGAGGGGGGACCAGAAGGCTTTGGGTGAGACCTTGTTTCCCCTAGCACCCCCTGGCATAAGAAGGAATAATGGTTGTTGGAGAGGAGGTTTAGATTAGACATCCGTAAGAACTACTTCGCGGTCAGGGCGGCTAGGATCTGGAACCAGCTTCCAAGGGAAGTGGTGCTGGCTCCTACCCTGGGGGTCTTTAAGGAGGAGGCTTGATGCCTACCTGGCTGGAGTCATTTGAGCCCAGTTTTTCTCCTGCCCAGGCGGGGGGTCAGACTTGAAGGTCTACAAGGTCCCTCCCGGCCCCACTTCTATGATTCTATGACCCCTCCCAGCCAGTTGGGAGGCTGGGATTTTTCTCGGGCTCACTGAGGGATCACTTTTGCTTGCCAGCTTCTAATCAGGACTTCCCTCTTCTAAGAAGTCTCCACTGGAGCAGGTTTTCATTTGTCCTTAGTCTGGCATCCTTAGAGGGGAAAACTGCATTGTTCCCCTTGGTGCCCTGCAAGAGACAAACCTCCACTGCTGCAAGCCATGATGTCTGACATGGAGCGCTCTGCTTCAAGGTACATGCACTTTAATGCTTGTTACATCTCTAAGATCACCGACACATCAGCACAGTTCTTGCTGGAGCTCTGCATGTGCTGTGAGCTCTCTGAGCTCACCAGCTGGTTGGCAGGAGCTATGGCTGGAGACCCTGTTTTTACGTACCTCCAGAGCCTGGGGAATGAATGAATGAATGAATGCCTTCTTCTCCCCTGACACTGAATTCAGTGGGATGGAAAGGGGGAGGGAGGTGTTCATCCCATGCTCCCTGCAGCTGGGTGATAGTGAGATTTTGTAGCAGTCGGCTTGTGAGCTCAGAGCTTGCAGTATAGGCAGAGCTCCAGGAGAATCTGCACCAATGTGGTGCTGAGCTCAGAGTGCTCACTGCACATGGGCCATGTCGCCCTTACCTCCATTCATGATCTACCCATGGAAACAGATCTAATTTAGGCATCTAAATGTGGTGCTGGAGGAACACCAGTAAGTTGTCCTGAGAGAGCAAGCTCATTGGTATATGCCCAGAAGCAAACTAACATGCTTCATTGTACCAATTTGAGGAGACAGTGTGGGAGGAGCAGGTCATGTACATGCCCTACATATTCCCTTTGAGACATCATAGATGTAGCCTGTTTTCATTGAGAAATGTTCTTCATCTTTGCAATGTTAGATATGAAAACCAAAGGAGAAAAGCAAGCTTTGCAGCATGTTAGTTTGTATTCATAGGTGACAAGTAGGGGGAGCACAGGGGGGCATGTGCCCCCCCGAGATTGGCCCTTGCCTGCCGGGGAGTGGGGTGCGCCAAGAGAAGTGATGGCGGTACTTCCAGGGTTGGCAATCAGCTGGTGGGGGACACCCCTGGTTGGCAATTGTCCGCTGGGGGACCCCCCCCAAGTCAATGAGCAGCCACTGGTGCCCCCCCAGACTCAGGAGGCACCAGTCACCCGTGTTTCTGTTTACATGCTACTAGAGTTAAAAAAATAAGATAAAATAGAGAGAGAGAGAAATGTTCTACGCTGCAATAGCTATCATTTGCCTTTGCATAGGGTTATAGAAATGATCTTATCGCATTGCTTAGCTGTCTCTCTGTAAAAAGGAGCTGCATGCTTGCTGGCAACAAGATGATTTAATCCGTGTTTAGTGGAACTGATTATCTGCTGATTCAATCTATTATGTGAACTTGGAGCCAAAGAGAACATTATGGGGCTTTACTCTGTTTCTGCAGCTGCTTTGCTGCTTGACCTTATGACATGTTTGCCATCCGGTGTAAATATTTGCATCTGTCAGAGAAACCTGGACAGTCCACTGCTGCCAAATTGCTCTACTACAGAGACTAAAACATTTCTTATTAGTTTACATAGGCCAAAGACAACCTGTCCAGAACTGAGATTAATGTAACAGATTTACATGTGATTTAGCTGTTCACAGAAAAGGCTCCCATTAATTTCACTGGGCTTTCAGTCTGGCCTTATATATGCTTCTCTTTATGTTAAAGATGTTTTCCTTAGTTGTTCACCCACACATAAAATCACAGATAATAAAGTTGATAGCGATAAGGTGTGGAGGAAATTGTAGTGGGAGTTATCAATCAGAGAAATTAGTTGCATTTCTCCATTGATAAGGCTTTGAAAATAAAAATACCTTTCTGTGTTCAGCCAAGATTCTTTATTTAACAAATATTATATTTTTCCAAGCCAAGCCTGTTGCAAAAATAGAATGTATTTGTGTACACAATAGAAGCTATCAGTAAAACTGGCATGACCTGTCCCTGTCTGTATTTGTGCATGCAATTATTTTGTCCCAAGTGTAGAACTTTGCACTTGTCCTTACTGAATCTCATCTAATAGATCACAGATCATTTTCCTGTCTCTCCAGGTCATTTTGGATCCTAGCCCTGCCCTCTAAAGCAGTGTTTCTCAACTTTTTAAGTAGCAAGTATGCCCTAACTTCTGAAAAATGTAATAAGTACCCCAACACTCAATTTTCCAGGGGATTTTATAGTTGCAGACTAATATGTGCCATATGTTGGAAGAAGGGCCGTGATATTACACATCTGATATAAGTAGGGTTGCCACCTTTTACACCAGGGGTGCACAACGCCAGTATATACCTGGGCTAGAGGTGATGTTGGCCAAATCTAGGAGGCATGAACCCAGTGCAGCGCAAAGCATGGCATGCCAGATTATTACTGGGGAATTTAAAGCGCTGCACAATGCACAGCACACCAGATTTTTTGCCATAGTTTTGAAAGGAAAAGAGGGCTAGAGAGAGAGTGTGTTGGGGTACCCGCGTACCCCCTGCCCATGTCTCGCATACCACAGCTTGAGAAACTATGCTCTAAAGTATCTGCAGCTCCCTCCAACTTGCTGTCATCCACAAATTTACTAAACATGCACTCAACCCCATCATTCAAGTCATTAATGAAGATGTTAAACAATACCAGACCCATGACAGATCCCTTGGGAACCCACTCGATACCTCCTTCCAAGTAGATATTGAGCCAGTGTTGTGCAGGCAGTGTGATTTTTTTTTTCTCTAACTCCTTACCTTTTATTATCTTGAAACAACTGCAACCTCAACATTTGTACCGAAGTGTGCTGTTGTAAGTGGCAAGGAGAGACATGAGATGAATTGCACTTGCAAGTGCATGGGTTTTTTTATATACATATACTTGCAAGTGCATTGTTTTACACACACACATGCACACATTTTATTTATTTTTTTATCTATGTGTAATAAAAGACAAGATATAGCAGGTAGATGCAAACAATCAAGAGACAGGTAAGGCAGGACAAGGAAAAAACAATAATTGTTTCAACAATTATTATTATTGTTTCCTTGTTCTGCCTTACCTGTCTGTTAACTGTCTGAATCTACTTGCTATATCTTGTCAGCTTACTGTGTAAGCTCTTTCAGGGAAGGAAGCATCCTGTTGGCTTTTGTTTTGTATTGCTACCTAGGCTTCAGTCCATAACAGGGACTCCTGCGTGCTACTGTAACACAAATACATAATAACCATAAATGGAGTAACTGAAGGCTGGAATCAGTCTGGGTGTATTTGTGTAAAAATGAGAGCGAAAATTGACTACCTAGCTTAATCCAGTGCCTTAGCTGGTTTGGCATTTCATTTACAATAAGAAAAAGAACACAGTTGGGCTGTTATAATAATGTTTCTTGCCGTGAGGAGACAACCGTATATCGAATATAATGGAGATTAATGGATCATAGAATAACAGACTAGAAGGAAGAGATGGTCTTGCAATGGAAGCTGAACAGTACTGTTCAGAAAGATCTTGTGAGACATTCATAGAGTGGCATCACATATCAAACTCATGACAAAAATGTCACAGTTTTGCATACAAACCTTACACCTGACTTTAGCACTTAAAATTCAGAATTGGCCATATGTGAGAATTACAACAAGGAGGCCTCAGCCTTTATTCTTTGAAAAAACCCAGCACACCTTTTATTTTTTTCAAATATACTTAAAAAACATGGGCTTAATACTTTTCTTAACACAGTAATGCAATCCCCACAATGCCTTGGTGAAAGAAGCCATGTTGAGCTCCTTGGGTGAGTCAAGTGGACAGCATAATTGTGCTGTAGTCACTGATAGGGTGGAAAGACTAACTCTGATCACTCAAGGACCCCAAGGGAAGACGCAACATGATACTATATAGAGGTTAATTAACCACGAGGATGAGTTTGTGTTTGGTGCTCAATGTATCAAGATAATCACTCTGGTCCTTTCTGACCCTCTGCAGGAAAGGTCACGGTGGACCATACTCTGAGTATGAGTCAACAGAATACTCTTCTTTCAAAAATAAAAAGACTAATAGCTCATGGGTCTGTATTAATAGTCATGTCACTTGCCAATTGAGGGAAATTATTCTCCTACTCTTTGGCACTTGTGAGACTTCACCTGTTATACTATGTCCACCTTTAGGCCTTCACTTCAAGAAAGATGTAGACAAATTAGAGTGGCAAACATGATTAGAGGACTGGAAAATATGACTTATGAGGCCAGGCTGAAAGAATTGAGATTATTTAGTTTGGAGAAGAGTGGTTATATGGAGGATGGAGATAGACTTATTCTCTGTGTCGGCAGGGATCAGGACTCAGAGCAAATAGAAATGATCTTAAAATGCAGCAAGGAAAATTTAGATTGGATATTGGTAAGAGCTTTCTCACTGTGAGGGTGGTTATGCATTGAAACAGGCTACCCAGGGAGTCTGTGATATCTCCATCCTTGGATGTTTTTAAGAGCAGGTTTGACAAGCACGTAACTGGGATGATCTAGTTGGGGATGATCCTGCACGGAGCAGGGGATGGACGACATGACCTCCTGAGGTCCTTCCCAGCCCTACTATTCTATGATTTTATACTTTGTCCAGGGAGCTGTGTGGACCACCTTGAAATTAGTATTGCACTCTATCCCTGCAGAACTGCTTCTGGGGTTTATTCTCTCTTGAGTAGATGTTTCTTATTCTAATGACATTACCCAATTATTTCATATTGTTAGTCCCAATTCATCCATCAGATATGCTCATGCAAACTTACTGATTTTTGAATAATCAATAATTTCAAGACACAGGAGAGATTTTTTAGGCAGCATTACTAGACGAAGCTTAGCGATCTGATGCAGTGTTTACTGAGTCTGACTGTCTTTTAAACAATGTGACCTATGGTGATCTAAGGATTGGGCAAATCTGTCTGCATGACACCTGAATTCTGTGTGAGGTTACAAACTCTATAGAAGTCATTACCAAGCTGCAAATTGCACTTTGGATGCCCAGTCTTTCACCCTCTCCATCTTGTCGTTTCCATGTTGGTCTAAATTTCCTAAGGGGCATTAGTACAGACCTAACAACAGAGGGTCACTAGCCTAAGCATTCTGCCATAACAGTTGTATTGCCTTCGGCTATAAGCTAGCTCCAACCGGGGTGAAGCGATTCGTTAGGTATCAAGGGAGGGAAAAGCTAAGTGGGTTACCATGGCAACAACGTCACTTGGCAGCGATCTGTCACCACCTGATGGAGACATCAGCCACCTGATGGAGGGACTGGAAAGTTATAGGAAAAATTAATTTAGCCTGTTGTTCCCTTTCGGTCAGCCAGCAGCTCAAGATTAGGGCAGGGGGACAGAGCAGGGGGTCTTACCCGAACTAGGATGGAGCCTGATGTGGGGAAGGGAAACCTGTCTGCTCAGTCCAAGATTGGACCCCAAGCTCTTGCAAGAGAAGGATGAGGTTGAGGAAGGAGCCCAGTTTGAGCAGTCGCTACTTCTAAGATCAGTAAACTCCTGGGCTTTAAGTAAAGTAGTGGTGTGGGCAGTGTGTTCCAGCTCTCAAGAGAGTTGTCTAGATGAGAGGGCCTCTATCCCGAGAATGAACTAAAATCATAAAGATTTAAGGACAGGGTCCCATCACTGCTCTGAGTCCAGTGGCTTAAAACACCCCAGAATCTAGTGGCTGGATCCACTGATCACAGTCTGGTAAGTGGCCAACAGGGGGTGCTTAGCCAGATGGCATCACAAAAGGGTATTTTTCTCGCATTCGTAATTGACTGTAATAGCTCAGAAAATGTGAACATATGTTAACTGCAGTCACGATAATCTGGTTGGGGTTGGTTTTTTCAGATTTAATTTTTCATAATTTACCAGTACCTAAAACTCTGGACTATGAATCCTTCCCCCTTGTGTTTTGATCAAAGATCTTCTCAGAAGGAGCATATTTTATTTTAATGTGTCCCTATAACATCTTTATTCTAGGATTTCACTCCCTGCAGGGGAACGTATATAGTTGTGAAGATATAAACAGTAAGTTACAACCTGTCCACAAAGGAGGCAGCATTTGGCATTTATTTGCCTCTAATACACTATGTGCCTAATTACCTCGTATACTAGGAGGTCCTAGATGGGTTGCAACAAAAGAACAAAGTGATGGAAATATAAACCATGCCCTTTATAGCTTATGCTTTCTTGCTAATAAACAGTCTAATCTTCTTCTGTGAATTAGTTTACACAGCTGTGAATATTTTGTATGAAGTGTCTGATCAACTACACCTTTAATTTAACATGTGATAAAAGGAACTTGTTTTAAAAAATGAAGGGAATAGAATATAGGGTTTTGACAAAAGGTCTATAAAAGGTAAGCATGGGGAAGAGCTTCAGGAAAACACCACCTTTGAGCACCTGAGTCCCACTCGGTGATTTCTGTAGCTATACTGTCAATTCGGAGGCTGCACCAGAGAATGTCTTTTAGGAAGATGTCCACTGTTGATTGAAAAACTGGAATTGATGGAGAATCCCCTCCACCCCTAGGCAAAGTGTTCCAACAGCTAATTATCACTCTTAAAATATGTATCTGATTTTTTTTTTAAATCTGAATTCTGCAAATTTCAACTTCCAGACCTTGGTCTTAGACACTCACCTGCTAAATTCAAAGCTCTATGATCAGATGACCTCATTTTTTAAAGATAAATTCAAATTGCTCAAAGAAGTGCTCCATGTATTAGTGGGCTAATTAAGGTCCATGCAAGAGAAAACAATGCAAGATGTCTACAAATTCCCATCCTTACTCAGAGCCTACAAATTCCTACCCATTAGTTACACTGCAGTAATTAAACTTAGCTCCTTTTTATATACTGGTCTATACACACAAAGTGTGCTGCCAAAACCTGAATCTAGAAAAAGGCAAGGGTAACATTACAGCCATGTAAGATACACTGGTATGTGTCTCATATATATCCACAGGTCACCCATTGCAGTCATTTGCTCGAGACAAACAGCCTTCTGCAGTTATCTACCCTGAAATATGTGCTTGTCCATCCACTCCAGGTCTCAGTAGACACATCTACATGAGATGCTTTACTGTGAAGTAGCATAGTTTACTGTGCAGTAAGCATGTGCATCTACGTGTGCATATGCGCACTAAACCTCAGTAATCATGAGTAAATTTGCTACCTGCAAATGCAAATAGCAAATTTCCTCGTGATTAGTAATGGCACAGTAGCACTCGCGTAGACACCTGACTGGGAGCAAATCTGCTCCTGGTCAGGCGGCCACTAGGGGGCACTGGAGCCCAGGTGGTGACTACATCCCTCTGCCTCTGCAACAGGGAGCTCCAAGTCCCTTGCTTGGAGATTGTGATCAGAGAGCCTTTAAGGTGGCTGCTGAGCACTGAGCTGATGTTTTTAGCAAACTGTCCACAACGACTCCCAAATCTCTTTCCTGTGTAGTAACAGCTAATGTAGCGCCCATCTTAGTGTAGCTATAGTTTGGGTTATTTTTGCCTAGGTGCATCACTTTACACTTATCTGCATTGAATTGCACCTGCCATTTAGTTGCCTATTTGCTCAATCATGCCTTTTCCTTCCATAGTTCCTCAAAGTCCAGCTTGTTCTTTAGGGCCCTAAGTTACTAGTTCAAAAGTTCTGAATTTATGGAGGGTTGGAGGCCTATTTGAAATTGGTCTGTTCCCCCTATATTCCCTAATGAGCAGGTGTCCATAACGTGAGCCCTTACTGCACTTGGCAGCATATTGAACCATGTTTGTAAACCTGAGCAGGAGAATCTGCTGGAGACCTTTTTGTAATATATTTGAATTAAATACATATATGACTATTTTCTGTCCTGCCTCTTGCGACTGTAGTAATTCAGCAGAGAATACAAGTCCCTGTAGAGTTCAGTAGTGGCTTTTAGTTCTTTTGATAGCTCTCAACTGCTTTGCTAGGTAACAAAACAATTAAGTAGTCAGCATTTCTCAGTGGCTACCTCACAACAGTCTTCTGCATTTTTCTCGCATTGTGATGGGAAATACCTGTGGGTGTCTCAGTACTTCAGTTCAGTAACTGTTGCTTAACCTTGATTCAAGAAAAACACTTGCTTTTTATATTAATGAGCAGTGAACATCAGTCTTAAGGTAGGAGGAAATGGATGAGGATTTAAAAACCTCATACAGGAGAGTACCACTCAGGATGAATTCAGCCACTGAAGTGGTTGCTTACTCATTGTGCTTCCCATGGTTGTAGCTATGAATCAGCTATGAATGGAGCCCCACTGTGACAAACACTGCACAGAGGCAGGAAGAGTCCCAAAGAGCTTGTGATCGAACTTAATAAGATAGACAAAGGGTAGCAGGGAGATGTGTGACATAAAAGGGGAACTGCTTTGGTAAGGCAAGCATTTTTGGGGCGAACTCTTTTACTGGACCAACTGCATGGTTGGGAAAGACAGGCTTTCAAGTGTAGTGTATTCTTCAGGCACTTGAGTGCTGCATCAGTCTTACACTAGGTCAGGGGTATCAACCAAAGGTATGCAGACCAGTGCTAGGGAGTATGTGCAAGCGGGCATGGACAATGCGCCGCCGCCTCCCAGGAGCAGATCTGGGGCAGAGCAAGGGCACTGGTGCCTCTCTGCAGGGCAGGGAAGCTCACATGTGGCGGCCACCACCACCACACACCAGCCCAATGAGCTTCCCCACCCCAGAGAGGGGCACCGCTGCCTTCACCCCAGCCCAGTGAGCTTCCC
>NW_017729008.1:30509737-30510702 GCF_001723915.1 Gavialis gangeticus
TCCCCCCCCCAGAGAGGGGCACCGCTGCCTTCCCCCCAGCCCAGTGAGCTTCCCTGCCCCCCCCCCCATGGCCCTTCTCCTGGAAGGCAGCAGTGCTCCATCCCCACCCACCTGCACACCGTCCCCACCTTCTTGCTCCATGTCTGGCTGCACGCTACCCCCCACCCTCCCTTGGTGTCCAACCGGTGTGGGTACTCAGACTAAAAAAGGTTGAAAACCCCTGCATTAGGTATTAAGGGTATAGGTTGTAGCTGTGTTGGTCTACAGACATAGGCAGACAAGATTCTTTGGGTGCATCTGAATTCTTTTATTAGACCAACTCTAACAGTTGGAAAAAACTATTGTTTTCCACCTATTGGAGTTGGTTTAATGAAAGATATCAGATGTACCCAAAGAACCTTGTCTCCCTAAGTAATCAGGCACTCCATTGATGTTAGGCATCAGAGCTCTTGAGAACAAAGCCAAAGGGGGTTTGTCTGTGCTGACATGGAGATTTCAGATCATGGACTGGAAGAAAGGAGTACGGCAATTGCAATTGTCGCTACAGGCTCCAAATCCTGTTGTTTAATCCAGAAAAGTGGCTGTCCCATTTTTTTTTCAAGCTGCCATTTCATTCTTGCAAAAAAATTCAAGTGGTATTGCTGCTATTGTGACTACTGGGTTGGTCAGCCTTTTGGTGTGGTGGGCTGGATGAGTGGCGCAGGGCTCATCTGCGGGCTGGATCAGACCCCATGCACCAGGGCTGGGCCCTGCACTGCTGGATGGAGCCCCTTGCCACAGAATCAGGCCCGCACTGCCTCCCCGGAGCTCCACGCCACCTCTCTCAGCTCTGTACCATCTGCATTGCTTTCTTGGGGGTCCACACCATGAAATCTGGGCCTTGTGCTTGGCCCTGCACTTCAGGATAGGGCCCCACACTGCCTCCAGCCAACCCTTCTGAGCCCAGATCAGGCCCACGCTACATC
>NW_017729008.1:30515702-30529852 GCF_001723915.1 Gavialis gangeticus
CCGCACTGCCTCCCCAGAGCTCCACGCCACCTCCCTCAGCTCTGTACCATCTGCATTGCTTTCTTGGGGGTCCACACCATGAAATCTGGGCCTTGTGCTTGGCCCTGCACTTCAGGATAGGGCCCCACACTGCCTCCAGCCAACCCTTCTGAGCCCAGATCAGGCCCACGCTACATCTGTATGCTGATCCAGCATGCTATGTTGCCCGTGGGACTTCCCATGAGTCTGGAAATTTGGCAGCAGGAGTGGCAATTTCTGCCACTGTTTCCCTGCTGCCAAATTTTCATACCCATGGGGACCCCTGCAGGCCAGATGGCTTGACTCTGCAGCCTGGATCTGGTTCACAGGCTGGGGGTTGAGTGCTCCTGGCTTGAAGGCACCTTCTTTCTCTCTGATCTTTATTTTACTATTGTCCCGGGGTTTGTATTTTGTATTCCTTTGTTTCAAGAGCACGTCTCTCCCTTGGTCTTAAATGTTTAGTTTTTCCCTTGTTTTAATATGAATTAAGACGAAACAAATGCTTCTGGCTGGAGGTTATATCTTCACTTCTGTCAAAAGGTGGCATCAGCTTCTACAGACAGACACAAACTTGCTTTAAACAAGTCAGCGCAAGGTACGATAGTGGTATAGTTATGGCAGCACGAAATACTGTGTGGATGGCAAAATTCACCTGGGACTCTGCATTTATTTTCATGTGGGTAGCTGACTTAAAGCTCAAAGCTGCGCTTTAAGCTGCCTCCACTCTTATTGGTACCAACACTAACTAATTTAAAGCTTGTCTTTTCAGCCTCCGCCCCCGATCCTGCCAATTGAAAAGAGATTTTTTTTCTCTGAAAACTTTTTCATAATCGGTTTTGGCTTTTTTTTTTTTGTTTTTTCAGTTTTCTTAATTCCATTTTTTTTTTTAAAGCTCAGTTTCCAAATATGAAAAATGTTTCAAATGATCTTGTCACTGTGTTCCACGGACACCTTTGTGGCTATACGTGTAGATTTTCTAAAATTTAGCCACTAAAGATTCAGGACTGTTTGCTCTTTCAAATTTTATTGGTTTCAACACAGGTTCTTATACCTTCCCCAGCACCACAGTATCTGCCACAGGAAAGTTGAGGGGTTTTTTTTAATATAAGACCCAGTTGCTATCTTGAACCGCTCAACAACAAGACAAATTATCTACATTTTGCAAAGCCTTAAGCTTCTGTACTTTAAAAATGAGAGTCATAACGTCTTTTTCAAAATATAGCCAAATGTTTTCGAGATGGCTGTATTGGGCACAGCAATGGCAAAGGGAGAATTGTGCCTTAGCTTGGCCTTCTGCGTGCCTTTTAAACAGCCCACCCGGCAGATTGCCATGTACATTCAGAATAAACAGCTTTGATTTTAACCCTCTGCCTCAATCCCCAGACCTTTTAAAATTTGGGAATTTTATAGACCATGATAGCATCAGCTGTTCCAGATTCCAGAGCTGCTGTGTCAGCAAACAGTGCAAGGCTCCCATCCTGCACACATACGACATGCACTGACACTTGTCTAGTTAGTGCCCTATGGTCGTACCTCAGCAAGCTCAATTCAACCACAGTTTTCAGCTGTTTTGATTGAGGGTTTTTTCAAGTCACATTGAGACAAACATCATGCCTCAAATTTCAGCCTGACTGGTTAAAACAGGGGCAGGCAATTATTTTGGGCGGAGGGCCGCTTACTGAGTTTTGGCAAGCCATCGAGGGCAGCTAGGGGCAGATAAATATTAATTGTCTAAATTTTTTAGGGGCCCCACAGGCTGGATAGGATGACCTGGTGGGCCGCATTTTGCCCGCCTCTGTGTTAAAAACTACAAAAGTTATACAGTGCCCTTTAATAGGATGTCAGGCAACCTGTACCTTTATATTAGGTATTGGCGCCAGCAATACAAAGAGGTTATAACGTGAAGGTTATTTCTGCCCTGCAAGCTACAGAGTATTTCAAATATGTGATGATCAATATGTAAGCATCGGCAGATCTTTGGATGTTGCATTTAACAGGGTAATGTGTATGTATAGGAACTCCTAATGGGGGGAAAGAGAGAAGTTACCAGCGCCTAGGCATTACACACAAGTAGCCAACTGGCTGCATACAGATGGGAAATGGATTCTAATAATCTTGCATTCCTTGCCAAGCCATCCTGAAACATCCTCTTCCTTTCTGCATGTGACATGTAAATTTTCATGTCCCTGGCATGATATTTGGCTTGGCTTGAATTTCATGGTTTGTTTTCATATCCTTTATAAGCTCTTTGGTGCCAGCTGCATTTTACCTACTGTATTAACCTCTGCAGATTTCAGGTTGATGGCTGCTGTTTATTTTCCTTCACCAAGCGAAGGCTCTAGACAATCTTTAACGCCTTTAAAAAAATCAACTAACTTCTATTCATGCACTTCTTTTATAAACGATATTTTTACAGTAACTAAGTCCCAACCCTTCATGTACTTATTCACATGGTAACCTCTGTATTTAAGGGGAATACATGCATAAAACCATTCAAATGTATAGGTGTTTGCAGGAGCAGTCTTGGAGGCAAATCAAAAGAAGAAGTTGACTCCTAGCCACAGTAGTTTAAGTCTGAGAGTTGTGAAAGTCTCTAGCAAGCTGTTGGGGGCAGAAAGTCAGTGCTATCCTCAAATCAAACCACAATGGGTTTTGTGGCTGCCAGAAGTCAGTTCCTAATTTAGAAAGCCTACTCCAGCTTGGTTGGCAGATTAAATGGTTGCTTGGCCTCCTGGCAAATACAGCAGCCTTTGAACTACAGGACTGTAGCTGAAAAACCCAGACCCAGTTTACCCCCAATCCTTGGTCCCCAGAGGTCTCTGATCAGAGCACAAATGTCTTCAAACTAAGGCTTAGCCTGGGGCAAGTTCAGGAGTGCACTTCCTTCTGACCCTTCTCCTCAACCCAAGACATTACCCGTGTGGCTGATAAGCCGGGACCTCTCCCCTCCAACCAACAGCTCATCTATTTGCTCAGCCGCTTCTCCTGTACTGCTTCCTTAACCTGCCAGGTTAGGCGGAGTGATCTTCTTACCCCATTATCCTCTTCCCACTCCTGGGGCAGCTTGGTTTTCTTTCATGCACTCCCACCTTAACACCCCCTTGTCTTTAACCAGCAGCCCAGGCCCTCTGTGCATTATATCACTCATCTCATGCCAGCTTCCCCTGTTGTCTGTACCCAGCCTTCCCTTTGCAGCATTTACTCATCTCGGGCTTCTGTGTAATCGGATTTTTTTCCCCAGCCTGATTATATCATTGCTACAGGTAAAGACTTCTAACCTCTGGGCTCAGCATTGATATATGAGCTGCTCTTCACAATCAGAGCAGACAGCAAGAATGAGTCCCAGTCTGATCTATTCTGAAGCATTCGGAAGCTGTTTGAAGATGTGACCCTTGTTGCCTGGAAAGCCTTGGCAGTAACGTGGAATGAGCGAGATCAAATGTATGGGTATTGACCTTTTTTCTATGTTCGCAGACCGTGTCTTGGTGAAACTGCACTGCACTCCTAGAATTATGTGGTTATTTTCCTGTGAACCTGCATTGATTTTCTTGCAAAATTGCATTAGTTCCAGTCACAAAAGAAATTGTATCGCCTGTATAACTAATGCAAACCTACAGCAAATGTTTTCTTGGAGGCTGGTCTTCCTGTAAAGTGCAAGAACTCTAATACATCTGGGAGCACCCCAGGGTATACCACAAGAGCATCCCTGTTATCGATATCACCAAGGCTTCTCAGGTCAGCTCTGATGATATTGGTGAATCATAGAAAGTTAGGGATGAAAGGGACCTCAGGAGATCTAGTCCAGTATTTCTCAACCAGTGGGTCACAAAAATATGTGAAAGGGTTGTGAACAAATGTTAAAAATGGATCAACAAACTTACGTGAAAAATGGTTTCTCCTTTTAAGGAGAAAACGTGGGAAATGGTGGCTTTTCCCTTGCAGGCTAGTAGAGTTCCAGCCTCCAAGGGGCTGCTTGGGGCCCCCATATCCCACTACTGGGGGTCTAGGCCTGGGGGTAGCGGGCAGCAGATCTGGAGTGAGCGGCACTGGATTGGGACTGGCCATTGATGTGCACAAATGAATCCTGGTACAAAAAAGGTTGAGAACCACTGACCTAGTCCAACCCCCTGCTCAAAGCAGGACCAGCCCCAACTAGATCTTCCCAGCCAGGGCTTTGTCTAGCCAGGTCTTAAAAACCTCCAAGAAAGGAGATTCCACCACCTCTCTGGGTAACCTGTTCCAGTGTTTGGTCAATCATGTCATGGTCACTGCTGCCCAAGTTGCCATCCACTACTACATTCCCCTCCAATTCATCCCTGTTTGTGAGCAGCAGGACAAGAACAGCAAGAATCCTAGTTGGCTCTCCAGCACTTGCACCAGGAAGTTGTCCTCAACACTCTCCAAAAACTTCCCAGATTACTTGCGTACTGCTGTATTGCCCTCCCAGCAGATGTCAGGGTGATTGGAGTCCCCCATGAAAACCAGGGCTTGTGACTGGGAAACTTCTGCTAGCTGTTTGAAAAAAGCCTCATCCACCACTTCCTCCTGCTCCGGTGATCTATAGCAGACCCCCACCACAACATCACTCTTATTGCTCTCCCCTCTGACTCTAACCCAGAGACTTTCAACAGACCTATCTCAAGTTTCATGCTGAAGCTCTGAACAATCATATGGCTCTTTTACATAAAGTGCAGCTCCTCCTCCTCTTCTCCCCTGCCTGTCTTTCCTGAACAGTTTGTACCCATCCATGACAGTGCTCCAGTCATGCGAGCTCCCACCAAGTCTCTGTTATTCCGATCACATCATAGCTCCATGACTGTACAAGGATTTCCATTTCTTCCCACCTGTTTCCAAGGCTCTGTGCATTTGTGTACAGGCATCTGAGGTAACTAGTCGATTGCCCTGATTTCTCAGGAAGTATGAGAGCAACTCCCCTGTCACCCACTCCTGCTTGCTCTTCCTCTGGGTTTCCCGCTTCTCCACTTACCTCAGGGCTTTGTAGTAAATGTTGCTGTTTCTTCTCTCCCCTTGCACTAATTTGTGACCTAGTAATTTCAAATACAGGGAGAGGATCAAAACTATGTCCCTGATGTCTATCAGAACCTTTGTTCCATTATATTTCCTCAGAGACTTAGTCCTCGGGCACTTGTATACACCACGGGTTTTAATCCTCATTAAATTAAATATGTTTATAAAATTTAAACTTGTTTATTTTGAAGCGTTGCATTTGAGTTTACACACACTAGGTTTTCAAATGAACTAAGGCTTGGAACATCTCATCTGTGTTTATACACTCTAGGTTTTCAAAGGAATTAAGCTGGGTTCCTGGCTGGCACCGCAGGAGAGCGGGATGGTCCAGCCCTGCCCCTCCTCCCCACTGCTCGGGGCCCCTCACCCCCCCCACCCCATGCCCATGCTCTGCCATGCAGCTGTGGAAGCAGGGAGCTGGCAAACAAGAAGGAAAAAAAAAAAAGAAATAGCCACACAAGAAAAAAAAGAGTGGAAGCAATTCAAAAGCAAAAGCAATTCAGAGGGGTTAACTACAAAAAAATTGCAGCACCATCTCATGGACAAAGAGGCTTATTGCGCATCTTTGAGTGCCTTTGTGTTTGCATGTAACAAATCCATGCATGCAACACTTTAATTCCCAGCGAGCCAAACTAAACTACGGCTGAGGAATTTTAATTTAATGTACAAGGAAGACTTTTAAAGTGTTGGGAAATCCCACTAGTGCAAACAGATACGCAGTTGCAGCACATGAAAGGGGAAAAATCGTGGTGTGTATATAAGACCCTGGTGTTTGTTTCAATAGCTATGGTCCCATAACGATGTATATAGGTGCAAAAAGATTCAGCTTGTGTAAATCAGCATCGATCCATTTTACTCAATGATACCAAGACAGAACTTGGACCTTTCTGCATTTAATCTCTGTCTGTGCTGCTCACGGAAACTGTTCCTTTGGTGTTAGTTTCTTTCTGTGTACTATTCCCCATGTTCATTAAATCTGGTGCTGGTAAAAGATGCCAAGCTATTTCACTACTGTGGGTCCCACCACAGGAATGGAAATGACGGTCAGTCAGGAGATGAGAAGGGCCACAAAGTCTTGGGGACCCTCTAAATACAGTGGAGGACTGGGGGAAAAAGGCAGCAGTTTGGTTGAAAGAACAGTACAAAGGAATAAAAAGAAGATCCTGCTCCAAGCAGGTATGTAGGGAGTCAGAAGTCACTGCCCAGAAGATGTTTGCCCAGGGCCTGCTCAAATGATGCCAGAATAAATGCCCTGGAGTCAGTCAAAGATGGTCTCCCCAGGTTCCATCTCTCTCCCTTGGAACTAATGCACAGCCTTTTTTTGCCAATGCCAGAAGGAGATTGGTAAGAGAGGTTCTTGAATTTAGCAGGTCTCAGATGGAGTGACTATGAATAGAAAGGGAAGGAGAAAAATACAGTCAGAATCTCCACAGACAGTCCTAGAGGAGACGGGGAAGGGGCTCACCTGCCCGCAGCAGACAGGTGAGTGTCTGGGCTTCCTCCTCTTTGCAGGTATCATGTCTGTTGACAAACCTTCCCAATAGTGTATGAATAAAGGAGCCACCCTGCTCCGCATGGGCTGTGCCAGGCCAACATCTCTTTAGACACAAGCTCTCTTCCCCAGAAAAGGTACAGAAAATATTCACTCATGCCAGTCTGCCTTAATCCAGTCCCAGAGTGATCCCCTCTTAGGTGCTAGTGGCCTGTTGGGCTAAGACTGCCAGCCTACTAAAATTTGCCAGTGCGGATGCCCATTGTGGTAGTCATGGGACAAAACTGTTTCATGAACCATTACCTACTTCCCTATTCCCCATTTTAAAAAAACTTTTCTGTTTCTCTCTTTGCTGCCACCACCTCTTCTCTTCCATTCTATTGCTTCCTGTTGCTTAGCATTTTTTGATTACCCTTTAAAGGGCCCAGCCCATATAAAAAATAGAAGACTCAATCCTCCACCATTGAAAATGCAATTCTTTGCTGTTTCCCATTACGTGTTGTTATTGCATTCAGGCCCATAACCATGCCATATGGCATATGGGCATCAGATGGATCTTGTGATTGGATGAGAAAAGTCTCCTCTGAGAAACTTAAAGCTAATCATTTTCAAATAGCCCCTCCTCCTTTCCCTGAGCTGCTTTTAGAGTCTGGGCTTTGACATAAGACGGTCACACTATTACCTATATGACTAGCACTGAAAAATCCCAGCCAGGTTTGTGGTCACATAATACTAGGTAGAGTAAGAGGATGGATTATCCTCTTACACATGGAGTAAGAGGATAATCCCCACCCTGGAGGGTCTACGGTATCAAAAGACAAGCCAGACAAAGGGTAAAGGATTATCCCCATTTTCCAGCTGGGAAGTTGAAGCAAAGGAATATTAAATGCTCTGCACAAAGTCCCATAGAAAATCTATGGGTGAGACAGGATGTATACCCAGCCCTCGCAGACAAAAGACTATCCTTCCTCTCCCAGAGTACTTACAGAGGGCAACAACATGGGGTCACTGCTCCATGCTGAAGGTCTGGTCAGCACCCATCTGGTTTTGATCCAACTGGTGTTACAAACAGCTAAGGGTTGTCATTCACTTTGGAGAAAACAAGATGGACCATTCCTTGACAAATAGTACCTGCACACGGAGACCATATTAGCATGTGTGGGAGGGAGCCACATAATAGTTGTGACTCAACCATGGGATAAACAAGGAAATTCAAATGTCAGGCTGACATACAATCCATAAATCAAGCAGCAATGCCAAAGTATTATGGCAATAATGCTTCATCTCATGTACTGATCTGACAAGTGTTGCAACTGCTTACAGTGAATCGGATGTCACGTGCAGCTTTGACATGTCTTACTCTTGTTGGTTAGAATCTTAATATGGGTTTAATGTGCAAATTTGACTCCTTTAAAAGTGAAAGAGAGGAGAAATATTTCATAGAAGACAAATAAAACACAGATAATGTGACATACAGCTAATAGGGTCATTTAAATGCAAATTGTATAAAATTATTGGGAAATTGCTGCTTTTTTTAACAAAAACTCCAAACTTGTGATGTATCAAAACACTTTTTTCCATGATTCCAGTTTAAGCCTTTTGATGCCAAGTTTCAGACTGCAGTCGATTTTCTTTAAGGCTGAGATATTATGTTTCCCCTTCTCCCTCCTCGGGTCCAGGGTTTTACAGTGGGCAGGCTGACAACCTTAAGGAGAGCAGTGGGAACAGCAACCCTGTAATTGATTTGAAATAAAATATTCATATAATCCCCAGAGCATAGGCAGTCTGATACCTTTCTTAGCCCATATCACAGATGTCATCATTAAAAGCCAGCCTCACACAATACACTCTTAGTTTTTGAATGGCACACGATCTGCTGTCACTTTGACAGTTGGATTTTACCAGACTGATTTTTTTTTTTTTGCTTCAGTCCAAAAACCTCTTTGAACATGTCACAGGATCTGGAGAGCTTGGGGTCACAGAGCAAAGCAGCACTCCCCCTGGAAAAAGGCATCCTATACAAACGGGCATGTCGTACCATCTCCTCTTGTGTGAAACACTCAACAATTAAGAGATATAATCATCACACTATAGTCAGAAACCAGAAATGAAGGCACATTTAGAGCATGTCTGTCACAGACTGATGTGTGCATTGTTTCAAGGCTCTTGTAGGTGCATTAAAGGGAGACATCTCAGCAGGAGACTAGTAAAGAGGGTTCTTTATACTGCACTATATAGGTTTGCTAACCCATTTTAAAGATATGTTGTGAATGTTAAGTAGGCTGGGGAGAGGGCAAGCTGTCATGCTTTTACAAAATCGGTTAACAGCTCTTCAATGCAATTAGAATGGAATGTACATCATCTTCAGCATGGCAGTTTTGATCTTACTAAATTGATCATTATTAGTAATTTCCAAGCTTTATACATTGTGCAATAAGACACTAGTAAGTAACGCGTATCTTTTTTATTATTATTTTTGGAGCGGGGGGAGGACTGTATGTTCTCTAAGGTATAAACTGTAGCCTCACTCGTAAGCTTGTAGAACGTTGGTTGCCACCAAATTCAACAAAAGATGCTGGTGTTGCCCGTAACAACCGTTGCTAAGAGACCTTTGCTGGCGTATAGAAGGCTTGAAATCACTGCAGATTATGGCACTATTTATCATAGTTGCATGAATAGTCTTGTTAAGGAAATGCATGACATATAAATTTAGTGTGCACATGATAGAAATGTCATGCATACATTGCAAGAAGAGATTGTATTATAACAGGGGTATTTGTGGTTCATAAATAGTTGTCTCTGTTCCTACTTATCTGTCACTGTGGCTTCTGGTTAAAACTTCCAGGAGAGTCTATGAATTATAAAACAGTGATTAACTGCTTAACAGATCTGCTTTTTATAGCATCACCTAGCTGGAATGGAGAGAGAAAAAACTGACAATGTCAGAGTTGCATTGTTATTAGGTAGTAACAGGTGACATGTACCATGGGCCCTATGCTACTCGTGTAGCAATTTAAATAAGGAGCAAGCTCCACAGCCTATAGCTGTGGAGCTTTCCCATGGCTTTGTCCTGATGTAACTGAGAGCAGATTCTAGCTTTCTCCAATTTCCATTTTAACTGGCCACAAAACAAATGGCCTCTTTTTATCATTAGATTACTTTATTACTAAATTATTACAGACTTTTTGATATAACTCACTTCCTGGGGTGAAAAGGGTTTGTGCCAATACTTGTTTTGTGTTTAATGGATTCATTATGCTTTTCATCATAAAATTCATCAATGTTAATTGAACAGATTAGCTAAATGCAATTTGGGGGGGTATGGAAAGTACATCTCTGCTTTCTGTGCTTGTTCCTTTGCTTTAGTTACTGTCTGAATGTTAATTTCTCTCTCCTTATTACCCTTTCCAATTTGGCTAATCAATATAATCAGTATTCGTGTCCGGACTCGTATGGTGCGTTACATTGCAAGTTAACTCAAGATCAAAGAAAATGTTGTTGACCTTTTTGGATGGTTTTTTATATATTTCTCTGCAATGAGCCTTCTTGGTTTAAAAGATGCCAGGATGCCAGTCAGGTGGAGAAGATTGTCACTGACTTCATCCACGTATCCCCTTCCAGTAGCTGCTCCTACAGCAGTTGCCAACTCCAAGCATGCTTTGGATTTCAAGCGCCGAGTGCCAAGTCCTGCTGCTGAGTGTTTTTTCTGTGACCAGTTGCAAGTAAATTAAGCCATGATTAGGGGTCTCCAGGCCATTTTTCCTGTAGACAAGATGATTAAAGTGAAAGTAGCTGCTTCAGGGTGAGCTGGCATACCTGCCTCTCCATTTTCTTTCTGCCAAAGATGCATTTATGATACGTTTTTATAGGTCAGCAGACAGCTATGTATTTGAAATAACATTCCTCCCTCCCCTACCTTTTTTCCTCCCCTGGCCATCAATGAATCTGTGTGGACTTCTTCAGTTCCCCAAAACAGGCCCATTTATTGAAAGCTTCCCTTACATTTAGTGAGAGGCCCTGTCGCTGGTTCCTAGATCCCAGCCCGGAGCTCTCCCAGGCCAAGGAAAAGCTCTGTTGATGGACTGGTTGCAGAAAAGGATTTGGCTGCTTAAAAGATGCTGTAGCTCCTAGGGAGGAATCTGGCACCTGGAAAAATGTTAAAACCAAGAGGTAAAGTGTTGACAGAGTTTAGGTGCCTCCAGAGTTAGGCAACAACTGAGCAGGGATTTTCACAATTTCAGTTCTGCACTTAGGGCATTTATTTGTACATGACATGGGGGTTTAATTCTTCCTAAATTGAAGCAGTGGTTTTTGAAAAACACCGTTTCAATTTAGGGCAAAGTAAGCCCCCGTGTCGTGTACACCCGTATCCACCCGATCCTCACCTGCCTCTCCAGCGGTGGGGAGGGGAGAGTGAGCCGCTGGCAGGCAGAGCGGTCCCTGGGCTGCTGGTGCTTCCCTCTGCAGCCACAGCGGCCCCCCAACTCCAGGCAGCCCCTGCCTGCAGGCGCCCGGCTCGGGCAGTCCCGAGGGGGCACCACCGCCACGGGGGGAAGCACCAAGGCCCTGCGCAGCTCAGATAGGCAGAATGGAGATAATATTGGTTACCTCCTTTGTGAAGCGCTTTGTTGAAATGCTTTGAGATCTGCTGTTGGAAAAAAAAAGCTATTTTTTTTACTTTCTGAAGCTGTTAATAGGCAATTCTAATTTAACATTTCATTGCTCATGTTCGGTAATAAACTTAATTTTTCAGCCTACATTATGAGAGCCATTATCAGTGCGTACCAGACCTGATCTAAGATTGAAATTGATGCTTTTTATTGCTTGATCTATACACAGTTTGGTACTTCAGAAGACAAAAATATTCAATGCCTGTTAAGAATCTCTGCATTATTGGGAATTGTATCAATTGTCTTGTGTTTATTGGCAATGCAATTAAATTGAGTATTCAGCACACACATGTTATGTTTGACCCGACTTAACTTTGTTTCTAGGTCACAATAGGCTCCAATAACTTGCCATCATCAGAGGTGAAGGGGGGATTCCTATTTTTAACAGAAAATAATTATAATTTAACTTTTGGAGATATGCACAGTGTTGCATGCAAGCTTAGATAGCTGCCTGGACCACTGGGGAGTTGCTTTGACTTTGAAGTGCAGAACTGTGTTCATATTCAATAATGAGATCTTTTAAAGTGAGGCTTAACTGAGGTTTGTTGATAATTATTCTGCCTCATTGATAAAGATCCCAAACACTGAAGAGTTTCAAATGATTTCACAGCTGATTTATATGCACAAAGCATAATTAGAATCATGTAATTTTCCTTACCAGATTGCCTCTCATTTGAATATAGAAACATGTCACTTAAACTTTCATACTTGCTGCTTGACTGACATAGAAACTGTAACTATAAACTGCACCCAAAAAAACCTCTGTGAGAAGATCTGCAGGCTGCTGTAGTCCACCCTTGAATCCCTGCTCCGAGAAGAGAATTATTAATTTTCTTGCTCTCATTTTTGTTACATTTGCCAAGGGGTTTAACACTTCACGAACACTTTGAGGAGGGAGTGGTATTATTGCCATTTTACATATGAGGACCTCAGGTTCAAGGTCTTCAGGTACGAGGAAGAGGCAAGTCAAAAGTGTCTGTTCATTTTGAATGCGTGACAGCCTGAGGTTTTCAGAGTAATCACCATTATATTATACTTCATGTGCCAAAGCATAGCTCCCATTGACTTCATTGGTAACTACTTCATTTGCTCAACGCTACTCAGGTGTCAGGGATCTCAACTCAGACACCCAGATAAGGGGAACACCTGTGAAAAAAATAGTTTAAGTGATGTGCCCAGTATAACATAGGAACTCAGTGGCAGAGGTAACAATAGGGTCTGGTCTTCTGGAGGCAGTTAGCAAAAGAGCCAGTTAGGATGGCAATGTCAGTGGAAAGGTCAGAACTCATGCACTCAAAAATGACCAGTTAAGGTTTCACAGATATCTGCTGAGTGCAGGAATGGTGCCTGGATGGGTTCTGGCCTGCCCATCATGTGTTTACTCCACACTGACTGCTTGGGGGATTTGAATGCACGGGTGAGTTAGCCTCCCCAGTCTCAGCTCCTGTACTTGGGCACAGCCTCTGCCAGTCAGTAGGCACAGCCCTGCTTGTTCCCCGCAGCCCTGGGTTGGAGTATGTTGATTTGATCGGTGAAGATGGTGCACACAGTCCAGCCGCAGGCAGGAGCTAAGTGGACTGAGTGTTACCATTGTAGACCGAATCTTTGGGACATTTAGTTACTAGACTCCTAACAAGTATCTACTGTGGAGGGACAAACAGAAATTTTTCACATGCTTACAACTTGGAAAAAATTGTCAGCTTTTTTTCCACCCCCCATATGAATAACAAAAAGCTCAGGCCCAATGCTTAGATATCCCTTTGCCCTTTATCAGATTTCAAGCTGACAGGCACTGGAGCACCTCATCCAAAATGGTTGTGGGAAAGCGGGAGGGACTAGATGTGAGTACAGCATCATTTTTCTTAACTTTGTTCTTTGAAATGATCGAATCAGTTAAAATCTGTGAAACAGATACCCGGCATGGGTGGTTCCTTCCCAAAGCTTAGTCCTCACAGTTATAAGCAATGAAAAATAGGAGTTTATAATGCAGTGTCATGCAACCTTAGCTATAGACCTAGAAGACTAGAAGTTTTTTATTCTGTGATGTTTTTGTTTGTTCTGGTTTCAAAGGGTAAAATAGGGGCTTGGGGGTTTCCATGTCTGTGAATCGCATCCTATTGTTCACCAGTTGGGTATTGTAGAAAAAAACCTCAGTGCATGGCCTTTTTTGTTATCAAGCATCTTCCCTCACCTGGTGTCATCAGCCCCTCCTTAGAGGTAAAATGGAATTAATTTTCCAGTCTGTCTCAGCTGTAGGCTCCTGCTGGCTACATATTTTTTGTTGTATTGTAGTGGTTTTTCTTATATAGCCTGTTTGACACCTCAGGTCACATGAACCTCAGCTTGTGAATGTTTTTTTTTTTCCTTCTGAGCTCCCCCTTTCCTAGATTTTGTTGCTGATCCCAATTGTGCATTAGTCTTGATGCAACTAAATGCCATTGTGATTTTTAACACAGCGTGTGCCATATCTGCATTTCCACTTGTATGCGAATGAGATGCAGTCCCAAAAGGGGCTGCTTAAATTTTGATGAGTTACAGTATTGCCAACTGCACACGTTCCGCATCATGATTCAGGCCCTCAAATGATGATATTGGCTTAAAAATAGTGGTATTTTAAAAATATTATGGGTAAAGGTTTTGAAGGGTTCACATGTCCAAGCTCTTCTCTTAAAACTTCCATTTTTTTAAAAGAAAGTTGAAAGTCTTGTGTCATTCTAAGACTCCAGGAGCTGGGATGTTAAGAAAACACTTAACTGCTGCAGAGCTAAAGGTAGTAACCTGCCAGCAGGGTAGGGGAGAAGGCTGTGTAACAGCTGTGTGTGATGCCAGATTGCCTTCCAACAGTGGTGTAACAAGCTAAGCTGGCACCTGGGGCAAACTTTGCTTGAGGCAGGAGGCATGTGGTTCTGACGGGGGGGGGGGGGAACAGGGGGGGGGGGGGG
>NW_017729008.1:30529912-30551364 GCF_001723915.1 Gavialis gangeticus
GAACACAGGGGGGGTGCGGTGGCAGGATGGCAGTAGCCTTATCCTATAGTCCTAGCTGAGCTGCTTTGACTCCCCTGCTCTGCCTGCCCCAGTTTTGTTGCTCTTAAAGCAGCAGTAGCCAGGAACTGGTCTGGGGTTTGCAGGGCAGCAATTCTGCCAGGGTGCAGACTCTGTGGGGCTGGGGGTGATACCGACACCCTTCCTATCTTGGTGTCTGGGACAGGTACCCCTCTCGCTCAGCCCCAGCTTTGCTACAGCTTTCCACCATGCTACTGATCCATATAAACATGCTGTTGCCAAATAAAAGGTAAAAGTTGTAAACCATTTGTATTTGAAGCCCTCAAGCTCCTGGAAGAGATTGAGGATACTGAACCAAACCTATGGGCACCAGTCGTGTGGGCTGACCACTGGGAAAGGTCAGATCTATTCCTGCAGCATTTCATACCAACACCAAATGAGTCCCACATTGGGTATGACCTTGACAGAAAAGCACGGATCAAACTGAACAGACCAAAATCTGGATATGGGTGCTTCAAAACAACGCTTTATAAGACGAACATCTGGGACAACCCCCTGGGTGAATGCAGTGCCCAACAAACACCACAGTGCTTAATTGAAAGCTGAAATCTTTACAAATGCCCAGACAGGGTAGATGGAATCAGTACATCGAGCAGCAATACCAGGCAGTGGCTCATAGGGCGTTTATGCATGTGCTCCAAGAGGCAGGGCGGGAGCACTTTAATTAGAGCAGCTCTGATTAAAGCACCTGGAGTGTCACATGCATTAGTGTCCTCGTGCTGAAAAATGGCAGTAGGGGCACTTTAACTAAAGGTCCCTCTAACTAAAGCTCATCAAACAAGCTTTAGTTAAAGCACACCCACCACCTTTTTTCCATGCAGGGACGCTGATGCATGTGATGCTGGAGTCTGCCGGAGTACGGTAATTACCACTCTCCAGCAGACTTGCTTAATCGAGTCTGCTCCAACGCACTGTACGTACAACGCATTGGAGCAGCCTTGATGTATGTATATAGGCACCCATAGATTTGGAAGTTGATATCTGACACCATATGAAAGAAGGCAACAGCTTGTGCTTGCTTCTCTGTATGCTTCTACCCTGGGGCATATAAAACTGTAATAGGTGAATGAGACTTAGCATTTCACCTTCCACCCCTGTGAGTCCCAGTGCACTACCTTATTCACCAGCCTGTTGTCCCCTCTGTAAGACCACAGGTTCCCTGGAAAGTGACTGAAGCCAGCTCTGTCACAAGGCTCCATTCCCTGTGAAGTGTTGGATGTTCAACCTGAGACACTTAGTTATCTCAAGATGGCCACCGTAAGGTGGAGTGAAGTCCTTCATCAGCTTTTAGAGGCTGGGATGCATTTCTCTGATCCCTATTAGGGAAAATGTCCATATAAAAATGCATCCCATAATGTTGCAGTAAGACAGTGACGGGCTTCATAGTTCAGTGTCCCGGAGTTTATTTAAAGGGGGTAGCAGTTGGACTTTGTCAGGAAATGGTGGTTGTGTGCCTGGGCACTAAGGAGGATCTGCCATGATATGCTTGTTTCATTTGGCAGTCCCTCCATTGTTGGGTCCCTCAGCTGATTTTAGTTAGACTTACTCTCTGTGCATTCAGGCATTGGAGCATGCATGCATTCACCCATCAGAGTTGCTGGAGTTTTGGTTCATAAGAGATGAGGGTAATCTTGCATATCTCCCAATGACATTGTTGAACTGAAGTTTGCAAAGACTGTACAGGCAGCCCCCAGACTTACGACACAATTGGTTCCTGAGGACTTACGGCTGTCACATTTTCTCCATTCACCCCTTCATAGGGTTCATCTCCCCTATGGCTGAATAGATATGGGGCTTTGGGCTGCTCTGCAGTATTGGATAGTGGTGATGGCCATTCTGAGTATCAGACTGCAGAGAGGGGAGCTGTCTTGAGGAAAGAGGGGTGGTTTGGTTTGTGCTGGCACTGGATTCACAACCCAGCGCTGATACCTTGCTCCGGGCGAGCACAACCTTTAAACGGACCACAACTCCTCTGGTTGATAATAGGCGATTGATACCCAGTGGTAGGAAATAAGAGCAATGCAGGCAAAGCAAGCACGATGGTTACAACATACATTACCCAAATTTCCCGGTACCCAGAATATACACAGGCTGAGTGGTCCATACAGCTTATACGTAAATGCCATCTTGAAGTTCCTTGCTTGAATGTCCTATGTCAGCAACCTTGGAGGTCAGGGACCAATGCCAACTGCCCACTTGCTGTTTTGAAACTCTTCCTTTTGTATTCTTTCTTCTCCAGTGACTCTTCATCTTTGGGCATTGTTAATTGGTCTTCCTGTGGTCGTCTCACTGTCCACGTTCTGTTTTGGCAGCCAAAATCCCATTTTCATAAACCAATCGCATGCACACATCCTCCTAATTTGGGCTTTACTGGAGTCCTCCTAATTTGGTCTGTTTCCCCAAAACCAGAAAGCCCAAGGGCTTTTGCAAGTGGGCACCGTAGCCCTGGAGCCAGGCCTATCTCTATTATGAAAATAAAGTTTACGTTTTTCAGTTTCCCAGGATGTATATATGCATTGGCCGCAGACACCCCACCTTCCCTGAAGGCTGTAAAACTGTGAGACAAAACAGGCTTTTAGAAATCAATTAACCCTTGCTCTTGCCCTGGACCATTGTTTTAATGAAGGGGTGACCAAGCTGCTGCTCAGGAGCCTCATGCAGCTTGCTAGCATGATACTTGCAGCTCTCTGGAAATTGGCCAAAGCCCCATGCACTTCTCCCTGAGCTGGCTCTGGGGGTCAGTGCAGCCCAGCACCTCCCACTGCTCTGGTCTTCCCCATGGGGACTGTGCCCCGAGCCTGCCCTCACCCTCCTTCTCTCCCTCTGGGACTGCCGGCTCAGGCACTGAGCTGCTGGTGCATGTTAGGGCTGTGTGAAATTTCGCCGGCTGTTCCATTTTGACACTGTTTTGACTCATTTCAAACTTGAAACAGCACAATCGAAATGAAATGAAGGGCTTCAGATGAGCCCAGCTGAGTTCCCTTCCCTGCCCTATCCTAGCACTGGGGAGGCGAGCTCAGCTGGGCTGAGGTCCCTTCCCCAGCCTGATGGATCACAGTGCTGGGGAGGGGAAGTGAGTGATCGGGCTCAGTTCCCTTCCCCAGCTCGATCAGGCTCCATTCTCCACCTCTTGAACTTTGGTGGAGGATCAGATGTAGTTCCCAGGGTGAGGAGTAATTCTGGCCAGCCCTATTTTAATGAATATCTACTTTACCTATAAGCTAGTTTCCAAAAGCAAGCCTCGAAATGCCACTTTCTAGCCATTAGTTTCCCATTTTTTTTCTAGCTGAGGGAAATCAAGGTGGTGTTTAGCCTGCAAAAACAGGGATCCTTTGTTTCAAAAGCTACTTTCTCTAATCATATGGATATTTAACCATGGGAAGTGCCTTGTCAGCCTATTAGTTTAAATACATAGCTTGTAGAGTCATTTAGCTCTATGGACCAGGGTGTCAGGCAAAGCTCACAGTTGAATAAGCAATGCAAAGCCCTGTGGTAATTCTCCAGTAAAAGCGGAGAGGGAGAATTGCATGGTTCTTGAGTTCAGACAAAGCCATTTAGGCTAGGGATAGAAGTTACACATAAATGGATTTAAGTGATTGGAAACTGGTTTAAACCTGTAACAGGACAGATGTTCCATGCACATAAACCACTTTCAAAATGGCCAAAACCAGTTGAAGATAAATCTGGTTGGATGTAGTATCAGACTTAACTAATTCAGGTCAAATTGGTGTATGGAACTTCTGTCCCAGGTCCCTTCCTGGTCCAAATTAACTCACAGGCCCCCAGCATCCCAGGACGCTTTGCATCCCTGGGCTATGCTGTCTGCTCCAGTGGACGCTTCCTCACCCCCCTGCTCCTTTCCTGCCTGCATCCATCATCTCATAGGGATGGGGGGAGAGGAAAGGGGGGACAGGGGAACAGACCTCCAGACATCTCTAGCCAGGGTCTACATAGCATGTTAGGGGTGGAAAGCCTCTGTGGTGGGAGCCTTTCAACCTTTGGCAGCCCTCCCCCGTCCCACTACAGGAGGGAGGGAGAAGAAGTCCTCCCAGGCAGGTGCCTGCCCATGCAGCCCTGCATGGCAGCAGCTGGAAGCCCCTGCCTTGGGGGGGGGGGGTTCCCCCCAACCGCAGCCAGGGTCCCCAGCCTTGGGCAGCCCTAGAGAGCTGAGGGGACTTCTCCTGCTCCTCTGCCCCCAGTTTTGCCTGAGCTGCTGCAAGTCTGGCAAAACTTTTTGCAAATGGAAGAATTTCCCTCTGCTCACTGAGGCTGCCCCAGGCTACCCCTGAGACTTGCAGCAGCTCAGGCAAGCAGCCCTGGAGTTCACGGGGGAAGATTTCTCCTCAGCGCTCTGGGGCTGCCTGGGTGGGGTTGGGGGGAAGCCCCCCCCCAGGCAGGGGCTCCCTGGTGCCTCCATGCTGGGCTGCATGGGCAGGCATCTGCCTGGGAGGACTTCTGCCTCCCTCCAGTGGCCTAATAGAATTTGTAGGTGACTAAAGCTGGGCTCTAGGGCAACTGAGTAGACACTTCACAACACACCCTGAAATGCAAAAATTGGGCCTTTTGGTTCAAAGGTGTGCGCTACACACATCCAGCTCCTTGACTAGGTCTGCTACGGATACTCGGTTCAATACAATCTTGCCACTGTACCAGCAAAAGTTGCTCCAATCAACATATCTGAGAGTAAGCCAGTTTATTCCCAAATTAGCTCAGAGCTTCTGCAGAAGAAAGAAGATACCATATACACTCGCATACTCCCCTTTTCTCTAAAAAAGCAGTGGTGGGGTATGTCATAAGTGGGGGAGCTGATTTTTCTTTGCTGGAGTAAAAGCGTGGCAACACAGAAGTGCGCAGACACTGGGGCATGTAAAAAAAAAAGAAAGTGCTATTATGCTAGTGCACAGTGAAATAAGCTACTGTTCATTAAGTGTCACATAAAAAGTGTGTGTTTGCGCTACTGTGCATTAGGGCAGCCTAATGCGCATAATTTAGCGCCACCCATTGGAGGTACTAAATTTAATGTGCATTAGGAAAAGCACGTTAATGCACATGTAGATGCACCCACTATGCGCTAATGGCTGCCAAGATGGCTACCACTTCTCTGTGGCCCCATCTGGCAAAAGGGCCTGAGTCCTGTGTTAACTGGCTTACAGCTGAGGTAGCTATTGGCTGAGCACTGTAACCTGGACCTGAAGCAGGAATTCAGCTGGCTCAGGGCAAATTTGTGATATTGTGATGAGGTTTGTGCAGTGGCAGATTTAGAGTTAGTGGGGTCCTGTGCGCAGCTTCATTTTCGCGCCCCCGCCTCCCCTCCGGGACCCAGCCAAGAAAAAGAACATTTGAGACAGCAAAAAAATGGTGAAGCAAATTCTTTGCTAGACTACTTCAAAAAACCACGTTTAGAGCACCATTCGCAGAAGAAGTTCACAGAATGCAGAGACCCCAGACCTGCTTCGTGACTTGCAACACTTACTAAGTTCAGTCATTTGTCAGATTTGTCCTGCATTTTGGGGGCCCCTGTCACTGGGGGCCCTGTGCCACTGCAAGGCTTGTTTCATGGTAAATCCACTACTAGGTTTGTGATGTGGAAACAACACTTCATTACAGGAACCGTATATATATAAAGAACTATTTCAAGTAAAGAAGCAACAGTCTTGCTGTTGCCCTTGCAAGGGTCTGGGGCCTAATGTTGGTGCTGTCCTGCCACACCAGGAAGCTCTAGACTGTCTCCTGGGGTGCCACACTTTGTGGACAGTCTGTTTCACTCTGTCACAAAGCAGGCATGACCCTGGACAAATCTGTTTTTTTTCCATCCTGCCTTCCAAAAAGAAGGTGTGTATCTTAATTGGGTTGTGTGGTATACAAGAAAATACAACAAAAGAAGCGAGGTACGATCACCCGTGACATAAGCTTCATTCGTGTGTGAAGCCCTGCCAGAGTCTATGAGACAAGCTCCATCTTTTGTTAATCTTTTAAATTTTACCCAGTAGCTGTTCTGCTGTCTGAGCCCACACTTTTGGTCCCAAAAGACGACGACTCCTGCCTGCTATAGTGAACCGCTTGGCTCTGTGGATCTGCAGACATCAGTCATCAGTAAATCATCTGCATGCTGTGTGATGGCTAAAAATCACGACCTCCTGCTTCTCAAAGAACAGCCTGGGTTAAGAAAAAATACATGGCCATAGTGTAGCAAGGACTTGGACGGCACTGGCCAACAGCAGTAAACCAGATGAGTTTGCCTTTTGCTTTGCTTTAGTTTGGTTTTCTGAATTAGCCTCCTTCCCAGGGTTTGAATTGCACTTTGACTCTTGAAGGGGTCTACAGCAGTGGCAGCTGGAAGGAGCCACCACCACTGCCACCGCCACCGCCGCCTGGGCTGCTTAGAAAGGCACAGGGCAGGCCCGGGGGTGACTGGTCCATTGTGGGGGGTTCTCATCTCTTATGAGGGGGCTCTTGGTTCTTATGGGTAGGGGTCAGCGCTCCCGCCCCTCCCCCCTGAGCTTCCCTCGTAATTCAAACTCTGCTCCTTATAAATTGTTTCTAGGGCTTCTTGTGAAGAAAAGCTAAGAGCTTGGATACATGACATTTTACATCTGTATAACTGGCCTTTATACCATGTAAAAAAATAGCTGACAGATCACAGAAATATAGAAAAGTAGAGCTGGAAAGGACCTTGCGCGATTATCTAGCCCAGCCTGCTACTCAAAGCAGGATCAGCCTGGACTACCCCAGCTCAGCCAAGCGTGTCTTTAACCTGCTCCTGAAAATGTCAAGGGACAGAGAGTCCACACTCCCTCTAGACAGCCTGTTCTCATGCTGGACCACCCTCATAGCCAGAAATTTCTTCCTTAATCTCCAACCTACACTTCCTCTGCAGCAGTTTGATCCCATCATTCATAGTCCTGTCCCATACAGCCACAGAGAAAAGTCTATCTCCATCTTCTTTATCATTTCCCTTCAGTTATTTGAAGATAATGTGAATCTCTACCAGGGTATGTGTCACTAGTCAAACTTCCTGGGAAAAGTCAGTAGTTAGGCTAAGTGGTGTAAGTAACCCAATAAAGGGGCTTCCATCCTTGGAGTAAGTGTTTTACTACTACCAGCAAATTGGGCTGTTACAGTGCCACCTAGTGAAACAGCGTAATAGTGCCTACTGAAAGCAGCTACTCCCAGATATCTACTCACCTGTCACCTTTGGATCCTGGTGAATTCACATCAGCATGAGAAACCAGTGTAAACTACACCAGTGTAGATGTGCCCAGGTCCTGGATCTGAGGCAGTGCTATATTTATTGCACATAAGGAAAAAGAGAAACTGTGTGTTGAGGGGAGGGAGAGGCTGACCTCTTTCAAATCAATGGGTTGTTTTTTAACGATGAAGCCTGTTTTTTTTTGGTCCAACTATATTGCCATTGCTGCTATAAAAGAGTTGTTCAGTGGTTCTGGGCTTCTGCGTTTGCAAGTAGAGCTGAAGGAAATATTGGGAGTTTGCGGTGTTCAATGCCCATGAAACTTCATCTGAAGTATCTCTAGTGTGCACCCAAAATCAGTGACTTCTCTAAAAATGCTGGCATTGGCAACTTCTCTGTCTGAACCCTGAGTGTTTTACTTGGCTTTATGACAGTGTCACTTCATGTGTTTCTAAAATGTATGCACACACTGTAGTGTGTAGGTAGATGTATTCTTTATCAATGGGTCTACTTCTTTGATTTGGTTCTTGGGGCCTGTGAACCTCAGAACAACTATTTAGGAGCTATTACTGAGTCTGGGTCACTGAATCGAGTCCTTGAGTGAGTGGCATTCAGTCAACTGGTTTTATTTTCATCCTTTAAGCAAACTACACATTTTCTCAAAATGTCTTTAATTGACATATTTAAAAAGCTTAGAATAAAAGGCTCCATGTTTCACTTGCCATAAGTCTGAAATCTTTCCACAGAGTCCTCGTTCTAACTTACTATTACATATTTGAGACTGCCAACCCTCCCTGTTCCAAGAATCATGATATGCTTTTAGGAAAAAAATGCTTTGTTTTTCATTTGCCTTCTGGTGCGTGAGCCCTTAACGCCACATTTTCAGTGTTGTCTTTGAATTAATGCAAGCGCGAACCTGTTTTGTCTTAAAAGTGAGTCAGAATCCTCAGCCGACTCTGGGAGCTGGAGCTTTCAGGAGAAAACACCAAATGCTCCGAGACTCATCGTAAAATCACGGAGTTTGGGAATTTGTAAACTGTAGGGAGTGCGTTCAGATCAGTTTTATTTAATCTTTGATCCATCTTAACCTTCTCAAGTCCTCCTTGGGATGACATCTTATCCATGCCTGTTCCAATTTTCCTCTGACTCCTTTTTTGTTTTTCATTTGGCAAATGCAAAGCAAAGCCTAGCACTAAGACCCAGGACATCCAAGTACTTTGGACAGTAAGCAGCCAGATGTCTATGTGGTTCAAAGCAAGCCAAACCAAATGCACCCGACAACCTGATATTCATCCATCATTATTTATAACCAGAGTTACTAAGCATTACAAAAATGTGTGGTTTGTGGAGAGGGCAGGGAGCTGTCATACTTTATCTGCCGGAATAGCTGAAATTTCGCACAAGAAATGGCCCAGAGTTATTTAATTGCAGTGGATTCTGCCTGCCTACATTCACATGTGACGTTTCAAGTGGACACGGGATTTGTAACTCGCCTCCTGGAAATACAAATGGAGGAGCTTTGCCTGGTTGCTACCTCCTGCCCCAGAGCTGGATTACATTTGAGTGATCTTGAGAGCCTGAGCGAGAAGCTGAAATTTTGCCTTCTCTTAAAACCCGTGGAACCCCATTGCCTTCATGTGCATCAAAGCAGGATTTGACTGGAGAATCAGTCCTTCCATATCCCGCCTTGAATCTGTCTCTAGGCTGCTTTCAATTCCATCAGCTGCCAATGATCCCCCAACACCTGGTTTGGCAACTGGGGATCCCCGGAGCACAGATCTGCTCTGGTCATCAATACATAACTAGGGCAGGGACTATGGGGGGCTTCCAGAATCAAACCCTGCTCCCCTGCCCCCGGAGTCTTTGCCATGGCAGGGGCACTCTGCAATGGAGTGGTGCTGCCCCCTCCCACCCCCCTGGGAGTTTATGGGGGGTTGAGAACTGGGTGCAGGGCTACTGGCTGCAGCCTTGCACCCAGTAGCATCTCTGGGGAAGGGGGAAATGAGCAGGACCCCAAGGGTTGCTCGCAGAGAGTTGGTGCCACAGGGCTGCTATGCTGGACCCTGCTTTCACGCCCACTCAATGGGCTCTCTGTGCAAGGGAGGCAGCATCGGCTACAGTAGTAGCAGCCGTGTTCCCTGTGCAGGGGACCCAGGCACATAAGATTTCTCTTCCCCTCCATCTCTGCGGTGCCCAGCATACCACCCTCCTGCCCCGGGCACTGAATAAGCTTGCTATACGTCTGCCGGTCACATTTCTCTTTGCCTCTTGTGATTAGAAGTACGAACCTTGGAAGTGCTCTGTTTGTGCCCGAAAGCTTGCAAAGAACAATTTTCCCAACTATTTAGTTGGTCGAATAAAAGATACCGGATTTGCCCAAAGAACCTTGTCCGCCACAAGCAGAAATTCCTCAGGAAATTCCCTCACTGCTTTAGCTCCTCTTACAGCTCAAAGCAGCTTTAGTGACTTTCAGGACTGAAGTTATAATGAAAATATATCTGTTGATGCTGCTAGCTGTCCTTATAAGCCATGCAGCAATGGAGGACTGCAGATCAAGCCAAAAAGTTATTTATTTAAGCAGGTGTGTCTGTGAATTGTCCCGTTCATTTTCAGGACCATTTGGCACGGGGAGGATGTTAAATAGCACCTGGTAAATGCTAAAACGTCCTACCATTTATAGACTGTTTGACACATCAAGTTTTATTATGCAAAAGTTCAGGTTTTCTCCAAAAGTTCTCAAAACCCCCATAAAACAAATGTGTATCCGTACTGCTTTGTATATGACGGTACTGGAGTTTACAAAATCATAATCAAGCGAAATTTTATTATAGAGAAATCCAGGTTTTCTCTGCTGCACTGGAGTCTTATCTTCTTTTTAAAAGGTCTGAAAACCCGTTGTAAAATATGCTTGTATATGCACTCAATTTTCTGTGAAGACTTCAGTGGTTATAAAATGGCTTTTGCTATACTCACATTTTTCTGGCTATGGTTGAATTTTCTGACAGTGACAGTTTAATGCTTGCTGTCAGCAAACTGCATATCTTTTCCTCCTTGATTTTCTTTTTCTCCCCACCCCCAAACCACAGTCAAATAAATCTGACTTTTATTCTCCTCCACACCTACAACCTACTTGAGGGCTCTTTGATGTCTGCGTAATCAGTATAACATTAGCTGGGCCGGGTACCTCAACATGTCTTCCTTTGCTCACGTCAAAATCAATGTAGCAGCAACTCCTTTTGCAATGCGTGTGCAGAAAGCTGACATGTCAGTCGCCTCTGATTATTGATTGCATCCTAATGAATGGCACGTATTACATTAACTCACCTTGGTGTTCCTGTTGCACTGAAACGCTGGGGATTTTTTGTGTTCCTCAGCAAGGAGAATGAAATGCATCTCGCTCTTTGTTGTCTGTAACTGAGGGGGAGGAATTATTTTTATGATAGATTGTAAAAACCCAAACACGCCGTGCTCCACCTGCTACATTTGCATACTCCAAGTGAAAGCGCTTGCCTGGTGTTTCATGCTGAGTGCTGTGTTGCATGCGGTTGCGATGATCAAAATCTTTTTAACTCAGGTGTTAAATTATAATTATAACAGCATGCTGTTTAATATAAGCACCATAAGGTAGAAATAACCAAATTATTCATGGTAGAGGCCAGATCCTCTGTTGTTCCCAATCAGTGTTGCTCTATTGGATTTGATGTGGCTGACTGACTTGCATCCCTAGATACAGTATGCAAGATTTATACCCAATTTTGTGATGCCATTGACTCGCACCGCTGTAAGGAAGTGGAGAATCGGCCCCTGTCCCTTTTCCCATAAAAAAATTGCTACTGGACACTTTCAGAAAATTGCATGCTGTTGGTAAGAACATCACAAATGCCCTTTTTTCAGTTTCTTGGCTCCCCCGGCCCCCCCAGGATGGTATTTTACATCACTTCAGATAACTTCTGTGCTACTGGGCAACACTTTGTCCATGGGAAACACTAATGCAAAGAAGTGGGTTGGGGCTTTTTGCTTACCTTCCCCCACCTGGATGGCTTCTTGCCCTGAGTCAGTAAGGCAGCCAGGCTCTTAGCACCCTTTATTGACTCAGACACTCACTCTGCAGTCTAACTGGATTAAGTGACCCCGTCCATCCTGTTTGCTGTAATCTCACTGAAATAATTAACTGGAAGAGATTAGGTTAACGTGCTTCTCCTGAGCACAGCTTTGCTTTCACTCTTGATGAAGCCAGGCATGATGTGGTACTCCTTTGCAATCCCACGAACTGGGCTGCTTCCAAGGGAATTTTTCATTTTCTATCCTCCATAGAAATAATGTCTAATTCAGCCTCAGCACGGTGTGTTACTTTGTTCAGCATCAGGGACCTGGCTAAAACAGCAAACGTAGCATCAGGTTTAGCAGCATTGCAAATAATTCTCTCGACCTTTTCCTGTTATTCCAAAAGAGCTCACATTGCACAGATATTTATGGGGACTGAGTACTATAGGGGCTAAATTATGACTGTCTATTTTTAGGGATTCATTTTAGTCACAGCTTCCATTGACTGCCATGGTTTATGAAGCAAAGGAAAACTTGTTTGTGAAGCACAGGGAGGTGTAGCTATACTAACTGGTTTTAGGGTTAGGGAAGGCAATTGTTCTTCGTCAGTAAAAGCCAGTTTGATCACAGGGGGTTAGAGTGATACCCTATAAACACAACAAGATGCTCTACCCATGGATCACTCCAGTTTATGCAGGTGTTTTATGACTTCTATAATCCCTTCTGTTGCAATGGCTGAAATGGCAGCGCAATTTAAATGTCTTGCTGTGGCTCCAAAGATATAAGTTTGAGCCATGGGTACTGGTCATTGAGACTGATGAGACAAAGGCAGCCAGATGGGATGCACACAACTCCTTTGCATGCTGTTGGCTACAGAAGCGGGTATGCCCTTCACTATGCTAACCCGAAGGGCTGCAACATTTGGGTGTATTTTTTACTCTCTTGACCTTCTCCATTGAAGGTTGGATGTAAGAGCTGCTCCTCCCTGTCTGGTACCTTGCAGTGCTGAGAACAATACTGTACCCTCTGTCTGTAAAGCTGAATGGCTTCATGTGTTGATCGTCTCAGACTGGCGTGAATGATTTCCTGTATCGGGACTGTAGATCGATTCCACCATTAATGGAAAAGTCAGCTTGCTAGGAGCCCTGGGCCATCATCTGAGGCTATGTACTTCCCATCTGATAAGTAGAGATGACAATCGAGGTTAGTCTGCAGATGTACCTGACTGCTGCTTCCAACGAAGAGTCTAAGGAGATGTGACTGAGGCAGAATTAATCCTAGACAATTAATACACACTTTGCTGCACTTTTTTTTTTTATATTGTAAAACAGGTGTTTTGCTGGCAAGCAAAAAGACAAGAGCCGGGGCCCCAAGGAAAAGATCATCCAAGAATGAAATGATTTCTTGGACTGCATTAACTTAGCAGGGGCCTTCTGTGATGCTTATAGGCTAAAGATCTGTGGGCATTCGGGTTCTTGGGACTCGCTCACCTTTGTTCAGTGTAGATCGATTCAGTCTTATCATCTTCTGCTGAAAGGGTGGTAACCTCCATACTGAGCCTGGGGCCACCATGACTATGAAAATATTTAGTCATCTTTCTTCCTTACCCTATCCCTTACATAATGAGAACCACAGTTTTGTCCCTGTAAGTAATTTCTGCTACCTGCTGATGTTCTAGATAAACAAAAAACAAAAAACCAACCAAAAAACCATCAACAGCAACAACAAAAACTAGCTAAGTGCTGGTGAGTTTTTGGAGTGAAGAGGAGGGGAAAAAGGTCGCTGGGATGGAAAACTGTAAGGCTTTTGAATAGTTTTTTTATGATTATTATTCCAAATGTTTAGCTTTCAAGCATCACAAGCAAAACTGCTAAACGTGCAGTTGGCGGCAATTGTGGCATTGTAAATCAAATGGGAAAGGCAGACTGGGTTAATAAAAATAAATAAGAGGGAAGGTCCCCTGGGGAAGCAGGGCAGAAAAGCCAGAGCTTTTGTTAGTCTGAAGACAGTCTATTCCTCACCGTCAATAATCAAGAGCATTTCACTGTGGAGTAAAACATAGGCAGAAATAGTGGTGAAGCAACTTATTCCAGTTACTCGTTGTCTGGTGTGCCATAATAAAGCTGTGAAGCAAACTACTATCCTTCAATCAGCAAAGGGCTCTGTAGCACTCTACTGGTCGATATCTCCACTTACTATATGCATCTTCCTCTTATGTCTGAAGGCCTGAGAAGCATGGTTTCGCCGTAAAATGCTGGTCAGTGCATTGTGGAGACATGTGCCTTCGGCAGGGAGTTAAAGCTCATTAGCAAGTGAACCCCAGGCTCCCTTCACAGCAACACCTCCCGTAACTACCTGCCCCATGATTCGCACCCAACACTTCAATCCCATAACTGGCTTCACATCCGCAATCATGGGCCTGTGCTGTACGCAACACTAGGTAAGGGCATGAGCTCTCCAAACTCATTTCCCATTCTTACTGAAGAAGGATTTGATCCCTGGCCTCTAGAGATCAAAGGTTATGGCACAAAACACGGCTCCACCTAACTTCTACTTCATTTGAGCTGTTATATAACTGCTGTGTTCCACATCATTGACAACGTGCTGGGCTTGTCATTTGTCATGAGTTTGGCAGTTATATACCATAATGTATATAAATAGTGCCTAATTTTGAAGGCAATGGCTGCATGAACTGAAAGTCAAAGGACAGAAGGGCTACGCGCTGTGTGTAACAATGCATTCAACAGAGTTCTGTCTCTGATGCAATGCTGCGCTTACACTTGTCGATTCCCAAAATAATTCAAATTAAAACAAAGGTTAATGAGAACCGTTAGGAAGACCAGATCCTCGCATCAGTTCACAACAGCTCAGCACCACTGATGAGAGAAGGCCTGTCTCTTCTGTATTTTGGGTTTCCATGGCAGGTGATTTAGAGCTATGTATTTTTTGGATGATGCCATGTATACTTGGATGCCTGCAATACATTACATTCAAATCCAAGTCTTCCTCCCAAATCAAGTCCTGAAGGAACGGGAATCCTGCAGATTTACACGGCATTTCAGACAGCTACAGTAATAGCGTTCTGCTCATTTGTTTGAGAATTAAAAAATGCACTGGAGACTTCACCAGTCTATACCAGTCTTCACCAGTGATTCTCAAACAGGGTGATGCAAGATCCTCCCAAGGCTGCCATGGCATCCTGCCCCATGCCAGGTGGTATCTCATCACCCTTCATGCCCCAGTGTCCTACAGGCAAGCAGTGACTGCAACTGCCCATCCCCAGCAGCCCTCCGTGCTCCCAGCAGCCTGCTCTGCAGTACACATGGATGCAAAAGAGTGGGCAGGCAGACATGGGGCCCTAGGACCACACTTCTCAGCCCAGCTTGGCCCTCCTGCCCCTCCCCTAATCCCAGGGCTGGTGGGAGGGGCAGAGCAAATGGCTCTAGTTTGTAGTGTAGGAATCACTGGAGAAGCATGCACGGTAGTGGTGGGTCACGCTTGCCCCCTCAAGTACGTACCAAGGGTGGGGACAGATGGATGAAAACATAGGCCACAGTAGGGTCAAGTCCTGTCCCCGCTGCCCACACTTGGCACCATCCTGAGTCTAGCTCAGCCGTTCTCAACGGGGTGCCAGTAAATTCCAAAAAGTTACAGAAAGGTGCCTTGAGACTAAAACGGTTGAGAGATAATGAACTGCACTGTATCTGCTTATGTAATTAGGAGCCAGATGTCTACTTACTATATACTGATTCATACAGATAATTATTTAAAGACTTTTTACTCAGTGATCATTCTTAGAAGTGAGTCTAAGGCCCCCTCTACACAGGCAGGTAAAGGCATGATTAGATCTAATGTGTGATGCTATCCTATCCTATCCAAGTCCACATGTGCATGGCAGGAGGTGCAATTGTAGAATCACAAGATGCACAGTTAAGACTGGGAGCCCAATCAGGTATGGGCCTCTGTCTCAGATGGATGTGCAATGCAGCAGGGACCAAGAGCCCCATGTGGGCCTGTGGATTTCATACACCTCCAAGTCTTGCAGATCACAGCAGCCACAATCTCCAGGGCTCGGGGGCTTCATGCTGGGTATCGTGCACCCCTGCAGCTGGGAGCCCTGTGAGCTGATGGGGCTCCAAGCCACAGGGGAAACCCTGCTACACATGCAAATTAAAGCTCAATAGCAACATCTGTAAAGTTAGTAAATGTTTTTCAGGTCTAACTTTACAGGTGGTCGGAGCTTTTTATGATGTGCTGTAGCTACTTTGCACATATAGCTGGTCTTAAGGTAATTGTGCAATTAACCAGTTAATTGTGCAATCCCTGTAATTTGTAAGGGGGCCTTAGAATGACCATAAATTGTGGCAAAAGTTGAAAACTATTTGTCTTCTCTCCTTCGTCAGTTGTCTATAGCAGAGCAGTGTATTTTACTACAGTATGCCAAGACAACAAAAGAAGAGAAACTCAGTAAAAGAGCGTGGGCTGCAAAGAGAGCAAAATAGCTGTTGCATGGTGTATGTACACAACAGGCATTTTATAGCCTATTTAGAGTCAATGGGAGTTCTGCCATCTGCTTCAGGAGGGTCAGCATCAAGTCCCAAAGCTACAAATGAGTTTATTTAGGGCTTCCCCCAAATATCTGCTTCTCCTGGCAGTGACCTAGGAAGTGTCACAGAGGGACAGGTTGTAACCGTGTTGGTCTAAGGACATGGGCAGACAAGTTTCTTTGGGTGAATTTGATATCTTTTCATAGTTTCATAGTTTCTAGGGTCGGAAGGGACCTGAGCAGATCATCTAGTCTGGCCCCCTGCCATGGCAGGAAGAGCACTGGGGTCAAACGACCCCAGTAAGGTGGTCATCCAACCTCCTCTTAAAAACCCCCAGGGTGGGAGCCTGCACCACCTCACTTGGAAGCTGGTTCCAGACCCTAGCCGCCCTGACTGTGAAGTAGCGCCTCCTGATGTCCAACTTAAACCTTCCCTCCGCCAGCTTGTGACCATTGTTCCTGGTCACTCCTTGCGGCGCTCGGGGGAACAGGGACTCCCCCAGCGCCTGCTGATCCCCCCTAACCAGTTTATAACAGGCCACAAGATCCCCCCTCAGCCTTCTCTTTTGAAGGCTGAACAGGTTCAGGTCCCGCAACCTTTCCTCATAGGACCTACCCTGCTGTCCCTTGATCATACGAGTGGCCCTCCTCTGGACCCTCTCCATGCTGTCCACATCCCTCTTAAAGTGCGGCGCCCAGAACTGGACGCAGTACTCCAGCTGCGGCCTGACCAGTGCCGCATAGAGGGGGAGGATCACCTCCTTGGACCTGCTCGAGATGCATCTGTGGATGCACGACAAGGTGCAGTTGGCCTTCCTAGCCGCCTCCCCACATTGCCGACTCATGTTCATCTTGGAGTCAATAATGACTCCCAGATCCTTTTCCACCTCCGTGCTGACAAGAGGGGAGTTCCCCAGCCTGTATGTGTGGTGCCGATTGTTCCTCCCCAGGTGCATCACCTTACACTTGTCTGTGTTAAACCCCATCCTGTTCTCCTCCGCCCATCCTTGTAACCTGTCTAGGTCCAACTGTAGCCTGTTGCTCCCCTCTAATGTGCCCACATCCCCCCACATCTTAGTGTCATCAGCAAACTTGAACAGGGTGCTTTGCACCCCCTCATCCAAATCACTGATGAAGATACTGAACAGGGCGGGCCCAAGGACCGAGCCCTGTGGGACCCCACTTCCCACATCCTTCCAGGTCGAGAAGGACCCATCCACTACCACTTTTATTAGACCAACTTAAATAAATAATCTTCCAGAAAGTGCACACACCAACTGCAGAGACTTTCTTGGCCTGACAAAGGGTTTTTAAACCCGAAAGCTTGCTAAAAATGTTTTCCCAACTATTTAAGTTGGTCTAATAAAAGATATCAGATTCACCCAAAGAACCTTGTCTAGAAAGTGTTGTCACTTCTGCTTGACAGGTGGGGGAAGCAGTAGAGAGAGAGAAAAGGGCACATCAAAAAGATGCTTATTCTGGCCCTACGTGACTGATCACAACCACGGAGAGAATCAACATTAGACTCATGAACGCGGCTCGGAAGCTCTTGGCAACAAGTCCCATGTGACTTCACAGGGCAGCCCGGCTCGATTTCTGTCTGGCTTCACGATTTCTCTCTCTCCATCTCCAGGCTCCAACATTTCACAACAAAGGTTCTGGATTAACGTGTCAGGGAGTGTGCGAGTGAGCTATGATAGAAGCTGCTCTGTGTGGCAAAGAAAGATAGACAAGATTATAGAGGTTATAATGTAGAGGTGGTTGTGTGTAGGAGTGAGGGATGCTGTCCCTCCGGAGGTTAAAAGACTTACTGCTCGTGTCAATGGAGGGAGGTCTACGGATGCAAAGGGTAGAGGAATATTTTTGGAGTTGAAAACAGGGCTCTGGTCCTATCTATAATAAAGATTGCTTTTGTCTCGCTCTAGCATCTTTTGTCTCAGATTCATTAGCAGATGTAGTTCTGTCAGATTGTGACTTAGGGCCAAATACACATTTGCACTAGTGTTTTTAAATACAGGTGTAAGAGCAAGTTTGGAGTATTTAAAATAAGAACTGAACAAGACTTGAATAGTGTTTTCTTCATGGAGGTGAAGAAGAAATACAGATGGTATGGGAACTGTAGATGAAGAAATGACAGGCCTTAATAAAAACCTGAATGTGGGGGAAAGTGAGAGGATGGAAGAAAAGGAAGGTAAAAATCAGTGGAAAATTAGAGTTCAGGTTCTTTCCACTCGTTTTTTCAATTTTGTTTCAAAAGAGAGCTATCCCAGGAATTCTATTTTTATGGTGGACCTTATCTAATGGAAAAGCTGCTCCCTGGATGGCCTACTCCAACTCATAATAAAGCTGACCAAATTCTTTCCCTCACTATAATGATGCCATCTCTCCTTATTCACAAGGGCACAGGCCATCTTTCCTCCTGCTTCTAGTTGTATAATATCCCTGAGGTTAATGCTTACATAGAAAGGAACAGTAAGAGGGCATTTTAGCTTGCTTCAGATGTCATTTATCAGCTGGAAATGAGAAGGACCTTCACCAGTGACTAGCCCTCTCTTTCAACAAATACCTGGATCATAACTTGGGAACCCTTTGGCTAAATATAATAATACCAACATAACTTTAATGTTGGGCCAGATTTTGCTTTTGGTAGGAGCAGAGTGGTTCCCACTGAAATTGCTAGGACTGGTATATAACCACTGCAAGGTAAAACGTAATTCTGTACATGTCCTCTGTGTTTGAATTCCTAAATGGTGAAAGCCAAAAAATGCAGGGTGGAATTGGACATGTGTTAAAGGGACTGATATTGCAGCTGTTCCTTAAGCAGTCACTGACTGACTTAGAAGTTGGTCAACTGCTTTCAATGTGAATTTTGTCTAAGAAAGTGCACACTGAATGCAAACTATCATCGGAGTGCAATGTTGTGTTTTATATACAGGGAGCACTAAATTTATGTCCAGGGGGCAAAAGAATATAAGACAAGTGGCCATCGTTTCCTTCTCAACTCCCCCATTCCATATGTCTCATGCTGTCTTATTTTGGGATGCATTCACCAGACTATGCTAGTCCCATTGGCAAGGTAGAATAAGTAGGAGTGTTAAACCACATCAACCTGCAGAAGGCATAGCTACATCTTGGCTTAGGTTGAGCAAATGTCTTGCTTTATCCTACAGCTTCCTCATTTCAGGTCCAAGTCCTTTGATGTCAGTGGAAAGACTCCCATGAATCTGGTGTTCTTTGAATTAGGCTGGTTGTTCCTGAGGTACCTTACTGTGAAGCATTAGAGCAGTGGCTCCCAGCCTTTTTTTGCTGCGACCCAGCAGCAGAGCCTCAGCCAGGCTGGGATTGTGTGCGGCAGCGGCAGCAAGAGCCGTGTGAACCGTGCACCAGAAAAGCCCCACAGGTGGGAAGGGCGGAGTGAGCAGCGGACCTCCCACAACCCTGATTCAGGTTGCAACCTAAGGTTGGGAGCCACTGCATTAGAGTTATCTAAAACAAAAAATGTGATTCCCAGTACCTCCCTGAGAATTCTGCTTTAAGCAACAGGAGTTGGCTACAAAAAAGAATGCCCTTATTTCTCATGCTGGTTCAGAGCTTAAGAAGAAAGCTTAATTATTTTCAGAAAAGGGGCCAGTTATGTGGATTTTACATGACTTTTTGCATCACATCCACTAGGTTAGATGAGATGGAGGCAAAGACACTAGAGGTGTTGGCCCCCAGGCCCCGGGGACCATCGTTACGCCACCGTGTCTATGTGTGTGTCTTACATTTCACTGGAACAAAGGCAGACAGAACAGTGTCCACTTAAGGCTTTTTGGAGCTAATCAACAGGTCAGGAGGTAATGTCCCTCTGTTCTTCCTTAAAAAAGCTTTGCAAAAAACTGCTTAAGAAAAGCTTGAACTAATGAGAGAGGCTTTGTTTTCTTGATAGGCTGATAAGCTTTGTGCTGTGCTAAGCTCCCTGCTGCCTTGCTGAGAGGTGTGAGAAATGACTTGGTTTGCAATAATGCAGTGCCTTCAGTTAGCTGCAGACAATATGAAGAAGCAGGAAGAGGGAGACTGAAAAGCTCAGTATCATCAACAGATGTATGCAGTCCACACAAATGATTTTCCCTCTCTCCCCCCACTCTCCCCACCTCAGAGTGCTAGCCAGGGGCCAAGGTCTTGCAACACTTCTGCCTCTTGAGCAGCGAGCGGTGGGGAGGGGAAGGAGGGAGTCTAGCAAGGGCTGCTTCCCCTTCCCCCTCTAGACACAACTTGGCTGAGGACTGTGCAGACTGGGGCATGGGTTTAAACCCCTCCTTAATCATAGTGGCCTGTGCAGGCCTGGCCATGCTCCCCCTCAGCTCAGCATTCTAGAAGGGAAGGGAGGGCTCACTCTAGCATCCCCAACTTGTAGCCTGACCCACTGCAGGCATGTGCCTGCATTTTCTGAAGCAAAAGTGAATGTCTATCCACTTGCAAATTGGTTCTATCTCTGCAAGTTAGACTAACCTGAAAAGATTGAATCTGTTCAGGCTCAGGCTTTTTGAATGTCTGTCCCTAGCCTTAATGTACTTTTCTGCCTTGGTCTCATAAAGAGCAGAGAGCAACCCTGTTTGACTTCAGTCCATTCTCTAGCTTCCAACTAAGCCACCATGACTCACCTGGGACCTGGGGAATTTTTACATATGCAAGTGCCCGGGGCTGCAATACTTGTAGTTGTATAAGTGGCAAAATGCACTTCAATATTGAGAAAATAGTGGTGGCCTGCTTTTGAACTAAACACATATAAGGCGATTTAGTTTAAAAGCACACTGCTGCCATTTTCTGTGCGCTGATGCGCATTTTGCCACTTACACAACTGTAGGTGGTGCAGCACAGTTCATATCAGCTCATGTGCGGAGCAGAGGACCTCTAGCACACTGCAGGACAAAAAAGTATATGTATATATGCCTCTGGTACAGAGACTTGAAAATGAGATGGACCTCTATCAGGGGACAGTGGTGTGAGGAAGACCATTCATCTAAACTTCTGTAATAGAGCACAATCCATTTTCAAGCTACTTGAATTCAGCATCAGCACAATAATGGATGAAATAGAACTGGTTAATAATGGTTATTTGGGCGTTGCAAAGCCTTGGACAAAGCTTCTGACAAGAGGCTCTAAAGGGAACCAGAGGTATTTGGCAAAAGGTTAAATACTGTGTCATGGATAAAAACTGGAAAAGACAGGAAAAAGGGGCAATAAAGAGGCAACTATTAACATGCCAAACTTGGGCTGTTATAAGGAGTTATGATAGGACATGATGGTGCTTCTCTAGTATCCAGGCAACATCTGAAAAGTATTTTATTTTCTGTACTTTTTTTTTTTTTTTTACTTTTAGAAAGTCAGGTCAATAGGAGATAATTGGAATTGGGTCCCTCCAATAAAAATGTGATTTTATTATCTCTTTCAATGTTGTCCTATTTAGGAAGCAAATTTAATTTGGGTGGCAAGTGTGAATCAGGACAGGAGCCTGGGATAGAATGATGAGCCTCAATTTTGTAAGCCTTTCCTTTTTCGCAGAGGTTTTCATCTGTGGGTTTTTGTCATAGGGCGGGTCCACAAGTGCATTCA
>NW_017729008.1:30562088-30562419 GCF_001723915.1 Gavialis gangeticus
ATATCCTGCCCCCAGACCCCACACTTTAAAAACAAAAACCTGGCACATACCAACAGTTGGAGCTGCCATGTGGCTGCCTGGGGCCCTGCCCACACAGTGCCCGGCAGGGTGACAGCCCCAGCGGCCCCAGCCTGGGCCCTGCTGTCCTCCCCCACCCAAAAAGCTGCAGTTCAAATTTTCACTGCTTCTATTTGAGCTGCTGCAAGCACACATGTGGATGCGCCCATAGGGTGGAATGGAAGCAATGGAAGAACCCGATGCATTTGACTTCCAGACATTAATTAAAAGTTTTTGGAAGAAAGGTGTTGTGTTGCTCTTGGATGCTCCAACC
>NW_017729008.1:30567419-30570137 GCF_001723915.1 Gavialis gangeticus
AACAAAAACCTGGCACATACCAACAGTTGGAGCTGCCATGTGGCTGCCTGGGGCCCTGCCCACACAGTGCCCGGCAGGGTGACAGCCCCAGCGGCCCCAGCCTGGGCCCTGCTGTCCTCCCCCACCCAAAAAGCTGCAGTTCAAATTTTCACTGCTTCTATTTGAGCTGCTGCAAGCACACATGTGGATGCGCCCATAGGGTGGAATGGAAGCAATGGAAGAACCCGATGCATTTGACTTCCAGACATTAATTAAAAGTTTTTGGAAGAAAGGTGTTGTGTTGCTCTTGGATGCTCCAACCTTCCTTTACAATAAAGCAGTGTATTGTTCTAGTGTTGGTTGAAAATTTTCCACGGAAACTGTTTTCTGTTGGAAAATTAAGTTGTCAGTTAAACATTTTCACTAAAAATACCTGCCTTCTGCAGAAAATTAAAAAAAAAATAGCTATCAAGTGTTTTTAAGTGATTTTTTTAAAACAAACTTTTACACAAGGAAAATCATTCCAACCAGCCATTACAGTACATTGATACATGAATGCTGAGTTTGTAGAACCACTTAGTCCGGAGCACAGGGAGGCCAGTAATCGCACATACCGCTTGATTATGGTGATCTTCATCTATCAATGCCAAAGCACCCTAGAGAGGTGGGTGGCCTCTCCTTGAGATGGGGAAACTAAGGCATGGAACAGTTAATTGACTTACCCAAAGCCAGTATCAGAGCTGGGAATAAAATCTCCTTTTTTTTCTAAGCCTAGACTGTCTTAATTCAAGTTCCTTCCTTACTGAATCATGAGGTAAATTATTGGAGATTGAAAATGGCCATAATTTGGGATTTAGCTTGCGCACTTTCTACAAAGAAAAAATATAGAGCTGCGCATTCATTTTCAGATTTAACCAAAGGCTGTTACTGCCATGCATGTGCATTGTTATTTTCCTTTATCAGCAAGGCGTTGTTTTGCTGCATGAAGTCTTTATGTTCAATAGATTTGATTTTTGAGGCAGCTGGGTTATCTTGTGCTGTGAAAGCTCTCTACTAATCTCAATTGCTCCGCTTTTCTCAGTGCCGTTCCCAGCTGCTCAGAAATGAGCACAGGGCTTTCATCTCTCTTTTCGTGCTTTTATTAGGTGTGACAGTTTCAACAATCTCTGTATAGAGAAAAATATGTGGATTTTCATTTGGCTAAAAAAATCTGTGGGGGAGAAGTATTAGGGGAAAATTATTGCCCCTAAATTTAAAAGGGGAAGAAAATTCTAACTATGAGTGAGCTAATATTGGGTTTTTTCCCTTGGAAAGATGATTTTTTTTTTTGCAGTGCAATATAAAACATGGTTGTGGTCAATCTTATTTATATGTGGGAGATGAGTGTATGGAGTATTTTGGGAGATGTGGCCTCATTTTGGATTAATGAATTTTTCTGATAATCGTGGCTAAGATAAATGAGTTTTGAGAGATTAGACTCCTGATTGTTCACTTAAGGAATGATTTTTCCTATGAACATAGAAAATGAGAACCTCTTGTGAGGCATCCTGTACATTCACATCTGGTGTGAGGCCAGAATATGAAGCTGAAAACACTGGAGTCTTCCTTTAAAAATACCTAGGGAATTGCCAACCCATCTAGATTACCCCAACACTTATGTCTTCCTTTTTACTGTAGAATCTGACTGCCTCCCACTCTTATGCATGTTAACATCTCTGAGAGCCTGAGAGCTGCTCCCATGTAACAGATAGGAGCACTGAGGCATGGATGCACCCAGCCTTGAAGTATATAGTGCATCTGAAACTAAACCTTCATTTTCCTGAACACTAGGGTATCTCTTGATAGCTATCACTCGTTCTGAAGATTTTCTTTGGGTCCTCACCAAAGAAGTGAGTTTGAAAGAAGCACTGATGTAGAAATGGCAGTCGCTTGGCAAACTGGGATCAGGAGAGTATTGCACGTGTAGGGGCAGCAAGGAAAAATGCATGAGCACAGGAGTGGTAGAAGAGAATGGATGCAGTTGGCAACAATGGCATCTTCACTGGGGAAGTCAAGTGGAAATGGAATAAGCTACCTCCCACCAAAGCCCTCCTAGGCCTTGCCTACGTTACAGGATTGCCTTGGCTTTGTCAGCAGAGGCTCTCGGTGGGGACACAGCATATTATAGAAGGGTTTTTTACCTCTGCTTAACCACACAACCTCCCCCAGATGCTGTAAGCCCGGGCTGGGCAATTATTTTGGGTGGAGGGCTGCTTAATGAGGTTTGGTGAGCTGTCAAAGGCCGCATGGGTAGTCCCGCCCCTTTGCAGGTGCCCCGCCTGCACTCGCCATCTTGGGACCCGAAGTCCCACCCGTCAACCCCAGACCTTTGCCACTGGAGGTCCCTTCCCTTGCCCCTTGGAAATACTCCTTTTGGCAGGGTGGGGGTTGACATCTTAGAGCCAGAAAAAAACAAATTATACACTAAAAGTCAAACACCTACCAGAACATACTTTAATTTTATTACAAAAAATATTTTTGTCATGATTTGTGTTTGTGTATTGTCTATAGAGGGGATTGCGTCATCACTCAAAAATAAAGTGTTAGTTTTTTATATTGTGGGGGGGTGGTTGGGTGGGGTGTATGTATGGTGGCGGGTGTATGGCGCAGAGGTATGGTGCGGTGTGTGTGGGGGGGGATATGGTGGGAGGGTGTGTGGTGGGGTTTCTGAGGGGGTTTGCCTGTATGGGGGTATAGGAT
>NW_017729008.1:30570186-30570964 GCF_001723915.1 Gavialis gangeticus
GTTTGTGGGGTGTGGGTGTGTGGCTCTGGAACACACTGTGCTCTCCTGGAGTCAACACAGGCAACACTAGGGAGGGGGAGAGTGGGGTGGTGTGTGTGTGGTGTTTATGGGGTGTGAGGCAGGGTGGGAGGGGTGTGGGGACCCCCCACACTCCCCCTATGGTGCAGCAGCAGGCAGGGGCACTGGTGCCTGGCTCGGGCCAGCGCTGCACGTCACAGCAAGGAGTGCAGCCCCTGCTGGGCAGACTTTATCGCCAGCACTCCCCACACTTGTGCCACATGGGAGGGAAGCCCCAGGCATTGGAGCTGGCTGCCTTCCATGCCCCAGCTGCCTCCAGTGCTTGGGGCTTCCCTCCCGTGCCGCATGAGTGCAGGGAGCATTGGCCATACAGAGGCCCGGCAGCTGCTGCGCTCCTCCCAGTGCTGGCTGGAGCCAGGAGCCAGAAGCCAGCCCCCACTTCTGCTGCCCCCGCTGCCTGCCAGGGCTGCGTGCTACGGGGGAAGTGTAGGAGGGGTCCCCATACCATCCCGCTCCCTCACACCCACACAGAGCTCAGCCAGGCTCTGCACTGCTGGGCTCCATGATGCAGCCAGCCCCATCCCCAGCCCCAAGCTCCCACCTGCTTCCCCCCTGTTTCCTGGAGGGAGCGGGACCCAGGGAAGCCTGCAGTAGGAGCTCTGCCTGGTGCTGACAGGGCCGGGCTCTTCCGCCCATGAGGGTGGGAACTAGGCATAATAGGGTATGTTGGGGTGGGTGTAGGTGTCTCACTCCCCCCCCC
>NW_017729008.1:30571112-30576788 GCF_001723915.1 Gavialis gangeticus
CCCCCCCCCCCCCCCCCCCCCCCCAGATGAAGGGGATGGGCAGAACACAATTCATTGGTGGATGCTGCGGGCCACGTAAAAGTGCCTGGCAGGCCGGATGCAGCCCGTGAGCCGTATTTTGCCTTCCCCTTCTGTAAGCTCTGTATTCATATTGAGACCGTGGGTTTGCCAGCACAGTTGTGTTAGTAAGGGAGTATGACTATCACTTCCGTATCCCAGCAAAACTTGATAGTATAGACCAAACCTAAATGTGAGCTAAAAGTATCTTCCCTCAGTAAAGTGGTTTCTATTCATACTTTACCTTTCCCAGGTAAACTTTTAGATTGTAAAGTGATTAATTGGTTTGTTTCCCCCCGCCCCCCCAGTTAAAAAAGAAGGGCTTGCTTTAAGACTAGCACAGTTAGGGCCTTTGGTTACCTAGCTTTGGTCACTGGATTGTATTTATGCAAACTAAATGCACATTTGAACATCAGCTGAAGATCTGGCTCTCATGGGTGGTGGGGGTCTTCATCAGGCTTGAGTTAATACTCCATTTAGATTAGCAGGAGTAGTTCACAGTTTTTTAAAACTGTTTCAGGCTATCGGCAAACTCAGGAAGACAAAGATTCATTGATTCATCAATTGCACCCTCTTCACTCTGGGAAATTTTTCTTTGCAACCATAAGGGCTGGAAGTGTACCATTCTCATCTTCCCCCTCCAACTCACCATATGAAAGGCAGATGCCTACAAAATCTGCATCCAGCACAGAAACCAGGGGTTTGTTCTCACCACTTTGGAGGATACGATGGTACTGAGATTTTAGGTGATGCGGTTACTGCAGTGGGGAGAGGCGCTTCCCATTAGGAAAGTCCTTGAATCAGTCTGTGCATTAAACTGTTTCTACATTAGGACTGTTTCCCGCTATTGCAATATCGGCAAACCCACATAGCACAGGCCTACACCGGCATACAAAAATGCTTCAGCTGCTATAGCATATGTCAGCCCTCCACATCAAGCAAACAACTTTTTTTGGTAGTACAAATGTTTACTCTAGGATGCTTCTCAAAATAAAAACAGCATTAAAATAATTCTTCTAATGGACCTCACTTTACTGGCAAAAAGGTTCAAGTGGGGATTCAACCTGTTTGGCTATAATATTTACCAAATGCTTTGTCTTCCTTAGAACTTCACTTGGATCGCTCAGGGTGGCTGTCACTGTTGGATAATCAATCCGTTAGCATTTCTCAGTGACCTTGCGCATGATTGGGAAAAGACTCTAACTGAGCTATGGAAGTCACTGATTTCATGTACAATCACTGGCGTTTGTAAAACTTTTGGAGGCTCTGGTACAAGTTAAACATTAAACTATGCTTAAAGGAGAAAGCCCTTCATGCACTTCTGGATTTCTTATGCAAAATCCTTTAGGAATGCAAGGGTCCTCAAAGATACGCTGGAATAATTCACAAGTGGTCAACTGCTGATAGGCAAATACATCACGATCAAGAGGATGAATGATGCTGCATGCATGAGGCATCCAGGGGGTGCCTTTGAGTCACAGTAAGTTTGTTTCTTCTGACCAGTTGTAGGGCTATCATGGTGCAAACTAGACTGATTGCTTTCTAAGGAGGTGGTAGGAGCAAGGGCAACTCCAGGGAAGCAATGAAAGAGATTAATCACACGCAGGAGTCAGGCAAGGGCAGGAATACAAGAGCCATTCTGGCTCCAGTAAGGCAGATCTACTTGAGGATGTGAAAATTGCAGTGATTAGTAATAATGATGGGACAGGGTGAAGCAGAGAGATGACACTTTAATATAGCAGGTTACCTTGTCTGAAATCACTAGCCCACAAACCCAAACAATCCCAAAGATAATACAGTAAGAATAAATTTAAAGAAAACATAAATGCTGTTATTTTTGGTAGTATGGATGAAGAGAGCCATTTGGGAATAGCCGGTTAACCATTATCTTCTTACCATTATAACCATTGCTACTGCTAGTTGATTACCATTAACAGCTTCTGTCTGACAGGTTGTTTCTGTGTAATTTATCTGCTCTGGTGACTGACTCGGGTGCAGCATCTGGTTTCCCTGTGAGACCCTGCTTGTATCCAGCTTCAGCCTTGGGCACAAGATGCTCAAGTGACTTAGATGAAGTGATGTGTGTTGTGGAATTACTTGCCCCCCAACCAGATTTATAGCCAGTCTCTGTCTGCTGTCCTGCTTCTGACTCGTACAGTTCTGGATTTGGCCTTGGACTGGCAGTATGTTAGCAGAAAGCATTCACAGAAAGGTCATCAGACCAGATCATAAGACTCATCCATGGCTGGGGACTGCTAAGGTGTTCTGCTGTTGTACGTAGCTGGGTTTTTTTCTTTCTTGCACAATTAGTTATGGAGGCTGGTAGTATTTGTGTGTCTAAGATTTTTTTTAATACATTAACAAGAACTGCAGTGAGCAGTTTGCTTGACTGGTTTCTAGGCTGGGAGAAAAATATATTACAACATTCCTGTCTGGTATGATTGCTTTCTACAGCCCCTGTTTTGCATTTCTGTTGCATCTGTATGAAGATCTTGAAGGAAATAAATTTAGACCTATACAGGGGTGACTGGTGCCTCTTGAGTCCAGGCAGGGGGGAGGCACAATTTGTGGGCAGTCCCAGGGGCTGGCCAAAAGCCCCATATCCATTCCTATACTTCTGAGCTGCAACTTAGTGCTCCCCCACCCCACACACACACAACATGCCACCGGCCTACACAGCAAAAAAACTGCCGTGTCCTGAGAGATGCCAAGTCGGGGGCCCAATCTCGGGGGGGGGAGGGGGGCGGTGTGTGCACCCCCCCCAATCGCCTGTGGCCTCATAGCATCCCCAGAAGGTACATATTATCTGCATGTTCAAAGAGATGACACAGCACAGGGGGATTTGTTTTGTTGCTTAGTCAAGGAAGCATATGGGAGAAATAGGAATTCAAGCAAGACCTTCTGCTAACTAATTCTCAGCTATGAAGCTGCCTTTTCTTACTTTGTAAAGCAGCTGGATGTAGTGAAGGATTGTGAGGACACCTCTGTCCATTCTCTCCTTCAGGAAATAATGCCAAACACCAAATATCTCCATGTGTAGATACTGGCAAAGAGTGCTCAGCCTTGGTCAAACAAAGGATAAAGTCAGCTTGAAACCCTTAACATCCTGATCTGTTCTGGATTGGAGCATCGCTTCGGTTTGCTGCATGGATGAACTAGACTGGGGCACTAAGTTATAAAATGCCCACAAAGGAATTCTACTGGTGTGTAGTTACCCCTTATTTTTACTTATCCAACCTGCAGGAACTGAACAACAAAACTGTTATAAACTGTTATAATCATCTCCTATTAAGGCTTAAATAGTTGGTATCTAATGATTCCCTCTGCTACACCCTCCCCACATCATGGCTCATCGCCGGGAACTGCAGTCAAGACCTTTAGTGCTAAAGCACAACCCGTCCTTCTTATCCTAGAGGAGTTTTCATCTGGAAGCTGTAATAAATAACTACACTCTTATGTGGGATAGAGATGCATGGAACACGCATAGAACAGGGGCTTGCACATACACAACCTCCATTAGCACTAATACAAAGCAAGTATATATCTCTTCTAAATCAATGGGAGAGAGAACCTCTCAAGTGTTTTCTTCCTTTGACTCAACTGAATATTATCTCAGGCACTGAATTGTCTGTTAGTGGAACAATGATCAACTGGTTTTAAGTTGTTTTTAATACTAGAAGCGGAGAAGTGCTTAGAGAGATTGCTTTTCTACTCATCACAGTGTACAGGTGATGCATAGAAATTAGTGTTAAGTGAAATGGCTAATTAACTTATTGAGCCTTCTATTAGTTGTGAAATATCATGACCAGCTGGGCAAGTTTCAGAGAGCCTGGGGCAGGGAAGTAATTTGGTGCCAAATTTCAAAAGCAGCGAACAATCTAGCGCTTATTCGCTTTCTAGCTGAACCTAACCTCCTGTCAAATTAGGGAAGGGTCATTAAAGTAAAACTTCATTACCTAGAGGAAAATGAATGGAAACCTGTTTAGACCTTTGCTCTTTTCCCCTGGAAGAAAACAATGAGCAGAAAGCCCAGTTTTATGATAGAAGTAAATAAACTACTGAACAAAAATCCTAACCAAGCTTGATGTCTGTACGTGATACAGTTGCAGCACTGGTGTGTGCAAGGAATGTGGCCAATGTAAGCAATGTCAAGTTGAAGTCTGCTCTATGAGCTTTCCCATGACTTCAGTAGAAGCAGGATTGGGCCCTTAGATTAAGACAACATCTGAAAATGGTACTTAAGGCATTCCTACTTAAAATAGGGGTTCGTATTGACTTTAGTGGAGTTTGTTTAGCTAAATTGTTGGCCAACAAATCGAGGCGCACACGATATAGAAACAGTGCATCTAGTCAGGGGTGGTATGTAAAGGAGGCATCACTGTTTTACATTTTTATTACTCTTCTGCCAGGGAAGGGAGGTTGTCTCTATTCCTCAATAAAGACAGAGAAATTGGATGATAAAAGGATTATAGAAGGTCAGAAATATGCACAGAAAACTTGTTGGTATGACTGTAGTCCCTAGAGGCTCCACCTGACTGCTAGGAGCTGCACAAACACTCCCCATCCTAAAGAGCTCACCGTCTAAATGGAGAAAGTGAATGAATGGGAAAGTGGCTCAGCGGGCATGTCTACAAGGTCAAAGGCTGGCACTAGGGAGAATAGTAATGGAGCAGAGCAGGCCTGCTGCAGATATGCTACTTCCAAATACTGATTTAATGAAAACCCCTTACAGAAGTGCTGGGCATGCACCCATTAGCACTCCCTTTGAGAGAGCTGTAAGAGTGTTATGTACATAGGCGACTCGCAAGGGGGGCATGTGCCCCCCCTGAGATTGGCCACTTTTGCCTTCTGTGAGTGGTTGCCGCTCACCACTCCCCCCACCCTCCAGATGCCACCACCACCACTGCCGCCACCGGTTACTATGGGTGGTCGCTGCTCACTGCTTGCAACCTCCGCCACTGCCACCGGCTTCTGCAGGCAGTCACTGCTCACCACCCCATGCATAGATGTGTTTCTATGCATGGGGAAACTCAGCTGAGTACAAGATAGAATTAAGAGAATCAAGTACTCCCACCATACATGTTCCCCTTGTACTGAGGGAAAAACTGAAAAAAGAATTAAATTAGTTAACATGGACATATTAGAAAAAGTAGAGCAACCGCCTACTTAGGTTCATGCACTGGTTGTAATAGAAAGAAAAACTGGATCTTTGAGATTTTGTCTGGATCCTAAGCAAATGAACAGGTACATCAAAAGGGAGCATTTTCCCATTCCCACCAGGTTTTTGGCAACATGGCAGAAGCTAAATATTTCTCCACTTTGGATGCCTCTTCTGGGTTTTGGCAAGTTCCTCTAGAAAAGAACAGCACTAGATTATGTACCTTCAATACACCCTTTCATAGATTCATAGATTCATAGATTAAGGGTCGGAAGGGACCTAGTAGATCTTCTAGCCCGACCCCCCGCCAGGGCGGGAGAACAACAAAAAAACCCCAAAAAGAGAAACGGGACTCAAATGAGTCCAGCCAGGTAGGCATCCAGCCTCTTCTTAAAGACCCCCAGGGTAGGGGCCAGCACCACTTCCCTTGGAAGTTGGTTCCAGCTCCTAGCCGCCCTAAC
>NW_017729008.1:30576810-30582013 GCF_001723915.1 Gavialis gangeticus
GCCCATGTTCATCTTGGAGTCAATAATGACTCCAAGATCTCTTTCTGCCTCCGTGCTCTCGAGTAGGGAGTTCCCCATTGTGTAAGTGTGCTGCTGGTTCCTACTGCCCAAGTGCAGCACCCTGCACTTGTCCGTATTAAAACTTGTCCTTTGGAAGGTATTGCTTTTGTAGGCATCCGTTTGGACTGTGTTCTGCATCTGAAGTATTTCACAGAAAGGTGCAACACACTTTTGAAGGTCTTGATGGAACTATGGTTTATATTGATGATGTTTTCATTTAGGGAAATACTATAGATGAACATGACTTGAGGCTAAGAAAGGCACTGAAAAGAGCTTGCACACCAGATTTGAAACTGAACAAACAGAAATGAGAATTCAGGGTCAAAGAAATAACATACCTGGGAGAAAAGCTCTCTGAGAAAGGGGTACAAATAGATCCTACAAGGGTTAAAGCCATTACAAACATGCCCCCCCATAGATAAGGAAGGAATGTAAAGATTACTGGGAACGATCAATTTTGTAGAGAAATATCTGCCTAACTTAGCAGAGCAGACCAAACACCTTAGAACACTCCTACAAAAGAATGCTCAGTGGATATGGCAACAGAAACATGAAGCTGAATTTAAAAACTTGAAGGGAAAATAATGAAAGCTCTGGTACTAAAATACTACAAATCTAAAAGACCCATTAAATTGTCAACAGATGCTGCTAAAGAAGGCACTGGAGCAGCTTTGCTTCAAGAACATGGGCATAGCTGGAGATCAGTAGCATATGCATCTAGGGTACTCTCTAAGTTAGAGTATCTGTATGCGCAAACTGAGAAAGAAAGTTTAATTCTGGTATATGAAAGGAAGAAATTTCATATATCCATCGATGCCTGTGATAGTTGAAACTGATCATGAACCTTTGGTAACTATAGCAAAGAAAGGGTTATCAGACGTGACACCCAGATAAGAGACTTTTCTTTCAACTGCAAATATATGATCTAGACATATAGTACATGCCAGGGAAACATCTACTTACTGCAGATTGTGTCATATGCTCTGGACAACGTATGGAAAATGACAGAATTCCAGTCTTGGAAATAGTATTCCTGTGATTCCTGTCACAGATATAACATGGGCACTAATTGCAGGAGCTATTGCTCAGGACAACACATTGCAAAAAGTGATAACAGCTATTTGTGCTGGTTGGCCCAGAAAACGTATACTTAGCCCCTACTCTCAGCTCAAGAAAGAGCTGTCAGTACTGGATGGCATTTTGCTCAAAGGCTCACGACTTATTATTCCAGCAGTGCTAAAGAAAGATATGTTAAACAGAATACATGAGGGGCATCTAGGCACTGAAAAATGCAAAAGGAGGGCAAGGTGCACTCTATATTGGCTCAACATAAATAACGACATGGAAGATGCTATAAAGGCTTGTACAACATGCCTAAAGTACAGGTCAGCAGAAAGAAAGAGCCCATGATGGTCATGGAGGAGCCTGTAGCTCCATGGTATCAAGAGAACATTGACTTACTCATACATACAGGAAAATTATGTATTAGTTCTGAATTATTATTCTCACTATCCTGATATTGCATTGCTTGGAAGCACAATAGCAAACAATGTCATAACTCGCATCAAATTGATTTTTGCTAGACATGGGATTCCACAAATGGTGAGAACAGACAATGGACCTCAGTTCAACTGTCCTCAGTTTAAAGAGTGTGCAAACAATTATGGATTCCGTCACAACACTTGAAGTCCTAAATACCTGCAATCCAATGGTCCAGTGGAAAGTGGAATACAAATAGTGAAGAAATTGTTGAAAAAAGCTACAGATTCACACACCAATGCTTACCTGTCGCTCTTAAGTTGTAGGACAACACCCATGAAACATGGATTGTCCTGAGCAGAAATGCTGTTTAACAGGAAACGCAAAACCAAGCTGCCAAACCTTGCAGATGATGCTCATCAGAATGAAAAGCAAGACTTGAAAACATTAAAAAATAATTGACAAACTCCAACAAAAATGGGACTGTGTCAGGGGTTCCAGGGAGTTACCACAACTGCACAACAAAGATACAGTGCTTATTTCAGATGGATGAATGTGAAAACAAAAAGCACTAGTTTCCCATCAAGTAGTTCCCAGATTCTATGAAGTAGTTACACCAGAAGGACAGGTGTTAAAAAGAAACAGATGACACTTGCAGCTCCTTAAAGGGGAAAAAAGAAGCAGCGTCACAAGATCCAAGCAGCATTGTTATGATGATAACAAGAGCACTGATGAACAATGGGGGGAAGTCTGGGCAAATACCAACCTGCAGAACAAATACATTGTCAGTAACCCTACAATCCCCCTAGGATTTGACCTACCAAGAAAGATCTGGTCCTCCTTGAATTGCATCCCTGAACTGCATTCAGGTCCTCCCTGAGTCACATCTGGACACTTCATGGAAAAGGTGGACACCTACTCCACAAATGGAGAATCAAACAGAGTCTGGGGTGTGATTGTGGTGCAATTTTTCAGATGGTGCAAAACATTATGAACAATTGCCCAATTAGATCATTTAATGGAGATCTAAAATCAATCCATGCAGCTACCCCTGAAGCAGCAGAAAGGTTATCAAATTTAGATATTAATCTATGCATATTGTAATCCTGAAATGTCGTATGAAAGAGAGAGAGACAAGATTCACCAAAGGAAACAGAGCTAACATCAAAGCAACAAGAAACAACAGAAAAGATTGAAAATGACACAAAAGTAGAGACGTCTGAACAAGAAAACCAAACAAGAACTGAACCAATAAGGATTGAGAATGCAGAGAAACGGAATCACTTAGAGCTAAAAAGCCAACACAAAGACTAACAGAGACCTGTTAAAATGTGCTTTAACTATGGGTTGAGCTAAACTGCCAATGTTAGTATTATATGGGGATATGTCCCATGTAAAGGGGAAAGGTGTGAATACCTTTAAGGTGTTAGGTGTAAGATGTTACATTGGCCCTGGGGATTGCAGGAGAGAACAGCAGGTACAGCACTCTGAAAAACAAGCTTTCTTGTTCTATAAGCTTAACTCCTTGGTCTTTAGAGAACTGCACACTCCCAAACCATCAAGCTCATCAGCAAGCATCCAGTCCCGCTTTAAGGGCTCTGCATTATATCAGTTTGAGAAGACAGCACACATGCCATGTTTTGTATAGTGGGCCATGGAGCTCTATAACAGTGTTCAACTACAGTGAAATTCAGGCTGAGATAATCCAGAAAATTAAAAAAAAACCCCAAACCTCTAGATATTCTGTCAAAGGAAACCCCTTGGAAAGTTACAGAGCTCTCAGAAAAGAATAAATAAGGTACGAGCTTTCAGGGCAATCGGTAATGAAGAAGTGAGCACATGTAGGTGAAAATATTGCTTCATAGCGAGGTTCTGATAAAACTGCTTCAGGAATTGCCTGGAATGGCAGTAGAAGAAGTAATGGAAGAAAAGGAAGATGTAGGCTCATCAGGAAAAAAGCAGAAAGTCTGACAGGAAAATCATTTATAGCACCGGGCAACTAAAGGAAGGTTTCTACCCAGTCTATATGCAGTGCCTCTCCTTGAAGTTATTAAAAGCACCCAAAATGAGAGGGAGGATTTCCTTTCCCTGCAGTCTACAGCAGGTGCATGGGACAAGCCCAGAGTGTATTTGTTGTGTGTGTAGCTGCTTTTCTCTCCGGAAATCAGTGCCAGGCAGCCAGTCATGTGCAAGATTGTCTCCGTTAAGTAACAGTTCAGACTTTAACCTTTACAATTCAGCATCTCAGCTATCCTGTGCAGAAGAAATAAAAGATTCCTTTTGTACTGGCCTGCTCTTTGTAACATTGTCTTTGGCAAATAGCAACTTGGCCCCCCACAAAACAACATTTGAGAAGACTAAAGCCTAATTCAGGAATTTGGGCTGAATCCAATGAATAGTTTCAGCCAGAAAAAGAGGGGTGACATTTTAGAAGCAAAAGGTTTTGACTTGTCATTTCATTGCAACCTTTTCAGTTGTATTGAAAGATTGATTTATTCTTTTAAGGGGGGAAAGGGGGAAAATAGCCCATGAGGGTAACAAAATAATATTGTTTTATTTTAAATTGACCCCAAATAGGTTGCTTTTAATTTCCCCTCTTTATTTCTCCCCCAACACACTAAAATTTTAGTTTGACCCCCTCTACACACACACACACACACACACACACACACACACACACACACACACACACACACACACACACACACTTCTACATTTCTTTTTCAGTCCAGCCACTGGACCCCAAATCCAATATTCATCATGCTCTTGTAACAGCCATTACACAGTCCTTTTGTAAAGTAGCAGCTTCCTCTTTAAAGTCCTGCTTCCCTTAGCAAAGCCTAAGCCATTTTTTTCCCTTCTCGACAGACAGAGGAGCATTGTGCACGGGGCAGCAAGTGTATTTACAGTCCATTACAGAGTAGCTGGAAGTCACCTTGTGTCTGGGGCTGTGCTCTTACAGAGAACATAATGGCCAGAAGTAGGGGTTCTAACAGGGAGCATAATAGCCATGGGCTGCCAAAGCTGCAGCTTTTAAAGCCAGCATTTAATTTGACCTAGATATTGACAAGGATAACGGTGAAGTCCTTGACACTGGTATCAGCAAAAACAGTTTATTTTATCCCAGTCTGTTGATTCATTCCAGAAATGCAAACACACTTGGCATTTGTTGCTATACACACAGTAGTGAACACTGTGCCATTTGAAGGGTTGCAGGAGTGGATGAATAAATCATCCATTTGACTGTGGAAAACACCTATCTCTACGGCTAATGTGCTAATGAAAGGCTTCACGTGTGTCTTGATGTAGGACTACAAACATACAAGTTTGTAGGGAAAAAAGCTCTAGTTACCTTGAAGGGATGAAATACTGTCACATTTACAATGCAATCTTTTTATGAGAGGCTAGGTAGGACACTTCATCTTGTAAACACAGCACTTGAGTGAGAGTCAAGACAGACCATGGGCCATTTCCTATCAATTTTTATATAGAGAGTATATATAATACACCCACAGCCACAGCCACACACCCCCAACACACACTATATTATATTATATTACATTAGCAAATTGCCCGTCAGGAAGGGCAGGTGGGGGTGGAGGCCCATGTCCGCACCCCCCCTCTGGGCCTGCTTCCCCCCTTCTTCCCTTTTGCCTCCCCCAGT
>NW_017729008.1:30582054-30582966 GCF_001723915.1 Gavialis gangeticus
CAACTACCACATCAGGCCCAGAGCCACTCTCGCCCTCCCCCCCGCTGCTGCTTGGGGTCTGGGTCCGGTCCCCCTGCCATTACCGCCACCTCCACCTCCAGGAAGCAGGACTGTTTCAGACAACGAATCAGAGTGAAAATAAAGCATTACAGACAGACAGACTAAGACTTTTATAATACTACAATTATTATAAGAACATATGTTATTGTTATTGTCGGTGTCTGGTCCCAGGGTTTCACTGGGTGTAGCAATATACTAACTCCTTCCATCTTTCTGCTGTTATTTTCTCCCACCTGTCATAATATCATATCTCCACAAATCTTCTTTCTCTTGTCCTTGTAGTCTTCCCCTGCTCTCTGCCACACAGGTCCCAGGAGTCCATAGGGAAGCAGGGCCTGGGGCTCCCCCAACTTCCAGCAGAGTCCCAGGACCTGCGCAGCAGACAGCGGCACAGGCAACTGGCTCCAGCATGTGGCGCTTCCCTCTGGTGGCGTGCAGGTGCAGAATCTGGACGTGCACAGCAGGGAGCCCCGGCAGTAGAGGTGGCCCAGCCTGGCCAGGCTGCGCTCCTCGCCATGATGTGCGGTGCTGGCTGGAACTGTGTGCCGCACACAAGTGTCCTGAGCTCCCTGCCTGCTGCCACCTGCAGAGACTGCACGTCATGGGGGGAGTGCTGGCGGAAGGTCCCCACGCCGTGGCGGGAGGTCCCTATACCTGCTACTCTCCCTCACACCTCACAAGCATCACATACCCACACCCACACCCTGCCCCAGCAACCCCCCACATATACATGCCCCACTACACACACAGCCATACCCCCTCACAAATCCCCCCCACCCTCTGAGTATGACCCTTGAGCCAATCTGCAATCCATCTGACTGTGTAGGCACAGTTGCCTAGTTTTTTTTAATG
>NW_017729008.1:30587966-30599801 GCF_001723915.1 Gavialis gangeticus
CACCTCGCCATACAGACACACACACAATATATGACTAAGAATTTATTTTGAGTTATTATGTAAACGCTTCTATATACAGTATGCAAACACGATTCATGACAAAATAGGTTTTGTAATAAAATTAAAATATGTTCTAGTAGGTGTTTGACTTTTAGTGTATGATTTGGTTTTTTTCTGGTTCTAAGATGGCAACTCCCTCCCTCCCCCAAAAGATGTATTTCTGGGGGGCAAGGGGAGGAACTTCCAGTGGCAAAGGTCAGGGGTTAGGGGTGGGACTTCTGGTCTCAAGCTGGTGACCAGAGGGCAGGACTACCCAAGCAGCCCTTGAAAGCCTAGCTTCTGGTGCCTAGCTTCCTATAATCAGAGACCTGAGGCAGAACATATTACATTCAAAATCTCGTCTAACTTTATCCCAACTACATAGTTGGCCTGGTAAAAGTTATCACCATCCTTGGCTCTTCAGAATGGAAGATGCTAAATGCAAACTATTGAATTGATTTTTTTAAAGTGGCCAATATGTTAAACACCTGAAGCCATTTAAAACCATTTTATCTCTTGGTCTGTACTTTTACAATGAATCTTTAAAGTTTTCCAAAGTTTCTAGTAATTATGGGGTGCCAACTTCAGTCATGTACAACAAATCCCAATTTTCAGAGAGTGTAAAATAGGCATCTTCTGAATATCAGGTCTGTCTTAGGTATAGACTTCCCAAATTATTAGGCGTTTTTGCAAATGTTGGTCATTTATTTTAATAGTCATGATATTACATTGCTAATATCATCATCATTGGCAGTCCCTCAGAATCGAGGGCAACTGTCATCCATGATTGCCTTGTCTGTGGGTCCAAAGATGGCTGATGAGGCCAATCCAGAATTGACAGGTTCTATTGAGACTCAGGCACGTGTTTCCACAAGGGATGGTGGGTCTGGTTGCTTGGCTTGGTCTGCGACATGCTGTTTCTGCTGCTCCCACTTTTCCTTCTCGTATTGTCACTGTGAGGTTTCAAAGTACTGACATCCTTTCAGGAGACTCTTTCTCCATTTGTGGCAGTCTGGGGAGACAGTCTTCTCCATGTTTCATTTTTCAAGATGGCCTTGAAGTGCTTTCTCCACCCTTCCATTGAGCATACGTCTGGACTGAGTGGTGAGAATAAAATTTGCTTCGGGCATCTGGAGTCAGACATCCCGATGATGTGGCCAGCCCAGTGAAGTTGATGTCAGATGATCACCACCTCAGTGCTTGTGGTGTTTGTTTGCAAGAGGATGCTAATGCATCTGTCTTCCCATTGGATTCAAAGAATCTTCTGCAAGCAGCATTGATGGTCACCAGCAACTTGAGGTATCTCCAGCAACTTGTCTGTTGTCCATGTCTCAGGCTCATACAGTAAGGTAGGGATCACAGCTGCGTGATAAACAATGAGCTTTGTTTCGAATCTGATGTACCAATTTTTGAACACCCGTTTCCTCAGGTGTCCAAAGGCTGCGCTTGCACATTTGAGGCAATGTTGGATTTCTTCATCAATGTCAGACTTCTGTGAGAGACAGCTTCTGAGGTGCAGGAAATACTCGACGTTCTCCAGAGTCTCACTGTAAATCTAAATGATCAGAGTTGGGGACTGCTCATTAAGACCTTGTTGATGGAAGACCTTAGTATCATAGTGCTTAGGGTCGGAAGGGATGTTGAATGTTAAGCATCAGTCCTCTGAATGCTAGTCTTCTGAATGTTAAGCATCAGTCCCTTTTTCTTGCTAATATACAGCCTTATTGAAAAATCAGGGCATTGGGACCTAAAGTGTATTTATTTTTTAGAGTACTGTAAAACTTTCACCATGAGGTCATAACTTGACATGACTGTAAATTCTGATTTGTGTGCATTCTGCTTGGTCTTGTGTTTTCATTGGGATCATGGAGCTCTTCCAGATTATACCCCATGCTTACCTTTGGTGTATCTCGTAATGAAGCCAGTAGTTGGATGGAGCAAGTTCCAAATGATTGCTTTGGGCCTCAGCAGTGCATGTTCTGCTAAAATCAGCAAAAATTATGAGGAGGAAAACCATGCAAGTCATTGGAAATGTTCCCCTTCTGTGTCCTTGAGCAATATCTGCTTGCTTTAATGAGAAGAAAAAACATTTTCCCCTGCTTATCAGCACTGCCAAACCAGTATATGTAGAACAGAATTATTCTGTCTCTTGTACCGTCATCAAAATTGGCAGCTGAGTTCTGACTCCAGAGTCATTACTGCTGTTAAAAGAGCACAACTCAGTTAGCCCCCACAACCCCACAAATGACTTGTAAATAAAACTTATTTAACCAGTGGCAAAATAAAATAAGGCCATTGTTATAGACTTGCCTGTCATATCAATTATGTCTGTTAGTAGAGGAGTTCAGAGAGGGCTCTGAAAGAATGCTTTTTACACATCTATAACTTCACCTAAAGATGAAACTTGTGCTGAAATTGGAACAGTATTGTCCTAAAGAAATGCTGTCTTTTTCTCAATCCAAGCCACACACTTGGGGCACACAGAAATAATGGGCTAGATTGTGATTACAGCTGTACCCTCTTTGCCAAGAGGTAGGGCTAGATACTACTCCATGTATTGGGTGCCTAAGTAAATGTCGGTGCATAAGGGAGTGGACACATTAACATTTAGATAAGTTAAAATGCAGTCTAAGCATGAAATGGGCAGACATACAAGCCTGGTAAACTGGCTTAAAGCCACTTAGAAGAGTTAAAAAATGTAGCTAGAAAATCAGGTACTCTTTTGAACTGGTTCACTGGGTATATGTCACATGTAGACATCGAGAGCGTTTTTACACACACTCTAAGGGGCGGGGCGGGGCGGGGCGCTTTAATTAGAACGACTCCGAGAATCACTCTACTTAAAGCACTGCTGTGTCTTCTGTATCAGCATCCCCAAGCTTAAAATGGCGTCAGGGGTCTTTGAACTAAAGCTCATTCAACGAGCTTTAGTTCATGCGCCCCCACTGCCATTAAGTGTGAGGATGCTGATACATGAGACTCAGGAGGCTGCTGGAGGGCGGTACTTGCCACGCTCCAGCAGTGTATAGGTGCCCCAAGTGTTTTGTGATGTCAGTCAGGTCAGTCCTCCAGGCATCCCACACTTCATCATTTCTTATCCCGCCACCACTGCAGCTGGCTACTCTGGTATGCAGTCAGAACTCTATGGCCCCCCTCTTCCCCCCCCCCCCCGACACTTTTTTGTTGGCACTTTTTATCAGAGAGCTTGCTGCACCACTTTGTCAATAAAAGCTCAGTTTCTAACAACCAACTGTGTCCCCATGCTGTATTCAGCCACAGCCCTTCATCATGTCCCCCGCAGTCCCCAGAAACCAAAAACATGCGTCTAAGGGCTGGCCCCTTCCCTGCAGCATCACAAGTAGGACAAACACGCTGCAGAGTATGACCAAGTGCAGGCTCTACCGAACTCACATTTAAGAGAAGAGAGGAAACAGGACAGTGCAAATGCCCCCAGCCACAGGTGTCCACCCCTAAGACCTCCAAGGGGGACAGACTGCGTTCCCTCTGCCTCCTTAGGTGCCTAATGGGTAGAATAAGATCTGGCCTATATTGTCTAAGCAGAATTACACCAGGAGGTACCCCTGAGGCTCTAGCCCTGTATGCACCATAGTTCATCTTCTTGCTTTATGGGGAGAAGTTTGCTGGTCTTTATCAGCAGCCAGTTCTCTTACCATAGGCACCAGCTCTACTGCAATTGCCAGTGACCAGTGGCGTAGCTAGGGCAGGGCGACTGGGGCAGCTAGCCCAAGTGTTGACTAGACAGGAGCAAAAAAGCCAGTGGTGCAGCAAGACCCAGAAGTCCCCAGTGCCCCCCCGTGTCCTGGGTGCCACTGCCAATGGCTAAGATGGATGGACCTAAGGCCACTCCAACCCCCTCCTTGATTTTTCATTTGGAATATTAAGATTTAAAGTCGTCCGGGTGTTTTGTTCCTTTTCTTCTCTGCCGTTTGCCCACTGAAAAGGATGTCAAGAGAGGGGAAAGGACAGCAGTGTCCTTTTCACACTTGCATCCCATCAGAAAAACAATCACGAAAACATTTTTGGAGGGAAAGAAATAAAATTGAAAAAAATAAGCTAGTTCCTGCAGAGAAGAAAGAGATGCACCCAGCTCTGACTGTACCCTGTGCTCCCAGCCCCACTGCCCTCACAGCCTGGAGACCGGCGTTCCCACTCCATGATGCAGGCTTGTAGTACGAGGCACAGTCTGGGTTGAAGTGACTTGCTTAATGTCACACAGCAAATGTCTGGCATGGACCCCAGGTTTCCCGACTCCCCACCTGCTGGCTGATTCTCTAAAGCATGCTTGTTACCCTCTAATGTTAGATCTCTTTTACTTCTGCTGCCTTAGTAGTCCTTTGACCTCCATTGATTAGACTCTTATTCAGAGCAAAAGGTGAATAAATTGCAGGAGAAAATGGTGACAGTTTGATGGAAAAAGCACAGTAGCAACTAAACACACTCTCATTTAAGGGCAAATACAGCATTTATGACAAGCAAGCTGCAAAAATAAAACAGCAAGCGTGAAACACCCTCACAATTAAATATTCATCAGTAGTCTACATGCTGCGTGTTCTAAAAATAAGATCCTTTTCAACACAGTTACAGTCAATGGTTGGGATTTTTTCCCTTCCCTGATATAATCCCATAGCAATTCTGATTGCTGGGAAGTCACCATGGCAACACCTTGATGCTACCTTTTGTTCAGCTGATGATCTGACCAGTCACATGACCACTGAGAAGCATGCATACGAAATGCAGCTCAGCAGCCAATCCCATTGTCCTGACTGGTGAAATAGGGAATATGCAGGGGCTTCTGTAGGGATTAATTCTAGTTGTGACAAGACCGAACTGATCCCACTGATTACTCCTCCACTGCAACGTTGCCATAGCATTGGATGACCATTCATTTGCTTCCTTTTATCACAGCTGAAACAGAGATTCCCTGCTGTCTTTATATACCACTTATAGGGTTATCCACACACATGTATACCTGATAAGTGCATACGTCATAACTGCATAACACACCAGTCCCAGTTTTTTTGTCTATTGCTTACATTTTAATAAATATCAGTTAAGTACGCTAAGTCCATAGCATCTTTTAGCTCCACTACCTGCTTTATAATGTCAGTGTACTCAGAATAACTGCATACTAATCGGCACCAGAAACGATGCCATTGTCAAAAGGCTGCTCCACAGGAGCCTTTAAACTGATGGGGACTGATGAGTTTAGGGGCTGTTGTTAGACACCTGGAACATGAGAAGAGAGAGCAGCTGTGAAACTAGCACCGATTCATTTTAGGGCTGCTAATACCACAGGACCAACAGCATGGTGGACTTAAGAAGCACTGCTTGCAATCAGTTCATTGAAGTGCATGCGCTGAGTAAATGTGTTGCCTTTTATTTTTCCATCCCTAAGCTATGTATTTAAACTGAGCATGCTACCCCCCATGTTTGCCCACATTGTATTTGATATATTGTGATATCAGGATGGTGGGTTTTCCCCTGAACGTTTTATTACTATGTGAGGCTACAAAAGGATGATCATGCTTTAGGGCTTTATCCTGCAATGTACTGAGCATTTCCATGCATCACACTGTGGAGCACTCTCAACTTCCACTGCTCTCAAAGGGGACTGACTGAGGGCTTTGGGACCCCTTACGTATGCTCATCACCAGACCAAGCCCCTGAAGACCAACTTGAAACAAGGAGTTTGGCCCCAAGCCCAAAATTTTCTATTTATTTGGGGCATTCACATTTGAAGACTTGGCTTAAACTATTGTCAGGGACAGTCTAGACTCATATCTGCTTCTGGATTCCCCATTGACCTTCCCCAGAGTTTAGGGTCTGTGTGCAGGATCCATTTCTGGTAAAGGCAAGTAACCCTAAGCACTGGTGGGATTTTGAAGAATATCATAGAATGAGAAAACCTCTAGGATTTTAGTAACAAAGCTTAGCTGTCACATAATGGGGTTTTTTGGCTTGCTTCTCTGCCACTTGTCACCCTGTGTAGTCATTTACACATGCCTAAATTGTCTGTCTCTTTGGATTGCAACAATACCAGGTATGAGACAGCAGAGAATGAGTTCATGTGTGTTCAAAGGGTGACATGAGCCTCCTCAACCCCATCTGGAGATGGACCAAAAGCTCCTTGTTGTTCCTTGTTATAGATGGAGAGACTAAGGTAGAATGGGTGTGACTCCTCCAAATACGCACAGAGCCTCTGTATCAGAAATGGGGCCAGCGGGCAGATGGCTCACTCTGCAGCTCTCTATCTACCAGCCTTCATCTGGGTCTCGTGAGAGAGGAAGATGCAGCAATGTCATCACCACTGTCTCTTGCACCCTGAGCTGGCACACTCTGGGATACACCCTAGCAGCCTGTCGACTATGAAAAGGGTTGAAACATTTATTTTAAATTAAATGCTGATTTCTGGCTCTTGTGGCAAAATTACTGCTGTGAGTGTAAAAGAGGCTTGACGTTGCAAATGCAGGCCATATGCTGCACTGCTGCTGCAAGCGTGGAGAGCTCCAAGTACCCTCCTTCTGTTGCAGCCACAAGAATACATTGGGAGGCAGGAGGGACAGAGGTGTCACCAGTGCCTTAGCCTGTCACATGCCACCAAGAGCACTCACCTGGGCTGGGATTTTCAGAAGATACACAAGGAAATCAGCCATCTAACTCCCTTTAGCTTCCTTAAAAATCCATTTGAAACAATGTAATGGCCAGGTGGTCTTATAGGTGCATGGACTTGTACATCTTGGGCTGGAGTCTGGCACTATAGTGTGTAGCAGATAAACCATCCCAGCTGCTCTTCACTGTAGATTGGGATTTGTAGGCAGCCTTCATCCTACATTTACCAAAGTCTTGTGAATGCAGTTTGAGTGCAAATGGCAAAACAGGTGCAAGAAACGGCTGAGCCTGCCACTAATGTGCAGAAAGCCCTTAGCCCAGGAGGACTTCTCTTTGCCTGGTATGTGATCAGAGTGGTTCACAGGTAAGAACAATATAATTACTTTGAAATGAATATTAATGGCACAAGTGCGCCCCACCCCATTACTCCAAATGAGGAGTAAGAAACGCCACCAACCTACAAGATCTGCAGAATACAAAGGACTGAATGAGACAGAAAGGTAGAGGAGCCAAGTCCCTGCAAACATGATTTGGGATCTTCTTTTTGTGAGTCAGAGTCTTGGTGGATTTTGAGTGGGGCTTTTCATGACATAGGCTGCCTCTTTGTATGTATGTGTGCACATGGACCAGGCTTCAGTGTGCTTTTATGATAACAGTGGATAACACAGGTACACTTCTTCAATGCTCCTTTAATTTATGGGTAGCTTCCACAGGCCTCAAATAATATTGGAGCCCCTTTTTGTTAAGCTCTGCTCTCATATGTAGGCATACATAGTGAGACAGACCCTACCCTAAGCAGCTTACAGCAGAATGAGGCAAAACAGGAAAAAACATAAAAGTAGTTTTACAACAGGAGTGGAGGGGCAATGAGATTAAGTGACTTGCCCATGGTCACACTGGAAGCATGTGTGGCAGAGTTAGGCTTTGATCCGGCTCCAGTGAAGCTCAGTCCTCAATCACAGGCATCCATCTTGTACATACAATCATCCTGCGACTCCAAAGAGGAGTCAAAATTTCAATTGCATTAAGGATTCCCAGATTAGGATGTGCTCAGATAAAGATTTTCGGAGGGATGCGCTCTTAGCTTGATCAGAAAGCCTTTGTAGTGCAAAGGTTTTCTTAAGGAGCTTAAATTACTTCTGTGTAAGGACATTATTCTGCAGAGCAAAGACAGGGAAATGTCTAACATAACTGCCTTGCTGCCGTCCAACTTGGCCAAGCCTATTCCTTTCACTGCGCTCTCTTTGCTCCGTGCCTTTCCCTTCCCACACTAACAATGGAAAGTAGCACTCCTGAGCAAAACAGACAGTGGCGGGTTTATTCAGCATCCCAGCTGACAAAACATGTTAGATGAAGCTCAGCTCTCCAGGACCATTTGTGAATTGGAAAAAATAGCTGGACTTTAAGTTTACAATCTGGAATAGGATTTTAAAAAAAAAAGCCATCAGAAATCTCCCATCTCTGGGGTCACATAACAGTAAATTTCATCAACGTTTTCTTGGCAAACAGAGAGGGCTGTTACCTGTCAACCAGATGGAAGGGAGGTTAGAAAATTAAGCTCCATTGAAAAGCCCACAATAGAAAGTGCAAAGTCCCATTCCTTCTAGTTGTCCCGTGTGACCTGATCCCTGTGGTTTGGCTAAGATCACTTGTCCTGTGTCGAATGCATTACGTAAGACAGGGATCGTTTGTCAGCGACTATGGTACAAACATAGCTGCAGGCAGATTATGCAGAGAGAGAGGGAGAAAGAAAGAGAGAGAGAGAGAGAGAAGGTGGGGGAGGCTTCTCCAGAAACAGTTCTGCACAGACCCAGGGATTTCAAGTTCAGCAGGTTGGCTGGTGGCTGAGCTGCCGCGCGGCAGCGGCTGGTGGCTCTTGACATGGCTCTGTTCATGTGGGATGCTTGAGGGAGGCTAAGTTGGAGAAAGAGGATTGGCATGAGGATCAAACCAAAATGGAAGGGCTTCTGTCTCCGATGAGAACGAAGGTAGGGGGGAATGTTAATGCCTTTTGAAGCTGCTCTTGCTCTGGGAAGAGGAGGGGAGCTGCGGGGATGGCTCAGTGAATGGGGGGCTAGCTGAGCTTTTGTCTCTCTCTCTCTCTCTCTTCCCCCCCCCTTCAGAAACTGCACTCGTAAATGCAACTCAGTGCAGGAGAAAAGCCTCAAACAGGGGGATCCGGGGAGGGGGGCACATGTGGAACCCATCACTCTTCCTCAACAGAGATGACTTTTGTAAATGAGTTTGCCTTTTGGAGCAGAAGCCATATTTTTATTTGAATTTCCCATCCGAGCCTCTCATTGTGTCTGCGTGTGTGCACGCACCCAGGGAGCTGTTCAGTTGAGAGAGTACCTGCGAGGCAGGGCTGGGGGGTCTGGTACAGGAGTAAGGTTTTTTCCTTGCAACAAGAAGTGCTGGCTCGGGAAAAGAAGAGATGGTGCTTTTGTGGGAAGTTACCTCTTCAGGGTGTGTGGAGCTTTTGGTAAGAAATAGATGAGAGTCCTCTGAGGGACAGAGAAAGTAGGAGTGCAGGTTGAGGACATGGCTTTACTCATCCCCTGGCTTCCCTGCTATGCAAACTCTCTTTAAAGCTATTGTGTTAATCATCCTTTATTAGGGAACTTCAGTCTGACAGTAAAGGAGCCAGAGACAGGCAAATCCAGCTGTGGTTCTGGTTTTATAAAATCTCATTGGATAGCTTTTCCGTATGTGATGTTAAGCCAACAGCAGGGGATGGCTCACGGAAAATCCACTTTATCCAGCCATTACCAGTGCTTGAAGTAACTGGAGGAGGTAAATCGTTCTCCGTCGGTTCCATCTTTCTGGACCCTTTTCCATTGTACAGTATGCGAGCGTTGAGGGGACCAGTGGTTTTTAGTGACAGTAGGACATCTTCATGCAGGCTGATTAAAATACAACCCATCTTAAGAGAGATCCCAAGAGGGAGAACTACTAGGCTGGATGTATTGTGGACTCTCAGACATACGGGGCTGGAAGGGATCTCTGGAACTCATTTGGTCCAACCGCCTGCACTGTGGCAAGACCAAATATACTTGTCCTCCTTTAAGACATGTTTTCCCTCTCCGATTTTAAAATAAGTCAGACCAGGAATGAAATGTCTTTTAATGTGGAAAGTTTGGAAACTGATTTTGAGGAAACAATAGCATGAATTTTTTAGCGAGGAGTTGCACTAAAAGCCTGAAAGAGGCATTTCAACTGAACTCTAATTTTTGTCTGACATAGTAACTTGAGAATAAGAGGGGGGAAACGTCGCCTACTAATTTCTTGTTTGTACTAGCAGAGCTTTTCCAGCTCACATTGCAAGACAGTGCTGCTAATGCCATTTGATAAAAATTAAAAAGGCGCATGGTAATTTAGGTTCAGGCATGAACACCTGTCATAGCTAAAGGTGAATGGGTGCATTACAATTCGTCCTTCTAATTTGATTCTTAATTGGGCATTTTTTTTACATCAGGATATTAAAAAAATTACTAAGCAGCTCTCTTTCCTGTGTGCTCCACACATAAGGCTAACATTTTGGGTGATGTTTCTATTGTGTTCCTTTTTGAAATGATCGCCTTAGGGAAAGTAGCAGGGTATTGGTGCATTATCAGGTTAACACTGGAATTACAGTCAGATGCGAGTAACATCAGCACCTGCTGTATTACTGATATTAAATACTCACAGAGCTATTCAAAAGATACAGTAAGAGAGCTGGAAATTAATACCAGTGGATTGGCCCCTAATCATATTATGCTTGTCAGTCTAGCATGCATCATAACTGCTGGTTGAACTTAATCACAGTACTGTCGTTCAGAAAAGTTCATCCCAATTATGGCAACAGGGTTATTTATTGTCCCTTCAGAGGAAGTTATATGGAAATCTAGGCATACACCTTCAGATCCTGACCTATTTTGACAGAATAGTTAGGGTCAGATTCTGATCTCGGTTATCTTGGTGTAAATCCAGAGTAACTCAATTAAACACACGTTGCAACGTCATTTATATGCAAAAAAGGCATAGCCCTACTAACTGTAATTAGGCCAAATTCGGACCTTGATTACATTGATGGAAAACTGGCAGAACTCCCTTGACATTGCCAGTATTACTCCACATTTATACAATGTGGTAAAGCCCAGGCTGACCTTTTTATAAGCAGGGTCTATGCAAAGGGGGAAAGAAAACAAAAGCAAGCAAAGTTGCTATATTTTTAGATTCACGCCTTCTCGAGAGCACTGAGGAGACGGCAGCAACAAACTGCCTGCAAGCCAGAGAAACGAATGTGAATTCAGTAAGTCGCACAGTGAAGTCTGAATACCTGCTGCCTTCAAAATCTTGACAGCAGTTAGACGGGTGATGTGCTGAGACCACCACCCACCACGCCGACTAAAAATGTCTCACAGTTTCCTGAGACTCCCCCCTCTGTCTGAATCCGTCTACGGTATCTTTTCTTATACTTCGGTTGCCACCAGATTTGTTGTGCGATTTGTACAGTCCAGCACAATGAAGTCCTGGTCCACGCTTCAGACGTTTACACCCTGTTGTAGCACTAGGACATAACAGTGCGTTCAGGACATAATGGTGCGTTGCAAATAAACAGGCACTGACTGCTCAAGTTTGGCGTCTTGATTGCCAAACAGCAGCGTGCAGGTCTGGTTCAGCCCAGATAAACGTGAAAAAAGAAACTATTCATCTGTCTACATGGGGAGTAAGAAACAAGGCTCTTTCTCATGTTCGTCTGCCTAGTGTGGTGGCAGGGATCCTGGTTTTCTCTGTTAAAACAAAAATCACAGATTCTCTGATTAAAACCCCCAAACCCATGTTTTTCCATGATTAAAATGAAATGCCACTATATACAGAGGTATCAGTTGAACACCATGTTTTACTGATATATTTACAATTTTAAAGCAATTTGGAAGCCTACCAGTGCCTCAGTCAGTATAATAAAAAATATTCTAAATACCCATAAATTTTAGTGTTTGATTGGGATTTTTATCATGGAAAATCAGAGCTGCCCTGCCCCCTTCGCTCACCAGGACACAGGTTCAGCTGCGGCTGTGTTCCCCCTCTCCTCCCCCCTCCACCGCTTTGTGGTGCTGAGGAGCCCTGATATGCCAGTGCTGTGCCCAGGCCATTGCCCCTCACTCCCCACCCGCAGCCCCCAAC
>NW_017729008.1:30600436-30608734 GCF_001723915.1 Gavialis gangeticus
TGCCCCTCACTCCCCACCCGCAGCCCCCAACTCACAGCCCTGCCAGTGCCCCTCACTCCCCACCTACAGCCCACTGCCTCTCAGCCCTGCCAGAGGGGACCCCCAGCTGTCAGGGACCCAGGTTCACAGGACCCACTGGGGTGGGCAGACCCCACTGCAGGAGCAACCCCTATGGACTTATTTTAAATCCCCAAATGAGGTAAGAATCTCAGTTCCCCACTCTCAGTGCCTTCCCTCCATGCTCAGCGGCATCTCCCCTCCCACCCTCTCTAGTTATGCCTCTGGATCCAGCTGCTACCACCACTGTCCCTGTTGCTCCTGCCCCACTCCAGCCTGGGCTGAGAAGGGTGACTGGGTAGGGAGTCAAACTCAGCCAGGGACAGCGGCAGTGATGGGCAGATTTCCCCTTCCTGTGCCTGCTCCCAGCCTGGTGGCAAACACCTGGGGATACCAGGCAGGGAGAGTGAACCACCTGCCGCCGCCATCCCCAGCTGAGCTCAGCTCCCCATGTAGCTGCTTCCCCCAGCCCCAGCTGGAGCGGAGGCAGGAGGAACTTCAGGCCATGTTATTTTGTAAGGTACTTGTTTCTGATTTCATGAAACGATAATCCATTTGCTCACTGGACCATGCTAGGTTTTTGTAAATCATGGGCACTTAATAACTTAGCCACATTTTAAAATGTTTGTTGAGGTAAATTGGACATCAAACAGTAATTGCATTATACCATGTAATAGACTTCACCAGACTAAATCAGGGGTGCTTAATGCATTTATACTTTTGCATAATGGGGACATAAATATGCATGAGTTTCAGGGAAGATGGAGAAATACGATGGGAAGATGATCTGTCATGTTAAAATTACGACAGTTAAGGCATTTACCTGAGCACATACACCACAGTTTTGTGTTGCTGGTTATATTTCCCATGACTGAAAAGAAATGAGCAATGTGGTACTAGCCTATAATAATCAGCCTTAATTATGGTACCAATAAATATTACCGGAAAGTATTATCAGTTGGATTCTATATTTTGCCTATGTCCCAGGGTTTTTTCAAGAACATATGCAATGCCAGTAATAGAAATCTTAACAAATGAGTGTATACCATAGTGGTGCCCCATGTTGCTCTGAAGCTGGGTTCAAAGAATGACGTGCATAAATGTTACTCCTTATCTTGTTTTTTATTTTCCCTTCCAAATTGTTCCAGAATCCTCACACATGCACCATACTTCTTAGTCCGTAATGAATTATCAGCAGCAAATTAGGCTGGCATAAGAATTTCTGTAATTTCAGCCCCTCTGCTGCTAACATCTGCAAGCACATGCTACAGAATTTGCAATGAGCACTTGGCTTAAACCATACAAAATTGACAAATACTGGTTTTTTTGTTGTTTGATTATAGGTTTTTAAATTTATTCTCTTTTGGTTTAGGATTTTTTGTTGTTTTTGATCCATGGGTTTTTTTTAGAAGCGTGGATTTAGAGCTTTTTCTTTTGGGCCAGCTGAAAGAACTTTTGAATGAACTTTTCATCTGTTCACAAATGTTCAGTGACGGTAAATTGAGATTAATTACTATTGAACTTCTTAAGCATTGCATCCAGAGATAATGAATTTTTAGTGTTCTTGCGTACAGAGAGGGAACTCAGCTAGGGAACTCGGTAAATAATGTGCGTAATGTTTAGATAGAGCTCTTTCGATGCTAATGGGGCTGTTTTCCATTATTGAATCTCATTAACTTTATCTGTTTATTATAGATTCTTGGGATTAACAAATTCCTATGGTGTTAGTGTTTGTTTGTTGGAATCTTTTTGCATGAAAGCCAATTCATTTTTTGATTACAAGATTGCTCCTTTAAGTAGGAAAATTGTTCCTTGTGTGAACTTCTCTATGTAACACCGTTGACAAGCCTTAGTAGGTATTACATCAATATTTAGTGAGAATCAGGATGTGGATAGCTGGGACATGAACTCTTTGGACTGAAAGACAGAATTGGAATGGAGTTAACTCCAGAACACTTCTGTTTGGGACTAAGAGGTTTTGGACCTCTAACCCCTTGGCTAGGGACAGAAGTTACACACAAACTGGTTTAAGTGATCAGAAACTGGTTTCAACCTGTAACGGAACAGAAGCTCAGTGCATATAAACCAGTTTCCAAATGGCTGAAACTGGTTTAAGATAAACGTTGTTGAATATTGTATCAGCCTTCACTGATTTGGGTCAAACTGGTTTATGAAACTTTTCTCCCAGACTCCTTCCTGGTTGAAGTTAAATCAGAGTCCCCCAGCATGCTTTGCAGTCCTGGGCTGGGCTGTGCGCTCCACAGAGCAGGGCTGGCCCCTCCCCTCTTCTCCCTAGCTGGAGCAGTGAGGACTGGCTGACAAGGGGATGGGGCAGCAAGCCTAGCTGGGGATGCAGCCCAGCCATGGGGCAGGGGGTTGCCCCTGCAAACTCCAGCTGGGGTCTGGGGCCCCTTTCCCCACGCAAACTTACTGCTGGCTGCAACTATGGACTACAAATCCCAGAGGCACCTGGAAGCAGAAAAAGGAAGTGATGAGCAACCCTGCAGAGCCCTGTTGTTGTGATTCTGGACTGCAAATCCCAGAGACCTCAGAGGCACCAGGAAGGGGAAACGAACACACATCCCATGCTGGCTACAAGCCAGAGAGCCATGCTGTAGCTCTCCCCAGCTTGTGACCTGACCCACTGCATTTAAGTTAGGGGTTGTTATTAACATAACATAGTGGACTCCATTTTCAAAAAGAATGCATACTTTCTTCCCCTGAAAACTAAAATCATTCTTGACTGCATAACAGGGACTCTAGATATCTTCTAGATACCAATTTAGGTATTTTACAATCAAGAAATTGGCTCCAGTAATCAAATGGTGTGGTTTTTAAGTCTCCTTGGAGATTTGGATATCCAGCTTCTGCTGTTTTCTGAAGGGCACTCTTAGCTTGCTCTGACAATCCACCAAGAGATATCATCCGTGTGTTAAATCCATAGCAGGTGACCTGCAAAGTGGCATTTCTAGGAAGACTTTCTGGAGGGCACTCTAATATGCTGCCTAACAGCTTAGCAGGGTGGCTCTTTGTCTGTCTTATTAGCGGGATGACTCTGAGGTTAATGAGGTTGGATGTAGAGCTCTGAGCTTGTAGACAGTAAAGAAAAAATAATAATGAAGACCTATGTCTGTGTCTGTTAAACGCAATGTTATATGTCTGGGAGAGATTGTACGGGCATAGTAGAGAACAACATTTGGCTTTCAATGTGAATGGATCTTTCACAACATCAGGCCTGTATAGCAATTGATTTAAAAAATATGAAGTGATTTCTGTCATTTATTCCATGTCTTAAATCAGTGTAGGGTGCGGATGAAGGGTGGTTTGTGTAAGACCCAGAGGGGTGGGTTCAAGGGTGTGGCCAGACTCATGACTACTCCTGGCTGACAGCTCTAAGTGGCTGGCTGGTCCTTGGGCTTGGGGAGACAAAGGCATGGAAGCTGAACTCACACGCACCATTGGTTACAGCAAGTGGTGTGCCTTAACCCCATGGGCCTACTAGCATGGTATGGACCTTTGATCTTCAGTGCCCTGTTATTTGGCTGGTTTGCTGCAGACTTAAGACGAGTGCCTGAATAACAATGAAATTAGAAAGTTATATTTTTTTCTCACCTCATTGTGCTTTTTGTCAATACAGCAGGGCATTGTCCCTGAGCTGCTAGTGCCCTTGGGTGTGATAGCAGAGAACAATTATTTACAGCACACATCAGAGCACTATTGCAGTGGTTTTCAACCTTTTTTATTTGTGGACCCCTAAAATATTTCAAATGGAGGTGTGGACCCCCTTGGAAATTTGAAATGGAGGGATGGACCCCTTTGAATTGTAAGTGTGGGTATCACATTCTTTTGATTGATCATAGTCATGTTTCATGGACCCCTTAGACATAGTCTGTGCCCCCCCCCGGGGGTCCACAGACCACTGGTTGAAAGCCACTATGCTATTGCATATTTTCAACAGGAACTGGGCCACTCTACTATTGATGTTTGTAGTTAGTTATAGTGTAGTTAAGAAATGAAAAAGAGGCCCCAGTCAGGATCAGACCCTCAGTGTGCTTGATGCTGCACAATCACAGCCCCAAGGAGCCCACTGTTGAAAGACTGGGATGAAGGCATTGGTTTCTAAGGGCTTATCTACACCATGGCCTTGACAGGTCCCATCAGGGATGCCCCTACCTACCCACTCCTAGTGAAACTCATCCACAGCTCATGGCATTCTGGAGAAGTCCCTGATGACTGGAAGAAGGCCAATGTTGTGCCCGTCCACGAGAAGGGCAGGAGGGAGGATCTGGGTAACTATAGGCCAGTCAGCCTAACTTCCATCCTAGGGAAAATCCTAGAAAAGTTCATAAAGAAGTCTATGTGCAATAAGCTTGCAGAAGGTAAGATTCTGAATGACAGCCAGCATGGCTTCATCACAGGCAGGTCTTGCCTTTCAAACCTCATCTCCTCCTATGACCAGGTAACTCACCACCTGCACACGAGCCAGCAGGTTGACATTATATACCTTGGCTTACAAAAGGCCTTTGATCTAGTATCCCGCAATGTCCTCATGAGAAAAATGGAGGATTGTGGGCTTAACTCCGAGACAGTCAGGTGGGTGAGAAACTGACTGCAGGACAGGAGCCAAGGAGTCATAGTGAACGGATCTGTGTCATCCTGGTGAGAAGTGGGCAGCGGTGTCCTGCAGGGATCGGTACTTAGTCCAGTACTTTTCAACGTATTTATTAACGAAGTGGATGTGGAGGTGAAGAGCTCGCTGGCCAAATTCACAAACAACACCAAGTTATGGGGAAGCATGATCACATTTGAAGATAGGCTGCAGATACAGGCAGACCTAGACAGGCTGGCAAGTTGGGTGGATCAGAACCTGATGAAGTTCAAGGTTAAGAAATGAACAGTGCTCCACTTCAGGACGAGCAACCCCCAACACCTACAGGCTTTGCAGCACCAAACTGATTAGCACCACGAATGAAAGGAACATGGGGGTAATAATAGACCTCAGTATGAATATGAGCTAGCATTGTGACACCATAGCCAACAGGGCAAATAATACTCTGGCATGCACCAATCGATGCATCTCCAGCAAAGCCAAGGAGGTGATTCTTCCCCTCTGCTCAGCACTGGTGAGACCACAGCTGGAGTACTGCATCCAGTTCTGGGTACTGCACTTTAACAAGGACATGGACAAGCTTGAAAGAGTCCAAAGAAGAGCCACCTGTATGATCAGAGCCTTACACAACAAGCCATACAAGGAAAGGCTGAGGGATCTGGGACTCTTCAGCCCGAAGAAAAGAAGGCTGAGAGGAGACCTCCTAGCAGGTTACCACTACCCTAGGGGAGTACATCAAGGGCTCAGTGAGCAACTGTTCACCAGGAGTAATGGCCACAAACTCCTGGAAGACCATTTCAGGTTTAACACTAGGAAAAACTTCTTCGCAGTCAGGATGTCCAGACTGTGGAATAAGATCCCTCCAGAGGTGGTGCAATCACCTACCCTGGAAGTATTCAAGAGGAGACTGGACAGTCACCTCGCTCTGGTCACCTGACCCCAGTTGTCTTTCCTGCTTGGTGCAGGGGGCTGGACCCAATGATCTTCCCAGGTCCCTTCTGGCCTTACAGTCTATGAATCTATTACATGTCAAACCCAGAAATGCAGAGTGATCCCAGATCAATCTCGTCGGTCACTGTCAAGCCCACTAGAGATTGGGTTCTCAAGCGTGGCCCCAGGGGCACTGCCGGAGTGGCTTTGATGCATGTTTCTGGATTTGTCACATGTGAGCAGGAGCAGGCACATGGGCATGCCAAGGACACAGCGTCAACAGAGTCCCTGTTCCCCTGAGCACTACCAGGAATGACAAGAAATAACGGTCACAAGCTGGCAGAGGGTAGGTTCAGGCTAGACATCAGGAGGCACGACTTCACTGCCAGGGTGGCTAGGATCTGGAACCAACTTCCAAGAGAAGTGGTGCAGGCTCCTACCGTGGGGGTCTTTAAGAGGAGGCTGGATGAACACCTTGCCGGGGTCGTTTGATCCCAGTGCTCTTTCCTGCCATGGCAGGGGGTCGGACTTGATGATCTGCTCAGGTCCCTTCCGACCCCACTAACTATGAAACATACCCTGTGGGGCCTGGAATTGACCAGACTCTCCTCACTTCATGTTTCTTACTCCACAAATAGTCTCACCTTAATCAACCAAAAGCCTTATTGATTGCAGTATTACTAGATTAGAAAAAGAGTATCAAAATCTAATCCTTCACGGGGACAATATTCAAGAAGATGGCATGAAATTCAGTGTAAATACAGAGAGTGACAATGACAGGATGCAAGGCTGCATATGCAATTAGTTTAGCACATGGCTTAGAAGCTTCAAGGTTTTTTACTAAGAAAAGTGGAGAACAAAGACTGCCAAATACCATTCTTCTTAGCCGTTTCGTTAAGCTCTTTATGATGGGTGTCTGTTGGACAGGAAGTTGGCCTGTCTTTGTGAAATAGTCTTTCCTGCTGTTAAACATGAATCACAAGGTTACATGGGTATTAACTGTTGAAAGGTCTTAAAGTCATAACTGCTGTAAAAAATGAGAAAGTTAAAGGAGGATTATAGACCAAAATTATAGCCCATTCTAGATGACAGTAAAGCAGTGATATATGGAAGAGGGAACTTCTGACTACATTGTTCTCCTGCTTCTAAGGTCATTTGGTAGGTTTAGTGTTGCATTGGACTGAGATGATTGTTTATGGATGCTTGGAATGCAATAAAATACTTTTGGAAAGCAGGTTTCACATACAGCAGGCCTGATCTTTTGCAAATCATCATAATACCATTTCAATAGAGGTTACCTGGTCTCAGTCAGTTCAGAGTAGACCTCATAACTTCATTGGCCTTTTGTATCTGTGTGTACATAAGTGTGCATAAAGGCTTTATTCCCAAGTCTCTCAATATATATGTATCTGCAATGTATTTGAACCATCACTGTGTTTTCATAACACCTTGGTGCATTACAGTTCTACAACTTCAAATTTGAACAAACTATGATAAACACAATGATACCCTTTCTGGGACTGAGTAGCTAACCAAAATTTGGGGTTAGGTTAGTTCTCATGAAATTCTGGTTAGAGAGAGAAATTAGTGATGGAATCTGGCTTTCTGGTTTTTATACAGTTTTTATTTACAAGGACTGGATAAAACCCTGCTCTCCTGAACATGTCAAGAATAAAACAATCCAGCAGCAGAATCCTCACTTACAGTGCCAAGGCACTTTCCACCTCTTTCCCCAGACAACATGCTTTGTCAAAGGTTTTTCTCAGGGTCATACTACAGGGCTTATTCAGACTATGCTACAGCTTCCTTCTTGTTTTGTTTGCAGGTACATGTTCACAGTACAAGGCAGTGCTAGCCTGAGACAGGCCACTACTCATGAACTGGAATAGAGTAGCTGTGTTAGTGAAACACTGGACACTCACCGATAAGCTCTGCCTCTTGGATTTGGGCATAGCATCTCACTAATGTGGGCCACCCTAGCTGGTGGGTGAGGCATGTCCAGTATGTCAGTGGTACACAGCACTGCCCGTCACTTGCAGGTGTGTGGTGTGAAAACAAATAACGTAATAGATAATGCACATATACACACATGCATAAACACACTCAGCTGATTACCAGGAAAGCCCTCTGCCCAGATGGCTGAAGTCCCTGAGTGGCCTTTAGTTTGAAGCCCTCTGTTGCTTCCTAAAGGATTTTCTTTACAGCTGCCTTTAAAGTAGGGCAGCAATTATCCCACTGAATTTGGTGAGGTTCCACCCAATCTCTCCCTGTTTTCAAAATCTAAGCTTTCTTGCCTGCCTCAGCATCATCAACTTCATAGCACAGGCCATATCATGTAGACTAAGCCAGTGATTCTTAACCAGGGTACCTTGAGATTCTTTTAAGAGTGCCATGTAATGTTAGTGTGATGGGCTGGCTGGCTGGCAGCGACTTGGCCCAGGAGTTTTGAAAGGGCAAAAGATGATTGGAGGACTTGGGATTTCCTTTCCTCACCAGTCTGGTAATGATTTTGGCACAGGGGTTTTGAAGGGGTAAAAGATGATTGGAGGACTTGGGATTCCCTTTCCGCACCAATCAGGCCCCAGAGACTCACGCCCTCCCCCCCCCCGTGTCCCCTGATTGGCCCCTTGGGTCACCTGGAGGGGGATAAAAGGGGCAGCGTGGGCTGACTCAGGAGAGACCAGCGAGGGACAACGAGGAAG
>NW_017729008.1:30608889-30610605 GCF_001723915.1 Gavialis gangeticus
GGGATAAAAGGGGCAGCATGGGCTGACTCAGGAGAGGCCAGCGAGGGACAACAAGGAAGGAGCTTCACAGAGCTGGCAAGAGCTGAGCCAGTGGGGTAGGAGCAGTGCCCCAGAAGCGCCTGAAAGAGCAGGACCTGCAGGCAGCAGTGGGACCCTCAGCAGCATGGCGTGCGGCTGGCAGGAAAGACTCCCCACTGGGCTCCAGGATCCCCTGGGAGAGGCTGCAGCCAGCAGGAGAGGCTCCCCCACTCCAGCAAGGATCTGAGTAGCAACCTGAGAGGTTCCCAGCTCTGCTTCCAGCTCCTCCAGTCAGAGGCCAGGCAGCTCAATGTGGGGCTGGGGTTCTGGGAAGCAGGCTCAAATAGTGCTACCAGTGGTGCTTGCGTAGCAGCGTGCCTGCCTGCCGTGTGGGAGATCTGGGTTCAAGTCTGAGCTGAGGTGACTTGGGGTGAGTGAGCTAACAAAAAGCAAATCTTCTTGCAGTGGAAAGGGGCCATTGTGTTTTCCCCTCCAGGTACCAAGGCCCTATGTTTCCTTGTCATTTGATATTTTGCATTTCGTGCCTTTTTTATATTTCACCAACCCGTATTGTTTGTTCTGCTGTTTGTGTTTTTATATTTTGTTAACCCTGTTTTTTTGTCAATGATTGTAAGTGTCTAACCTTATAATGCCCTTGGGGCATTATGGTGTCCACTATACCCTCTGATTTATGCCTGTTATGTTCCCAGTATTAAAAGGTATATGGTTAAGTCCCCATTGGTGGTCTGGCTCTGCTCTACAGGGGGAGGAGAGTCCCTACAGCTCCCACAGTACTTGTGCACCTGCTTTGATCCCTTCAATTGGAGAGGGGATACCTCTTGGAGTACCACCCAGGTTACATTAGCACTGTTGGCGTGCAAACATGGGGTGCCTGTAGACATGCTGGGAGGCTGCTTCAACGTGCTGTAATTACAGCGTGTTGGAGCAGACTTGACTAATAGAGTCTGCTGGAGCATACTGATTAGCGTGCTTCAGCCAGCTCCTGGTGTATCAGCATCCCCACATTTCAAAATGGTAGTGGAGACACTTTAACTAAAGCTCATTCAATAAGCTTTAGCTAAAGTGCCATTTTTGAAGCACGGAGATGCTGATACACAAGACATGGTGTTGTGGTGCTTTAATTAGAGTGGCCCCCTCCACTCATGCAGCACACGTGAAAACACCCAAGATTCATAATTATAAACCCAGAGATTTCAACTAGGAATTCATTGTGTTAAAAACATGCTGACCTGTTCTGGTCTTTTCTGAGTCCTTTGCAACATAAGAGTTGCTCTAGTATTTTTCTATCGTCAAAAAACTAATGAAAAGTGAGAGTTGCCATTTTCTGACAGGTGCCTCAAGCCAAACCAAGGGTGTCTTGAGTCTAAAATGCTTGAGAACCACTGGATTAAGTAGGCAGCCCCATTGCCATTAAAAGCATTATGGCTTGCAGCATAAATTACCCTAATTTTTACTCTATCTCCTTGCCCACCGTCCTTCTGGCCAAGAAAAGTGTGAAGAAACAGATTGAACTTGCAGCATGGTGCCAATGTCACCACATCCTGACCTCCAACCCAGGCAAATAGGAAGATCATAAGCCATGGCACCCCCACTGAGAGTGTCAGGACCCCCCACCCCAACACACACACACACACACACACACACTTTCTCTCCCTCTCTCACACCCACTCTCTCCTT
>NW_017729008.1:30610713-30621031 GCF_001723915.1 Gavialis gangeticus
CACACACACACACACACACACCTTCAAGCAACAGTTAGCATAAGTGCTTGAGAAAACTGCATCACACAAAAACAGGGGCAACCTCTCAGGAGGAGGGCACTCAAACCAGGCCTTTAAGTCTATAAATGCACCTATCATGTGGGTCCTTTTTCTCCCTGTCCTTTAGCTTTCTTTGGAGCTGAATGAACTATGATCTCTGCTGTGAGCCTTTTAGGCCTGTTGGTCTTGATCTTGCCCCTTCCTACCCCTTTTTGTACAAATTTTGCGTGAGAGTTTAATTACCAGCCTAATTGTATTGGTCAGGATAACCCTCTCTAATTACACACTTAGTTAATTTTAGTGGTTTAAAAGCTGTGAGAAAATTTAAGGGGAAATCATTAATGCTTTACCCAAGGGCAGGATTCTTAGTTGCTGGGTTTGGAATAAGATTCTGGAAGTCAGTTTAAAAGAAAATTGACTTTATTGAAAGAGAGAGTTTTTAATTGACTGGAAAAGAAGAATTTGAGACTTATCTGGTGCTCAAACTCCTCTCCAATGGGGCTACTCATGTGATAAAGGGCCCCATGATCTGGACTAATTGATGTACTTGATGTGTGTGGTTGAGAGTCAGCATGAATAAGGGTAGTATCTTCCCACCCCTAATGTTTTGCAGTTTTTCGACATGGATCGAGGGAGGGGAAAGGGAAATGGCACCAGGAACGTGCAGAATTCTAACCATTGACTTAATGAATTACAGCTGTAGGTGAGCCTTTTGGAAGTATATCGTATGTTTAGCCCTGCAGCATCCAGAGAGGAATAAAGGGAGAAGTCTGTTCCTTGCTTTACAGATGGGAAACCTATCTAAGGTACAGGAAGTGATTTCTTGAACATCACACAGCTCATTTGTGGCTGATCTGCAAGAAGAACCCAGCTCTCCTGAATCCAAACCTAGTGGCCTAACAAATAGATCAGTGGTTCCCAAACTTTTGAGGGCACATCCCCACTTTCCATTGTCTCACAACTGCTTGGGACCCCACATCTCATCCAAGCTGATCAGGAGTACTGGAATTTGGTGAAGCCAGTGACCCCCTGCTTGTAAGCAGTAGCATACCTAGGGCAGGACAAGCCAGGCACCAGCCCCAGGTGCTAAGTTGGTGGGACGCTAGCAGCATTGCACAGCACTCGGATTCCCTGAGCTCCAGTGCTTGGCATCTCCCCACCCCCAACACTCCAGTGCTTGATAGTGGCTCTGCCCAGGATGCTAAAATGTCTAGTTACGCTTCAGCTCGTAAGTGCCATGTACCCTCATTTTGGAAATACTGTTCTAAACCACCTGTATGTTCTGGAGTTTCTGCTTTTATGGTTAGAGTCTTCATTTTAAAAAAATGTGCAAAATTCTGCCTTGATACAGCATGTTTATAAACCTCATGTAATGAGCCCCTAATCCCTGACTGGTGCTCCAAGATACTACATAATACAAACACTATATTTACTTGCATACCACATGCACATCTTCCCCAAAAATCAGCCCTCCAAAATTGGGTTGTGTGTCTTATCTGAGGAGGCTGATTTTCTTCACTGGAATAGAAGAAGGAAGATGCTGTATTACAATGGCTTCCATTTCTCTCTAGGCCAGCAAGCAGCATGGGTAGAGTTCAGTTTTAATCTTCTCACAGCTACTGCCAACACAATTAATACTGTAGTTGTTGCCTGAAATGGCCAGTGAACTGACTGGGGGACTGCATGCAGTCAGCACTTGGCCAGGACTCTTGAAAAATCTTCCCCCCACCCCTGTTCTGCCTTCCAAAAACAAGGTGCATGTCTTATTTGTAGGAGTATGATATTCAAACAAATATGGTAATAGATAATGTACACATACATGCGTCCTTAGCTGTTAAAAAAAAAAAACTTTATTATAGTTGCAAAGCCAAAAGCTTAAGTCAGGCAATGTCGAAACTAAAGGCTCTTATGTGAGCTTAATGTGGCCTCCAATATGTAAAGACATAACCCCATGCTGTTTTCCCCCCACTATTCCTTCCTCACGCAGTGCATGGGATGGGTATTGCCCATCTAATAAGCAGGTGTCCAATATTTTGTATTCTCTTTATTGTTCCATGTGTGATCCTCAGCCTTATTTATTGTACCCTCTTCAAACTCTGCTCCTGAGAATGGAACTATTAATGTATTCCCGGGTCTTTCCATAACACTGCTTGTTATGGAATGGAAGTGCTTCAAAAATGTGTCACCCTTATGGAGCCATGGGGCAGTGTTAGCCCCGCTTGACTAATGGGGAGCAAAAGCACAGAGAAATGAATGTCCAAACTTTCCATTAATTTTGCCCATCTGTTTTGAGACACCCAAGAAGTAACATTTTGTTTAGCATTATATAGCACTTTTTATATTCAAAGCACAGCTCCTGTTGACTCCACTTGCAGCTAAGAAGGCATAATGCTTTTACAGATCAGACCCCAGGGTTTCAGTGTGCACATTCAGAAAATGAGAAACACGCAATTAGTGACCACCATGAAAAATGTGGTTTAAGTGCTTTGCCTAGCAACACAGGAACTCTTTAGTACAGAGCAGGGGTAGAATCCAGGGTAGAATTTAACTGCCTGAGCTATGAGATTATCTTGTGTCTTCTTGAGGTCCCCTGCCTCATTTATAATACACAATCCAGCTTCTGCTACAAATGAGACTGAAGTCTGATAGACAGCAGCCTCCTTTACTGCAGTCCAGAGGGTGGTGAAGCACTGGAACAGGTTACCCAGAGAGGTGCTACAATCTCCATCCTTGGAGGTTTTTAAGGCCTGGCTCAACGAAGCCCTGGCTGGAATGATCTAGTTGGGGAATATGGTCCAGCTTGGAGCAGGGGTTGGATTAGATGACCTCCTGAGGTCCCTTCCATTCCTAATTTTCTGTAATGCTATGATTTGTCTTTAATGTACCACAACTTTTTCCACTAAAAGAGGCAGGAGCCCTCTTTTAGTGAAAACTGTGATCCCACAGTTCAGAGATTCTAACATAATGCATCTGCCCAAAAAGGCTGCTTAAGGTAACCTTGGTCACCTCCGTTTTGGCCTTTCCTAACTTTTGAGTGTCTGACTTGGCAGCCCTGTCCCTTTTAGCTTAGCTTTCCTATGAATAATGATGACATGTAAAGGAATTTCCATCACTCTATATTCTTGCAGCTGTATAACGACTTTTGTTTAACATCTTTTGTTAATTTTCTTCATCAGCACAATGTAGACTGCCTTTACAGTTGACTTACTCTTCATTACACACTTTTCAAGTACCCCTTATGTGCTGAAGTAGTTATATGTCAGCAGATGTTAGCCAAATTTAATGCACTGCAGACAAAATAAGTCGAGCAAATCTTCCAAAGCGTAAGTGACTACACGGGGGTGTTACGGGACCATTTGTTTCTTTCCAAAGCCAAAGGGCTTAGGCTGGAATTTGCATATGTGGTCTTTGACATGTAGAATGGGTCTGCCATCTGTGCCTGAAATAATGTCAGTATAAATTTCAATATCCCATACAAAAGCCTATCTTAGATTATTTTATTTTCAGTAATGTGCTGGGGCAGCATGTAAAGTTTCTAAGCTAAGCTTAACTTTATGCCTTATATCACAGTCAAAAATACACCTTTGTACAATCGTGATTATTAGCTGTTATCACATCACTCGCACATTTTCTGCGGCATTTTCTTTCTTGTTGAAGCCGGTTTTCTAAGAAGCGTGCACAAGTTTGCTATCAAGATAAACTGTCAAGTAGATGAAGCAGAAAGTGTGACCTTTTTCACAATTCTGTAATCTATGATGAGTCCTTATAGGATTTAAATATATCTTTACCTATTCCACAGCTTTGTTGTGAAGGGAGATTTTTTTTTTTTTTAGACACTCGCTTCTCACTTTTTTTAGGAGTCCTTTCTAAAGTTCATTTTAGAGATGATTATTGTTGCCAGCAATAGTCCCTATTTCAGGGATCTTAAGGAATGCCACTACAAGATCCATCTCTTGCTGAAATTCAAACGAAATTTTTCAATGCCTCTGCTGTAGTCATTCTTTCTCCAGAGATAAACTAAAAAAAGCTTTTAGCTGAAAGCAGGAATTTCCTTCATCAGTATTTAAAAAAAAAAAAAGAAGCAGCCCATGGTTATTCATAAAAAGCAGCAATTCGTAGAAATATTTCTCAAAAGACTGAGATGAGTTAAATCTTTTTAGAAGCAAGTCTTAACTCTGGTCATTTACATGCATTTGATGGAATTCATCTACTTTCCTGCTTCATAAAAGATAAGTTACAGTACTTGCCCAGCAATGATCCATCTAGGTCAGTATCCTGGCTCCAACAGGATAATTTTACAGAGCTTTCACCAAATCCAGCAGGATTGGATTATTAAAGGAAGAGCATTGAACTGGATATATCTAGAGTGAGTGATCTATCCCCTGTTCGTTAACCTCCCTAGCCTCCACCATCATTAATTTAGAGATACCAGAGAAAAGATCCCTGACTTTGGTATACTCCCCTTTCTTACTCTCTCCCAGACAAATCTGGAATACCCATGGAAAGGCCTACTTGCAACCAAAGGGCCATGGATAGAAATACTTCAATTTATCTGGGAATCATCCCATAGTTTTTCAGTGACGGTTGATGTTTCAGCACCAGTGGCTAATTTGGGAGAGTTTCTGTCTTGTAAAAGGACGACAGCTGATTCAAAAGAAAGGTCAGTGATAAATTCAATTGTGTGCATAGCAGACACAAATCCAGCCTCCGTGAAAGCTAAGTCAGGTGGCCGAGAACAAACACGAGTAGCAAGAGGCATGGCATTGATGATTGTATAATACAAACCTCACTGCTCTCCCACGCAAAACTTACTATATCTTTCATTCTGTAATTCAGAGACATTTCTCTCTAACTATTGCCTTACTCTGAGAAATACCACATACCACGCTGCCCCCAGTGTGCTCCACAGCAGACCCCGAAGTGGACTGGAAGTGCTTCTGGTGCACTTCTGGGTCTGCTGCTGAGTGCACTGGGGAGCCCCCTGCACTTCTGTGGGATGCTGCATCTGCCCCAGCACCACAGCACTCGGAGCCCCTGCTACCTAGAGGTACATAGAAAAAACATTTAAAGCTGTGTCTACATCCGAGTCACTGAATCTTTCCAAATTGATTTGGAGGGCTCCGATTCGAGTCAGAGAGATTAAAGGGTCCTCTGATTCAATTCAGATTCAGCCACCAAATCGGGCCGAGTTGAATCAGCAGCCGAAGCTTTGCACAGCCCTAATAAATACTCTTTTCTTTAGTGTCCGCTCTCTGTCACTGTGACATATGGGGTCGTGGGATAGTTGGATATGTAGTATGACCCGGTATGGCACCTCTTCTGTTCTTATCAATTAAGGATCTGCTGTAATCACATTATAAGGAGGAGTAAAAAAAAATTCTGCTACATCTACCCAACACATCTTCAGCCAAAGAAGCCCAAACTCCTGGGCACAGCCACTACCCTTTCCCGAATGCATACAATCACACGGACACCTAAGGGGCGGAGAGGCAGTTGTGCAGATTGCCATCGCTCTAATTAAGCCAATGGAGCTAGGCTGATTGACACTAACTTAACATTAGCCCTCACTCAGTGATTTTCCTGGCAGTTCTTGGCTCGTATTGGGTGTACAAAGTTGCTGAAGCCCCACCTGTGAAACATGCCCAGGTGTGTGCTTGAACAATGATTTGCCTGGTAAAAATCATTCCTTCATGACATATGCCTGCTCCCTTTCCCACCTCCCACACACCACATAGTGATAATTATTCCTACATAATGATTTATAGCTGCTTGATACTGCGGTAAACCACACTGTTACGGTACGCGTAGCATGCCAAGTGTATCGCGCGTCGGCTACTGGGCCTCGAGGCACTTCATCTCTTACGCCTCTTTGGCACTAGCTCTGCTTAATCCCAAGAGCTGTTCAGACGTGGGGCTGAAGTGAGAGGGGTTTTTCTAGGGCCAACAAGAAGGGAAAGTCTTCACACTCCCTATGTTCAGTGCCCCTGAAAATGAAACAAGAGCAGGTCATGTCTGGGCCTTGTGGGACAGTCCACTGGAGAGTCAGGAGTGTCCAGGCGTAATGCTTCAGGTGCCCATTGCAGGCCAGTTTTCTATGAATAGCAAACTGAAAGGTTGCAGAGCTGGGTCAGTTATCAGGCTCTCGCTGGAGTCTTCCCGCACTGGCTTCCTGCCCAGTTTTTCTTGGTTCCCTATATATTCATAGCAATATTGATGAAGCGATAAACTCCTGTGGACAGTGCACTATAAACTTCAGCTAAAATCTCCCACAGCATTTCACCTCTCCAAGACAAGTGATATTAAAGCCTTGAGGGTCTTCCCTTAATTATCTGGCTCCTGCCCAATATAACTGTGCTGACAAGTCAAACACAATTGCTGGTATGTGTGGTGATGACGTTAGTCAGAAAGAACTCAGTTGCTATTAATACAGGTAGAAGATGTAATTCCATGGGAAAGTCCACTGTGGCTTGGTGTTAAGCCTCTGGCAACAAGCATCAGGATTTTCTGGCTTGCCATACCAATGCAAAAGCATAACGCCAATGATGGGATCTTAGACTTGCCCGTTCCAAGCAAGTCATCAATTGATGCCAGGATGTGAAAGTGTTACATCTCTTTTGTGGAAAGGTAGAAAGAAAAATGGGGATGTATTGTGCTTTGGTGGGTGAGAGAGCAGGGAACATTATGGTAATTAAAAGTGTATTATTGTTCTTATTACCATTACTACTAATAATCTACTACTAAAGTACAAAACAATACCCAGATATGGAGGGTGTTTAATAAGAGGAATTAAATCAACAGACCTTTAAGTAGAGGTTTGAATTAAATAAATAAGTGAACAAAAGTGGAGGGGGAAAGAAAGGCAGCCTAATCACTGTGCATCATGTTTTGCTGTGGGAGTGACTTGCTTTGTAATGCGTTCGAGGCTCAGAGGGACAGACTCTCAGGTGGTCACTTCTGTGAATTCCACGCTGAAAGCCGATACATTTCTAAATGCTGCTTACTGTTCAGAATGCACCTGTTTGAAAACCACATTGTGCTTTGAATCATGATTACAATGAGTGACCTAATTCACACAGCAAACTCATAAAGAGCTGGTCCAGACTTTGCCCTGATGCCAGATGAAATTGGATTGGGGGCATAAGAGATTTTCACATTCCTTTTAAACAGGAATTCCAGTCTTGCCAGAAGGAGTGCTGGGGGGGTAATGTGTTTGCCCCCGTTCTTTTAAAAGGGTATGGATGGTGATCAGTGCAATTATTGCTACCCGAACATGCATGAATCCTGCTCTGAGAAAGCTAACCTTAGGGTGAGGATCTAGGGGTGGATCTAGAGGAGGTGCAGTGCCCCCCCTTTCAGACCATGCCATAGGAAAGACCACTGGAGACTTCTTTAAGTCTCTGAATCAGCTCCACTCCCTTCTTCTTGCTCTGTGGCACATTCCTTACCCTCCCCAACCTGCTGCTGCTCTGGGGTCGGGGGAACTCCAGAGCCGCTCCTACAGAATAATGTATAGGCTGACTTATAAAACAGAATGATCAAGAGAACAAAACAATGGGAAGGGGAACTAGGGGCACTGATACACAACTGTCGAGGCTGCTCCAAAGCGCTGGAATTCCAGCACTCGATTACTCAAGTCGTCTGGAGCAGGGCAATTACCACGCTCCAGCAGCCTCCTGCCACACTTAAAAACAGGGGGCGGGGGTGCTTGAACTCGAGCTCATTGAATGAGCTTGAGCTCAAGTGCCCCTGCCACCATTTTTAAGCCTGGGGATACTGATACATGAGAAGTGGTGGCGCTTTAATTAAAGCAGCTCTCAGAGCTGCTCTAATTCAAGCGCTGCCCCCACCCCACCCCCAGAGGATGTGTAAAAGTGCCCTAGAGTATCGATGTAAAACAGAACCCTCCACCCACCCCCAACAATACCCCAGCTTTTTTTTGCTAAATGCCAGCTCAAATAGGAAGGTCTTACAGCACTTCCAAAAGACGTCCAGACTCTGGCTCCAATGGGCCTCTAGAGGGAGGGAGCTCCAGACCTGAGGAGCAAATGCTGAGATGGACCTTCAAGCAGTTTTCGCCAAGTGGACTCGTAGTAGTTAAGTGTTTGTAGCAGCTTGCCTTTTAATAGCTGGGAAGATGCCACCAACACAGTTCCCCTAAAGCATTTCATATGGAAGAGGCTAGAGGATGAAACGCTTTCAGACCATGAGAGATGGGACCCAGAGTCAGAGTTCAGATCTATGCTTAGGAACTGTCCCAGTTTACAGAGGGTGCAGAGGAATGGGCCAGCACACCACTCCTCTGGGACGCCGGCTCTGGTTCCTCTCCTGTGACCTCTACAGCTACCCAGCAGCATCGACTTGCAGGCTCCAAAACTTTTCCAGTATCATTCTAATAATGTGGAGAGAAAGCAGAGACCTCGGAGGCTCAGTCAGGAGAACATCACAGTGACTGGCAACGTTTGCTGGAGGAAAGGAATGGGGCGGTGGAGACTTGATGTGAAAGAGAGAAAACTGGAGAAAGGGGCCCAGAATACTTTGAGGGAAACTCTTCTAAGGATAGTATCAGATCCACAAAGGCTTATATTTTCATTCCCACTTGTATATTGATTTTTGGCATCAGCAAGTCATTCCACTGCTGCCTCAATTTCCTCATTTCTAAAATTGGGATGATAATACTTATACTTCACTGGATTTCACACGAGTATTATGAAGTGAAACTTGTTTGTAGAGTGCTTGGAAGTTACAATGTGCTACATACTCTTCAAATACGGAGAAATCATAGAAATATAGGCCTGGAAGGAAGCCCCAGAGGTATAATGCTCTGAAGCTGTATATCTAGACCATCCATGACAGATGTTTGTCTAACCCTTTCTTAAGAAACTCCATTCCCTGTCTTCCCTAGGTTGGTATCAGTCTTAAAGTGGGATACCCCACTGAAGACAGTAGGCCAGAAGAGGCTTCACTGCTGCTGAGCGAACTAAAATAGCTACCTCCCCAGGTTTTACATATGCCTCCCCTGTAAAATACATCCTGGAATAAAATTTGCCTTTTTTCCGGCAATGTCAAATTGGGCACTTACACACATAACCCAGGGAAGCTGCTCGGATGCGCTGTGAATCCATTGCTTCAGAGCAGACTTGCTTAATCAGCTCTGCTGGAGTGTGGAAATTAAGGCGCTCCAGCCGCCTCCAGCATCCCGTGTATCAGCGTCCCTGTGCTGAAAAATGGCGGCATTCAACAAGCCTTGGTTCAGAGCGCCCCACCACCATTTTTTAGTGTGGGGATGCTGATACATGTGATGACTGGGAGTTTTTAATTAGCACAGCGTGCTAATTAAAGTGCCTGCCCCCACTCCCTGCACCACCTCTTGGCATGTCTATAAACGCCTTTTGTTGTCTTTTATTTGGTTTGTGGTCCATATCGCTACAGACTGAAGGATATTTTGTAGTGAATGTATAATATTCTCCTTTCAAACTACTGCCCTTCATTATTTTCAAACCTTTTCTAGGCTCTTTTACTAAAGCCCAACATTTTGCTCTGTGCCATTCCCCAAATGGTATTTGCAAAAAATATATCAATTGCTTTTAACTCCCATCTTTTATGGCAAACTGTATTATAAAACAGAAAATGAGACCCTTGCTGGAGGTTTACTTTTACCATCCTATGAAATTAAATAGAAAATAAAAGCTCTGCTATAAAAGATTTAAAAATCCTGTAGACAGAATATCACACTAAGTTACACTTTGTAAGATTTTAGAGCAGTTTCCTATAAAACCTTGTTAATATAGGACCAGATATTCAGCATAGGTAAATTGTAGGGCTTGTGAAGCTTTGGTCCCTGATTCAATTCGGCGGAGATTCGGCCCGATTCAGTGGCCGAATATCTGAATCCAAATCAAATCAGGAGACCCTTTAATCTCTCCAAATCAAATCGGAACCCTCTGAATCTATCTGGAGAGATTTGAAAAGATTCCATGATTCAGTTATAGACACAGCTTTAAATGATTTTACATACTCCATCAGCCCCAGCATCACAGCATTCATGAGCCATGCCTGGTACCTCAAGGTATGTAGAAAAAACATTTAAAGCTGTGTCTATGGCCGAATTGCTGATTCTCTGAATCAGTATCGAATCTTCAGATTCAGGTGAATCGAATTGGGGAGAGTGATCCAAATCAGCGAATCAAATCACTGTCCCCGATTCGGGCTGAATCCGAATTGAATGTGGCCCATTTCGCACTCCCCTTGTAAATTGATGTAGCTCCTTTGAGCTAGCCTG
>NW_017729008.1:30626031-30631958 GCF_001723915.1 Gavialis gangeticus
GTATCGAATCTTCAGATTCAGGTGAATCGAATTGGGGAGAGTGATCCAAATCAGCGAATCAAATCACTGTCCCCGATTCGGGCTGAATCCGAATTGAATGTGGCCCATTTCGCACTCCCCTTGTAAATTGATGTAGCTCCTTTGAGCTAGCCTGACTCTTGCCCACTGGGCACATCCACACGTGCAATTAATGCGTCTGAATTTTCTGCACAGAACATTCAGGCACATTAAATTGTGCCTGGACATCGCATCTGAACATGTGCCCATCGGGAGCAAATTTGCTTTCAGTGCGAGCAGTTCGGTCCAGAGCTGTTCCCGCCCTGGTCTTCCCCCCTGCAGCAGCCAAGTGTTGCTCCAGGCTTGCCCTGGGCTGGCAGGAAGTACGGGAGCCGGTCCCAATCTCCACAGGATGGGGAGAGGTGTCCCAGCTGTAGGGAGGGAGCTGGGACAGCTCTCCCTGCCTGGCAGAGATTGGGACTGGTCCCAAGCTCCATGTAGCTGGGAGGCAGTGGACAGCTCTCCCTGCCCTGCAGAGATCGGGGCTTAGGCAGGCAGCAGTGGCCCCCTGCCAGGCTTACTGAAAGCAAATTGCTCCTGGTCAGGGTCTACATGTGCACTTCAGCGCATTATTTAATGCACCATTTTTCTAGTACCTATATGTACTGATACTAGCAAACAGTGCGTGAGACTAATTTAAAGTGCAGTGATAAACATACATTTGCATACAGTGATGCTTTACTGTGTATTAATCTAACACTCAGTGAAGTGTCTCATGTAGATGCAACCACTGAGGAACAAGGGTTTACTCTCTATTATGTGCTCCAGGATTTCTGGGAGTCAAATTCTGAACTACTAAATTTCCAGCATCTGTAATCAAATTCCATCAGTATATTGGAATAAAGTCTATTGTCTTCCATGTGATGATGCCAAATTTAAGGTATTGCTTTATTAGGGCCAGATCATCTCATCGCAATGGTGCTGCCTCCATATGCAGTGGATGGCAGCAACATCAATAACCAGACTCCTTGTCCCAGTTTTGTTGCTGCGGGCTTTATATTACTTTTAGGATGGAGCAGGAGTTAGAATTCACCTTTAAGGACCAGGAAAAACAGAATGCTAGCAGAAAATGAATCTAAAGCTTCTTTACTCTTACAACAGGAAATGTAGCAATATTGCTGTTGTTTCAGTACAGGAACTATTGCATGTTGACATCATATGGATGACCACCACAAGGAAAGTACAACCTACATAGCCAGGATACAGCCCAGACTGCTCCACAATTGTCAGCGGTCTCCATCATCCTTCAAATGGATTTGTAGTGCACAGTGACTACAGGTCCCAGCATGCATTGTTCCACCTTGAGCCAAGAAGCCTTCTCCTTGGTTTAAGATGAAGCACTGCTTTCTGGAACATGTAGTCACTGCAAGACACACATGCCCTTTAAGATGGGGAAGATGGCTGGCATCTGCTCAGTTATGAATAAATTAAGCACAGTAGCATGGCTGTTGGCAGATTGCTAAGGGAGTCTTCAATTAGGCAGAGTTCGGCCAACACTAATGCACAACGTGAATTCAGAAACTTGCTCAAATATTTATGAGTTACAAGGAGGGAAACTTAGCTGGAAATTTTATTTCCTACGTTAACCTCACAGGCATGCAGATTCTCTATTACAGACTACACTAGATTGTATTCTTAATTGCTTTGTGAAAAGAGCCTCATCGATCTAATGAAAGCTGAATAAGCCCCATGGTACTTGGAATAGGAAAGTTTACTGAGGATGCGTAACACAACCTTCTCGTGTGCTGCTGCTGGTCGAATGCATAATGCTGGCGAGTGGAGAGAGAACATCTCGTACTTTAATGAATTTGCTAATACTTTGGCAGCTCTGAAATATTATCACACAGGCAGCAGAGAAGCAGCTGGGTGACATTATCAGTAATTGCTTAATATTGTCATCACATTTGCTTACAAGGAAGGAAAAGCAACAGACTATCAATCAGTTGACAGAACAGTCATAGTGTGCGATCAGAGCAAGTGCTTCTGAATGTCATGGCAACCGTCCCAGGAGCGACACCGTTTTATACTTGATTACTTCATGCTACATTCCTGATTGTTGCTGTGTTGCTCCATTAATTTTACTCTTTTTTGAATCTCATTTGTATTTAGAAGGCATGCAAAACATGTAGGACACACTTCCTCATGCTTCCTTTCTGAAATGTGATCAAACCGTGGGCACTAGGATGTGTAGAACACCGCCCTGTATCCATAGCTGCTATATCGCCCACAGTATACTTTGGAAACGTGCAGCATTCCTGACAGTATTTTTTTTAATCGCTTTGCTACCACTTTGGAATTACTTACTGATTATTACAGTGGGAAGTTTCTATAAATGATTGTAAAATCAGACTTAAAAATCCATTTTCTGAAAAAGGCTTAGAATAATCTTAGCAAATTACTTGTTGCTATGGTTTTCCAGACTAGGAGACATAATTGATCATGATGACAGTCATGTGTTTAGACTGCAGTTAAAGAAGTTTCTTAAGTATATTCATGACTTCAACCACAATTGTTGATGGGGCAGTATTGTTAACCCCAAACACCTTGCGTGAGAGATGGTACGTGCAGCCCAAAGCACTAAACAGGAGGAAGACCCTACCTCCCACCTCGCTTACGTGCCTTTCCCCACAATTAATCCATTCTCAGAACCAGCTGTTTTCAACTGGCTCCAATCTCTAATTTCATTCAAACTATTTGAATGACTCTGAGTAGATAGCAAACATCATATTAAAGCTTTTGCCTTCTTCTCTACCATCTAAAAAAGAAAAAAAATGGAAAAGACCATGCTTATATGTTTCTTGTGGACGTGACTAGATAGTTATGTGCTTTGGATGCACAAAAATGTTTCCAGAGACTGATGCAAGCTAATCCAATATGAAGTCAGCATGGTATATAAGGGTATTATGATTAAGTTACTGACTGGGACTTTTAAGTTCTAGAATAAAATTGTGGCTCCAGTGAAAACCACGGGAATTTTGCCACCAACTTCCAGTCCGGCTAAGTTTTTACCCCTATGTTTGGTTTCCAACCCTATCAGACTCTTCCTCTATAATCATATCAAATATCAGTTGTAGCCACCCTTTGCCTTGACTCTTCTCATGTGTATAATGGGAATAATACCTAACCTTTGATGCTTAGCTCCCTCCTGAAGGAAATTCACCTTTATGCCTGGGATCAGTTCAAGGCCTGTTTGTAAGACACAAGCATGAATTTGGCTTTAGCCTTTCCATAGGGCTTGGATCTCCTCGTTTAGCAAGAGGCATACAAAAGTGAAGCTCATCCAGTCTGGTGGCTATCACACGCCACCATATTGAGCCTACAAGTGGAAACCAACCTGTCTAGTTTCAAAGAGGGCCAGGGGTGTAAATTAACTCATATTTTATAGTTATGGAACAGCTGTCATTTTTGCCCTGGAGATCTCATTATTGCTCAAATGTATATGCAGATTTTTCTACATTAACAAAGCAGCAAGCTCCCTCTCCCCATAATCTTATAATAAAATAAGATTATCTGCTGGTGTCTGTAGCTATTTTTGTCAAAAATCTTTTGCAAGTTTATGCAAGGCGGGGGGGAGGTATCTGTCTTTATTAATTACAGAATGATTAATTATTTAATCTGCCCAGCTATCTGTATGCACAACTTGGCTTCCTCCCATTTATCAGTCTTTCAGCACCATTAATCAATGGAAGTTTTAAATGTGAGGCAAGACAGGTTGATTTAAAGTGGTGCATTGTTGTAACCTCTCCTGTATACTTTGACCTGCTTTGGAACCCAAGTGATCTATCACAGAGAGCATCACTGTCAGAGTGCAAAGTATGAGGTAGAGAGGAAAATACAGAAAGCAAAGCACAAGGAGTTGCTTTCTGGGTCCTCTGTCCATTTTAGGACTGAGTCCTATGTCTTTAGGTGTGGCAAAGTTCCCCCTGAGCACTCAAGAAATGTATGACTGAGCCATTCTCTATACACCAGAGAAGTTCATTGGGTGTGAAAGGCAGCAAGAGCTAGAGGGTGACTTGGATTATACTTCCATACAAAGGATTCGGGGTCTCATCACACAGGACACTTAATATGCATAAATCTGTACAGCGTAAAGTTAGAATATGTTTTGAGCAGTTGCACGGTAATGTTTACTCTGATCTTTAATATGCACAGCTGGCTGATTGTTGGTCCCAGCTTTGGCACCACACAGGAGGCTTCAATGGTCTCTGGTGTGGTGCTGGGGCTGGGGCCAACAATCAGCTTGACCCTGGAGGAACCTGACTAGTGAAAGATGCAGGACCCTTCCTCCTGACATGCATGGCTTTCCTCATCCCACGTGGAGGCATGGTACAGCAGAGGGGTTCCTGCCTGCTGTCACACCTGTGTGAGAACCGCACATTGCTCATCTTATCTCCATGGCGCTGTCCAAGGGTAGCAGAACATGTGTTACTTAATACAATCTGGAGATACTCCTTGGGTAAAGAGTCCAAACTCGTTATGATATGAATGCACTTAGCACGTCTTTCACTGCTCGAGCGCATGCTCTCTTGCATTTTAAGTGCATTTAACACATGCTAGTGGAACGTACAGTATGGCCCTTAGAAGTGACCTTTGCATCACAAGGCAGGCTGCCCCAGACAGTGGGTCCGAAAATAGAAGGACTACCGCAAGTATCTAGTAGTCCCCTCCCTCTCTGCAGAAGGTGAGTGGAAAAAGCTTTGGCTCCACCCCCTTTAAATCAGGCCCCAAACAATTTCCTGGTTTTACATTCTCCACCTCCCGCCTGAAGTGGACTGGTGAGAGTGTCAATAGATTCAGCAACTGTTTCCCACTCTCATAATTTCCTCATTGTTAGAGCTGTTCTTAAAGCCTGCGGACATGTGACATGTAGCAGGGTCTCAGCTTTCATTTCTTTACAAGCCAGCTCTGTAGTCATGATGACAGAAAGAAGTCTGATACAATGACCCAAGAAGTTACTAAAAGCTCTAGAACAAAAAAACTCACTGAATAGGACAAAACATCTCACTGAAAAACATTACTTTTGAATGTGATTTTTTTGGGGTCCCTGGCTCATGCTTACTAATCATTGCACTTTCCAAGAAGGTAAGAGAAAACTACCGTAGAAGTTTGTCTGTGCTTTAGTGTTGCATTTGCTGCAGTCTTGGCTTAGATAGCATGTAGTGCTATGGCATATAAAGACACTTTTTTACGTGATGAAATTGGCCTTTTAAGCAGTTTAATTGCCCATTTTTTTACCAGTTTAATGCAGTCACAGTTTACACCTACGGCAGCGTATTACATTTCAGTTTTGTCACCCTGTACACGTGCAGAATTGTGTCACCCTGTACACGTGCAGCAGCAATATTTCAATTTAAATGACTTTGTGACGTAGCAAAGTAAAACGCATCCAATGTATTTTTTAGTTTCCTATGTAACAAATTGCAACGATACATCTGGAGAAGGTGGCGGGGACAGTGCATGGGATGCTGAAAGCCCAGGCGTAATTGGGGAAGCTGTCACTCTCTTTAATAACAGTGGTGGAAGTCCCCAAATTGAAACAGTGGGTTTTTAATCGACACAATAAAAAACCCACCAGTTAAAACCCCACCATTTCAATTTAGGGAGAACTAAACCCCCGTCAAATTACAAGCGGCCTAAGTGCTACTATTTTTTTAATTAACATCTTTTTTTCTTAATTTTAGAAAGGGAGATTGTGACTAATTAAGGGGTTAAGCAAGATCCCTCACTGGGTGACATCTGTTAATGAGAACTTACTGGACTTCTAGTACACTAGAATTTCTGATGCAAGGATTTTTAAGAAGAGAGAAAGCTAGGGATACAAGAAGAAGAAAAAGAAATAAAAGAAAACAGAATTTCCAGGTTTGGCCACC
>NW_017729008.1:30632112-30642150 GCF_001723915.1 Gavialis gangeticus
ACAAAGAAACATAGAGAAAAGTATCTATTTTTGCTACATTAAATGATATCAGTAAACCACAGACTAGTCTTATAAAATAAGTCTTGCCTATCTCTTGTTTTTCTCACTGGCAGACTTTCAGACACTCAGACAAAAATGGAAACACTCATTTTTGACATTTAAGAATGAACAGATGTTAGTTGAAGCCTATTTTATTATTATTTCATGGATTTATTCATATCCCCCAGAGGACACAGGACACCTTATACAATATGTGTGTGTATTTCCTCAGCTGAAGAGGAAGGGAAAAAGAAGGAAAGGAGTGATGGTTTTGTAGTTAAGGTGGGAGCATGCAGGAATTGCATATTCAGTTCTCAGTCCTTCTCCAGACTTCCTAGTGTACCTTTTGGTAGGTCCCTTAATTCCTTTGCACCTCTGTTCCCCATCTCAAAGATGGTGATGATTAATTTTCTTCTGGGCATTGTCTTTCTAAGCTCTGCAAAGTAGAGCCTGTCTCTGATGGGCTTGTTGAGCACCAGGTAAAAGGAACCAGGTCCAACTGTCCTATAAAACAAGTGTGCATCAGAATGTTTTTGTGGTCCTGCCTTGCTTCTGTTTCTGCTGTATCCTTGGATTAGGTTTTTTAAACAAGTGACCTTCTTTTCACAATGAAATGAAAATTTCAAGTTAATATTTTTTGATTCCCAGTTGGCTGGAGGTCCTCACCCAGAGAACGGTGGTGGATGGGTCCTATTCGACCTAGAGGGATGTGGGCAGTGGGGTCCCCCAGGGCTCAGTCCTTGGGCCCACACTGTTCAACATCTTCAGCAACTTGGATGGGGGTGTAAAAAGCACCCTGTTCAAATTCACAGATGACACTAAGATGTGGGGAGAAGTGGGAATGCTAGAAGGGAGGAATAGGCTGCAATTGAACTTAGACAGGTTACAGGGGTGGGCGGATGAGAACAGGATGGGTTTCAACACTGACAAGTGCAAGGTGCTGCACCTGGGGAGGAAGAACCAGCAGCAGACCTACAGGCTGGGGAACTCCCTTCTCGTCAGTGCGGAGGCAGAAAAGGATCTTGGAGTCATTATTGATGCCAAAATGAACATGGGCCGGCAGTGTGGGGACGCGGTCAGGAAGGCCAACCATACCTTCTCATGGATCCACAGATGCATCTCGAGCAGGTCCAAGGAGGTGGTCCTCCCCCTCTATGTGACACTGGTCAGACCGCAGTTGGAGTACTGCATCCAGTTTTGGGCGCTGCACTTCAGGAGGGATGTGGACAACATGGAGAGGGTCCAGAGGAGGGCCACTCGCATGATCAGGGGGCAGCAGGGCAGCCCCTACGAGAAGAGGTTAAGGGACCTGAACCTGTTCAGCCTCCACAAGAGAAGACTGAGGGGGATCCAGTGGCCACTTACAAACTAGTCAGAGGGGACCATCAGGCATTGGGAGAGTCCCTGTTCCCCTGAGCATGACCAGGAGCGACAAGAAATAACAGTCACAAGCTGGTAGAGGATAGGTTTAGGCTAGATATCAGGAGGCGCTACTTCATGGTCCGGGCAGCTAGGATCTGGAACCAACTTCCAAGAGAAGTGGTGCTGGCTCCTACCCTGGGGGTCTTTAAGAGGAGGCTGGATGAACACCTTGCTGAGGTCCTTTGACCCCAGTACTCTTTCCTGCTATGGCAGGGGGTCAGACTTGATGATCTGCTTAGGTCCCTTCCAACCCTACCAACTATGAAACTATGCTCCATGATCACAGGATGAGGGCTGGAGAACCTGTTCCCTGCTCAGCTCCGTTATTACAGAGCTGGATCAGAAGCAGGCTGGGGAGCTTGTTCCCCACTCAGCTCTATGATTGCAGAGCTAGGCGGGGAACAGGCCCCCCAACCCCTATCAGTAGGGAGCTCCCAGTGCCAGCTATGTGACTACAGGGCCAGCTGTGGGAGATCCTTATTTTCCAGCCTGAGCTCCAGTCGCAAGGCTCCTTATTTTCCAGCCAGCACCACAGTCACATCTACACATGCACCTGCTTACTGTGCAGTAAATCTCACTAATTGTAAGTTAAATTTGCTACCTGACTGCAGGGCATGGTCTGAGAGATAAGAAACTCTCAGCCCCCCGCTCTCTGATCACAATCTCAGCTGTTTAGGGCAAGGGGGCATAGTCCCCTCCTGGGCTCCAGTGGCAAAGCCTACCCTGGCAGCAGGCAGCTCCTGGGGCAGAAAGCAATCTTCTGCCCCTGGTGGCCAGCTGACCAGGAGTAAATTTGCTCCCAGTCAGGCATCTACATGTGCATTACTGTGCAGTAACTACTCGCAAGTAAATTTACTACAGTAAAAGTTCTGTTAACCGGCATCTTACAAGCCAGCGTGCTCTGTTAACTGGCATGCCAGCTTGTAAAATAAAGTGAAACCAGAAGTGCCCACCGTGACACTTCCAGTTTCTCCAAGCTCCCACGGCCCAGGGCAAAGCAGCCTGCGCTTCTGAGCCCCCATGGCTTAGGGCCATAACAGATTGTGTGGGGCTGTGTGGGGCCCACCTCCTTGTCCTGCAGGGCCCACGGGAGGGGTGACAATGTGGTGGGAGGGGCAGAGATGCCGCAGGAGGGGCAGTGGGACTCCCCAGACATGGCGGGAGAAGCAGCAGCCCGGGCTGCTCAATTAACCGGCATATTTTGTTATCCAGCATCCCGCATTCCCAGGGGATGCTGGATAACAGAGCTTTTACTGTATATGAGTACTATATGCAGATTACTAGAAATATGTTTTAGGGGTATAGGTTGTAGCCCTGTTGGTCTAAGGACATAGGGAGACAAAGTTCTTTGGGTAAATCTGATATCTTTTATTAGACCAACTAAAATAGTTGGAAAATTTCTTCTTTGCAAGCTTTCAGGTACAAACCTGACAAAGGGTGTTTGTACCTGAAAGCTTGCAAAGAATATTTTTTCCAACTATTTTAGTAGGTCTAACAAAAGTTATTAGATTTACTCAAAGAACTTTGTCTTCAAATATGTTTATTTTCAAGGTCAGTGTTTTCAAAATTGCTTCTCACTTCCATACGTTCAAGGAGAGCAGAGTCTGACAATAAGGAGTGGGGGGAGGAACAAAGTTGGAGGGCGACAGAGGACATGGGGGCCACCTGATCCGCCAGATTTGTTTTTCCTGGTGTAGCAGTGGGAGGGGAACAAATTCAAGGGAAACCTCCAATAATCAGATTCTATACCAGAGACATTTATAATTTTCCCATATATGAAATCTAATTATTGCAGAGGGATCATCTTATAATCAGGGTCATCTAATATTCAAGTAAATACAGTAATTTTAAAATGTTCTGTGAATAACAGTTGGGTAATACCCATCAGGATTTTCTAAATCAAGATTAAAAAAAATCAATTGCCCAGCTGCTTTTACAACCATGGGAATTTGTCTATATTGTAAATGGAGAAAATCAAGTGTGACTTAGGACCCCTTGCTTTGGATGAATGTGCATTATAACATACTATCGCATTCTTTTTGAAGTGTTTCAGCACAGGAAGTCTGATTAAGCAAATCCTCGGCATGCAAAACTCCCACTTGAGTCAGCCACGGTTTACATATCAACAACTTGTAGGATCAGGCCAAGAATATTAAACCTACTGTAGCCTATTGTAATAAAGGGAAAGAGCCACATTGACTTCACTGAGTTTTGGATCGGGCCCAAACTTGAACGGCAAAGCATATTTGTCGTATTGACATCCTCTGGCTTCAGAGGCTCAATGGATACTGACAAGCTAATGAAGGTGTCGGTTGTAATTGAAAGATCTTGATTTGGAGAAACCTCTTACATGGTGGGGAATGAAATCTGATGCTTTCTTTATGCCCCTCCCTGTGGATTTGAATCAAAACGTGTGATGATTAAAAAATCAATGGGAGCAATCTCCGTTTTAGTGGAGGAGAGAGAAATGTACTAGCTTAGAGCTATCACTGTAATAAACATTTTTTTCTGAAGCTATTATATGTCTAGATCAATAAAACAACTGACGGGAACCAAGGGAGAAACGTAATAATAATATCACTTAACATTTATAGAGTGCCTTTCCTGAAAGTGTTTCTAAGTGCTTTAATTAAGCATCACAACAACCTCAAGATGAACAATCTGCAAAGAATTATGATCCCTGTTTTACATATGCAGAGACCAGCACAAAGAAGTGAAGTCTGAGGCCCCAGGGTGAGTTACTGGTTGAGTCAACAGTGAAAGTCAGAATCAAAATACCTAGACATATGCCTCGGCTGGTAGATGGTCCTTCCTTCCCATGCATGATTGCATGGAGGCCATGCTTCTTGCTCCCCCACCACTAGCCCTTCCCCTGAATTCCATGGCCAGCCAGGACCCCCTGGGCTAGGGCTGGGCCACATGTTTAACACTTCCACCCTAAAAAATGAGTGAATAGGTTTGGAAGACATAAACATTACCTACTGCCCCATATCTCTGCACCAAAGTAAATCCCACTGATTTGTGAAATGTAGTTGCTTTATTTCTGTTTCTTACTTACAGGATTTGACACACTCAGGATTTATCAGGGTGTGATGGTCGGCAATATCGTTTTGGAAAGGATTGCTCTTGGCTTTGTTTTCAATCAAGCTGGTCTCCAGAATGACCCATTTAGCAATTAAGCCTGTTTCCGTTGTTCTATCCCAGCTTTGCAAGTGCAAGAGCTGGATTAACATCCAGAGTTGAGTGTGGATATTTTGAAGGTGTGTCAAGCACTCAGTATCCACTCACAGATTTGTTAAATCAATGCTAGAATAGCAACAATAAAGGGTATTCAAAACAAAAAAAACCTAATACTGACTACCTAATATTTCTTCTCTCCACAACCCAGATAGGTTCACTATTGAAATCACCCTCTGTCAGCTTCCACTGAGAGTCATTATGCAGCTAAAGAGGAAACATGGTGTTGTGATTAAAAGTCAGGTCCAAAGAGGGACTTAGGTGCCTGCAGTGGGATCCAGGACCCTGTGATGGGTCCATAAGCTTCCAAAGCAGTGCAGGGACGAGCCAGGAGCTCCAGCCTGGGATCCAGAACAGCCGACTGACTGAGCAAGGAGCCTCCTAAGGTCGATCTATTCCCCATGCTGGTGCCTAATGGATGGTGCCAGGGACACAAATGTGTCTTAAGTCCAAGGCTGCAAGGAAATGCTTTTGTCACCTTTGGATCCACAACCCAAACCTCCTGAAGGTGGTCATCTGCTACCTTCCTTTCAAGGAGCAAGCAGGGCTGCCTCTTTACAAATAGTATTGGAGTGGAGATACTTCTCCATCTATACACTCTAGCGTGTGGCTAAAGCCCTCTTCCAGCAAGTGGGAGACCTGCTTTCAGTTCTCTCAGCCTTAAATACACATCTCCCACCTCCCTAGAGAGTGCCCTAACCACCAGGCTAAAGCCTATTTCCAGGGGAATTCCCCCACCCCCTTTCTATGGAAGCTGTGTTTTTATGGAAAATGGTGCAAGATTCATTGAGCCTGAGAGACAGCACAAGTGGAAGCCTATGTCCTGTAGGCCTGTAAGGACTGCACTCACCTGGTGTAGGGGAGACATGTTTCTAGCCCTTGTTTTGAGGACTGTTCATCTACTGATGAATCAATGTAGGACAGAGAAGCAGTAAGTGCATAGGGACTTTCGAGGTGAAAACCTGAAGCACAGATGGACTGTGGTTTCTCCAGGTTTAGAAAGCATCTGATCAGGGGGTTGCAGGTAGGATTTTGGCAACTAAAGTCTACCCCTAGAGCCCCCTTTGCCTGGCTTTTGAATCTGACCTTAAAGCACTAGGTTGAGACTTAAGAGATAGGGATTCAATGCCTGGCACTGCCATGGATCTGTTGTTCAACCTCAGACAAGTACTTTAGTTCTGCCCTTGGTTCCTCTTCTGCCCTACGGGGATAATTTTCCTTTTTTCCCACCTTGTCTAAGACTGTAGGAACTTCACTGCAGAGACTCTCTCTTATTACATGTTTTTACAGGGCATTGCAGAATGGGATTGCAATCTCACCAGGATTGCTCTACTACAAAGAATGCAGGAGAAAAAATGTACATATAAGAAGAATTATATTATACCAGGTCCATCCAGGACAGGAATTTTCACTACCTTCTTTCTTCTTATGTGGCCCCTCTCTGACTCTGCCTTCATATAACACTTCAGCCTGTTGTTCACAGTAGAAGATGGAAGCTGCAGAGGGAAACAGCTTTGAATGCGTGATTGCACATGCAGATATGATGCCAATAAAGACTTGGGGACTGAGAGCGTGGAATCCATCCGACAGGTGCCGCATGGCCACGAGCATTTATGGTCTGCTCTATCTTGGGTGTCTTCTGTAAATCTATTAATAATCTGCTAATCTGTTTATATTCAGTCAGTCACCCCCTGGGCCCTGGTGGTGGACTGAGACTTCTCTCCTTGTTGTAAGCTCCTCACCATAGTATTTTGAAGAAAGCATCCATTACAAATGCAACTAGGGGCATTTGCACATAACATGGGGATTTAATTCTCCCTAAATGGAAGCGGTGGTTTTTTAAAAACCACCGCTTCAATTTAGGGTGAAGTAAACCCCCATGTTGTGTGCACCCGTCAAATCCTGATCCTAGCCTGACTCTCTGTGGCACCCACCAGTGGCAACCCCCAGGTGACACCCACCTGCAGGCACCTGGCTCAGCCAACCCTGGGGAGCACCGCTGATGTGGAGGGAAGCACTGGGCCCTCATGCAGCTCGGGCAGGAGGCTGGCCCCGGGCAGGGGGCAGGTAGGCAGACTGCCTGCACAGCCCCTGAGCCACACAGGACCCAGTGCTTCCCTCTGCAGCTGTAGGGTAGGAAACTAAAACTCCTCAGAGGTGTTTTACTTTGCAGCGCCCCAAAATCATTTGCTAAATCATTTAAGGTGCAAAAGGCATTTAACCCACTTTAAAGTGTTATCTATAAACACCCTAGGAGCTGGCTCTACGTGGCATCTATTCAGTGGAAGTTAGAGATGGAGCTCAAGGGGCTGAACTTGGCCCTTAGTTTGTAAGGCATGAAATGAGCACCCTCCAGCTAAGATCAAACACTGGTTGTACAAGAGGAGTCACCCACTTCTTTCACCTAGCAAAGCTTCTCCCTTGATTGACCTGAAGAATCTTTATTGAGCTCCCAGCTAGCATGGCATGGAGGGAAGCAAACCGTCAGCAGAGGGGACTCAACTGGTTGGTCAAGTGTAAGTCAATATTTGGCCAATGCAACGGACAGACACAACAGTCTACATTCAGGGAGAGAACAGATGATGAAAAGGGAGTTCTTCTTTTTTAATATTTCCCTCTGGCCCTGTTGAGCTGGAAGAAAGCTATAAGAATCCTAATTGTTTTCAGGGCAATGCTTCTCAACCTTATTGGGCTCAAGCCACTCTTGTTAGACACAAGGTGCGCCTCTGGAAATGCCAGACAGTCAACACCTTGGTTGAGAATCACTGGTTCAGATTATTCCAAAGCACTTATGCTAAAACAACAGCTGTATTTTTTTTCAAAGCGCTAATGAATATCTTTTTAACACTGAGTTCTTTTTGATGGAAAGTATGCATCTCCTAGCCTCAAAAAGCCACCTCTGGCAAAATTTTAAGTGGGCATTTCTGCTAGCATTCTTTTTAACTTATAAACCAGCCTTTGGGTTGGAAAAAATGTTTTTGATATAGAGGAAATAGATGATAATAGATAATGGCCTAATCATTTGTTGTGGTTGCTTTACCAGTGAAATGTGTATACATTGGAGACCGCTAATAAAAACAGAGCCATTTGCACATAATTTAGTTGATTGAGTTAGAACTAACGCTTTCATAGCTGCCTCTAAAGTGCACAGTTACTTAAGGTTATCATTTTGAGAATGTCTTTTAATTTAAATAGATGAGAGAGATGCAGGCTACTTTTATTAGGAGTAATTCCACACTGCCTTTGTACTGTGCATTATATAATTAGCGCATACTTAAACAGTGCGACTATTTAATAACCCCTCTGTGTGTTTCACATAATGATTATAATTATACCCAGTGATTGAACACAGAGCCAGAGCATACAACAGGATGTCCTTGTGAGTTAGAAGGGGATGGCTTTTAATAATCCCCTCGCTGTGGTGTGGGGCTGAAATTGCAAAGAAGTCCAGGTGCAAGCTGCCATGCCTCTAATTTCAGTCATTTTGTGTGTAAGTCCAGAGGGAAATCCTAGTTCTTTATAAAGCCTTCCCTGTGTAATAGGCCTGGTTCTTCTTTTCACTGAGACGGGTGTCAGTGAGTTGGGGGAAGTCTCCAAGGAAGTAAATGGAACAATGCAAATGATAAACCACTGTGTAGAAGACACGATCAGACCCTGTAGGCTCCATATGGGAATGTGCTGAGCACGTGTTAAATGCTGACAGCCTTCAAGTCCCATGGATTTCAGCAAAAGACAGAAGCATTTGTAGGAGTGCCTGGTCCCAGGCAAGAATGAGCTGTTTTCATGAACACCTTACTACTTGAGTCCAAGTAATGTCAAACCTGGTACAAAGGCTAGGGGAATAACAGGAATATTCATGCCACCCTTAGTGGGATTTGGATCAGGTCCATGGAGAACAGGAAATACAAAGTTCACTATTCTCCTTTGCGGAGAATATTGTAGAAGCCAAACTCTAGCGTCGGCTCCCTAAAAAAGAACGTTTTAATGTGAATTTTTTTGAACTGCTCCTAGAGGACCGGCAAAACTAAATATTTTCCAGCAGAGAGAGGCCTGAAAACAATTACAGATAAGGAGAAAAACTGAGAGTGTATACATCTCTGCAGGCCTACAGGCGTAAACAAAATAGCCCCCATTCCTCTGATTCATTATGCACTTCTCTGCCAGCCTTACTTCAACGTATGTCTCAAGGGGCATCTGAGTCCATAAAGAAGAGAGCAGAAGCATATTAAAAAGTTGCTTTCCTCTAAAGAATATCTTTACACTTAAAAATAACCTTAAGAAACTCAAGTTCTTAACTTTTTAGAGCCAGACACGAGGAAAGGTCAGCCTCTTTTCCTCCTTGTTCGCAGGTTGTTTTTGAGCCAGTCTCCATCCTTCTAACCTTGGTTTGGAAACTTTGATAGTGGATTTTAGCTAAACAAGAGAGCCTGGCAAAGCCCCTCCTGTTTGCAATGTTTCACTAGTCTTGTGGCAGCTCCAGCTAAAAGGTAATGTCAAAGTATTTAACATGTGGGATTTTCAAGGGTGCTCAGTACTGACTGTAATTCTTCTGTCTTCGAAATCCATGGCAAAACTCCCACTGGCTTCAAGAACAGATTGAAGCTGGCACCGAGTACTTTTGAAAATCCCAGCCTTCTTAAAATAGTCATTTCTTTTACCAGTCTTAGCAGATGGAAGTAAGGCGTGAACAGTGAACTCTCCAGGAAACACTAGCAAATTGCTCATGGGTGAGAAGGGGCCATGGATGTGATTAATTTGACTAAAATGCTAATTATATACAATAATTTATTCATAATTCATAAACTTTTTATACCAAAAAACTTCAGAACTGGTTTGTTCCCACTGGTTTGTTACCTCATGCTAGATTAGGGGTAGGCAAAATATGGCCCATGGGCTGGGTCTGGCCCACTGAGGCATTTTGTCCAGCCTCCAGTGGGGCCCTCAGTCCCACCCATGGGCCATGGCATGTGCAGCCAGTCCCACCACCCCTGGGCTCACAGCAGTGCTGGGGCAGCACAGTGACTGGACTCCATATCCTGGCAGCCCCTGTGACAGCAGCTCCTTTCTGCTGCCGCCACCACCGCTGGACCTAGCCCTGCTGCCCAGGCACCCCAGCCCATCTGCCCCATACCCAACAGGGCAGGGCATGCAGCCAGGTGGCTGGGAAGGGGCCATGGGCCAGCGGGGAGTGGCATCCGGGAGAGGGATGGTGGGTGAGGCCAGGATCTTGGGGCAGTGACAGCACAGGGCTGGGGCTGAGGCAGAACCACAATCCACTGCCCACATGCCCCTGGGATGGGCACCAGTTGCGTGGGCAGGGGTGTGCAGGGAGTGGATTGC
>NW_017729008.1:30647150-30663740 GCF_001723915.1 Gavialis gangeticus
CCATACCCAACAGGGCAGGGCATGCAGCCAGGTGGCTGGGAAGGGGCCATGGGCCAGCGGGGAGTGGCATCCGGGAGAGGGATGGTGGGTGAGGCCAGGATCTTGGGGCAGTGACAGCACAGGGCTGGGGCTGAGGCAGAACCACAATCCACTGCCCACATGCCCCTGGGATGGGCACCAGTTGCGTGGGCAGGGGTGTGCAGGGAGTGGATTGCGGTTCTGCCCCAGCTCTGGCTGTGGCCCCAGCTGTCTGGTTACACGTCCTGCCTGTGCAGGTCCTGGTCAATCTCCAAGGAGACCCTGGGATCACGGGGCGGTGACAGCGCGGGGCTGGGGAACAGCCCAACTTCTGCAGGCAGGGACATGGGGAGCATATCGTGGCTCTGCCCCAGTCCCATGCTGTCACCACCTAGCAACCCCAGGGTCTCCATTGAGACTGGCTGGGATCTGAGGGGGCAGACAGACAGGATGGGGCTGTGGGCAGGTGGGGGCTGGGGACGGGATTTTGGGGTAATGACAACACAGGGCTGGCACCTGGGGCAGAGCCGCGATCTGCTCCCTGCATGCCCCTGCCCACAGAACTGCTGCCTATTGCAGGGGCATGCAGGCAGCGGATTGCGGCTCTGCACCAGCACCACCCCACAATCCCAGCCTCATCTGCCCATCCCACTCTTGAACACTGGTCCTCACCTGCCTGCAGCCCCATCTCAAAACCAGAGTTTTGGAGAGCTGTTGCATGGTGGGGAGGGGCACGACAGCTCAGCCTATGTGGCCTGTGGGCCCAAATAATAGCCCACCCCTGTGGTAGATCCTCTGAATAGGTGAGGAAAACTCCATTGTGGTCAAGAGAATTGTCACTTTTAGGCCACTTGAGGGTCTGATCTATGGGCTATATACCTTCCATGGTATACAACTAGTTATTAAACCACATGCTTTTTTTTCATTTTCTCCCTTTTAAATGGGAGAATAAAGAAAAGCAGTTCAAATACTACAGAACTGTTCATGCTAAACTTCTCAAACTCTCAGATTTCCTGCACATTCATACATAGCTCTTGGCTATTGCAATACCCAGAGACAACCAGTAATATGACCCCCAGCAAATAATCTGCAGCTGAATGCTTCACTCCTATCCATGGAGATGTCAGCAGTCACATCTTTGTACTATCTGTACAGCTTACACCCGCCATCAACAATTTTCTCCCAGCCAAAGTGCATTTTAAGTGCTTCTCTGACAGCCCTTTACTTGTTACACCTTGAATGTCTAATTTAATTCTTGATAAGGAGGGATGGGATGGGTGTTGAAATACTAACATGGATCTCATTGGAATGATAAAACAGCGCTCTCAGTAGATTTTTAATGAAGCTGGAATGCAATGATACCTGCAGGTGTTTGAACTAAAGTGTGATGCACTTTGACAAAATGAGTATATTTTTTCATATGAATTTAGGATGGCTTGAAATCAGTTGAAAGATTCCACGGTGGGGACTGGCATGAGGTTTCAAGGCCAGATTTTCAAAGGTATTTAGGTGCCTAATGATGCAGATAGCTACCTACTGGAATTTTTCTCTGCATCTTTAGGTGCCTACATACCTTTAGAAAATTGGCCTTCACTGCTTCCAAGGCATAGAAAATGTGCAGCCTAACAGCGACACTATCAGTTTGCCTGGCCCCTGTGCTGGATGGATCTCATCTATAGAAGGAGGGTCAGTTGATGCTGCATTAGGATTGCTGTCATTGCTATAGTGTAATGAAGTTACTTACTGCTTGACAGAGAGAAGACCCCCATCTCCTGTCCCAGAGAGCTTGTAGTTTAAGATGTGGGAAATGGGAGTAGGAGAGGACAGCACACGCCAAGACCCCTTTGGACAGTATTCAGGGACAGCATCAGGAGGAATCCTGGTACTCCCTCCTGTATCACAGGATCTGGCAACGGGGACTTGGATTTTCATCCCTACTTCGTTTATGTGCACCGAGGGTTGGGATCTTGTGCTCATGCTGTACTTCAGTATAGGTTTAATTCTCCTACCCTTGGGCATTTAGGACTGAGAGGATGTGGATGAACAAGTGAGTAGAGAGGTGAGAGGGAGGGAGGATTGAAATAATTTACCATGTCACATACTAGCTTAAGTCTGTTAGCCACGGTGAAGGATCCCTGTGTCCCCTTCCTGCCTGTAGATACGTTCTTCCTTGCCAGGTAAATGAATTAAAGAGTTGTCCGCTGTCAACTGCATGTCCTATCATCTGGAACATTGTCAGTCAGCTTTCTAACTTGTAGGGTCAAATCTTTAAGTGGTGAGGTTTGACTGAAGAAGACTTACACTTGCTGGTTTTCCCCGTTCCGGCTTAGATTCATTCCATCTTTCCCTTTTTTCGTCTCTGTTTGACTGTATGGGGTATGCTGTCCTGCATTTCTGTTTGCCCTCTCTTTACCCCATTTATTTCTCTATTTCCTTTTTCTGCATTGAAGGTGTTGAAGCTTATTCTGATCTCCACTAACAGAGGACCTGGTCCTGGGTTTCCCTGTTTTCATATCTTCTCTCCGTCTTCATCACAAATTCTCTCTCTGTGTCACACTTCTCTTTTCGACGACCCTTGCACCATTATCCCCACACATGTCTGTCTACTGCCGTACCAAAATATATTATGTACTAAGATAAGGTGCATTTCTGCAACTGTATGGGTAACTGCCTTTAATTAGCGTGAGATCCAGAGGCTACAATAATATGTCATACATAATGCACTTTTTCCAAGAGTTAACTTAAGAGCACAAGTTCGGCAGGCCTTTTGTTTTTAAATCAGGTGCTTTCAATTCTGTGTGATGAAAATAAAATTTACAATATTTAGCATACAACACTAATGTGAACCACTGCATGTGTATATGCATATGCTGAATGTGGTATATACAATATAATCACACCAATCTCATATACATTCATTCGATTGCATTGCACTGAGTTAATGTAGCTCAACTTAACATGAGACAGAAAAAAGAAAGTTCTTTGCAAGCACTTTTTGTTGAGCCTAAGATATCCTAGGATAGAGATTTGTCCTGGGCCTTGAATACCTTCCAGTCCTGTGTCTCTTTCAGTACTTTTAAAATGGGGACTCTCCAAGTATCAGGACTTACAATGTCATTTAACCGGCTGGGTTTCACTTTAAGAATGATAACATTGTTAAGCACATAACAGTAAAAAGATCTGTTGAAATGTCTTATCCTGAGAATAGGGAAAATGCGTTTCATGGTATAGCATGTTGTCCATAACCAGACCTGACAGCTTAATTTTCTAATACGATACACAGGAAACCTGAACCGAGCATTCAGTTAAGTCCAGGACAATGAGTGTGGCTCTGCTGTCTGTTTAGTGAATACTTTCAGCCATCTCTCACTTCCATTATTCTTTAGTTTCCTTATTCTGTTTCTTTTTTTTTCATAAGATACATTTTCCAAAATCAAAAAGAAAGCTACAAGGACAGAAAGTGTCTGGAATTCATTGTGATTAGATTGATATCTACCCACATGCAGATTTTAGATACCCTCGGATCTGAAACTTTTCACAGTTCTCAGTTACTTTGTTGTATTTATATCTGTTGTCAGGCCCCTACCTGAGAACCTCGATGTAAAATGCAAATCAGACTCTGCATCTGATAATAGCTTTAAGTCTCAGGTCTCTTTGCAAACGTTAAGTTACTTAGATTCACATCAACTATGTACATACAACACTACTAGATGAGCCAGTGTTATCTCTGGTTTATAGATCATTTCTGTCCATATCCTGCTTCTTTTTCAGTGTACTAGGTGCCTAAGAAGCTCCTGTTTCAAGACTTTTGCTCGTCACCATCAAGGGTCAGAAAGAACTTCCCCGCTCATTTATTTTTTTCTGTGTTTTTTTTCCCACCTTTCTCTGAAACCTTGGATGTTGGCCATAGCTAAGGGGGGCACTGATGGTTCTGTCAGTATTTGGAAACCTCATGACCAACTGATCTTACTCTTCTGCTTTGCCAAATCTTATACACTGCAAAATAAGGTAGTCAGTGAAAAACCATCAAGTCTTTTTATTTGGTTAGCTTCATTCCATCACCATAACATCTGCCATGCCGAGCAGTTAATTTTGCTCAACACAGCAGAGTCATAAATTCTCTCTCTCTGTTAATAAGATTTAGTATTTATATAAGGCTCTTCACAATAAAAGTCTTTATTGTTTTTGCAAGTGCCATTTAGTCCTCAAACCATCCAGGTAAGAACATCTTACTGCCTGCTAAGGCAGAAGTTGGGGACCAGGCCATAGGCAGTCAGTCTGAGTGGATTGTGGATCTGTTTACCAGAGTAGAAGCCAAGGTCAAGCTGGGTATCATAGATTCATAGATTCACAGATGTAGGGTCGGAAGGGACCTTGTAGATCTTCTAGTCTGACCCCCTGCCCTGGGCAGGAGAGAAAACTGGGCTCAAATGACCCCAGCCAGGTAGACATCAAGCCTCCTCTTGAAGACCCCCAAGGCAGGAGCCAGCACCACTTCCCTTGTAAGTTGGTTCCAGATCCTAGCCGCCCTGACCATGAAGTAGCGCCTCCTGATGTTTAGTCTAAACCTGCTCTCTAACAACTTATGGCCATTATTCCTTGTTACTCCGGGAGGCGCTCAGGGGAACAAGGTCTCTCCCAATCTCTGCTGGTCCCCCCTAGTGAGTTTATAGACGGTCACCAGGTTCCCCCTCAGCCTTCTCTTGTGGAGGCTGAACAGATTCAGGTCCTGTCGCCTCTCCTCGTAGGGCCCGCCCTGCTGCCCCCTGAGCATGCGGGTGGTCCTCCTCTGGACCCTCTCAATGTTGTCCACATCCCTCCTGAAGTGCAGCGCCCAGAACTGGATGCAGTACTCCAGCTGTGGTCTGACCAATGTCGCATAGAGGGGGAGGATCACCTCCTTGGCCCTGCTTGTGATGAATCTGTGGATACATGACAAGGTACGGTTATCCCTACTGACTATGTCCTCGCATTGGTGGCTCATGTTCATCTTGGAGTCAATAATGACTCCAAGATCTTTTTCTGCCTGCGTGCTTTTGAGAAGGGAGTTCCCCAGCCTGTAGGTATGCTGCTGGTTCCTACTGCCTAAGTGCAGCACCCTGCACTTGTCAGTATTGAATCCCATCCTATTTTCATTTTCCCACCCCTATAACCTGTCCAGGTCCTGCTGTAATCTGTCCTTCTCTTCTAGCATGCCCGCCTCACCCCAAATCTTGGTGTCATCTGCGAATTTAAACAGGGTGCTTTTCACCCCATCGTCCAAGTCACTAATAAAGAAATTGAACAGTGAGGGCCCAAGGACCAAGCCCTGGGGGACTCCACTGCCCACATCCCTCCAGGTCAAATACGACCCATCCACAACCACTCTTTGAGTATGTCCCCTCAGCCAATTTGCAATCCATCTGACTGTGTAGGCATCAATGCCACAGTTGCCTAGCTTTTTAATGAGAATGGGATGGGAGACAGTGTCAAAGGCATTGCTGAAGTCCAGAAAGACTACATCCACCGCGACACCTGCGTCCAATGATTTTGTGACCTGATCATAGAAGGCCACCAGGTTGGTCTGACAGGACCTGCCCCAATAAAACCATGCTGGTTGCCCTTGAGCATCATCCCTGATGCTGGCCTATCACAGATGTGCTCCTTGATAATCTTCTCAAAGAGCTTCCCCAGGATTGAAGTAAAACTAACGGGCCTAGAGTTGCCTGGGTCCTCCCTCTTCCCTTTTTTTAAAGATGGAGACCACATTGGCCTTCTTCCAGTCATCCGGCACCTGGCCAGAGCACCACGAGTGCTTGTAAAGCCATGCCAGAGGCCCTGCAATAACCTCTGCCAATTCCCTCAACACCCTGGGGTGGAGAGCATCTGGACCTGCTGATTTGAACATGTCCAGCCTCTCCAGAAGTTCCCTAACTCAGTCCTCCCTGACCCTAGGCCTGGCGGAGTTTCTCCTGAGTCCATCCCGAATCTCAGTAGGAGAGTCCCAGTCCCTGCACAAGAAAATGGAGGCAACAAAATTGTTAAAGAGGTCTGCTTTCTCCTCTGGTGCAACCACCAGATTGCCAAACATATCTTGCAGGGGCCCCACATTGCCCGGTGCCTTCTTCATACTCCCTTTGTATTTGAAAAAGGACTTTTTTGTTATCCTTGATCCTTGATGCTAGCCCTAGTTCCTTATCTGCCTTAGCTTTCCTAACAGCCCCCTACAGACCCGAGCGGTGGAGGTATACTTCTTTTTGGTGATAGTCCCTCCCTTCCACTGGGTGTACACCTCCTTTTTGGCAATCAGGTATTCCCAAAAGTCCTTGGTGAGCCAGGGGAGCTTTTGGGCACTCTTGCCCCCTTTGCTTCTCGTTGGGATTGTCACCCCTTGGGCTCTGCGTATCGTCTCCTTAAGGAACAACCACTCACCTTGGGCACCCAGTTACCCTCCTCTCCAGGACCCCAGTGCCTCTCCCACTAATCTCAACTCATTGAAGTTGGCCCTCTTGAAGTCAAGGGCTACTGCCTTGCTGCAGGCCCTTGACACCCTGCGTAGATGGTGAATTCCAGCAGTCTAGTCCAGAATATCAAACCAAGAGTTGAGGCAAGGTCAAGGTTAGATCATGCCTGGAGTTAAAGACAGGATATGGGGTAGGTAGGAACAAGCAGGAGGGTCCATGACAGGAGTTCAGGGTCAGCAGTCACAAGATAAGATTACAGACCCAAGGTCAAAGTCAGGATAAAGGATCGAAGTTGTTTTAAAGGAGTTCCAAGTAGGCCAGGGGCATAACAAGGTCATATGTTTCTCAGCCAGCTTGCTACAATCTGCTCTGGGCTTATAAGGTGCCACGTCCTATAGACTTGCTCTGATACATTCCAATTAGAACTCAACTAATCAAATCTGTTGGGGTGTTCCAACTAGAATGCTCCAGTGTGCCTCACCATCACGTGTATTAAGCATCCTGAATTTCAAAATGGCCACGGGGGCGCTTTAACTAAAACTCATTGAATGAGCTTTAGTTAAAGCATCCCTGCAGCCATTTTGAAATGTGGGATGCTTAATACACATGACAGTGAGGTGTTTTAATTAGAGTCGCTCTCCAGAAACTTCTCTAATTAAAACACCCCCATCCCCAAGCACATCTATGGGCAACCATAATGCCTAAATGGGCGGGGACATTTTCCCATAGCCATTGGGGATAACTCAGCATAGACTCTGATCATTTCCAGCTAGGAACTAGATCAGCCGCTGGTCCAGTCACTGATCAACCCCGGTGACCTTAGGCAAGTCATAGAATCATATGGCATTTATACAGGTGCTCCAGGAGTGGGGGGGCGCTTTAATTAGAGCGGCTCTGAGAGCCGCTTTAATTAAAGCACCCAAAGCGTCATGTAAATCAGCATCCCTGCACTGAAAAATAGCAGTGAGGGCACTTTAACTAAAGCTCACTGAATGAGCTTCAGTTAAAGCGCCCCTGCTGGCATTTTTTAGCACAGGGACACTGATACACATGACGCTAGAGTCTGCTGGAGCGTGGTAATTACCATGCTCCAGCAGACTTGATTAACCAAGTCTGCCCCAATGCACTATAAACAGCGCATCAGAGCAGCCTTGCTGCATGCGTATAGGCACCAGTGTATACAAAAGTGCATTGGAGCAGCACATTGGAGCAGACTTGCTGTACATTTATAGAAAAGTAGAACTAGAAGGGACCTCAGGAAGTCGTATAGCCTTGCCTCCTGCTCAGGGTGAAATCATCCCTGACTAAACCATACAATGACAGGCTGAGAGCCATGGGGCTCTTTAGCCTGGAAAAGCGCAGGCTCAGCAGTGATCTGGTGGCCACCCCAGAAGTTTATCAGGGTGACCACCAGTACCTGGGGGAACGTTTGTTCACCAGAGCGCCCCAAGGGATGACGAGGTCGAATGGTCATAAACTACTGCAAGACCATTTCAGGCTGGACACAAGGAAGAATTTCTTTACTGTCCGAGCCCCCAAGGTCTGGACCAGCCTGCCATCGGAGGTGGTTCAAGCACCTACACTGAACACCTTCAAGAGCAAATTGGATGCTTATCTTGCTGGGATCCTCTGACCCCAGCTGACTTCCTGCCCTTTGGGTGGGGGGCTGGACTCGATGATCTTCCGAGGTCCCTTCCAGCCCTAATGTCTATGAAATCCCAGACAAGTGTATACAAGTAAGGCTAGGCACATCAAACCTTTGATAATTAAGGTGTGGTGGTGACTGAACCAAGATTTTTCAGAAATGACCAGCATCAGATACTGTAAAGAAGCCTGATTTTTTTTTTTAAGTCTGGGTGCTTGCCTCTTTCAGAAATGCCAATATTTCTAAGGTATCAACTGAAATCATTCTCTTGTTCCATCCTTAGGCTAAAATCACAGGTACTCAAAACCTCTAAAACATCAGACTGCTGTTATCTAGGTGCTTACATAGGTATATAGTTTTCTATCCCAAGGCACTGAAGTTGTGAAACTGTTGGCCTTAGGGCCTCTGTGGGTGCGTCTACACCACAAAATGGAGGTATTGTTGTAGCTTTGCTAGTATACACATGCCGGGTTGATCTCGGTAGCAACAGCAGTGAAGATGCAGCAGCATGAATATTAAAAGGTGCTAGCAACCAGAGGATAAGCCCTCCAGGATGCATACTGTGGCTTGTGGCATATGCTAAAACTGTACTGTCTGATTGTCACAACTGTAACAGGTATGATACATTGGCACCTTCTTTTTGCTGCAGTCACGCATGCTGTGCTTCAGGGTGCAGACACACCACACAATTACCACAGAGTACAGTTCATTATCCCTGATTTTATCAGGAGTGAGTGTAGTCTGGAGCAGATGCACACGGGCTCTCCCAGACTAGTTGACCGTAGTAGGAGCCATTATAGCACCTGGCCATAGGGTGGCAGGGAGTCAGATTTCTCTGAACAAATGGCCTAAGACAGCCAAGCACGTCCAACATGCTCTACATTGTAACTTTCCTAAGGAGTACAGTTATTACACATTTTTCAAGTGATTTACTGCATAGGAGGGTGGGGTGTTATATGTCCATTCCACTTCCATTGCATAGCAGTCAGCTTACTTGGGAGCAGGCATGCCTTAAGGCTGCCCCTTATGAATGCCGAATGCCTCGCCACCAAGACATGTCTAGATATTAATGCCAGAAGGACTATTAGGAAAAAATTGACTGACCCTCTATAAAATGTCACTCAAGAGTTCCTGCATCAAATCCTTAACCTCCGGTTGGGCTGCAGCTCTTAAAGTTTAACTAAGCTTTGATTTAAAAAGTTCCACTGACAGAGGATTCACCATATCTGTAAGCAATTTGTCCCAATCATTCATTAAAAACAAGTCCCTTTTTATAAAACTGACTTTGTCCAACTTCAGCTTCCAGCTTTTGGATCTTGTTATGTCTTTGCAAGTTTAAAAAAAAACATCTACTGCCATAAATCTTCTCTCCATGGAGATACTTAGAGGCCAAAGTGAAGTCACCTCTTAACATATACTTATTGTGGTTTGTGCCTGGCTTTGAAATCTTCAGCAGCAAAGTGTTATATGAGTGAAAAGTCTTATCGCCAAATTTTAAAAAGCTTGAGAAAATTCCACTTGGGTTTTTTAAAGCTGCCAGCCATGCTTCATCACCCAGAGTCATTTAACTTTACATATTAGGAGAGAGAATTTTAAAATACGTCTGACTGGAAGTTAATCCATGAGTTCCCCAAAGTAACCAAGTGTGTCAAACTTTGGTTGCAGTTTATAGTTTTCACTGAATTGTCTAGGGGTCCGATTTTTGTGTTACTTCACATATAAGATGACAGAAAAATCCCAAGCAGCTTATTATATAAAATGCAGGTTTTGATCTTTATTATCAATGTCTTTATCCCTAGGATTTGGGGTGCAACCAAAAACTTCAGAGGAACTGAGCTTTCCTTCTTGCAGCCAGTGGCATCTGCGGGTGGTCACCGACTGCTGGTCGGCACTCGCCACCTACCCCCCTCCCCCCCCGGACACCACTGTGGCCACTTGCGGGAGCTCCCCGCTCACCACCGACACCATCACTGCTGCCTGCAGGTGGTTGCCGTGCCCCCTCAGCCTCTGGATGTTTGACCTGGATGTTAATTGTATATCCTAGGAAAAACTTCTTCATGGTCAGGGTGTCCAGACTGTGGAGTAAGCTGCCTCCAGAGGTGGTGCAATCACCTACCCTGGAAATCTTCAAGAGGAGGCTGGACAGTCACCTCACTCCAGCTGTCTTTCCTGCCTAGTGCAGGGGGGCTGGACCCGATGATCTTGCAAGGTCGCTTCCAGACCCTTACAATCTATGAATCTATGGATAATCGGAATGCCCTTGATGGCTGGAAAGTCAAAGTGTCTTTATACAGCTCTGAAAGTGCTAAGACCCCTTAAAAGGGAGGAGTTTTCCTATACAGCTGCCTGCTCAGCCACTTGTAGAACTGGGAATAAAAGCTATATACAAACCTCCTGGAGTGTGGCAAACGGAGCAGAGAAAGGAAGGTAGCTACTGCATTAAACACTGTGCCATGGTCTGGCTGGTCTTTCATCCTCAAGGGTCATGGCAAGTAGGGCATAGTGTAGAGCAGCCCTAAGGCTGCTCTGGTTTAAAACAGGAGTAGGCAAGTGCTCATCTTTCCCCAACACACCAGAACTACATGAAGCCACCTTTGCACTGAAGCAGAGGGACAGAGAATTGGGGTCTAGTCCTATATATCAAACTAGTAACGTGGGCTTTCACCTCATAGTTATATTTCTAACATTAGCTTTTCCCTGACAGAAATAAGGCCTCAAACTGCCTGGCCAAGGCACTTCAGAGTTCAGAGCACCCCATTAGCAGTGTAATTGTACTAGGAAATAACATAAAGGGCCCATCATAGGCAATGCATAAGTGATGACAGTGGGGGATGGGGGTGCACAACTCCACACTGCCGCCCCTGCTCCTGCCAGGCATTGGGTCCGGCCAGGATGCAACCCCACACCCTGGTGTTGGGGCAGAAATTGTGCTGCCTCCCCCCTGGATCCAACCAGGCTGCATCCCCATGCCCCACCGTTGGCACAGAAATTTAGGGGACATGTGCCCCCTCATGCCCCCCAGCACGTTGCCTATGGGGCCCGCGTTAAGTGGAACAGGGAAGTCTTAGAGGATGCCAGAGATGAACATATGGCATTGAGATACCTTTGTGACTGTTTGCCTCTGGTCACTGCACAGAGAGGCATGTTACAGAAACAAGCACGGAGACCCGAGCATGAGGCAAGGTCCACAGGGAGATCGTGGGATGGAACAAAAACACCACAGAGCCCATGTCTGAAAAGATCTCAGTGTTGGCACATGACAGTCTGTGAGCCCAGACTGGTGTGACCGGATCAAAGTGCAGACAGGCTAAGAAGAGAGCAGCAAAGGGAGATTGAGCCCATGGTATTGCTGATCCCACTGAGAACAGACTTACAGAGGATGGAGACGGGGCTTGGAAGCAGAACAGTCCACAGCCTGGATTGAAGAAGGGAGACTTGCTTGCATGTGTACCTAACTATTGGGACCAACCGTATCATCAGGGCATTTTGTGATTTATGGATAGTATTGGAGACCGGGAACAGGGAGTCAAATATCTGTAGTAACCTGCTTGTGGGACGCTAAGAAATAGAATTAATTCTGCAGCTCTTATTGCTGAATGAACGTAAATTAAAAAGGAACGCAGAGCAGTGTGTGTGTCAAGGAATCCCTAATTGTTGTAAAATTTACTTGCAAGATGTGTAGAATCATATTTGGAGTTCAGAGACGGGAGTTTGCACAGTGGAAACGCCTCATGGTTTCAGAATAACTGTAATTCTACACATGGTAGCTCTCAGGTAATGGAAATATAATACAGTCCTTTAGCATGGGCTGTTTGTAGCTGTAACAGTATAAAAATCAGCTTTGTAGGTAAAGAATCCTAGAGGTAAAATTGAGTTGCATGAGCAGTAATGGGCACAAATAGAGGTTGTGGCAAATTAGAGCTCTCTGCTATGTAGAACTTGCTTATGACCATTGCAAAGCTCCACACAAAGCAGCATAGAAGCACGTACTCCTGGCACAGTGACCCATAGCAATAGCACTGCTTGGAGGAATCTAATTCGGTTGTCTTTAGGCCTTACAAACATACGGATCAGTTTATAAAAAGAGATTTTAAGTTGCTTACCTCCCTATTGTGTTTGAGATCTGTTTTTTCTAGGGCTGGGGGGAACCTGAACCTGTGAGGGCACTCAGCACCTCATCTTCCATTGATGCCTGTGCAAGCTGAGAAGGTTTAGCATCTAATAATAGATGCTCAGTGCTGTGAAGGTCAAATGGATATATTGGGGTTAATATTGGGGTTTGCCTTACCATGCTTTACATAGCTAAATAGAAATACTGTAGTACGTATCAAGGTGTTTAAGGTAGTTCCATTGTTCATATGATGACATGAATCCTGTTTTGGCATAATGATAACCATATACATTTTGGGGGCGCTTACAAGGTTGTGGAACAAGAGCCAGTGCATATGGGTTATTATTCGTCTTTAATATTGCTTGATTCTGAGCGATGGAAAGGCTGAGTTTTTGCACGGAGCAAACTTTTCCCAAGATTAATGTGGCTAAGGGATTGGAACAAGGAAAGATAAGAGGTAGGTAGCTTTGGAGGCAGGTACCATAATGAATCGTGGCATGATCTGCACCCCCAGAGGATTTTCCATGGACTAAGCATAGAAGGGAATAGTATAACTGATAAGACATTTTTTCTGACTGATGGATCTACCAAAGATTGGTTCCCTTGATCAAAAATGCTTCTAACTTCTAAAGAGACGTTTGAAACAAGGTATACAACACAGGGATATTTTCAGCACAAGTTTTAAGACAGGCAAAATCACGACTACTGGGACTGTTTTGTCTCTAGGCAAAATTATGTTGCTTCTAAATGCAAGGCAGGAATTCTTGCGAGTGATACCTTTTATTGAACCAACTGCACTGCTGCTTCTAAAAGTCATCACTTCCATTGGTGATATCATTCTTCAACTCATGTCAGTACTAAAGCTGCCTGACTGATGGCTAGGATGAAACATTTCAGCAAAAAGGGAAAAACACAAAATGTTCTTTCACCTCAGTCTAAAACACGTCATCTGACCCAAAACCATTTTCAATTTTTGACCCTTTTTAATCCTTTTCAGAATGAACAGTTTGAAATTTTTCCTCCCTTTCTCAGCTAAAACGAGCCCCTGGATACAGCCTGAATTTACACATCATTTTTGATGTCTCCTGAGAGTGAATCCTTCAGCCAATATATTTAACACAAACATTTTTCCAGAGCCAGTCGATACATATATAGTTTTACTACCAGAAAACAGTCCCGTGATATTAAGGATTTATCTTTGAGGCTTCCAGAATATAAGGTAGCCTGGGGGAGAGTTTTTACAGGAGACCTGAAAATTTCTCTGTGGGAATAGGAACTGCAGTGAAATCAAGTCTCTATCACTTCGGGTATTTAAATCTTAGGCGAAATTTTGACTCTGCTGTAGGCATTGCATGTTTTGCCATTGAATTCAGTGGAATCAGGATGCCTTTAAAAACAGAAGTTGTTCTGAAGGTAAGTCTAGCTGAAACCCAGGCTGCTTGGTTTGCGGCAGGAACGACTGGGTGAAATTCCATGACCTGTTCCACTCAGAGGGCAGCCGAGGTGATTAAAATGGTCCCTTTGGCCTTAAAATCTATGAATCCATTAAAAATATCCTTAAGAGATAATAAGGATGCAGCCAATCTTCTTCTCTCAAAGGCAATTCGCTGGCATGAGGTTATGCACTCTTTTTTCCTGGTGATGAAATGATCCAAATTCCCAATACATCATGGTATTTCCATTGTCTTCAATTTAATCTGCAAGTAATCTTATTACCCTTCTCCTCACCATTGATCTGGGTGAAGTAGAGGTTCCTGCAGCTCCCTTTAGGGCTCTTAGGGCTTGCCAAAGGGCAGTATCTTCAACCGCCGGAAGAAAAGCTGGTGTAATTAAAGGACTTGAAACCCCAGTTAACATGCTAGAGACAGCATTATATATACTTAATTGGATACCCTATTCTGTATGCATGCACACTGAGCCGTTATTCTTTAGACAGAACTGGATCATAATGTTCAGTGGTTACTAAAACAAAGCTCCACAACTGAATTATTGATCCGCTCTATTACAAGCTTCCTAACAGCACTTAGCACTGTGCTGCCTTGGCAAGTGAATAAATAGCTAGGACCTGATCCTGTAAGGTGCTAAGCACTTCTATAAATGGGATAAGAACCCACAGCCATTGACTGTTGTGAGCACCGTTCAGGATCGGCTGCATACTGCTCGAAGCCTGTCTTTGCCAGGTCCCTCTTGGGTGCTGTTATCTTATTTCCCTGACATGCAGAAACATTGCAAAACCAGACTCCAGGCCCTCGTGGCGGCAACGATAAGGAGTGGTCCAGCACCAGTCATCTATCCTGGCTCTGTTCTGAGGCAAGGGTCAGAGTGAGGCACTGACCTTCCTGTTTTACAGAGCTTCGGTACTGGATTAAAAACTTAGTTCCTTGTGGTCTTTGTTTACATGCATTTTTCTTCTGTGGTTTATACACGTGGCTCCTATCTTGTACTCTGAGCTCTGTCAACATTGTTTAAAATAGCAGGAGAGCCAAACCGAACCCAGCAGCACATCCTCAGGAGAGGTCTAGCCTGACACAGGCCAATAGACAAGACTTTCTTCCCAAAGGCCCTCTTGAAGAGCAGTGACCAGGGGTCCTTTCAGACTTAAGAGCTTGTTCTTAGTGAAGAACATCATCTGGAGAACACTATCCTTACCTCACCCCTCATCTCTGTGCATTTCTGGGCTTCCAGACTTATTCAGACCTGATCTTGTTAAGAGCCAAATGTCTCCTGAAAGGTGCTTAAGGTCCCTTTGACCATGCAGAGTTTGGCCCGGGTGTATTCTGAGTCACTGCTCTTCAGATCACATCAAATTTACCTATGCTCACCAATCCAAGTCAAATTTACACGGAGATGCAAGCCGTGTGACTAAAGACGTCACTAGAGCTGCACAGCGTTTGAGTCATGGCTGGGACAGGTTAAACACTTAATGAAAAACTTTACTGCAAGCATTTCTTTTCACATAAAGCATTCAGCAACTACATTTTCTCACTTCTAGATAGGATACAATTTCGCTCATGCGGGGTATATGGCATACCCAATCCAGATAAACCCAGAGTACATGCAACTCAAGAGTGTGGGCAGAGAGAGGAACTACCAAAATCAACAGCTGAATTGTAGGGGTGAAATGACTTCAGAGGAAATGAGAATTGGGTGCTTTGCTCCCAAAAAGTAGATCATAGCACCTGCCTTCCTTTCATAAAGTTAGTATCATGAGTAAAATCCACTTGGATGTGCATCTTTCTAACCTCACTTGTATGTATAATGTACTACATATGTCTTTCTTTGAAGGAAGTTATCAGGTCTTTCATCCTATAAATGCCTTTTATTGGTCATGGCCGGTATGTTATCATACCTCTCTGTGCCCAACCCATGGATAATAGGGGTCTGTTACAGATCTCACTTTGAGAGTTGGGCTGGGCTCTTCTATGCAAATGAAAACAGCTCTTGGTTCAGCCCTGAGATCACTGATGTCAGCCCTAGTAGTGCCAGTCTCACAGTATCTTTTGCAACTCAGCAGTAAATGCGTGTTGTAGATGCTCCTCTCTGCTGATCTACATCGGCTTCAGTCCCCGCTGCAGACTCATAGTACAAGCTGTAGCAGGTCAGGGGTTTGGCTCCAGAGGTCCCAGGCTGACCTCTCAGGGAGTTGACCAAGATGACGCGTGCCCACCACGGTTGTTGTAGGGACTGAAGTGAGGGAAGGAGAGATGCCAGGTTCTCCATCCCAATGGTAGGAGAACAGGGCTTATTCACAGCTCACTTTCCATCTTGGTAATTAAGATTTCAAAGGGGGGTGCAGTGGCGAGCCCACACAGTAGCAGCACAAGCCAGAGCGCACAGAGTACATTCAGCATTCCTCCTCCACGGTGTCCATCACTCCCAGCTCTCCAATACTCATTACCAGGGATCCAGGTTTTCTGTTCACTATGGAAAAACACAGTAAAATACAGATTTTCTCTTTTAAGGAGAAGAACATGGGAAACAGCGGCACAAGCCTGCACCACCACCCCTGCTGCTGTTGGGCAGGCAGGGGGCACCTCTCCATGGTGGTGTGGGGCTCCCAATGGCAGCCCTGAGCCTTGTCGCCCCACTCCACCATCCCACACTAGGTCCTACCCAGTGCGCTGTGGAGGCCCCCGGGGGAGGGCAGCAGGGCGGGGAGCCCCAAACCCGCAGCAGGGAGCCCACATCTGCCCCCTCCATGGGCTCCGCTCCAGCCGTGCCACCCATCAGGGATGGGGAGCTAGGCTCTGTGCTCCACTCTGCTGCAGCACCCACCGCCAGGGTCCCACTGGCAGCAGCCGGGGCTCGGGCACTGCTGCAGACCCAGGTCCCTGGCCCTGTAGTCCTAGCATCTGTGGCCCCCCCCCCCCCCC
>NW_017729008.1:30663967-30665457 GCF_001723915.1 Gavialis gangeticus
GCTGTGGGTGGGGAGTGAAGGGCACCAGCAGGGCTGGGGGGTTGTGGCTTGGGAGTCAAGGGCAATGGCATGGGCAGGGCACTGACATATCAGGGCTGCTCAGAGCAGTGGTGGGGAACAGCCACAGCTGGACCTGCATCCTGGTGGGCAAAGGGGGAGCTCTGATTTTCTGTGTTAAAAATCCCAAAGTCAAATACCAAAAATGTATAGGTATTTAGAATTTATTTTGTTATAGTGATTGAGGCACTGGCAGGCTTCCTAATTACTTAAAAATTGTAAATATATCAATAAAACATTGTGTTTAGTAGATACCTTTATATATAGTGGCAGTTCTTTTTAATTGTGGAAAGGTGTAGAGTTGGGGGAATTTAATTAGAGAATATGCGATTTTTAAACAGAGAAAGCCAGGATCCCTGCTCATCACCCCTTTGCTGAATAGCATTTCTGCCCAGGGTGCTGACAGTGCTAGGTACACCTCTGCTCCATTGGCTTCAGTGGGAGATTTATGCCATGAATAAAATATGTACAAAAATATGTGCAGGGTGACTGCTCCAGCTCTTTTGTAGGTCTGGGACCTTGTCTCCAAAGTCAATACATCCTACCAGCAAGTGTGTAGCTGTACCTACCAGAATCTCGATTTCCCCTCTGCTGCCATGGACTTGTTTCCATGGAACAAACACTATTGGTATTCTCAGGCACATTCACTAGATGGCAGTGAACAGTGGTTAAATGAATTGAAAGTCATATCTTAAAAGTGTCCTCTGTTCTGGGGTGTCCAACTCAAGATACCCTAGTTACAATAAATGCCTACTTCTGAAAGCATAGCATGACAAATGAGGTTTGATATTTAACATCATTTGAACGTCTGTGAAAGCTCTATGTATTTATCAGACATCACATGCAAGCCTCTCTCTTTCTGTCTTTCTTGTGTAACCATGTAAATGAGAGTTGGATGAAGCCCTGATTCTTAAATTCTTTGTCCCCATGGGTCAGATCCTCAGGTTCTTATTCATTTTTCAGTCAGGGTCATAAGGGATCATTGGAAAGTAGGGCTAGAAGGGCCCTCACAAGGTCATCTAGTCCAACCCCCTGCTCAAGGCAGGATCCTCCCTGTCCAAACCACCCCAGTCTGCTCTGGAAAATCTCCTGGGATGAAGGGTCCACAGCGTCTGTACATATCCTGTTCCAATGCTTGACCAACCTCATGGGCCAGGTACAGACATTACACTTTTACTGGTAAAAGTGATTAGAAACCAGTATATAACTGTAACAAAGAAGTTAGGCAGGCAAAACTAGTCTATACCTGTAACAGAACAGAAGTTCAGAACATATAAACTGGTTTAAAAATGGCAGAACACAGTTTAAGATTTGCACCCTCCCCTCCAAGGGCAAATGTGCGTTCTGTTTGCTACAGATCTAAACTACGCCACTTCCAGAAAACTGTGTAACTTAGATCGATTCCCCTTCAGGCATTTTGAATTTCTGTACCT
>NW_017729008.1:30670457-30672574 GCF_001723915.1 Gavialis gangeticus
AACTGTGTAGCTTAGATCGATTCCCCTTCAGGCATTTTGAATTTCTGTACCTAACCAATGCATGACCAACCTCATGGTGCTGCTCTTATTCACCCTGAGCGCATCCACATGTGCGCTTAACTAAGCAGTAGACTAATGAGCTGTGGTGTCAAGTGTCACAGTCTATATGTATGATGCTATTAGACCACAGCAAACTAATTTTTGCTATCGTAAAATAGTATTGTCAGAGACGGTGCTGTCTCATGGCAGTGAAAATAACTGCCTAAACACACGTGTAAACGCTGACCTGGGCATAAATCGCACCCGGGCCAACCCAGGCAGCAGGGAACCAGACCCCCATCTAGCCACATGGCTCTACTCTTTGGGCACTCTTGTACCCCAGCCAGCCCTTCTGCTGCCCAAGGCCACAACCCACAAGCTGGGGCTCATCCCCAAGCCTGTTGCCAGCCCATGACTGCTCGCAGTGCAAACTGCTGCAGTCCCAGCCGCATGTGTAGATGTCGCACACAGCAGCTGTTAACTCTGGTACAAACTGTGCAGAGTTTATTGCTCAGCACTTATAGAACATGTAAATGTACCTACTGGGTGCATCTACACATGCACTTTAATGCACAGTATCCTATTTTACTGGGTATTAAAGCATCACATAAAAATCCATGCAAATACACTAATGCACAGTACAATAAGCTACTGTGCATTAAGCATCACTAAAAAAGCATGTGCTTTCACTACTGCGTATTAGGCAAGACTAAGGCACATTCAGTTAGTACTGAAGGGCACTTGTACATGTGACAGGGGTTAATCCCCAAGGTTTTATTCTATGCCCCCTAAATTGAAACAGTGAGACACAGAATAAAACCCTGAAGATTAAACCATTTCAAATTTTTCCATCACATTATGATGAGGGGCCCAATCCTTTTTTTAATTTATTTTTTTAATCAGAACTGGAGCCTGCCTGCCGCCAGGAAGTGAGCTGCTGGCAAGCCGAGCAGCCCCTGAGCTGGCACAATCCAATTGTTTCCTGAGCCCGCCTGGGGAGCAGCATCTGGCAGACTTCCAGCAGGTGGGCTTGAGGAACAGTTGAACCGGACTGGGTGCTGCCTCCAAACTTGGGCAGCACCCGGCTCACTAGCAGCCTGCCTGGGTGGCTCTTAGGGACACTGCCATTGAGGCAGGAAGGACCAGGGCCCCCCATAGCTCAGGGGTCGCTCAGCCTTCTGGTGGCTTGTTGTGTCCCACCCCACTCCCCCCCATGGGCAGGCTCCACCAAAAAAAAAAAGGATTGGGTCCCTCGCTCTGCCTTCAGCAAGTGCCTGCTCAAAGGAGAAGCAGTGAGGGACCTGATCCTTTTTTCTGTGGAGCCTGTCCACCTTTCCTGCAGCTGGTGGGGGAGCTGGCAGCTGCATTGTTGCAATTTGCAAAGTTGCAAACTAAACTGCATCCAGATATAGTTTAGTTTGCATTGATGCAAAGTCATTTGAAACCCCCAAAAGTCTTGCATGTGTATACTGTGATGCCATTAAGCCACACACAGTGACATTTGCATCACCTATACATGTTAATTAGGCCTGCGTGACGCACCTAGTATTTGCTTCAGATTTGGATTTAGCCGATTGGGGGTCAGTGATTCAATTCAGTGATTCGAATCACTGTCCTGAGTCAATTTGAGCAAATGTGATTTGGAGATTCAGCTGCTGCTGAATCTCCGAATTGCATAGGCCCATCCCCCATCCGCTGTCCCAGCCCTGCCCGCCCTAGCTCCCAGCACTTTAAAAATAAAAGCCCCAACTCACCGGGCGCTGCTGGGTGGGGGGGCAATCCCTGCTGCCCCCCACTACCCCATGCTGTATAGGGGGGCTCTGCATGAGCCCCCCAACCTCCCCCCACTGTCCCAGCCTCCCCATGGCTGCCCTGCTCACCCCAGCTCCAGCCCTTTAGGGAAAAAAATACACCCCGAACTCACCAGTTCCTGCCCGGCAGGGGGTGAGTCCTGCTGCTTCCTACTGCCCCGTGCAGCATGGGGGGCGAGCCTCCCAAAGCCCCAAGGCCGCTGCAGCTCCCTGTAGGTATGTCTATGGGGGATGAAGAGGGCTTGGGGGTGGCATATTGAGGCCTCC
>NW_017729008.1:30677574-30681535 GCF_001723915.1 Gavialis gangeticus
CAAGGCAGCCGCTGGTGGGGGGGGCTGGGGGAGTGGGGGAAGTAGGAGGGCTCATGGCAGATCCCCCCATGCCATGGGAGGTAGCAGGGATCCCCACCCTGCCTGGCAACACCTGGTGAATGGGGGTTTTTTTTTTAAAGCACCAAGAGCTGGGGTGGACAGGGCAGCCATGGGGGGCTGGGGGTGCTGGCAGAGGTCCCCCCATGGTCCCCTCCCCCCTTCTTTAGCTGCCTTCCCCCACCCCCTACTTACCAGCACGGAGTCTGGCTCTAGCTCTCTGCTGCAGCGGGCGGGGACTTCCTGAATCATCAAATCTCTCCGAACCGAATCAGACCTTTTTATTGGTCCCCTGATTTGATTTGGAATTGAAGATTCAGCCACCGAATCAGTCTGAATCCCCTCCGAATCGAATTAGCACCCAAAGCTTCACACAGCCCTAACGGTAATGGCATCACATGTACAAGCACCCTTTTTTATTTACTGCATTGGCGGTACTAAATTTAATGTGCATTAGGAAAAGCGTATTAACGTATATGTAGACATGCCCACTGAGTAATATATTATTCCACAAGCACCCTCACTGATTAAGTAGGAAATAGGATACTACTCCACAGATATAAGAGGCACAGGAATGCCCCAGCGATCTCAGCCAAGCAGACTGTCAATGCATTATTTAAGATGGAGTAAAGATCTGGGTCTTTGTACTTTGCAGTCATATTTGTTTTGGGGTGGGAAGTGGCACACTTGTCAAACGGATTGGTCCCCACTGTATTACACAATTTAGAAGAATTAAGTTGAGAAAACCAAGGATCCCCTGTCTCTCCATCACTGGTCCTTCTGCAAGGCCGTGCCAAAGGGCTGCCTTGCCAATGGGCTTACACTGTGCTTACTGGGATCTGCCCTGGGCAGTACACTGCTTTTAGGAGGCCTGCCTGCAACTGGGAACTACCTCTCTTTAGCTTGGGTGGCTGTGCAGTGCCTGAGTTCAATTCAGGCCTGTCCCTGCTCGAGCCGTGGATTTCAGAGCTTCTAGTTTGGGAGGGAGGCAGTGGTATTAGTGGCTTCTGCCATGCAGCCCAGGGGGCCGGTAAGAAGGATAGTCCTCTGCCCAGGGTGGTCAGTGCACAGCCTTTAATAGGTCATTTGTCCATGTTATCTGAAATGAAACCACTAACAGGATCAGGGTCAGGGCCCGGGAATTCAAAGTTCAAGTCCTGAGCACAGTGAACTCGGTGATGAAATTCCTGCGGATTTCATAGGACAGCCACGGGGCAGGGAAGATTAAAGATGTGTCCTTTCCCTTTCCCCCACTCAGTGTGAAGCTGCTATAATATGCATTAATCCCTGCAATTCGGCGCACTCCAGACTTGCTGGAGTACGAGATGGTGTCCCAAGGGCTTTCAAGCAATCTTTCAATCTCATTGCTATTAAGCCTCTTAAAATTACCACAAACAAGTATTGCAATGCCAGCACTTGGATTTGTTTAACATAAGGAGTGAAATGAACTTTCAACGGTAACACCGATCCTGGTAATAGGCGGCTCTCCAGCCCTGGGCACGAACAACCATCTCATAATCATAGCCCAGTGGGGACTCGGAATCTGTATCGGTTACTTTGAATGCAAAGCTTTTGAAAGCACCAGCTGCGCTGTGTTAATTTGCTACTAGGGAACTTAGCAGGACCAGGGTGTTGAAACGCCTGTAATACTCACGTTATTGGTGTAGCTGATCAGGAGCTTTCAAGGTTGGTTTGGGGTGATGCAATCTACACCTCGCTAAAAGGATTAAATAAGTTAAAGCTTGGTTACTGCAAGCGATGGACTGTTGCATCTTCTTGCAAGACACACTCTTGTTAATTATCTTGAAGCTGCCGAGGTCTCTGCTGTGAGCAATGTTTCAGCTCCTGATTGCAGTGGGAAGGGGAGCAGAAGGACATGCTGTACATTTTAATGCACTGGGTGAAAAACAATTGGTGGGTTTGGTTGCTGGATTTCCTTGGCTGCTGCATTATGCAGGCTTGGGCAACATAGACATTTTCATCTGTTGGTGCAGTCTTTACAAACAGCTGTTTTGAAAAGCTTTATAGATTGCTGTGTAGGAAGACGCACACACACATCCTGTTACTTGGTAATGAGATTACTGCCTCTAATGCTCGCCCGAGAGATGCGAAATCCCTGTTCTGCAGAGTGTATAGACTGTAGAGGGAGGATCATTAAAAGTCAGCCCTCACGCAGTTACCGCACATGGAATAGGAGGTATCACAAGTATATCCTCTTCTGCACATAAGGAAATGCCCATGATAGCTCAGATACCACTGCAGGGAAGTGTTGACTTTTGGTAACCCATAATCTGATCTTACTGTTGGCGATAAATAACTAATACTTATAATAATAGAACATCAATTGAGTGGAAAATCAAGACACATTTAGGGTACAGACAGAAGTACAGCTCCCCACTGTAACTGAGAATGCTTTGCAGGAAGTGTTCTGAGTTACAACGATCCCCTGGACCAAACAGAAGTTCACTCTCGGTTTTAGGGGGAGGGGAACCAGGTGAATTAGAGCTCCCAACCCCACCTCGGGGTGGGCTCCAGTACACCCACCCCACCCGCCAGCAGGGGCTGAAAAACCCCAGACTGAACTCCCTGTGCTCCCTTTCCCTTCTTCCATTCTGAAAATATCTGGAGAGTGGCAGACAGCCCAGACACCAGTTGCAGAAGATTTTCACCTAACCTGCAGCCATTTTTTAAGCTGTCTGCAGCCATGCACTTGTGTTTGGTCATAGCTATACACTTCTTTCTGTGGCCAGATTGAGTGAAAATTGTCACTTCTGTCTGCGGCCTTAGAGTGCAAAAGGGTTCATTGATGAATTGACATAAAGCACTTAGATCATTGGATAAAAAAAACCTTCAGCTAGTTGCCAATAAGTGATGAATTTTGTATCAAATCTGAGCTGAGGGACCCTTATGTGAGGAGAAACTGGGAAGGAAGGTTATGATATTGTCTCACTGCTAAAATATAATCAAGGAGAAAAGGCATTCGTGTTAGGAGAAAAATGACAAACTAATCAGAAGTTAACATCATCTCACTTCTTTAGAATCATTTGTTCTTTACAAAGGATTACAGTCTAACTCTGAAACCTCCAAGTGTACACAATTTATGCCATCCCTTTTCTTTGCCCTTTTTTGGTTCACAGGGCCTAGGATGTCCTGGAACTCAGAGGAGAGGACACTTCTCTTGAATCAGGATTTTTGAAATTGGACTAGGTGATTCAGTTTTTTCTTCTGCCTTTAAAATATGTGAAAGTGGAGGCAATTAGAAGCGTGGGTGTAAAACCATTGTAATCCTATGGGTTTCAGTGAACTACTCCCATTTTAAACGAATGCAAGTGAAGGACAATCAGGTCCTTTATGGCAACAAAGGATGTACTGGGTCAAAGTAATCCATGGTGTAACCCAGATACAGGGCCATCTCAAGGGTATGGCGAATCGGGGCAACTGCCATGCAGGCCCCGCATTTTGGGAGGCCGTGGAGCTGGGTGGAGCGACCACGGCCCCTTCCACAGGGCCAGTCTGGTGCTGGTAGCTCTGCCTCATGCCATGGAAGAAGCACAGAGATCTCTGCCCTTCAGGTCCCATGGGCCCTGCACAGGGTTAAGAAGCCCCACACAGGCTGATTTGCCCCAGGCCTCATACATCCCTAGGGTTGGCCCTGCTCAGACTGGTATTTTGTCTAGTGAGTAGGGACTGAATGGGTCTCAGTAGTATTCCCGGCTCTGTCACTTACCCAATGGGGCTGCGTACAGACATTCAGGATGGTTAGGGGGAGATTAGAGCCTGTTAAAAATAGCCGCCCAATCTAAGGTAAGTTGGGTTGCCGGGAGCTAGTGGAGAGATTAGGGGGATATGGGGAAAAAGCAGTGTCTGGGGAGGACTGGTCTAGAGAGCTTCTGGAGAGGCTGGA
>NW_017729008.1:30681734-30687426 GCF_001723915.1 Gavialis gangeticus
GACTCCCCCCCCCGCACCCCAGCAAAACCCTCCCCACCCCACGCTGCCTTACTTCCTCAGTTCCCATCATTGGTGTACGCTGATAAAATTGGCACCAAGAGTGGCTCATGGGATGGGGGGTTTTGTGGGTTGGAGGAGGAGGGAGGCTGGCTGATCTGATGGGGGTGGTGTCCATCTGGAGTTAGGGGGAGGGTTTGGAGGGCTAAAAATAGCCTGGTACCAGAGAGAGGGTAGGAACATGCAGCCTCCAGGCTGGAGCTGGTGGTTGAGCTTTCCCAGCCCTGGGGTTGCGCTGGAAACTACAGAAGTTCGGTTAGATCAGTCTCGCTGGACCCAAGCTAAGTTGGACTGCCTCGCAGGTACAGTTAACTTAGATTGGGTTGGCCTTTTTTGGACCAATCTAACTGTCCTGAACTTCTGTACAGTTCATATGTAGATCCACTTAACTAGTGTAAGGTCTACATGTGAGTGAGCTAAGTTAGGTTGGGTGGCCATTTTTCATGTGATTTAAACTCCTCCTAACCTCCCCACATATCTGCACGCAGCTTGAGTTGCCGTGGAGAAATCACTCAATCTCTCTGTCCCTCAGTAGTCTGGACTGCAGAACTAGGATGATGATACTGCCCTTTGCAAACCGTCTTGAGATCTGTGGATGAAAAGCCCCATATTAGAGCAAGGTGGTATTACTTGTTGGCTCCATTAGAGTAGTTTCAGAGACCTGATCAGTGGCATTTATTGCTTGAAAGCAATTAGCATAGAGGGTGCTTCCACCTTTGAAATCTTGGGTTCCTACAATGTCTCTGCTTCTTCAGTTCTCATAAGTCTTATCTCCACTAAGAAGCCATCATATAACTGAGTCAGTACTGATGGGGGCATATTGCAAAAAGCCAGTAGGAGAACTCCTGAGATCCATTTCAGAAGTGATGGTTAAAACCTGCTTCAGGCAGGATTGTGCCCTTGATCTTCTACCTCTAAAGTTTTCTCGTTTCATTTAGCATCACTTAATTTTGCCAGAACCAATACATCAGGCATGTTTGTTTTTAATTTGACATTTATTCCCAGTTTTCAGGTTTCATTAATGCATTGCCTTCATAATTGTTTGTCAGCGTTAATGCCACTGAATGTGTATTATTTGTGGCTAGCACTGCCATAGCTACTAAGAGGTTCTCTGACATAATTTGCTGCTGCTGTTAACAGTAGCAATAAGTTGAACAATTAGTGGTGCCTCAGCATGGACTTTAACTTCTCCCTTGCTTAGAAGTATCTCTGTGGCACAGCTGCAAAGCTATTTACACACACCAGTCAAGTCCTGGCCTGGAGTAGTGCCCCAGGAGAGCAGCACATAACCAGTCCCCTTGCAACAACGCAGGTAGGTCTGAGTAAGTGCTGATTTCAGTTATATTAATGAAGGTGAATGGGAGGTGTACATCCAGAAATTCCCCCAAACCTTGCTGGTAGATCCGTGTTAGACACTCTGGGCATTACACATGCTCCCAACATGGTGCCAAGTGTTTTTAATTAGTGAGCTGTGCTAATTAAAAGCGCATGCGCGTCACATATATCAGTGGCGCAGCACGTCCCCATGCTGAGAAAATGGTGGCGGGGCGCTTTAAACTAAAGCACATCAAACGTGTTTTATTTCAAAGCACACCACCAGCATTTTCTCAGTACGGAGATGTGCCGTGCCACTGACACACGTGACGCACAAGGCTGTCAGAGCATGTCAGTTTACATGCTCCAGCATAATCGAGTCTGCTCCGATGCACTGGATTTCTAGCGCGTCGGAGCTGGCTCCCCGCATGTGTGTAAGTGCCCTCTGTGTGAGTACAGGCTCTTTGAACCTTGATGATCTGCCACTCAGACAGTTCCTTTGCTGAACAAGAGAAGATCACTTGGTCCCTTGATCTGAAAGGTGTTGTGGTTTGTGAGGTTTGAGCCAAGGGTGGGAGACCTTCACTGTGAGTTGCAAAAGTTGTCTCCTTTCTGCCGGTTCTAAAGAGAGGTCTCCCATTGACCTCCATTGGAGTAGGCACCAATCATCTCTCTTAAGTCCTGATGTGGTTATATCCTCAGGGATTCATTCCACCAATCTATAAATATCTCTGTGATCCAACCCACATAGGCATGACTTCGGGGGGGCGGGAACCATACAACAGCTTGGTGCAATGGGAATCTCTTAACTTTAATAGCATTGGATCAGGCCTTTAATACAGTTCTCAAAACTAGCAATCCCACAAGTGAACCATCATGACAAGTGAGAATGTTTCCCTGTGGCATACAGATCCACTACGCGAGAAGCTGATGTAAGATACAGTCTTCTTATAATTTCTCTCTTGCAGGAGGTGGCTTTCATACTGGCAGTGCAAGATCTGAGTAATTCCTTGCTGTTATCGCTGCTTTCCTCAGAGTGTGGTACAGGGGCATGCTGATTTGGTATTAACCGCCTCTTCTGGATGAGGAACTGAGCACAGCAGGGTTATTTGATTTGCCCCAGGTCACACAAGGCGTCTGTGGGGCCCAATCTAGCCCCTTAGGAGCCCAAACATCTCCTGAGGCCCAATCTAACCTCTTAGCCACAGGATCGTCCATATTCTCTAGCAATGGATTTGAACCTAATTCAGATCAGCCTTGCACATCCACCTAACTCCATGGAGGATATTCCTGGTGTAAGAGGAGATTCAGGCCTCAGGTCTTTTCAATGCAATAATCTAATGAGACAAAAATAGATCTGTTTCCTTAAGTAATGTATAACCAAATTAGCCTCCCCTAAATATTGTTTAGAGAATCATAGACTCACAGAAAAGGAGGCTGGAAGGGACCGCCAACGGTCAGGAAAGTTTCTGTGTCCATTCCACTTTCTTCTATGCTATTTTTAGATCTCATTAAAATAGATACAATCAATACATAAAATAAATTACCTGCTCTGCCCTTTTCAATCTGGTGAGAGTTGTACTGATAACAATGCAGTAATGAACAACTTCACTCTGTTCTTTAGTACTGGGCTTCTAAGGCCTAGGGGCTCCTGCTTAGATTTTAAAGCCAGAATAGATGCTTAGCATTAGCTGGTATAACCTCATCCCTGGCACCGACCTCAGGACCTTCCCTGGCAATTCCCACATGAACAAAATACAAAGTTACCTACACGCAGAAATCTCTTCCACAAGTTGGTAGTTTTAGACTCTGATCATGTCACCTCTTCGCATTCTTCTGGTTTGAAGTTCAACAGTTTGATTTAAAGATGAGCTAGAAGCTAAGCAAGTTCTCGTGAGCTTTGGTGAACTGGCACTTGCTAGCATAAAGTATTTATTTCACTGGGGCCAGGCTTCTGGGTTGCCTGGTTTTAAACAAGAAAAGAACATTGCAAAAAAACAAGAGACGAGTAAGGCTAAAAAGGACCATCTGTTTTAGTGAGCAATTGGCATCCTCAACCAGGAATGATTCCATTCTTTTCCAGTGACTTACAAGGTAACAGGATCAAACAAGAATCAGCATCTGAAATTATGGAGAAAAAAAATACCATGCAGGATATTGAATTGCTGATTTCTATATACAGTAACTTGAGATAAAAGAGACTTCCCCAAGGCAACGGGAGAGACTGGGGAAAATGTTAGAACATGGTTGATGGCTCTTCTGTTTTGCATCTAATCCTCTGAAAATTGGAATATCTGAAGGCTGGGAGTGACAAAGGAAGAGAAATAGGCAGGGATCACATAAGCGATTAGTTCTCGCATAGGCAAAGGTGCTAATAAAAGCACAGGAAGGCCAGCAGCTGCACAGAAGGGAAGAAGTGTTGGGTTCAGTTAGCTACGGGTTATGCAGACTCTGCATCAAACATCTCTCATGATCAAGCCATAAAAATAAATGAGGACTGGGAAGGCAGACAGAAAGGTTCCCAGATGGTGCAAGCAACAGATAAGGAATTGGCTTTTTTATGTGCTGCCAGACCATCCACCCATGCAGCTTAGTAACTGCCTCAGATCTCTCTTGCAACACATGGGGCAGCCTGGACCTATGGTATTCTCATCATGCCACTGCTTTCAGCATGGATTAAGGGTGAGGCAAGATGTGGTTTTCTTTGAGGTCTGGATATTTGGGCATTATAATTATGTAACAGAGAAGGGATTAGCTCCTGCTAATAGACAGTTTTAATGGACACCTCCTGTAGGAAAAGAGCAGTTGGCTGGTCTGAGGGTATGAACTCAATTGTAGCCATTCTTCTCCATCTAAAATGATTAATAAGCAGTGTTGCTTGGGTAATGTTGCCCCTGTGCTAGATTTGTGCTATATAACAGAGTGCTCCTGGGTAGGCTTATGTACAGGACTTCAACTCTATCCTTTCTCTTCTGCTTTGAAAAACAAATATGGGAGCCAACCCAGCCAAAACTGTACTTATCCTTTTCAAATTTGCCTACAACAAGTACCTTGGTTGTCTACCCTATTCCCAAATGCACTGATTAAGTCAGTGATGTTCCCTGATGGCTCCCGCATTTTACCTTGTACACAAACTCAGTCCGACTAGAATAGGGTATATCCAGTGCAGATCTTTACCTAGGGAACAGATGAGGTGAGACGCTTCTGGTGCTGCAACAATATCTAGTTGCATTGGGGCCATAAAAAATTGCATAAACTGACCGCATACTTTAGAGCACAAACCATTCACCAGCTGAGGTCAGGGAAATATTTACTCTGTAACAACTGTAGTAGGTCTTTGAGGTATTTATACCTGCCTATTAACCACCCACCATTGGCCTTTATCAGAAAACTTGTTGCAATCTCTCATTACAGCAATTACAGGCATTTTTACACATGCTTTGAGACACAGCACCAGGCACATTAATTAGCAAGCCATGCTAATTAAAAGCACCCATGCATCATGGGCACCTGTACACACCATGGGTTTTAAACCTCATTAAACTAAATAGGTTTATAACATTTAAACGTGTTTATTTTGGAGCGTCATATCTGTGTTTGCACGCACTAGGTTTTCAAATTAATTAAGCTGGGTCCCTGGCTGGTGACGTAGGAGAGCAGGATGGTCCAACACTGCCCCCGCCCGGCCCAGGGCCCCCCCCCCACCCTGTGCCTGTGCCCTGCCGCACAGGTATGGAAGTAGGGAGCCAGCAAACCACACAAGAAAAGAAAAAGTGAAGTGGAAGGAATTCAAAAGGGAAAGCAATTTGAAGGGGTGAACTACAAGAAAGTCACAGTGCCATCTGGTGGACTAAGAGGCCCATTACACATCTTTGAATTCCTTTGGTTTGCACACAATCCATGGACACGACACTTTAATTCCCAGTGAGCCAAACTAAACTACGTCTGAAGAGTTTTAATTTAATGCACCAGAAAGACTTTTAAAGCATCCGGAAAACCCACTTGTTCAAACAGTCACACAGTTGTAGCACAAGAAAGGGCAAAAAACGTGGTGTGTACAAAGGTCCCATGTGTATCCGCATCCCTGAACTGACAAAATGGCAGTGGGGTACTTTGAACTAAAGCTCATCAAACATGTTGTATTTCAAAGTACCTCGCCACTATTTTTTTTGCACGGGGACACGTGGGGATGCTGATACACCTGATGCAGAGGGCTACCGGAGTACATCAATTTCTGTGCCCCAGCAGACTCTATTAATTGAGTCTGTTCTGATGTGCTGGATTTTCAGTGCGTCAGAACAGGCTGCCCACATGTCTTTAG
>NW_017729008.1:30692426-30693618 GCF_001723915.1 Gavialis gangeticus
TTTTTTTTGCATGGGGACACGTGGGGATGCTGATACACCTGATGCAGAGGGCTACCGGAGTACATCAATTTCTGTGCCCCAGCAGACTCTATTAATTGAGTCTGTTCTGATGTGCTGGATTTTCAGTGCGTCAGAACAGGCTGCCCACATGTCTTTAGGAGAACAACTTCAAGGTGACAGCTCTATCCTCACAGTGCCAAATTAGAGGATTAATAGCACTGGGCAAACTGCATATGGAGGTCATGAACTCCACTGGAAAGCTGTGCTTGGTGGCTGCTGTTTGGGCATGTTCAGCTTTTCAGCAGAATGCTTTGCCCATTTCTGCTGAGGAGAGAGATGAACAGGCGGCTGCTCCAGAAGTTGTACAGCCGGACTGTCACAGGAGGAGCATTAGGGCCAATGCTGCTTTCTCTGTGCTCTCTTCACAGCTTGAATAGTAAGCTTTAGATGTGTGTGGTCACTCACACAGTGCATAAGAAGGGCTTGCTCAGGATGCCAGGCTTTTTTGGGGGGGAGAATAACAAGCCAGACTTGACCACAGCTGCATTTTGCAGACTCGGCAAATTGTCAGCCTGCAAATGGATGGTGATGTTCCCATACTATGCTTGTTACATGGACTGAATTGGGAACGTCAAACTACCTAGGCACCTCGAATAGGACAGAGGACAGGAACAGCCAAGGCTCCTCAATGTCCCCAGACTGCCTGAAATCACAGGAAAATGAGGGTACACTTCTCACATGCTTAGTGTTCCCAGGGAAAGGGAAAATCTTCCCATGTGTCCTAGGAAGTGGCACGTTCCCAAACCCAGCTTTGATGACTAGCGTGAGCATGCACATGTGAGTCAAGGTCCCCAGAATTAAGCCTCTGAAAGAGAGGCTCTGTTGTCTACGGGCTCTGGCAAAGAAACTATTTGATTGTGGGCACTATCATCTGAACACAAAAGCAAATAATGTGCTTGAAATGTAGATCACCAGGGAAGTAAATAACATGAGAGGAGATCCGCCTGAGAGGAGGAGGTGTTGCACATAAAACCTTTTGCTTCCTTCTCTGTGCTGTGACCGTATCGTTGTGAAGAGTGCACTGGTTTGCCGTGTCCACTTTCCTGGGAGCTGGAGAGAAGCAAAAGCAACACTAGGTTGTGCTGTTTCCCCAAGTTCTCGAGCACTAGGAGCCCTTCGCACATGATTCTGC
>NW_017729008.1:30698618-30706122 GCF_001723915.1 Gavialis gangeticus
ACTTTCCCGGGAGCTGGAGAGAAGCAAAAGCAACACTAGGTTGTGCTGTTTCCCCAAGTTCTCGAGCACTAGGAGCCCTTCGCACATGATTCTGCAAAGGTTGGGGCTTATTTTCTGCGGCGGTTCAGTGGCAAACTTTGATAGAACGGTGTTGTGTTTGTGTAGTGAAATGAATTGCATCTGTTATTTGGAAAGCATCGAAGCAAATACACGGTTTTATAACAAGCCAGAGCTTCAGTGATCCACTGAGCTGATGTGGGTAATATTATAAAGATGGAATTATGAATAATAACACAGGCTTTTATTTTTTTTTTTAATTATCCCCCTTGCTGTTCCTTTCAAGCATGCAGTAGGGGGAAAATAAACAGGGGTCTTTGGATTGTCTCCTGTGAGATTAACTCAGCTCCCTGCTGGTGTGAGGCACGACCAGAGGCCAAAAGGGAAAAGAAAGCTATTTCTCAAAGTATATTATATTCCTTTAAGTGTATTGAATACTTCAATCTATTTTACCTTGAGGCTGAACATTTAGCAAACTGCAACAAAGTAATATGGTCTCTGGGTAGGGAAAAAGCTCTAATGCAGGGGGTATTGGCATTGTTTTCTTCTCACAGTCGAGAACGCTCCCCACTCCTACAGTCATGGAGAGGAGCCTCTTTATCCTGCTGCCATTAAATTACCTCCTGGTCCCCCTTTAGGCTTTTAAATGAATATGCAAAATCAGGTTGGGGATTTTGAGCTCTGTAAAATTCATGGATGCATGCACACTTCTGCAGTGCAGAAGCTTTGAACGCTTTATTTTAATTTGAGAAGAAGTTATTGCAGCTGCTGTAACATTTAAAAGGCCATTCTGTTTCTAACTCATGGACCTGAGGAGCACAAGGCATTGGCTTTGTTCAAGGAGGGAGGGGATAGCTTTTTTGTGAGCAGCATACAGCACAGGCTGAAGCTCTTATAACAACACGCCTTTTTATTACCCTCTTATAACAACATGCCTTATTTATTACTCTCTTCCTCTTGCATTAATTCATAGCTCTTAAGGCCAAAAGATTTGGGCCATCTCCACTGACCTCCTGTATCACCCTGCCCCAAGAATCTCACCTAATACAGCTTCCTTCTGTCTGTCTGCCCCGGGGGGTTTCTGTAGCACTAATTACTGCACGATCTCAGAGCTTGATCCTGCACGGGGCTGAGCCCACTGGCCCCAATCCAGCAAATCACATAATCAGATGCTAAACGCTCTTGTCTTAACTTTAAGCATCTTGTAGTATTATGCCCTGAGCTCTCCCCAAATATCTACATGGTCGTAGTATGGTGCCTGGTTCCACGCTTGCTCTGACGGCTGCCGAACAGAGGCGAGATGCCATAAGAAACGGAGCAAGAGAGGCTTCCACTGGCTGGGCCCTGAAATTGAAACCTAACCAAGTTGTCAGGAAAAAGATTTACCTGTGTGATGTCTATGCCTTTGCCACTCTTGGGCTGTAAATTGTGGTCTGTTAAGTCACTAGAGCGACACGCAGCAAAAGGAACGCATCATCAGGTCTGCCCTGCTAACTCCTGTCTATACCACGGCCTCTGTGCAATAAACTGGGAGACTCAGTCCATCTGCTGAGAGCCCAGTGGCTTGCACTAGTATGGTGACACCTCTAAAACCATGCGCACAATTGGCACCTATGTGCTCAGTCTCCGCAGGGACTGAATGGGGCAGGGACTGAATGGACCTTTGAGCCCAATTTCGCAACTTAACCCTGCAAGTCAGGGTTGAGGCACATTAGGAGAAGCCCAAGGGCTGTGTGCTATGTACAGAAGCAGAAGACTTCAAACCCAAAGCTAGCAGTATAAGCACACGGAGATCCCAACACTAATTAAAAATAGCAATGTAATCTCAGTGCTGGTACGGCGATGTTTCTTTTCTTAGAATGTAAGGTGAAAAGGGCTATAACACTCATACTTCAACTAATCCAACCTCTAAGTAATGAGGATTAGGAAGACACTTCCCCTTGGTGCCTGCGGGTGCAGCTTTCTCCTAAGCATCTGGTCCAGGTCACAGTCGGAGACCAAGATACTATGCTCAGTGAACCATTGGTCTCATCTGGCAAATCCTATGTGCTGTGCTTCGACTGCTTGCTATCTTGGGGCTAGCGCAAACAAAGGTACGTGTCCGTGCAGAGTGTATTCATATCCTTTCATGGAAGGCCGCAGTGTCCCCCCTAACAGGACATCCTAGCTCTGTGGCCATTAAGGCCCAGAAATAAAATAGCTTAATTGGTTTGCTTTCCTAAGGAGATATTGTACATCACTGTAGTCTGCATCTCCCTGCTCAACAAAAGCTTAGTCTTTAAAATGCATTTTTTTAAAGACATTTTTAAGAAATGGGCAGAATTTGGCTTGTTTTTATTCAGATGACTAGTTCAGCAAGGGTTTTTTTGTTGAAAATTAAAGTTTCAGGTTGACAGCACTAATTCACAAACTCAGGTTAAATTCAGCAAGTAGTTTCAGCTGCAAATAGTATGGGCAGGGGGTATTTTGAAAAAATGTGTTGAAAGTGTTGCATTTTGACATGGTGAAACCTAAATGCGTTGACTGTTCATTTCCAAACATTTTGGTTCAAAACTTAAGATGATTTGATATTTTTATAATGGATTACAAAAATCATCCAACAGTGAACTGAAACATTTCATTTTGGAACAATCCAAAACAATTCTCCCCCCCCACCCCCAGTTTTTCATTTCAGCACTAAAATGAAAATTCAATTATTCTCACAGTTCTGGTGAAGACTAAGACCAATATGTTCTGAGATTATTTTTCCACCTTCTCTCCTTGTAGTTCTGCACTAGGGCTTTTTTAATGTGGGTTTGGAGTGTGAACATAATGTAGAGTTGGTGAACTTGTCATTCCAGCTGATAAAACAGTTACACCAGAGCCACGTTGAAGTGAACCCTGGATACAGGTCAAGTACATAAAATAGACTTGTCCTTTAGCAGGCTGAGGTTATAGACCTGATTTATGTTTCCAGTGGTCTTTCACAGTGGCATGGGTACACAGAAGGTGTTCAGCCAAGCTTGGAAGTGCTTCCCTTCTTGACTCTTTTTGTATGAGATTTGAAAGGTAAGTAGGGGGCAGTTTTAAAAATAAGAAATTGATGGATGTGACAGGAATGTGCCCAGCAACGTATTGCCTGCGTTACTGTAGACTCACATTTCTGTGTTCCATGGCAGGAGTATTTGCTGCAATGTGTTTTTGCAAACTTGGCAGATTTTGCCTTTTTTATGTACACTATGCTATGCACTCTGTGAGCAGGGCAGCACAGCAGCCCACAGGGCTACATGTTTCAACTGGCTCCCAAATTGAAGCATTCGTGCAGCATTGTGTCATGGGTCAATTAGCTCCATTTCAGTAGCCAAAAAACCCAGACCTGCATTGGACACCTTCATTTGGTACTATTGTGTTCACCAGGCACCTACACTTGGGTGTCTACACATAGTCGGATGCAGTCCAGTTTGAACACTTGGCTGCTCAACTCCCACCTAAACTCCTTTCTGATCCGAGTAAGTGCTGGAGGAGGGACAGGCAATTATTTCGGGCGGAGGGCCGCTTACTGAGTTTTGGCAAGCTATCAAGGGCCGCATGACAGGCAGCCACGGGCAGATCAATATTAATTTTCTACATTTTTTAGGGGTCCCACTAGCCAGATGGAATGGCCTGACAGGCCGCATCCAGCCCACAGGCCGCATTTTGCCCACCCCTGTGCTAGAGAAATGTTCAAGTATGGCTACCTCATATTGACTGCATTGAGTTTGGCCCCAAACCACAACAGCTGCATTCCCAAAATGGTGGTGGCAATCCCAGCACCCAAGGTTTGTACAGCAGCCTTCTTTAGAGCACTTGCTTATGTTGTGGAGGACCCTCCTCAGCTTGAGGGGACTCAAACCAACTTCTCCCACCTCCTTGTAGAGAGCCCTACCTAATCCTCGGGCTATAAAACACCTTATTCCCCTCCTGTTGAAAAAGCCAAGAATTGCCAGGTGTCCTAGGAAGAGAAAAAGAGAAGAGTCACAGGGTGCGAAAAAGAACAAGAGGGAGCCTGACTGTACAGCCTAGGAAGTGGGGAACTCAGGTAGAAGAGGAGGCCTGGGTTAGTCCCTGTCCCCAGAGTTGTTTCCGATTTTTTTTAACCAACGACAGGCTAAAGTAAAATGCTTGCGCCGTCTTGCCAGCAGGCATTACAACTCAAGTCTCCTTCCTCTCCGGGGAAAGTCCTCAGCGCTGGTGTCTCTCCTTCTCTGGCTCCCTCTCATTTGTTCATTGGCCACAGGAGTCTCACATCCTTAGCTTCTTGGTGTCACATCTTCATCAATCGTGACCTGGTGATTACAGCACTCTCCTGGAAACTGGGAGATATGGGTTAGATTCCTCTTTAGTCGAAGGGAGCCGAGAACCCAGCTCTCCCACTGCTTGGGCAAGTGCTTTAGCCAGAAGGCCGTAGCGCATAAAGTAGACACTGCTGCCACCAGTCAGTTTATCAGAGGCGTAGGCAACCCCCAGCATGTGTGCCAGAGCATGGCACATGAAGGCATTATGCTTGGCACATGCCCCTTGGGGTGGGCGGTGGGGGCCCAATCCTTGTTGTGGCCGTCCGTGCCATCCGCCTTGAAGTGCGTGTGCACCTGCCACTGGCAACAAGCTGGGCTGGGGCTCCATAGACCCCGGTGCAGCCGCTTGCAGCCTCCCTGCTGTCTGCAGCGACCACCCTGGGCTCCATGGCAGGCAGCAGGGGCTTGCCCAGTGCCCAGAGCCTGGACTGGTTGTGGCAGGCAGCCAGGAAGCTGCAAGCAGCTGCACCAGTGTCCATGAAGCCCTGGTCCAGTTCATTGCTGACGGCAGGTGCATGCATGCCTTAGCATGGACAGCAGGGATGGGGATGGGGCTGCTCTGCCACTACAAGGATCAGGCCCCTCATGACTCCCCATGCCATTTGCCCCTGGAACACCAACATCTTGCAAGTTGAGATTGCAAGGTGTTTTTGGCAGTCTACCAAAAAACGTTGCCAACCCCTAGTTTACCATCTGCCTCTGGAAGAGGGCCCTAGACATCCTGTATCTCAGGTGGATGGAGGTACCTGATGTGCAGGCTGATGTGGGGCAGGAGGGGAAGGAGTTCAAACACAGCCTTGGTGTTCCCTGATGGCCAGCCCTAGGCAGCTCAAGGCTCTCTAAATCACCCTTCAGAGGCACTCAAAATGCCCCCTGTGATCTGTAGAGAGAATCTAGGTACCCACCTGTCTATCTGAGTTACCCTTCTGGGGCAAGGTCCCCATTTTTATCCATTAAAGTGTATAATTGAAAGCACCTTGATGAGAAATCTGGATCTGGCCCAATATCCAACTGATAAACTCTAGGGGAAATATGGGTCGATGGAAAATAATTAGCCAGCTTGGAACTTGGCCAGGATGAACAGTGATCTCTCCTTTGCTTTCAAAAAGTGCCAAGTGATTTTTAATGGCCCCAGATCATTGTATCTTTGGTTTTTTGCCTCCTATGGAAGACAACATCAGCAGCAACATAAAGCGTCTTGACATCCTGCTCATGGACTGGTCTACTGATGATTTGGTGGGAAAATCTCAGCAATTGAATCACTAACACCACCTCTTGCAGCATCCAACTAGGTCTTTCTTAGCAGCCTCAGATCCCAGTAGCAACATTATTCACTATGGCCTGATTCTGTGAGCACCCAGTATTCCCATGACCCTCCATGATAAATGTTGTTTCTCTTATGATCAAGCCTAATATAAGTGATAGATATGCCCAATCAGTAATAACTAAGGGGTGGTGACCAGATGCTCAGTATGAGTTTGCTTCAGATGTACATTCAAAAGTTCAGAGGGTATTCTAAGGACTTGGGACACCTAAATCTCACGAGAACAGGCTTTCTCAAGCATTTTCCTGCATATATACACTAGACAATTTTACTGGAATATGGATATGTAAACTAGAGCCAAGCAAGAACTGTTTTGCATCCTCTGAAACTTTTCAAGACTTCCAACCTGCTCCTGTCCAACACTGGGGTGAAAATGAGACCATTCAAAGTGGATGGCAAAAGAAAACAAAAGAAGAGTGCTAACCCAAAACAGCTGATCATTGAGGGTGCTTATACATATGCAGGGAGGCTGCCCTGACACAAATTCCAGTAGTGTAATTCCAGTGTATCGGAGCAGACTCGATTAATCAAGCGTGGAAATTATTGTGCTCCAGCAGACTTCAGCGTCATGTGTATCAGCTTCCCTGTGCTAAGAAATGGTGGTGGGGTGCTTTAAACTAAAGCTTATTCAACAGACTTTAGTTCAAAGTGCCCCACCACTATTTTTCAGTGTGGGGACACTGATACACGTGATGCTCTGGGTGCTTTTAATTAAAGCGCCCCCTGCACATCTGTTAACACCCTGAGTTTCTGGCACTCTCACCTGGGACGAGGGGGACCCAGGTTGGTTTTACCATTCCCCTCCAGTGAGATCTCTAACCGCTGTGCAGTGGGTTTCTGTGGGTGGGTCTTTGTCTCTCTTGTTTTTACCAGATGTTTCATCCTGGCCATTTCCAAACTACATTTTTGCCCAAATCGATACCATCTTACACAAAGTTTCTGTTTTGACACATTAGTATTTTCCAACTAAAAAACAATTCACTGAAAAATTTCCAGTTAGCTCCATTGAGAATATGCCTCTTTCCAAACCTCAAAAAGATTTGTTTCCATTTGTCCTAGAAAGAGGAGCCCTGCATAGGCCTGAGTGATTCCTGATTCTCTCTGACCCAATACAGCCAAACATAATCATTGCTAACGTACTTGAAAGAAAAGCTAGGATATGTAATCCTTGTTTAGCTGCTGGCAAATGACTTATACATTAGTGAATAATATAGTTTGCATGTCTGTGGTGCTTTGCAGGTGAAGAAAAAGCATCATGATGTCTCAGTGCGAGATACGGAAGATTTTTCAAAGGCACCAGAGGGTGCCGCTGACCTTTCCAGGCTTTGCTGACCTTTGTGCTTTTGAAAATCCGATCAGTAATCAGTGTTTTACATAGAGCCTGAGGCCCGGAGAGGTCTGGCTCAAGCTCAAATAGTGAGTCCGTAGGAGGACTGGGGATGAAGTCTCCTGCTACCTAGTCACATGTTCTGTCTACTAGACCTGGTGGCAATCTAGGCGAGAAGCATGCTCACATAGCAGTGATTCAGCTGTAGGGTTAGGGAGGATGGGGCTGTTGTGATCTTTTTCAGAGGATGTCTAACTGAGGTCCTTTTTAATTGTTCAGATACAGTCTGAACGTGCATTTTTGCTGTGTGCATTCTGAATCCTGCAGACCTCCCTCCCTCTGTGCAACAACTCACCAAAACTTCCTATGGAGCTTTGGGTGGGTGAGGAGCAGTGCTTGGGAGTGGGATGGGTGCGATCTGCTCCCTGCACACCCTGCCCTGTGAAGGAAGTGGGGAGTGTGTGTATTGGGGGGGGGGGCAGC
>NW_017729008.1:30711122-30714874 GCF_001723915.1 Gavialis gangeticus
AGCTGTAGGGTTAGGGAGGATGGGGCTGTTGTGATCTTTTTCAGAGGATGTCTAACTGAGGTCCTTTTTAATTGTTCAGATACAGTCTGAACGTGCATTTTTGCTGTGTGCATTCTGAATCCTGCAGACCTCTCTTACCACCCACAAACAGAACTGCTTTCTTCCCAGCCTCCCAAGGCACTGCTTTGATCAGGATATTTGCTCTATATATTCACCCGCTATCGCTAAATGTGGCTGAATGTCACAGTCACAGAGTTAGTTCTCAGTGACTGATGCATTCACAGGGGCGCAGCGTGAGCTAATATCCAAGCCACTTCTCTCTGCACTCCTTCTTCCCCTTTGTCTGTCCCATATCCTCTGCCAGTGTTGCTAGTCCAGACTCGTGCCTGCAAGGTCAAGCACTCTGGGAATGAAAGCTGCTGTCAAGGCTCAGAGATGCTTTGTTAGGAAGCAAATAGTGATGAGGACCAGTGCTCTTGAGACACCTTCTCCCACCATTCTCCCCCCTTTGAACTTAAATCAGATTAGGATGTGATAACCATAGCCAACAGAGGAATCGGCAGCTTTGGCAGCAGTACTGTGGAGGGACAAGTGTCCAGCTGAGACTGGAAATGAGTTTGCTTGAGAAACATGATAGTTCCTGGACAAGAAGGGGAGATTTCTGGTCAGGTAAAAAGCAAGCAGCATATCGCCAAATGGATGGGGCACTGGCCCAGACTGGGATCTGCTGCTGATTCTTCCATTGACTCCCTGTGCAACCTTGGGCAAAGCCACCAGTTATCCTGGACCTCAGTTTTCCTCCTCTGTATAATAGGAATAGTGAGAATAATCTGCCTCACCGAGCTTTTGGAGTTCTATGAATGAAATATTTGTATTACAGTAGTGCCCAGAAGCACAGCCTTGCACTAAAGCAGGAGCCATTTGGAGGCTAGGCTCTAAAAACATGTATAAATACTGAGAGAAATGAGCACAAGCAAATGCATACAATTTTAACACACACGTGTTGTATGAGCAATTTTAAATGAAGTACTAGCTGTCTGACACTCCATCCTGCTGGTTTCTTACCATGCTCTATTTGTAAGTGCTGAGGAAGGAGGTGGGAGCTGACGTTATGCATCTTTTATTTATTATTATATCCCCTAGTTTTCTTTAAGGCATGAGTGAGCCACCGCACATCATTGGGTCACCAGGGTTTGCTGCCCACAGTGTCACAGCTTTCCATAAATGGCAGCCATCCATGTGCTTAAATGTGATGGGCCAGGTCTCAGGTGGTGTAAATCAGTGTACTAACTTTAGTGGGACCGAGCCCCTTTATACCAACTAAAGAATTGTCCCAGTGGTCTGTAAATAGCCTTTTCCTTTATTTTGGGTGTGTATTCTTTTGCCTTTTGTTGTAGATTTTTGTATTAGTCATCACTCATCACAGCATTTTTTTTTTCATTTTTCCACCTAGCACCAGGATGTAGAGACAGTATAGAGTTATAGAGACACCTGGAAACAACCTTGTAACAGATGGGCATGAATCACCTTGCCCTAGCAGCTGGGGTTCATCCATCTAGGAAACAATCCAGGTGGGGTATGGACCCTCTGAGGCAGGTGGGCCTTTGGATATCAGGCAGATAGGAAGGGGAAGAGATGATCTAGGGCTGAGGAGTGGCCAACCTGCAGCATGTGTGCCACAAGTGGCATGGGCAGCCTCTGTGCGTGACACACGGGTCAGGGAAGGGACAGGCAGATAGGATAGGGAGCAAAAAACAGAGTAGCAGACTGGGTAGGGGGCACTAGGCAGGAAGCAGATAGCAGAGCAGGAGGTTGGGAAGGGGATCAGAGTGGCACTTGAGGAGGGTGCTGGGCTAACGTGTGGCATGCCTGCCAAAAAGGTTGGCACCCACTGCTCTGGGTAAGAGCTGAGTTGTCCTGACAGAGGAACCCAAGAAGCAGTCACATCTGAGAAGGAGGCATGAGCTGGGCTTCACCTTGTCAGTGACTTGTTTGGTCGGTGCAGCTCATGGGCTTTGTTAAATTAGAGGCTGGAAAAGAGGTCCTTTTCCTTGAATGTCACTTCAAGTGGTATTTTATCACCAAAGGGTTCTTGGGGTGCCCATTTCACGTGAAATATGTTTCCATGGTACATACTTACCTCTGAAAATTGGCTCTTGTACATATTTAAGCCTGCCTGTCCTATAGAAAAGGATTACAATCTTAATCATAAAGGTCTCTGATCCCTGTATTTCCTATAGGCATCTAAAACCCCTGCGAAGAGGCCCACTGCCTTTTGCTCTTTGGTGCTTACATTAACTCGAGATTTCAGAGCTGCATAAATGTAGGAGGAAGACATTGGTTCACTTATGAAACCCCTGAGCTTCCATAAGGAAATGCATTATGATGGATGTGTGAAGGCTAAAGGGGGGGCATAAAACACTCTGTCATTCTGTGCAGGGGACATTATTTTTCTTTCCAGAATCCCTGCAAGCACATTGCATTCATCTTCTGTTGAATTCATAGAAAGAGCCAGAGCAGAAAGTACAGATTCTTCTTGGATAACTACTTTACCCTCAGAGAGGACAAAGAAGGCATGAAGCAGGGATGCACACACAGCTTTGGGACAGAAAGCCTGGGCCAGGCACGTGATGATACTATACCAGATGGCTGAGCATTTTCACAGGGGAGTGGGGTGGAAGGGGAGGTGGAAAGTAGCTTACAAACATATGACCTCCAACCTGCCAAACTCTGAGTGACTGTACAAACCAATCAGCTCAGAGGGAGACATAAGTGGCACGGTGTGGTGACTGCAATGATGAAGAAACATGTTCATCTAGGTTTTTCTTCATAGCTTAAAAATGAAATGCCATGCTATTGGTTATTCTGCTTTCAACCACACAGTGTAAGGTATCTTCAACAACCCTTCTGGACAAATGCTGTTTGTGCTGGAAGTTAACCAACGCTACCCTCTACTACGCTGCATTAGTAATCCTGGACTCATCTCCTGCAAGGTGCTGATCTCTTTCCTCACTCACTACATGGCAGGATCAGGCTCTCCCTGCCCTGTATTTACTGGGCACAAGTTTTTGCAGTAGGATTTCAACCAGCAGTGATTTAATCTGCTCACTCCCTCTGAGTCATGGGCGCTGCTCCCATGAGTCCCGTGAGCAGGATTTTTGAGGTTCTTCTCAGGCTTGGTACTAGGTTGAGTTAGAAAAGAAGAGAGATTGTGGGACTCGGAAAACCTGTGCTCCCTATGAATAAACTCTCTCATGGGAGAAAACCGGCTCTTCCCTTCCTGACATTCCAGGAATCTGAAAGATTATCCTGTATTGGCATAAGCTGCTTTATATGTTCAGAGCAGAGGGCAACCGTATGTGCTACTTTCAAATGCTTTTTAAAGACAGAGTGGAAAAACATCATCTACTACATGAGTAGTAAAGGGGGAAGGTGCCAGTGATGTGGGTGGGGTACAGCCAATCTTAGAAACTAGTCCAGCGTACTCAAGCTCATGCACGTCTGCTTGTAGAGAAATTGTTGCAGTATAGTTTCATAGTTTCTAGGGTGGGAAGGGACCTGAGCAGATCATCTAGTCCGACCCCCTGCCATGGCAGGAAAGAGTACTGGGGTCAAACGACCCCAGCAAGGTGTTCATCTAACCTCCTCTTAAAAACCCCCAGGGTGGGAGCCTGCACCACCTCTCTTGGAAGTTGGTTCCAGACCCTAGCCGCCCTGACCATGAAGTAGCGCCTCCTGATGTCCAACCTAAA
>NW_017729008.1:30719874-30725244 GCF_001723915.1 Gavialis gangeticus
TAACAGGCCACTAGATCCCCCCTCAGCCTTCTCTTGTGGAGGCTGAACAGGTTCAGGTCCTGTCGCCTTTCCTCAGGACCTACCCTGCTGCCCCCTGATCATGCGAGTGGCCCTCCTCTGGACCCTCTCCATGCTGTCCACATCCCTCTTAAAGTGCGGCGCCCAGAACGGGACGCAGTACTCCAGCTGCGGTCTGACCAGTGCCGCGTAGAGGGGGAGGATCATCTCTTTTGACCTGCTTGAAATGTACTGGGTTTTATGAGATCTGAATTCTCTTTCTGATTCTGCCATTGGCTCTCAGTAGGGCACAGGACAGCTGACTTATTGTGTCTCTGCCTCAGTTTTCCTTGGTCCTAACCCTATAAAGCTCTTTCAGATCTTTAGATGAAGCATGTGTCACATTCCAGAAAAATAATATTATTTAGAGCAGGGTGCTCAACCCCCATCCTATGGGCCAGGCCCTGTGAGCTAGATCAAGTGCAGAGGGTGATGTGGGGCCTGATCGCAGCGCACAGAGGTGAGTGAAGGCAGCTCAAGGCTCTGATCCTGGTGTGGGGGGCTAGGCAGAGGCAGCGTGCAACCCCAGGGATGGGTGGAGGTGGTACGGGGACTCTGACAGGACAGAAGTGTTGCGCATCCCCAGGGCTAGTTAGAAGAAGTATGGAGCCCCAGAGCCCTAATCCTAGCACATGGGACCAGGTGGGGACAGTGTGGGACCCTGCACATGGGACCATGCAGGGCAGACAGAGGTAGCTAGGGGTCCCAGGGCCAAATCCCAGCATGCAAGGGCCAGCAGAGGCTATGCTGGTCCCAATCTAGTTGTGCAGGTCCAGTCCTGGTGCCTGGGGTCCAATCCAGCCGAAGGACTGGCCCCATGCCACTCACCTGGCCCAGGGGGCCAAAAGGCTGAGCACCACTGGTTTAGAGGACCTCAAGTTTCAAAGACATGAGTCTTCTATACAACTGCACAATGTCCAGGAGAAGAGGTGAGCTACAGGACAGACAGTTTTGCAACAGAAAGAAAAATACATGTGGTCTCCAGAAGCCATGATTAGAAGCACGGGTAATAAAATTGTCAGTGCCTCATCCTGCTCTCACTGACACCGCTGCAACACCATTGTTTTCAAAGAACTTTTCTGAAGGGTAGGAGGATGCTGCAGTAGCACCACCTATATCCGCATTAAACTCCCTTTCTTCCTGCACCTTAACTTAAATCTCTTCCTGAAACCCATATGAGCTCTGTCTTTTCAGGATTTTTTGGAAATCATTCAAAAGAATTAAGCCTTAGGGCCACATTTTTAAGTAGGCGCTAATAGTTCCCAGTCTGTCTGTAAAGGGGGAATACTATAGTGTCTTCATAAAAGTGCTATTCAAAAGGCATAGAAAACACTGTAAATAGAAAAAAAAAATGTTTGGAATAATATAACTTTTAACCAAGAGTTTTCAGACAGTAAATCCACTGGTGTTTCTCCTGCAGATGCCCCCCTCCTTGTTGCTGCTACATATTTAAATTTAAATGCAAGGTTTTAATGTGTCATTTACTTTGGCCCACACATCTAAACACATTCTCTTCTGATCCTCTTGCATTGTCTTTCTGTAGCGTGATCATAAAATGTGGTGTGCATCACCCAGCTCCTTGAGAAATGTGGCAGTTTGCAATAGCCCCATCAGCAAATCTACAGCCCTGAGCCAGGGTCTCTACGGCTAGCGGAGTCTGCTTCCGGAGTCAAGAGCTCACTGGTCCTCAAAAGCTGATGATTTCTGTAATGGCATGCAGCGTTAGCGGTACTGGGGCCTCAGCCCACTGGGCAGACATGCCTTGGCATTTTGTGTGAATCAGCCATTTATTCCCCAAAGCTGCCTTTAATTCCTCTTTTTACACCTCTCTTCCCCTCCAAACATGTTGATTCACTCAGCTCTCACAGGATGACCTGCCAGGCTGCTGTCCTACAATGAAGCCTTCCAGAATAGCTTCAGAAACACCTGCTGAGGAGGTCTAGGAGCTACCTCACCCCAGTTCTGGATGATTTTGGGCCCTTCTAGCAAAGTTGCCCAGTTCTCTGACCATGTGCAGCCACCACAACATGTCCCAGCTAAAATTCATGCCTCTGTTATGCTACTTCTCTCCCTTCCTAGGTGCCAAAATTCAGAGCTTTAGTATAAGGCATAAAGAGTTTTACCTTTTCTGCACATGGCCTTTTATCCCAGTTTAATTAAAAATGTAGCTGAGTCATGGCTAAACCCACACTAGACACTTGTAGACTAGTTTAAGACAACTGTGCCCCAATCCAATAGCAGCCAGAGCTCAGCTGACATCCCACCCACTCAAATCAACATAAATACTACCAGGTGGGATGGGGTAGCTACAGTTTTTGCAGGAGCAGCCTAGGATGGGTTAATGAAAGACCTAATGATCTCTGCCAGCTGAGACCAGAAAATAGCTGCTGTAAATCACAGAATTGGACAACATGTGGGGAAGATGAAGGTTGTGGTGGACAAGCTCTGGAGGTATTGGTTGAGAGATGCTGAGGAAAGGGAGAATGTCATGCAAAGAAGGTATGAAGCTGTTCACGGTTGTGCAAGAGATAGGAAGAAATAGTTCTCCACTTTAATACAGGGCCCCTGGGCTGCAATCCTAGGGGAGGTTAGTCCTGGGTTTCCCTGTCTTCCCTCTACTGCAGAAGGGGAAGGGATAGCCATGGAAGGAAAAAGGTCAAGGACAAGGGAGCTTGAGGTTGGATGTGCAGTTCTCTGGTTTTTCAGGTGTGATCCGAAATATTGTGATATGGGATGGGAGAAGCTCTGCAGTTATAGGCAGCAGAGGTTTGTTTAGTGACAATGGCCGCTATAAAGACCTGCCCCTGGGAGGGTGCAACAAACTGATGGAGCTCTCAGACCCCGGGGTATTTTTCCAGTTGAGCTAAATTTTTTAAGCTATTCTAAGTCAAATCAGTTTGAGTCTGGTGTGCCCACAAGCTGCTGCTCCTAACTTACTTCACACCAGCGGGAGGGAGACTGAATTTGGACTCAGGGAAGAACTTTAGATAGCAAGCGCTCCATTTCAAGTCCTGACGCGGTGCTGGTGGAGTTAATGGAAATCTCTTGGGAACTTCAGTGGGCACTGAGTTCAGGTCCTCAACCTGGGGCTAAGTTCTTGCTATTAGCATGTTTAGACAACTGCAATGGAATGGTGCTTAAAAACTTAATTTGTTTGTAGTCACTTTTGCCACTGGAAAACTCAATTTTTGTCAATGAAAAGAAGATGGTTTCAATGTTGTGTGTAGGCAGTTTCTCATACAGTCATTCAGTCTGTGCGCTGAAACCTGGAACCAGCTATCCTGGGCTTATTATGAGACTTTTAGTATTTCCTGTGTTTTCCCTAAGCTCCAGCACTTCAAGTTAAGAAAACCGCAATTTTTGGTTTTAAAAAACCTCTTGTCTTCACTGCGGAGAAAACCTTGAAACAGGGACCTCAGTGTAGCCTAAATGTTGAGACACACAAAAACAGCGGTATCACATTTATTATATTTAAAAACCCAGTGCTTTTTAATAAATCTAAAGTTTTGCTGTAGTCTAATTCATGAGTTTTGAATGCTGGCTATATTGCAATGTGTCTGTTCTGGGTTGGGTTCACAGTACAGAAGGGGATATACAAATCCACAGATCCAAAAATATTTGGGTGGGAGAGTCCTTTTGCTCTCGTGTTTTTGTTTGTTGTTCTACCCCTTCTTAATTGATGACTAATCAGTAAATAGCAACTAGCTATTTCAAGTATGTATGTAATGTGAATTCAGGGTAACAATTGGGTTGATGAAACTAGTTTTGATTTGGCTTTATAAGACTGAGACAGAACTTACCCAGCTAGGGATGGGAAAAAATATAGGAGCTGCTGGCAACATCTGGATCCAGACTGTAAAAAGAGATTAATCCTGGGTCGTCTAAATAATCTAGGAGATAGAAGGCCAGACCCTGCTCTCCTCCTTCCTCGACTACTAACAAAGTCAACGGAGCAACCTAGAATTCAAACTGATATGGACAGGAATGGATTTGGGGCTGTCACTTTTTTTTTTTTTCCCAAATGTGAGAATAAAATCCTTTGTCAGCCAAATTTCTAACAGATGGTGTGCATAGACATTTTCCAAAACAAACTCCCTTGAAGTTTTGGGGACAAAAAGGGTTCTGCTTTGTTTGGATAAAGTGGAAATGTTCTGCAGTTGCTTCTTGCAAAACTTTGGTTCGCAGATGCAGGAGGTGGGGAGGGGAGGGGAGGGAAGAGAGCAGTAGGTCTTGTTTACCTTATTCTGATCTTTCTCACCCCAGACTGAATCTGAAATAACTCATCTATGTTCAAGAGAACCAACTCAGTGTAAAACTAGAAAAGTGAGCAAATTCATGCCCGCAGGACCTAAAACTATTCTCTTCCCCACCTTCACCTACCAAAAATATTGTTTCATACATACACTAAAAATATAATCTACCCATCTGGCTAGTCTTTCAAAAGTAGCTGAAAACTGTTATGTTGCCCATGGAGAACCAACTACCCCAACTGCACAGTATGTTATAGGAAAAATTCTGGGGGGGGGAAAAAAAATCTTACTACCCCCAAGAGTAAGTGCCATCCAGTTACTTGACTTTCCAAATGCATTAAAACGGAAGGGAGAACAGGGCAGCAAGTATGGCTTGGTGAGGAAGCGCTGTCTTGTGACGAACACAGGAGTTAGGGTATGGAGATGAATCTGTGACAATAAGTTGTGTGACCCACCCAGAACAATCTTCTTAACCTTGCTGCTCTAATAAAGTCGGTGGCCTTCTAATAGTCTGAATACAATGACAGAGAGAGACTTAGTTGTCAAGGCTGACTGCAGTCATTGAGCCAGGGACCTAGGGTTATGGTCTGCTGTTTCCATCCTACAACCTAGTGTCTCGTATGATGCAGGCTTGTGTGTAAATACTATTAGCTTGATTATGGGAATGTAGCACAAGGGGGCCATGTACATCATGTTTAATTAACCAGCTATTTTACAGAGAAGACTTTGTAATGCTTCGACACATGGCAACAAAGTTCAGCTTGTCCTTGCTGCAGAGATTGTTCCCTGCCAAACTCCCGCACACAAATCCACTCTTGTGCTTTCTATTTATTTTCTCCCCTGAAGAAAATTAACACCCCATTAATCCACACAGTGTAGAGGCTTTACTCTTCCACTGCAGCTCTTTAGTGTTTAACATTATTGCACCTTCGGAATTTTACTGGAGTAACATTCAGCAGAAAGTGTAGGCCAGATGCAAGCACCATTAAAGTCAATGAACCATTGTAGGTTATGGATGTGGCACTAGGAGAGCATTTTATAGCATCACACATGGACCCAAATG
>NW_017729008.1:30730244-30734383 GCF_001723915.1 Gavialis gangeticus
TTGTAGGCTATGGATGTGGCACTAGGAGAGCATTTTATAGCATCACACATGGACCCAAATGTAGAATCCGGGATCTAATATAGTTCTTAAATTTAACGCACACTGGGAGCATCTACATGTACGCTTTAATGCATGGTAGCCTACTTTACTGCGCATTAAAGCATCACATAAACCGTACAATTACTCTAATGTGCAGAAAAGTAGGCTGCTGCGCATTAGGCGTCACTTCAGAACCGTACACTGAGCATTAAGACAGCTTAATGTGCATTTCTTTAGTACCTCACATTGGAGGTACTAAAAATTTAATGCGCGTTAGAAAAAATGCCTTAATGCGTATGTAGATTTGCCCACTGTGTGTGGACATCTTGGGGGGAGCAGGCTTTTTTTTTTGTGGGCGAGAGGGAAGAATAAATGTCCAGATTTCACTTTAAAATACTTAGGTCTGGGATTTGCTTATAGATCCGTTTTTATAGCAAATCATGTTTCTCTCTCTCAAATATGGATATTTAGTTCAGAAACCAGACCAAATGCAGGAAGGTAACATGACAAAACAGCAGAGTGGAGAGCCAAAAAGGCATCGGGACACTTGATCCTTCTTAAATGCAGTCTCAGACAAGTATGGTCTTTTCTTATCACTTTAATGATGTAGCTAACTTAAGTTGAGGAAGACAGCTTCAGAGATGGAAAGATGAATAATGGGCTTGTGTATCTCGCTGGCAATGGTTTTCCCAGAGCATCCAGAGAACAGGGTGGTCTTTCAAGGAAATATTGTCACCACATTGAGATGTAGTTGTCTTAAACATTTAGCCTTGCCTAGCAGGCCAGTTTCAGAAGAGGAGGGGATATGGCAGAGACCCATGACATACATATGATGCTTTAATAAACTGGAGGTGAATTGTGAACATAATGCTGAGCAGGTCTAGACACTAGGGCTGCGTACATTTGGGGAGGTTAGATCGCATGTAAAATGGCCGCCCCATCTAACTTGGTTTAGGTGTGGACTTTACGCTAGTTAGGTGGATCTATATGCAAACTGTACAGAAGTTCAGGACAGTTAGATTGGTCTAAAAATGACTGACCTGATCAAAGTTAACTGTACCTCCGAGGTAATTTAGCTCGGGGCCAGCGAGATCGCTCAAACTGAATTTCTGTACAGTTCCCAGTGCAGCCCCAGGACTAGGAAAGCCCACCTGCTGGCCCCAGCACCAGGGCTACCCCCTTCCTGACACTACTTTTAGCCCCCTGGCCCCTCCCCACCTGCTTCTCCAAAATGCTGGTTTTATTAGCATGCCCCAATGCTGGGAACCAAGGAAGTAAGTCGGGGTGGGGGAGGGGCAGGAGGAATGGAGGTAGGTTCACCAGGGAGTTGTTTGAATGTTGGGGGGGAGAGGAGGGGATCAGGGGCTAAAAATATCCCTTGGTCGCAGAAAGTGGTGGAAACAGTCCCCTCCATGGACCCCATGAGCCCTCCTGGACCCTATCAACCCTGCCTGCCCCCCACCCGCCCCGACCCTGCTAACCATCCCCAAGTCCCTCCCCCTGGGGACTCTGCTTGCCCCGCCCCCATTCCTCCCCAGGGCCTGCTTTCCACCCAATACCCCCAGCCCTGACCCTGTTAACCACTCCCATCCCAACTTACCTTAGATCAGGTGTCTATTTTTTACTCTATCTAACCTTCCTGAATGTCTGTATGCAGCCTATGACGAGAGGGTTTACTGAGTAAAATGAAAACCTAGAGTTCACAATGTCTTGACGTGATATGGTTGCACCATGGTTGCTATAACTGCCTTCAATAAACAGAGCTGTAGCTTGGCGATGTTCAGGAAAGCAGTAATGTGATGTGTTGTCATGACTTTTTTTAACATAAAATTTTAATACCCAGTGATTTCGCACTTGGGCTGACCATTCAGAGTTTGAGCCCATGCCGTATGAGAGAAGAATTATGCCAAACTGCCGATTTAACTATTTGGGCTCTCAGTCAATATTTGGTGGCATAAAGCACCACCAACTACAGGAATAAATTGGCTATTTCAGTTCACACTGAGCAAAAGCCTGCCCACCTAACAGATCCCCAGCCCCTAACAGTTAGCATATCATTCACAGTCTTGGCAAAGAAATGAAGTTGGAAGTATTCCCCTTAGGCGTATGGGTGGTCTTTCCTGCGCAGTGGCACCCACCACACATTACACATATATTATGCAATTAACAGGTTAATCACAGTAAATTTAGACTGGCCACACGTGCAACGCCATAAAAAGTTAGTGCTTGAAAATGTGTAACAATTGGATAGAAACCAAATATACAGCTTTAATTTGAACATGTGAGTTCAGTGCTGCAGCTCTCTGCTGGAATGGGAGGCACATTGAGATGCTGGGATCTGCCTGTGTGGTGCGGGGAAGCAGGGGTTAAAAACACAGAAAAATGAAGTTGGAAGAAACCTCAGGAGGTCACATCTAGTCCAACCCCTGCTCAAAGCAGGACCAGCCCCAGCTAGATCATCCCAGCCAGAATGGCAATTCGTTGCTTCAGAAAGAAAGAAGAAATGCATCATTTCAAGCTTGTAAAAAGCTTAAAATCAGGTCTTGTGAATAACCTGACAGAGCAAGTCCCACATGGACCATGGCTTTCTTCTTGCTTTTATCACCTTGGGTCATCCAGGGGTTCCTATTTGGAGCGAGTCTCAGACGTAGTTTTTTTGCTATGTGGCAGTGGGATTTTTCTCTGTTACGGACTTGCCTGGATCCCCCTGTGGGTGAGAGCTCAGGAAAAGGACGCCCCAGTTTATTCTGAAAGTAACCGCAGGGGGCTGCCCAGTTGCAGCTTTGGGACCCCATGCTGTGTGATGGAACAATTTTGCCACCGCGCTGACTGCCTGTTTGGGCTTTGAGTTGAAACTCAAATGCACGGAGGTCTTTGGGGTCCCCGCAGCAGAGCGCAGCATGTCTGCACCCTTCTGTGTCCTGGGAGGGGAGCGCTTTGGCAGCTGCCTAAGAAAGGGAGGGCTCATAACTGAGTTCCCCATCTTCCATGTTGGGCAAACCTTTTCCTCACAATGTCTGCGCTCCTTCCCTGTCGCAGTTTTGATGTGGCTAATGGGAGCTGCAGCTCTTAGAGTTGTGTATAGACAGTGTGTAGACAAGTCTGTAGAATCAGGTAATTAAGTTTCTGGGCAAGAAATGAGTATTGGCTTCATGTTCTTGATCAACTGGCAGAAAATTTGGGCACTTTGGGATAAGAGTTTATCACCATAGGGCACTTGTACACGTGATGCTATTACCATGCAAATGTAAAGAAAATCAAAGTCACTTTGTGTGGCTTAATGGCATCTCATTGTACACGTGCAAGAGGTTTGGGGGCTTTAAATGAGTTTGTATCATTGCAAACTAAACTACATTGGGATGTGCTCCTTCCTTACAAAAAGAGTAGCAACAGTAAGTGTCTAGTGGGCTTCCTAAAGTCTATGGAACGTCTTCCTTCCCAGGGCCAAATCTGTGCTTGGGGTACAACTCCTCTTTGAGGTGGGGAAGACTTGGTGTAGGGGGCTGAGGAAACTAGAATAAGAAGGGTATTCAGAATTGGAAGCAACCCTTGTGGTGGAAAAGCTTCCTCAACAAAGAAGACCCAGTAACACTTCTGAATGACGCCCAGACCCCACGTTCATCTAATCCCTTCCTCTGGAAAGGAGTTCCACTGTTGAATCAGTATGGTGGAGTGCTTTCTTCCCCTCTGCTACATGCTTTGTTCTGGACCTTGTCCCAGAGGAGCACGCCTGGTCTCGGGTTCATAGATCAAACCTCAGTCTTTGATGTAGCAGTGCCTTTATTTATAGATTATTTTGGAAATCTGGATTGAAGGCCCTGGCATTGAAAGAGGACTGGGAGCACTTGAGAACAACCCTAATATAACTGTGACTTCCTGAGCTCTGCAGAAGGCAGGTAGCTGTATTCTGTACCAGCCGGAGCCTGTGCATCATCTTCACGCTCTGCTTCAGATACAGAGTTCCAGTAGTGCCGTCTGAAGTGTCAAGTGCATAGATTACCTTTATCTGCAAAGAAGGAAAATGAGTTGAAGAAAACTATTTTTTTTTTTTTTTTTTAAATAACTGGTATGACCTGGGGCTTAAGAGTCAATGGGGCCAC
>NW_017729008.1:30739383-30746296 GCF_001723915.1 Gavialis gangeticus
GGCAGGTAGCTGTATTCTGTACCAGCCGGAGCCTGTGCATCATCTTCACGCTCTGCTTCAGATACAGAGTTCCAGTAGTGCCGTCTGAAGTGTCAAGTGCATAGATTACCTTTATCTGCAAAGAAGGAAAATGAGTTGAAGAAAACTATTTTTTTTTTTTTTTTTTTAAATAACTGGTATGACCTGGGGCTTCAGAGTCAATGAGGCACCAAATGGGATGCCAATGGCTTGTGGAACTGGGTAGCACCAGCCTGCCGGGATTTCTGTCTTCTCCTTGCCAAAGCAGGGAGAGCTCCCTCATCTCTGTTGCCCAAGGAGATATTGCCATTATACCGCAGCATCATTCAGGCAGCACACAATCATAGGAAGAGATCACTTGTGGTGTCATTTCCAAAGGCCTAATACATGTACATGACAAAGTAACTTTGAAGTTATGGCCCAAATGTGTAGGCCATAACTTCAAAGGTACTCACTACCTGGCAGACCTTGCAGGGGTTCTGCCCCTTTTTGAGCAAGCGGGTACTGCTACACGTTCTGTCTCACCCTTGCTATCTAAACTAGCATTACACGGCCACTGAACGAAATGCCATTGGAAATAGGCAGCAGTTGCAGTGTTTCCATATAGATTTTGTCTAGGTCATGCCTAGGAGAGTGGACCAGAGGATTCCTTTCACAGCCACTTTGGAGGCTTAGCAAATATTGGTTTTTTGCTGGAACAAAAAATCCACCCTTGAACACGTTCATAGAAATAGTGCAGAGTGGAAGTAGCCTGCAATGTGGAAACCCCAGGAACGCGTCCCTGCTCCCCCAGACTCTTGAGAGCACTCTCTTGTGTCTGATTGCTGCAAGCTGGACAGAGTCAGACCCAGGACTTGGATCGTGGGAGCAGAGGTGTGGACCTAGAGCAAATGCACATTGGGTGTCATGATAATGCAGGCACAATGCCTTGGTTTCCCCCACATCCACTAGAGAGGTAACATGTCATTACCACCCCTACGGTGGGGAGCGAGTAAAGCAGAAACACTAGATCCAGACAAACCTTTCGCCTAGCTAGGGTCAACATGCAGCCCTTGTTCTTCTGTGAAATTCCTTGCTGCAGCAGCATACAAAGCTAGTCCTGAGCTTCATTCAGATTGATAATCCAGGTCAAGTCTACTCCCCATTACTGAGAGGATCAGATAGATGCTTCCTGGCTCTAGCTCTGGCTTCTTACCCTGCAGAATAGTCTCTTGTCTACTGTCCTTCCCCTCTGGACCTCAGCTACTGGGCTTTCCTCCTTTTTAGGCCTGTTTCCCAAGCTTGGCAGCCAGCTCAGGTGTAGCAGTGTGGTGCTAATTACCCTTACTCCCATTTGGCCCCTTCTTCTGTGGAGTGGAGCTTACCCCACTCCAGTCTCATCTCCCAAATCCATATCCTGATACCCAACTATAGTGCATCTGTGCATCTTTCTTTGTCCTCCCCTTATACCAAAAGCCCTCCTGATAGGACTTTCTCAGAAACGAATACATCTCTGCAAAGCATTTTGGCCATAACAAAACCCCATGTTTTGCTGAAATATCCTTTTCAGCAGCTCTGCTCCTTGGCTATATTTTGATCTCCTATTCCCACATAGAAGAAGAAAAGTAGTAGTGAAATGAAAGGAAAATGTGGGTGTAGAAGAACATCCTGTAGTACATGAATACTCTGGTGTGCTGTCAAATGGACTCTTCTCTACTTTAAATAGAAAAGGTCATGTACTCATGTAGCCAAGATGAGACATTTCCAGGAATGAATAAATATTGAACTAATCCTTTTAATGAGGAGTCTTTTGGACCTTGCACCTTGGAGAACCATCTACATTGGGGCTTCTCCTGATTACTTCTAATTGCATTTTATATATGCATGAAAATGATCAGGTCCATGAGTGTTTGGAGCAAGCTTCTAGAAAAGTCTGGAGAAGTCTATTGATTTCTTATCCGTTACCTCTTCACTTCTCTTATGGAAGTGTTTTGCTGAAGGTAATGTTGAACTGAGATAGAGCCAAGCGTCCCCAAATTTTGGATGCATTTGAAATCAGAACCTGTATCCAAATCTGCTTCCCACGGCCCAGTTTTTAGCCAAACTTTGAACGGGCCAAACCAAACCATCCTTCCTCAGCTCTGAGATGTTCAAAATCTCAGCCTCAAACCAACTGTTCCTCTCTCTTTTAATGTGTCTGTGAACTTTTATCGTGGCCAAACCAAGGAACCGGCTCTGATTTATAACTAGAACTAGGTAAGAAATTGCAATTCCCATTTCTTGAGTATTTTCAAGATTTCAGGAATATTTTTTTTCCTATCGTGCTTTGGAATTAACCTGAGGTCTCTTGCCATACTGATGATTAAATGTCAAGAAACTACTATGCCCCAAGTAAGCAATGCCTTGGTAGCTATGAAAACCAAATGGCTTGGTTCAAGAAATCAGCATTTTACCGTGAATTTATAATGAACCTCTGAGTCTGTTGATCAATGGTAGAAATGAATCGCTAGATATCAGTAACATGACAATGGCAAGCACGGGGAATTAATGCATGCTTTGCCTTTTGTACTTAAAGTAATCTCTGGACACTCGAATCTGACTGCCCATCCTGAATTACAACCCATAAACTCATCCATCCCCCTTGCTCTGGTCCCCGTAGCACATCGTCTTTCAGTGACAGGTGGCTAGAAGGAGAATCAGGAAAGCCATTATGCACTTTCTTTATCCAATTTTTCTTCTCTCTTCTGTGCCTGACACTATTTTCACTGTCTATTGGTTTTGAAATAATCTCTAAATTCATCCTGATGAATAGAAAAAGGAGCCTGTGTTTGTCCCTGTGCTACTATCAGATTGAAAATTCGTTCTGAACCTTGGAAGATATCGCTGGCTGATATAATACAGCTATAGGAAGAGTCAAGAGAAACTGTTAATGTTGTCTGTCTGCCTTAAACAGAAAAGCTGTACCATCACGTCAAGGGGTCCTATAGAAAAGAACCTTTAAATTAGTACTTGTGTATTTATCAGATAGTTATTGTGCATTTAAGTATAGAAGAAAATGCTTGTTTAATTGTAACGACAGTTCTTTCGGTCGGTCTGGATGGAAACATCAATCTGACAGTGCAAGAATGCATGATTCATTCCTGGTACAGCTTCAGTAACATCCCTAGAAGCCAGGATAACTTTGGGCCCATTTCTATCTAATTGTCATTATTGCTTAGTCTCAACATAAGTATTTGAAGAAGAAAACTAAGAACATTTGGAGCATCATCCTAGACTTGACTAACATTCATTTCTGGTGCATCTACACGAGATGCCTTAATGCACAGTGGACTGTTCTACTGTGCATTAGCACATCCCAGCAAAAACCATGCTGATGCATGAATGCGCAGTAGAATTAGTCCACTGTGCATTAAGCATCACAAAAATTTGTCTTTTGCTGCAGTAAATGCGCCTTTATGTAGTACCTCATATTAGAGGTACTAAACTTAATGTGCAGTAGCAAGGGTGCATTAACGAACATGTAGACATGCCCTTTGAGGCTTTGTTTTGACTCTGTGTCTTTGTAGGCCAACTCTGCCACAACAACTATTTGCTCTTGAGCAGCAATGGATAAGCTGCAAAGGAATAAGGACTTGGCTTTAAAATGGATAACCATCCAGTCTGATCTGGTGAGGTACAAAGCTATAAGATACTGGTCATCCTCAACTCCCACTGATTTCAGAGGGAACTCAGCAATCCACAGGATCAGGACCTGATCTTGCAAACACCTTCTGCAAAACATAGTGGAATGGTGATCCTATTTAAGTTGGCATGACTCCTGGGGGTAAGCAGTATACTTATTAAACAGCTAATCTTACAAGCACTGGGTTGCAAACTTTGGCTTTTATGAGATTTCTGGCTATGGCTAGAAGCTGGATGAGGGTTGATCCTGATTTTTAATTTCTTGCATTATTTGAGTATAAAACTCTAGATATCAATTTTTTAAATGATGCTTATTAAGAAAATTTGGATACCCTTATCTCCAAAAATTAAAGAATTATCAAAGTTTTCACAAAGGGGGGAGAAAATGTGTATGATGAACAAGCTCTTTTTGTTTGAAGGCAGCTGCTAGGCTAAAGCCATTCCTTCCATTACTGAGTCTATTTCTGGAGTGGCTAACTTATTATCTGATTGGGGACCTTGTGTGCATGAGTTTGTCCATCAGGAGAATATATTACATGCCCTTCTTTGCTATCCAAGCTATCTATCACGTCATGGCCCAAATGGTCTATCAGGCTGTTGTCTAGAAAAAGTCAGTCATCGGAGGCAGCTCCTGTTCAGATGCCTGTGCCAGATGCTTGACAATGTGACATCAACCATAACTCTAAGAATGGTTAGCTGGAATTTATGACTTAATGTCCCATTGAGCTGTGTTGACCAAATCCATCTTCCACCTCTTTCAGCTTCGGTGTATTAATTCTGGCTGAGGCCTCCCCATATTTTTTTCCTCCTAAATGTTTTAAATATGCCAAGGTTACTTTGCAAGACTGGAGATTCTGTGGGTGTTTTAAATGAAGGAACATCATGCTTGGCTTGATCCCATTCCTGCTGAAGTTCATTCAGTGAAGAGCTCAGCCTAGGGGTCTGCAAAACTAAGTTATGTCCCTGAGTCTACCCAGTGACCTCTGGTATGAATATAAGAGGTTTGTTGCTCTCTGGGCCCTAGTTTCTTCATCAGCAAAATAGAAATAATAGTCTCAGTGCAAAGGTTGCTGAAATCAATAAAGGATGCCAGCTGACTTTGAGGCCTACTGGATTGGACCCATCCATTCTTACTGTTCTTTGTAAAGTACTTGTGAGATCCAGGGATAAAAGTGTTACATAAGAACTCAACTATTTTGTTTTTTTCCTTTGACTTAAATGGGAGTGGGAACAGATAGCTGGACACACATAGCAAGACCTTTGGGTTTGTGCTCACAGACCTGTTTCTTCTAACTTTTTATTGTCGTTTTTTTTTTTTTTTAAATAAAATATGACAGTAGGAGTCTGACCCTGGAGAATGCACAGTGCTTCCGGCTGCCACTGGGGTCAATAGAGTAAGATGCTGAAGTTGATGAGATTTAACTGTATTTAAACATCAGCAGGAGACCCTTGCACTGACTACTAGAGGAGGTGAAGGGGCTCAGGGCTCTGCAGAGTTGAATCCTGAAAGAGCATCTTAGGTTATTCCCGTTCAGACTCAGCAATGAATGGGAACCATTTGCCCTGGGTTTTATTTTGATTCTTTGGGACTGGGTAAGGGGATCTAATAATATTCCAAGGAAAAAATTAGTGCCCAAATAACCCTTGTTTCCTTGTTTTTTACACGTCTCTGGTCTTCTCTGTCACCAGCTATAGCAAAAGGCCTGATATGTTCTGACAAAGACCTATTCATGGCATGCTTGTGTGAATTGGCCCGGCACCGGTCACAGCCAACTTCTGTGGGACCTGCTGCCCCCGTTTTACAATACACTCCAGTGTGCTGAGCCATTTGTGAAAGGTCAGAAATGAACAGAGAAATGGACTGGAGTCCAAAACAAGTAGTCCTATAAATATCAGTCGTAGTCAAAGGCAGTTTATTGCATTCCCGCTCCCGCTCTGTGTCTCTCTCTCTCTCTTGTGGTTTCCCAGATGTAATACTGTGCTGCTGACTGAAGTTCTCAAAGGAAAAGAACAGCTACTCTTTGGCTTCTGCTTTTATTTTGCACACATGGAATTATCCTCAGTCCTTTGGTCGGTACCGCGAGAGCAGGTTTGAGGCTGAGGAGCACCGAGTCCAAAAATTACCGAGGCTCAGATGTTATGGTTGATTTCACCATTTGTTTTTTCTTTATCTGTAAATAGCTCATTTGTTATAGTTCGCGAAATAGCTTCAGACATAGCCAACTTGGACTGGGACTCTTGAGGGTGGCTCTCTTGCTGAGCTAACGTTTCCCTGCACAATGACTTTAGCCGCTAAACTAGAGGACATTGAAGTTACGCTGGAACACCTGCTGATGGATGTGTTTGTAAGTAAACAGCAATTTGCTATTCACAGCAAGATGTTAATAATATGGAAAGAGGCATACAAATGTAACGGCACATTAAAGTGTTTCATTGACTTCATCCCTCAGGATTTCCTGACAAACCGAATGTCCAGTCATACTAGAGCGCTGTAGAACAGCAATATCATTTTATTGCAAATGATAATATGTAAAACTAATCACGTGTGACTTCAAGGCACAAGATATATTGTGGATTTGTTTTATAAATAGTGTACATGTTTAAGAAAGTTTATGCAAGAGGGATGGCTTCGGACTTCACTATTTCTAGGAATATTTTTGTAGAAATGAATGTTGAAAGCTACAGTGATGGAGTTGGTTAACCCTCCACATTAAGTCTTTTGCAACTTGGTTGCTGTTTGTTTCCTGCTTGGAACAGTTCTTAGGCTTTTGTTTTCATTAATTTTTTTTTTTTTTTAAGAAATGATGGAACAAAGTTAATTGCTTTAATTTTAAACTGAAGTCTATTCCTCGTGGATGTGTGTCCACATTCTGATACCAGCTAACGTACACGGGCATAAATCCCAAATTGTGTTCTTAACATCGAGATTCTTGCATTAAACAATGGCACATCTTTTGGATTTGACTCTGAATAGATGAGATTAGAATATGAGTCCCCCCCCCGCCTTTTTTTAATTTAAAACAAGAGTCTATTTTAAAACATACCAAAGCATATAGATGACATCTTCTAGTGTGTAATCTCCCTCTTGTTTCTTTTTTTTAGTTGCAACATTTATTTTGCAGGAGATTTTTTTTTTTTTAGATTTCTTCCTCACTTTTCTTTCTTCCTGACTGAATTTGTGCAGATGGTCCAAACGACTGAAAATATAAAAGCAACAGGAAAAGGAATTCATGTA
>NW_017729008.1:30751296-30770176 GCF_001723915.1 Gavialis gangeticus
TCACTGCAGAATGAGGTTTTGCGGTGGCCAGAACAATTTGAATTCAGAACGTTTTGCATTTTGTTTTAGCTGAAATGTCAAAACAGATCAATCACGTTGGCAATGCTAAAATGAGATCTTTCAGTTGTTTGGCAGGTTTTACAAGAGGATTTGAGCTAGACTCTTCTATCTTTTACAGAGTTGAGGAGAAGGCGATATTCCCTATGCACTCCATAGCCAAGTGGTTAGGGCGCTTCCCCAGGTTGTGGGAGATGTGCTTTCAGAGCCCTTGGCTGGTTCAGAGTGGGGACTTGATTTTGGTTATCTTACTCACCTGGTGAGTGCCTTAACCAGCAAGCTACAGGGTATTCTGAGCTGGGCAGGGTTTTCCATCCCTACTGTTGCATTGCGGGGGAAAAAAACTTAAATATGCCAGGCACATGAGAATGTCTCATTCACCTGGTTTCTAGGGCTTCCCTAATTGAACTCCCTTCTCCACGTTTCAGTTCCAGTTGTTATGGAAAGAAAGGTACTAAGAGTTTAAAACACTATGAAAATGGGACAGTTCAACATCACTGTTTCATGAAAACAGCAGTCAGTAGGAGTCCCTTTGCACTGGAAGGACTTGTTGACAAGTTAATGCTTTCTGTGTACAGTTGCAACTGTTTTAAAATAAGCGTATTTGGTGACACAGTAAGTGTCATCTGTTCCTAACTCTGAATCATTTAATCAAGTGAATGGCAGTGCTCCTGAAATATTCTGGGCTTGGTACCCTGGTGACTGAATTCCCTGTACTCCACCAAAAAAGGCTTCATTTAGTGCCGGATGTCTGACAGTGTTTTACCACTTGGTACTTGAAGTATTTGCTATATTTAGCATAGGAATTACCGGGATCAACTTAACGGGGCACTCTTGGCAGCATTTTTAGTACCACATTTGTCTGGTCATACCTAAGTATCAGGGCAAGCTTCTTCTCCATCCTTTAACCAAATTCAGTCGATTGCCACTGGCATTGGATAATCTGCCCTCTATTCCCATTTGGTCCTCACCGAGACTGTTCTACAAATGCCAGGACTTCAGACAGGCAAGGGGATAGAAAAATCAAAATGGAAGAAACCCAAATAGAAGATGTGAATGCTCAGCCTCAGTAAAAAACAAAAAAAACAAAAAAAAAACCCAAAAACAGGAGGTTATATAACATACGGGGTGGATGAAAGATTACTGAGGTCATTGAAATGGGTAGAGTCACTAATTTGTGCCACCGGAGCATCACCATGTGTCTGTGTATATCCATATGTGATTCTCAGTAAAATCCTCAATTAAACGTAGGTTGTTGTGGGTTGGCCTGTTACGAACGTGACCCTAAGTGGTGGTATTTTGAGATGCTTGAGCACCTCCTGCTGGATGCCAAGTGCCCTCAAGTTCCCTTGAACTCAGTGACAATCAAGAGCATTCAGTGTTGCCTGGCATCTTGTCTGACTGTGCCTCTGCACACTGAATCATAGTCTCTGTCTATTCTTCCACTTATCTGTCCGTCTTGTCCCAAGGGTAGATCTGTTTTTGTGCAAAGGCCTCTAGAACTGAGAGAGAGTTGGCTACAAATTCAGATCTGGATCCAAATTCCTACCCCCCCACCCCACCCTTCCCCTGCAGATCTGGGCTGCAGGTCAAGATCTGCAGGTTTCATTTGGAACCAAGTGTTCAATAATCCCCTGACAAATTGCACGTCTGTCTGTCTAGGTAGCTGCCACCACTGTATCTGAGCACCCCTCAACAGTAAAAGTATCAGTTCTCTATCTGTCATTGAAAAGTTGATGCCAGGTTGGTTAACTGCCTTATTCTTTTTATTGTCTTTAAGATCGATATGGGAAATGGAGTACTAGGGGAAGAATGAAGGAAGATGTGGTTTTATATTTAGCCTGCCTCTGTCCTTGCTTCACCTGCCCCTAAGTCTCCCCTTATTGGTCAACTTTTTCATTCTGGCAGTAGAGTGTACCTGTCAGAGGGTGGTCCGGCCTGCAAAGCAAAAATGATCTCTTGGGTATGCGTAACCTTTGCTCACTTGAGTGTAAAGTCCAGAGGTGCCAGATGCCATCCTCATGACTAACATATCTAGGGGATCAGCCTGACGTGCTGTTTTGAAATTCAGGATGAGGACCTTGACCTAGACTGTGCAGAGCTAGTGCACAGACAAATAAATTGGGTTAATGTGTTTGCATTGAGCTGTGGTGCTTATCCGGACTGTTGTGATCCAACCTAGCTGTGAGCATCGCTTCCTATGCAGGATCATTTGCCTGATTGTATTACGCAAACAAAATCCCTAATAAGCGGGCAAAATCAGAGCCAAATGATGTACTCCTGCATCTTGGCTTGCCTTGCACCGTGGCAGCAGTTGTCGCCGTTTCCAACCAAACCAGCTGTGCACTGAGCAGTACTAAAAATAACCGGAGATGGGATGCAGAAAAGTAAACATGAAATTCAGTACAAGGTAAGGGCAAAGCGTAAAGCACTTGCCGTGGTAATAGATCATTCTAGTGGTCAGGTTTGTCTAGCGTCATTAGGACGTTACCAAGCAGTTTCCCACTCCCAGAAAAACTAATACTGGGATTAACAGCACCAGGTCGGCCCAGAGGAGCTGGAGTGAGCTGCAGGCAGAGAGGCTATCAAGTAACAAGAACCTCTTGGGCATGGTCCCAAAGAACAATCTGAACCATACATCTTCATCAACGTCAGTTTTATTGCTTGGAGAGTGAGGTGATCTATCACTGTAATGCTGCCGTTCCAATCCTCCAAACTAGAAGATTGCTTACAAGGCTGGGTAATTGTAGCATGTGATCCTGCAGACTTTTCTCTTTCTTTCCTCTCCCCTTTGTGGGAAGTCTGTGCCATTCAGCGGAGTTTTATTAAACCCAATCCCAAGTCAAGTCTGTCCCAAGGCCGCTGCAACCACTGGGGCACCTTGGGCATCCTTGGTGATTCTTCAAGCCAAGTAACCTGGTGGCGCCCATCTCCTCTCCAGGTAGGGATGGCCGTTGGCTCGCAGGAGCTCATCTGCCCTTTGACAGGTCTTGTCCACACACCCTCTTCACCCACGCTAGCCTACTGGGGGCACCGGTTTAGTCAATGACCATGGAACAGGCTGTACTGGTTGACATGGTACCAGATAGCTCACCAAGAGAGGCCTGGCCTAATGGGAACCCCACTCACAAGCAGGTGAAATTTGAAGGCCCCATGAATGCATGTTATGTGGCATAGGTGAGCTTTTGATCCAACTTTTTTGGGACGGGTAATAAAAAGCAACAGCTGGGAACTAAACATCCTGTATTTTCTTGCATATAACACACCTTTTTCTCAAAAACCAGCTGCAGGAAACTAGAGTGGTTCAGACCCTGGATTTCTTTCACATAAGGCTCAAACTCCCCCCAGAGGTGGTGCAAGCACCTACTCTGGGCTGCTTCAAAAACAGCTGGATTTACTTCTTGCTGGGGTCACTTGATCCCAGCTGACTTCCTGCCTATGACCGGGGGAGGGGGGCTAGACCCGACGATCTCATGAGGTCCCTTCCAGCCCCTAATGTCTATGAAATAGGGTAAGAACAGGTTCTGCCAATTACTTGGTGAAATGGAAAGTAAAATCTTCAGCAATCCACAGGAAGAACTAAAATGAGCAGTCTGGCCTCTCTAGCTACCCCTACTACTTCAGTTACTCCAAGGAAAGATATATTTTTCTTCATTCTGGCTTTCAAAAACAAGGTGTATATTACACTATGGGGCACGGTGTATTAAGAAAATACAGTATGTGCCCACTTCTTATTCAGTGGAAACCCTCTAACTTCATGGGACTTCAGTGGGCTATTGACTGAGCAAGGACTGCAGGGGTGGACCATTTGGACTAAAGTGAGAGTCTGGGCTCTGTAAGCATGCACCTTTCCATAAGGTATCTCCTAACTGTTGGGACTAAAATTAACAAATGCTGAGGCCACAGATCCTGGCTGACAAGGATTTGCAGCTCCTTGGTGCCAGCTGCATAAATCAGGTGTAATTCATCTGGAGCAACTTCCATGGAGCTTCTCAGGGAAGAAGCCAGCACAGGGTTTGACACAAGCTGCATTTGATACTCCCCCTGCAAAACTGATCTTCCAGATTTATATGATTTCTGTAGAGGCCAAAAATGTTGCATTTGCGTTTCATGAGCTACCACTCCCCTTCTTTCCATTTTCCTCCCCACCCCCTCCATAAGCACATAATGTATGTGTTACCTTGTCATCCCACTGTCTGGAAAGCAGCTGGCACCACACTGACAATTCCCTTATTACAAAAGGGCACAGGAGGGCTTTGCATTCTGTGGCTTTTGTGAGATGAGATAAAAGGAAAGCATCAGGCATGACATTTCATAATTAACTGTCATCAGCTGCATGCTTTCTAGGAGCAGCTTGTTGAGCAGGAGTGCTGCAGCATTTGGACACCAAAGAGGCTTCACAGACAGGAACAGGCCAAAATTAGAAGCACAGAATTAGAGACCAGGTGAGCAGTCTGGTTCTGAAGGCTCGAATAATGTGCGAAATCCTGGCAGCATCACATGGCTTTCCATAGTTCAAACAGCTTGTGAGGAATATGTTAGCAGGCAGTTTGACTGTGCGGACTAAAGGAAGAAAAGGACCTGTTGACTGAGGAGGCCAACCTGCCCAATTGAACCAAAAGCAAGCAAGCTAAGAGAGTCCTTATTAGGAAAAATGGGCTCAAAATTGATCAATTGGCCTGAGTAATAAGACTAGCTGCTGAGCCCTCAATAGGTCTAATTGTTACACATGGAGAGAGGTGCCTACCAATGCAACACCTAAGCAAAAGAAGACTGCCTCACTTGCTCAATCCAAATGACCATGGGCTTGGTTGTAAAGCAGCGCCTGACTGATTTCCATTTGATTTTTGAGAACTTGCTTCTAGGCCAAGTACACATAAGCCCGACCAAATGCAAAATGTGTGTGGTATCTTCCATCTGCATGCCCACAAAGGCCACCCAACTGCCCCCTCCTGCCTGAACCTGGACTGGCCAAGCTCATTCCCAGCATGGCAAACAGATCTTAAGATCCAGAAGAGACATGCAGCTATGTAGGATAGCCTAGCAATCAATACTGTAAACAAATAGTGCTTTGTTTTCCCCTTATTAGTGCAATTACACTGTTTACATTGTACTGGCTTTACTTCATAAACCAGGCAATCAATACCAGTTATCAAAATCTGTGACAGCATTGGAAAGAGAGAAGGGAGGGGTGTTGGAAGAAGGTTAGGTAGACTTGCAAAGAAAACAAATCTACCAAGTAAACCAAGTGCACAGCCAGTCTCCTCCATGCTTCAGGCATGGAAACGCTGTTGTGGTTGCTATCGATCCCTGGTGTCCAAACAGTACATTTTTCTTAATCACAAATGCAATAATAAGTCATTATCAAAATGTAAAGTGATCCATTGATCTATATGGCAGCAATAAATTGCCCAGTTTAGCCTGCCTGCCAGCGTTGTGCTAATGGAAGAGGAAGCAGCTAGTTTGTCCTTTGAGTCTTCGCAACTCGTGAATAATGCAAGAGTGCGAATGGTTACATTGGCCCCAGTGGGATAGTTGATAGCCCCATTTATTTACCAGAAGGATCAGATCTTTGAAGTAGCTCCAGTGAGGGTTTCTCTCTGTTGCCAATTTACCATCTTCATCCAGTGCATGTGTTTGAGGATCAGAATTGTTGAAAGCCTGAACTGGCAGCACTCCCAAGGTGATGGGAGTTTTGTCACCATATTGAAGGGAGCAGAGTTGAGGCCCTAATTGTTGACTTGCAGTGAGAGTTAAGGTGACTTATCACTTTGGAGGGTGTGTTTGATATAGCATCCTTCTAAGGGTGCATTAAGTAGCTCTTTGTTGTGTAAGTTTGTTTTTTTGGAGGGTTTTTTCCTCCCTCCCCCTCCTAATTGTAAAGGTCATTTTCTTTGAAGAGAAATGTTCCAAATTCCCTAGGGATGAGAAGGGAATTGGGATTTATTTTATAAATTCTTCTGCACTGATTAAAAAACCCCAAAAGAGGGTCCAGTTCTCCAGTCAACTCTTGTCCTTGAGGCCACAATTTTTTGTTCAGAGCCAACTGGCTAGGGATTGAGCTGTAATGACTGAGAAAACTGGGTGTCTCTGGGTGAGGCCGCTTTGCTGAAGTCAAGGTTTTGCTCACCAGTAATGCACTAATGCACGAAAACCAGAAACTGAAACTGCAGCCTAAATGTATTGGTTCAAGATGATAGGAAAATAGGGATGGAAGGGACCTCACAAGGTCTGGTCCAGCTCCCTTCTCAAGACAGGATCACCCCTGACTAAACTAGTCCAGCCAAGATTGGTAATATTCCAAAAATAGACTGTCATTGTAGACAGATGCAAGTATTCAATCAATTAGTGTGTTTTTTAGTAGCATACAGAGCAGTAATGCTAATTAATCACTGGAACAACTCCACTAAGGAAGCGGTGGAGTCTTCTTCATGTGAAGCCTTCTGGAATGAAGAGGATGTGTATTTGGAAGATGTAACTGCTGTTTGATCTGGAGCATACGCTTTGTAGGAGTTGCAGGATAAGTTTCTACAGCCTGTGTTATGCAGTAGGTTGAATAAGATCACACTGGTCCCTTGTGGCCTAAATTGATGTAGGTTTAAACTTTTAGAACTGTTCTGACCATGTTGACAGTCTCTCTGCAGATCTGAGCAAGTCAATATTGTTGTTGTCGTTCCTATTACAGGATAATGGCTACTTTTCTCCTATAAGACTTCAGTAGTAGCGAGAAAAATGGCATGCTGCCTTTTTTTTCTCCTAGGTCTGGTGGGACTCAAGATCCTCCAAAAAACTCCCGCCCCCCAAACCCAGCTATGAAATCTTCTCTTAACACTTATTTTTCCTTAAATGTTGCTTTGATTATTTAGTCGAGACTCTGAAGAGAAAAAACAAGGGTAAAGCTTAAAATTAAAAAAAAAAAAGGGAAAACTTAAAAATAAAAAAAAAAAAGGGAAAACTTAAAAATAAAAAAAAAAAAGGGAAAACTTAAAAATAAAAAAAAAAAAGGGAAAACTTAAAAATAAAAAAAAAAAAGGGAAAACTTAAAAATAAAAAAAAAAAAGGGAAAACTTAAAAATAAAAAAAAAAAAGGGGGAGAAACTTAAGAAGCATAAAGGAGAAAAGGAAAGATATCTTCACAGTGCTCTTTGGCCTGGTCTGCACATCATTTTAAGACCCAGCTTTAATAAGAGCTCATAAGATGCAGAAAGCCCTTAACTCCTACTGAAATCAGGGGGAGTTGAGGAGGCGTGGTACCATTCACAACCAACCCCACTACTGCTTTAGGTCCTGGGCTGTACCCCTGCAGTTCCCGCAGGAGACCGTGGGGTTTGGGGGTCTGGCCTCTCAAACTATTTTTACAGCCATATCCCAACTCCTACTGTACATGTCACACCAGGCTACTCATCATGCCGTGGGAATGCAGACTTGCTGCCAAATATCCCCCTGGTTTATGTAAGTTTCTGCGGTCAAAGGTCACCCCCGCCATGCTCCCCCCAGGATGTAATAGTGGCATATTTCGAGGTCAGCTGTGTCAGACAACTTCCTCCCTCGTTAATTGCCAGGCCTCTGAGTTGTGTGGGAAACCGGTAAAACTCACTGATCCCAAAGTCTAATATAGAAGCCATGGGTTAAGTATGTGCAAGGAAACCCCTCGGGGATTATGAAGCAGGGGTTGACCCACAGGACCAGTAAAACAGAGAGGTTATTCTTCGGATATAGTGCAAACACACACTAGTTCCCATCTGCTCTTACTGCTGGAAAGGAGCTTTACCACCAGCCTTCCCCAAAGCTCACCCGCGGGCTCTTGAGGCACTTTGGGGTCTGCACCAGGCTCGCCCCTCTAGGATCTGTGCCCGTGTCATTTTGTATGCTTGGCTCCCGTCAACGTAAGCAAGGCCAGAACGTGCTCAGCACCTCGCAGATTTGGACCATCTAAAAGAAGAAGCTTTCATTGGAGGCTCCATTATGGAATTATGCCTCTGTCTTTCAGCAAACTGGAGCACCCAAAACCCTGCCCGTCCTGCTGAAATCTCTCAAGCAGCTGAATTTAACTGATAAATGCCAGCAGTTCTGCATCCTTGATTTGCCTTGGATATGCTGGGAAGACATCTGTCGCGTCATGCTCCCTGATGCTGTAGCTTCCCCGTTCTTCTGGGCCTGGTTGAGCCCGCAGCAACTCGTATCTGGATATAAACCTCCCCAGAATTCAAAGATCCTCAATTCCCAGACTTTTGGTTGGGACCCAGCTGTACTGGTCCCACCTCTATGACCATGAATTTCCACAGTGCTAACTCGTCAGCAGATGTGCACGCGGGCTAAGTGATCCTGTCTGTGGAGTCCAAGGTGCCAGACTGTTCACTGACTGTGCCAGCCTTTAGTGTTGTGTTGAGTTGCTACTTAACCAGGCGATTACAGATGCCATGTTTGTACAGCGTAACTTGCTGTTTGGTGTAATGGTGGGGAACAGGAGGAGCCTAGGTTAACTGAATGAGGAGTGACATAAATGGATGGTGAAAGAAGAGGTTTTTTTCTGCCTCTTGGTAGCTGGTAGGCCCGTGGGCTGTATTGCACTGCAGGTTCAATGGAAAGCAGCCTTCAGAATTGCCCGCAATAAGTTTTTCTTCTCCTAGGATGTAGGGAAGTGAAGGCTAGTTCCAAAGCACTTGCTTGCTGCAGGAGATTGAAGTCCATCTGAGCTACTGAGAGAATCCAAGAGTTGCATGGCCAGCAGCATTATGCTTTGTCAGGGTAGGAGCAGTCGTCATGTCTCTGGATATGCTAACGATAGGTGGTTCAGTTTAGCAAACTAGGCAGTAGCAGAATTGATGGGGCTGCATTTCTAGAGCTGTTTTGTGGACTTGGTTTTGGCTTTTAAGCGGTTAATGTAACTGAGGGAGAGGGAAGCAAAACAGCTAGAATGGGTCCTGGTGCTAGGGTGTTTGGATTCAGATGCGACTTCTCAGAAGTCAGACCATCGGTGACACACACCTGCATGGCCAGCGGAGCCTCTTGAGCCCTTGTGATGGACAGCTGGGGGGGAAAGGCCATGACTCTACCACAATTGCTTCCTTCCGGCTGCTCAGCATGGCCAGTTGCTGGCTAGTCAGCATCCAAGGGAAGAATTTGGCCCTTAGTGTAAACTGACTGATAATGCGCAATGACTTGCTCCTAGATCAAAGGCCTCAGTAATCAGTATTTTTCTGCTATCCGATCTGATACTTTTGCATCTATGTAGAATGCAACAACAAAAAATGTGGAGCTTCTTCAACTGTGAGAATTGTTAGTTGGCAGGAAAGTGTGAAATACTGCTTCAGGATCTATAGGTGAGTACTGTAGACTCACCTATAGAGTCTATTGATGAGTGCTTAGAACAGTTCCCCTTTCAGAGGCTTCAGCTTGTCAGCTCAGTAGATTGCCAGGAGGTACAAGCTACATTTAAAAAATATATATATGACAGCACAGGGGATTGTTAGCCAGGAGATCTGGAATTAAAAATGTTGGAAAATAAAGAAGAAGAAAAAAAGATCTGTTTCTTTGTGCAAACATTTTGGAATGAAATGTTCCATGTGAGGTGCCTGTAATTAGCCATTCATATTTTGGTACTTAAATTAGTGGCCTAATGAAAAAGACACAGCGTATTGATTTCAAGGATAACTCTATATGCACTCTGCTCTTCTTAATTAAAAGGCTTGGTTTTTATTATTATTCTTTCTTATTTTACTCCTGGATTGCATTGTCAAATGGAGCTTTTATCAAAAGATCATCAATCTAGCACGTTGCATTTCAATTTATGTCAGCAGCATTGCTTATTTCCATTTGCTAAACTCCACTGGATGTTTTATTGACCTGAAATTTGACTCCTACTTTCTAAATATCATGTGTTGTGCATTGGGCAAGCTTATTTTCACCTCTCCCTTTTCATTAAAGACAACAAGATTTCGAGTCTGAAATAATAATGTATTGGAATGTAATTCCCTGTGATGCCCTGTTGCCACAAACCACAGTTCCTGGCAGCCTGCAATTAGCACTAAGAGCATCCATTTGGCTTAAACAGTTCTCCTTTCAGCCATACATAAATACCACATGTCTCTGTTGAGGGGCTGCGGTAAGCCTGGTCAGGACGTTCTGCTGGCGTAGAATTTGGCTTTGATTTCTTTCTGTGGTGCTTTATCAGGGATTTTCTGTCTAAGGTTTAGGTTAGCCATTAAGGAAACAGATCCTAACAGAACAGGCACCAGGTCAGTCCATCCTCTGGTCTGTATACAGTAGGGATCTTCCACCTGGGGATCGCACCTTTTTATGCAAGTGTTGGCTGATGCCAATTGCAAGAGTGATCTGAGGAAACCCAAGGAGTTCCTCTTCCATTGCATCCCTGTTCTGTGACCCAACAGAGATGATGGCTAGGAACAGAAGCTACACTTATACTGACCTGGTGTGAGTGATCAAAAAACAGTTCAAATCTGTAACACAACAGAAGTTCAGTGCATATAAACCACTTACAAAATGGCTGAAACAGGTTTAAAATAAACCTGGATGGATGTAGCATCAGACTTAACTTACTTAAGTCGGTTTATTGAACTTCTGTCCCAGCTCCCCTCCTGACTCACGTTAGCTTATGGTCCCCCAGCATAAGGATGCTTTGCAACACCCTGCCCTGCACGGTGGGTGCATTAGGCTTGGCCCAAGCTGTTTGCTCCAGCTACGCAAGGAGGTATGCTCTAGCACTCCCAGTGTCTGGCCTTGGCCACTGCAGGCATGTGGCTGCATTTCCAGAGTCAAAGGTGAATGTCTGTTCACTTGCTTGTCAGTTCAGTCTACACAGCTTAGACTAACCTGCCAAGACTGAATCAATTAAACATCAGGATTTTTGACTGTCTGTACTAGGCCAATATGTTTAATTGTAGACTTGTGAGTTTAGCAGGTCAACTTGAACATTGACAATATTTTGGTGGAAAAACAAGAAGAAATAAACTAACAAGAAAGCAAATAGAGTGGGTCTGGTTTCCTCTCCACTACACGCACAACAACAACGTTGTGTGTAAACTCCACGTGCTTCAGCGGAGTTGTTCCTAATTTCCAGATGTGTGAATGAGAAGACAATCAGGCTTATGATGGTTGCAGGGTGCTCACTGGTGCCAGCCTGTCGAAGAGCCTCATAGTGTGGGGAGAGGGAATAGATTTCTTGTAGTCTCCAGGTGCTGTGCAGGCTTCTTGATAATAGGAATTTGTTGTTCCATTGCTTTGAAGAGTCAATAACCCCTATTTCCCCCCTGTCATTTAAGGCTATCGTGCAACTGAACTAACTTTCCAGACCCAAAGAACCTCTTGCCAGTGACTAGCAAGGGTGGGGCACTTAGCAAGCATCCCTGTGGATTGGACGAGTCACATGCAGCAACTAAACCCACAGGGATGCTTCCTAAATCAGTACAGATACATGTGATGTTAGAGGTAGCTGAGCTAGCTTGGGTCCCCGAAGCCGTCCAGCCATGGCAGCACAGGACTTGGCAGGCTGAATCAGCCCATGGGTTCTATGCTGGTGCAGCTAGATGTCTTCCAGCACCCAGTCTAGCTTGCTAAAGGGCAAATGCACAGTGTTCCTTCGTCCGTCTAGCGACACGGTGATGTGTAGAGAAGTCCAAGAGGCTGCTGCTGCTGAGCTAACAGAGCTGGTCCTTCAGCTCGGGCAGAAGCATCTCATTCAAGGGTCCTGGGTTTAGTTGCTGCATGTGACTTGTCCAATCCAAAGGGATTATTACATCCTTCCGGCAGAAATGTGAGAACAATTTAGGTAAGGCATTAATGTTATCAGGCCTGATGTGAGCAGGAGCTCTGTGAACACAAGACCCCAAATTGGATTAACAGAGAGGTCTCTTCTTGGCCTCCAGCAAACTCTTTTTGTTTGAGCTAAACCCTGGGGTTCTGATTCAGACATGACTCAGTCCTTGCTCAGACAAAACTCCCCGTGGGGCAAATGCTGACTTTTATTTACACTGAGGCAAACCTACCGACATCAGTAGGATGATTCCTTTTGGTGTACGTAAGAGCAGTGCGTGGCTCCGCGTGTTGTTTTCCTGCAGGCAGGCAAGTTTGGGTACCTTTTCTTTTTTAATGATTATTAGGGAAGAACTTTTTAATTTTCAGAGGTAAAAGAATGTAACCTTATACCTAGTCTATATAAAGAATCCACATGAGTCAGTCATGCTTAAGACATTTCCATCTTTTCCTGTCTCTCGCTCTTATTTGGTAACACACACATGGAACTAATTATGAACAAAGGCTGATTGTTTTAATATTTGGAGGTTCCCACATCAAGCTGCTGCTCTCTTTGACTGCCTCTTAATGCATGTGCACAAATACATTCTCCTCTTTTTTTTTTTTTTTCTTTCTTCTCTCCATTTTTTTAAAATGGTGTTTAAGCCCCTATTCCCAGCACCCGCTTTTAGACTTTGACCACAAAAATCTTTTTATTTATTTTTTTTCAGTTTAACCTGAGCCCTGGGGAGGGGGCCGGAGATTTGTCTGTGTGAAAAGCTCAGCAGAGTTCTGGCCCAAACCGTACTGCTCTCGGAGCAAGGACAGCACGCCTCCTTCTGCTTTCTTTTCGACCGTGTCAGTTCAGATCAATGGCATAGAGGTGACTGACTGAGTGACACTGTTAATTCTGAGCCTAAAATGGAGCAATACCTGTAGCAGAACATGGAAATGAACACGTGTTTTGAAAGCAATTTTGCTTTGGGATAGTTGCTCGCATTGCAGGAAATGGAAGGAACCTGGCAAGTTTCAAACTGTTTCTGCACTACTAAGCCAACGGAGACGGTTTTAACTCCCTCTCTCTTCTGGAAAAGGGAAGTCATTGTGTATTGCACAGTGTTGTTGGCTTATGAAGGGGAAATAGGAGTCTATATTGAAGCTGATCCCATGGAGCACAAGTATAACTGTAGTATAACAATGTGAGACTATATGAAAGTAGTAAAGCCTTTTTAAATGAGCATACAGACATGCAGGTTTCCATTGGTAGAGGAGCGTATAGATACAGTTTGTGCATATAGATATAGTTTGTGTGTGTGAATGTGCACTGTACCGCGTGGTCACTGTACTGTGTATAATAGACAGCCTTTCTAGTAAAACGTTTGTAGTAACTGAGCCGTCTAGAGAATCCTTTAAAGGCCAGTTGCTCTGTCTGCGCTCTCGTTCGTCTGAGAGAGAGTAATATCCAAATGCAGGGTTTAACATTAATCTCTGCACCAGATGGTGATACACCAGATATTCTTTTTAAGGTGAACATGTGATCTACTGCACAGCAAACCAGAGGGGTCTACTGTCATGTGACGAAATGTATAATAAGTCTGATAGAGCTTTGATTAGACAACTGACCTGGTTACCATCTGTAGCTAAAAGAAGCGAGGTTGACATTTTTAGAACATTCTCCCCAGAAGCTTCATTCGTCCACCTCTGGCACAGCAATCCTGCTGAGCAAACTATGCCGAGAGAAACAGAAGCAAGCTGGAGATCTGCTGCTTGAAGCATGTTGTTAAGGTTACAGGGTTGGGCTTTTTCTCTCTTGCAAACCACATCTTGACTCATAGGGTCTAGAGTAAAAACCCACTCAGCTACTCGGTATTTGGAAAATCTGGACGCGACTGTTCAGTTTTATTTACAAGGAAGCCTCTCTCCGCCGTGTACTAGCACGTACACACGTTCGCATTAGCTCCGCACTATGGTAGTACAGACAGCTGTGACTCCCAGTAGGACCCGAAGACTTTTGTTCAAAATACCATATGGATCACTGAGGAGGCGCAGTGTGGAAAGGGTAAGCTCTGATTTCTTTGTGTTGAGACTTTACCCCTTCAGTGAGCCCCTGCTGATACTGTTTACTATGTCATAATATGCAGAAATTGGTACTAGGGAGATGAGTATTATGATGTGTCCTAATTAGTACCAGTCAGGCTGCGTGAGTGTGGAAGGGAGCAATGGGTAGTAGTAAACTCGACATGGCAATATGTAATAATTTGTACTAGTCAGAGGCTCTATGATGATGCACAGTAGTAGTTGGTACTATTGGAATGATTCCTAGTAATTGATGCTAGTTGGGGCTCTACAATGATGTATGGTCCTAGTAATCAGTAATAGATGGGTCTGTATGATGTCTCATAATCAGTATTGGTTGGAGCTGCATGGTGATGTACTAGGAATCAATATAGGGAGAGCACACATGAAATGCATGGTAGTGAGCACTGCGAGCCGTGATATTTTGAGCTCTTGGTACATGTGAGGGTTATGCTGGGCTCACTAGTCAGCAGCGTGCTCTGTATGACAGTGCACTGTCATAACTGGTACTAGCTAGATCAAACAGCAAGTGTGAAATGGGACGGTGTTCATTACTTTCTTGTCATTCCCAGCATCCTGTTGGTGCTGGAGGTGAGGAGATGAGGTAATAGATCATGGAGAATAAATGTGTCACAGACAAATGCTGATTAAAAAAGTATCTCGACCACGGTTCTTAGAGCCTCTACAGAACTGCTCGCACCCGGGAAGTGAGGCTTCCCTATATGACAGCACTTGGCAACTTGACACGTAGCAGATCAAAAAGTTAAGATGCTGTATAGCACTCATGTCAGTGTTCGCCAATCTCCCCAGAGACCCTAACTAACTACCCATCTATGTATTTTTTTTAAATGCACTAGTGACATAATTATGTTGCGCCTTCAGGAAGCGAAGCTCTCACTGACTGCAGTGCTTTGACCTTAAGGGACAAGGTTCCCTTTAGCTTTGAGGACTGACAGAAATGACAAAACGGTTGTAGAAGAAGCAGGAATCCCATCTAGCTACTAACGTTGCACCCTGGGAGACCGAAGAGGACAAATGTGTGGCGACCTACTGAAAACAAAAGCTGTTTTTTTTTAAATTGTGGGTTTACCCCCTGCTGACCTATCCAAAACTCAGGCGGCTTCGGAGTTCCTATGGAAGTGCCACGTTAACCCAAGACTTGCCGTGGTGCGTGCAAACTGCACAGGAACTACCCTGCCTGTCACCTTTTCTAGTACTTAAATGTTGCTCAATTAAAGTGACAGAATGCATTTTGCTCACTCATGGCTCTTTGTAGTTTGGATATTGTGGATAAAGGACTAGAGAGAGTCAGTTCATCCACTGACTTCTCAGCTGTGGCACTTTTATAAGTCTGGTTTGTCTGTGTGATTGGGATGCAAAGAGCTCCCATAATTGTTCAGTGGCAAGCTGGGCAAAATAATTTGGCCAAATACTTAATTTGCTGGAAAACATCGTTTTGAATCAACTGAGGCCATTTAGAAATGTTTGTTTTCATTTTTAAATAGCTTCCACTGGAAAAACAATAGCTTTGAAAAAAATCAGTGTTTTGACACATTCAAAGTAACATACTTTAAGGTATGTTTGGAGAGCTTTGTCAGTCTTTTTATAAAGGGTTAAAAGGATTTTTGGTTTTTGGGGGGTTTTTTAAACCCCTCTAACTGAGCTTTTTGATTCCGTTGACTCCAATCCAAAATATTTGGGTTATTTTTGTCAACACTTCACACTTTTCTTTGCCCCCCTTCCTACCTTGCCCAATTGGCAAGTGAACCAAAAAAATCAATTATTCACGCAGCTGTCATTTGGAATTGTTTGGCTGTTTGTAACACATTCATAGATGTCACCACTGACACACTTTCCAGCTGGTAGAAGCTGAAGGACCCTCCATTCTCAGTGGGCCCACTTCCTTCACTCCAAATTGCAGTCGGCCCCTAACATGCCTTTGGGATCCCAACTCTGGGCAGGGTGGTTGTTGTTCAGTTTGTACAGCTCCTAGCAAATGTTATCGGTCCATGACTGGGGCTCCTTGGTGCTAGCCTAGGACCAATAGCAAAAACTTTAAAAAGCTCATATTGTAGAACCACAGCAGAGTATCCCTGGTATGCAGGTATAGACATCCCTACACTTGTGCTTCATTTCTACAAATGGATTGTGCTGCAACGCAGTATCTGTACAGATAGGACCCCTGTGGTTTTGTGGAGCCCTTTTCTCTGTGAGGTCATAGGAACCCACCCACACATTTTGTCTTGCAGGGTCTGAGGTCCAGCCACAGATTTCCAAGAGTAAATATAGTTCCTGAGATCTGTAACAAGGGTGAGACAAGCTGCAATAGGAGCTGAACTTTTACAGTTGCAGGAATGTGTCCAGTGTCTTCATAGTTGCTACTGCAAGATAATGTGAATGTTGCCTGGAGCAGGAGACTGACGTTCCCTAAAAATTCTGTTTCCCTTGAGTTAATAGTGAATTCCTCCCAGAATGGGAGACCGTTCATCTGATGCAAGGTCCAGCAGCAACTTCTGCAACCAGCCCTAGCGTAAAGGGCTAATCCAGAGTGCGTGGTGTGCTCCCTACCCTGGAGTGCACGATCCCTTTTTCGGGATCATACCCAGCTGGAACAGATCAGAGTAGCCCCTTGCCTCCTCTAACCAGCATCGACTGTCATAGCAGTGCAGAGCTGATGCTTGGAACAGCAACTCTTGCATTGGTGACTTGATGCATGTAGAGGTTTCTCAGCCTAACAGTTTCTCAATGGAAACTCCTAGTCAGCTGGGAGAATTGTCTGGCTCCTCTCTCCAGCAGTGGTCAGCGGCCAGGCTTCCTCCCACTCATTGCTCTTGCCATTCCTTCCATAATCGGTTGCAGCAGGGAATTTCGAGCAAGTAACCATCACTCGCTGCGCTGCCACGTGAGCTATAGCCTGAGGAGGGAGTTGTAGAGAGCCTGACTTCCCTTTGTGGAGAGTCTGATAGGCTAGCCTACGTTTTCCATACTGGAGAGGGCAGAGGGATCTAATACACACATCATTCAAGCATAGAATCCAGGCATCACTTGATTACTGATGCTTTGTGGCAGTGGTGGCTCTTGAAGGGAGTTTTAAGGCAGATCAGTCCCAGGACAACGCTCCATCACCAAGAGCAGCATAAAAGAAGGTGTGGGGGAGTCAAACAGGCAAGCAAGGCTGGTATTGCTCAGAACAAGAGGAGGTTGGAGATGGCATTATGAGAGACTGGAGCAGTCAAGAAAGGGGTGGAATTGCCAAGGACCTTGAAATTGAGGGCAAGAAGCTTAGCAATTGCTCATGATAACTGCAGTGAATTGTTACCTCCATACCGTACATTACAAGCGCGTATGCACGTGTAATATTGTATAGACGTAGAGATGAACACACACGGGGAGAGAATATACAGGCTCACACAATGGTAGGGAGTGGGAGATTCTGCACTACATTAATCATAACTGTCCACAAGTGAGACAGAGGGTCGTAACTCAAGCGCCGCACAGCCAGGCATGACTTGCACAAGGTTTTTCGTAGCTCACTCTTCACTCTTCTCGATAGCGACACTAATATGAATGTACGAGGCTGCATCAATGCTAACACCACATCTTATGTTGTCTGCTGGCTTGTAGGAACTCACTGAAACCACATCATATATTTCTATAAAGGAAGAGTGAAAGCCAGAAGTCCAGAAAGCAGGAGTGCAGAGTAAGGCTTTTTCATGGCTGTCTCTATTTTTCCAAGCTTAGGATCAACCTCAATTGTAGGTTGGTTGGTTGGTTTGTTGTTTGGTTTAAAAAAATAAAATCAAAAGGCTCCTCTCACTCGTTCCCACTTGGTAATTTAAGATTTGCTTGTCTTTTTTAATCTCAAGATGTCACCACACCTCCTTGAGCAGGCAGAATACATGTAAGATGAATGTTTCCAGAAAGAACCTGGTTGCGGCAATTTTTACCTTAGCTGTCTCCCTTTATCTTTCCACTACATCTCCCTTCATCATATTCCAGTAACACAGAAACCCCCAGCCAGAATGCTTGTTCCACTAAGTCTTGTACAAATATAGAGAGGGGAAATGTTTCCAGTTTCCGAGAGTTTGCACTCTGAATAGACTAGGTACATTAGGAGAGGAAAAAAGAGCTAGTAATCCTAACTTTTGACTAATGGGGAAATAGAGGGAAAGTGAACAAAAAAATTGAACCAGGGCCACACCAAGTCTGTGTCAGAACTGGGACTTGACCCAGACATCCCATGTCCTAATCCAGAGCCTGCACCACAAGGTCATCCTTTTCTGAGCCACTATTTCCTCTTCCTCACCCCCCTCCTTTGGCTTCCCTTCTGCATTTAGGGACACTCTCTCTCCCAGTACCTCCATGTATTACTAATTTAATTCACTTAATGATGGGTAGCAGTCTTCATTATGTCTGTGATGTGGATGCATGCAAGGGGATGATCTTTAGTATGCTGTTTAATGTCAAAACTGACAAATGCCTGTTGCAATTAATTCTCTGCTTCTGTTAGGGTAAGGACTCTGCTAAAAGCAGATGTTGACTCCTTCCTCAGCTATTTTCCTGACTTCAGGAATGCTGTGCAACAGACACAGGATGTTGATCCTTAAGGCAGAAAGCCAGCACACACTTACAACAAAGTCTGCCAGCACCTATTCCTTCAGAGCTTAAAGGTTGACATTATGGAGCCTGGGTAAAAAGGCATGTCAGTCTCGAGATTAAATGAAGTGTTTCATAGATGAAAAAAGGTTGATCCAACTGTGAGAGAGATGGTAAGAAAAGTGTTTTTTAAATTAGATGGGACAGCTTGTGCCTGTGCGTTTGGGTCTGCCTTAGTGGTACAATTCAGCATAGCTCCATGAGTTCATCAAAACCTGGCTGAAATGCCACTGGGGAGTAGATTTTCATACTAGATTGCCTATTACCAGAAGCTTTTTAATTTTATGCAGTCACTAAGAGGGATAAGCCAAGATTTGGAAACAGCTGGGCGCCAGACTAC
>NW_017729008.1:30775176-30780596 GCF_001723915.1 Gavialis gangeticus
GTTCATCAAAACCTGGCTGAAATGCCACTGGGGAGTAGATTTTCATACTAGATTGCCTATTACCAGAAGCTTTTTAATTTTATGCAGTCACTAAGAGGGATAAGCCAAGATTTGGAAACACAGCTAGGAGTCACTGGGCACATCTACACGAGCCATAAATGTGCACTAAACTAATTCTACTGCACATTAGCGTGGCAGGCAAAAACCGTGTGACTGCGTTAATGCACAGTAGAATTGGTCTACTGCACATTAGTGTCACAAAAAAGCATACACTGGCGCTACTGCACAGTAACACCAATTATGGCACATTAAGTTAGTACCTGTTATTAAAGGTACTAAACGTAATGCTCTGTAATTGCAACGCATTAATGAACATGTAGACGCACCCACTGAGCCAGAACTCTGCTGTCGATTACCTCAGCTAAGTCTACGGCAACTCTAATGACGCCATTCGGGGTTTACACCCGTGTAGCCAACTGTAGGATTTGGTGCTCCCTACGATGCTCCCATTCCAAATGTATAGTCACCCGCTGTCCCTAAAGCACACCACTCGGAGAAAAACTATGGGTGACTATTTATTGCCATTACGAGCAGATGGCAAAGACACTGTTGAAACCAAGTTCCCATGTTCTCATCTCAGACTAGAAATACGTTGCGAACGTGGAAGGAGGCTTCGTTCCGTCTATAAATAAACTTCTCTTGAGAAGAGAGAATTCAGGACAGAGGAAAATCTGTCTCTTTGCTTCCCAGGCTAAGTCTGTGGTGGGTTTTCCCACACTCTACTGCTGACATATTGTGACCTTTGGGAAAGAATATTCTACTTCTTGCCTATTTACCCTCCAGTGAAATGGGCCAGACACATACCAAGGGCAAAATTGCTATCATACAGTCCACTGGCATTTATTGCTAGTTCTAGTTCATTGATTTTTCTTTGTCTACTAGACATGACATACTTCAGAGCGTATGCCTTGTTGTTAATCATCTTGCAGCATGGATGTTGGAGCCAAGTGGTACGTAGCCATTCACACCAAGGGTCGTAGTGGGGGTCTAACAGTGGAATGAATGGAGCTGATTTTGCAGAACTCCTGGTTGCCAGCGTGCCTCATTTGTAAGAGCCATTAGCACAGTCTGCTTGAATGAAACTGCCAGCATTGGATCAGACACTGCAACCCAGCAAGTTCCCTGATTAGAGATGCTGAGATTTGCAGATCGCAGGAGACGTCGCTTAAACACAAACTTTCCAAACTGTATGCAGGTTCATAAAACCATTTGCTTTTCTAGGGGTTTACGCGAGTGCTTCCTGTGAAATTTAGAGATGCTGCTTTGAGTTTTCAGCAGCCCAGTATGTCCTATGGGCTGCTTAAGTGATACTGGGTGCATCGACATGAGATGGTACGTCGCTGTAGTTGTGGGCTATGGTGATGTAGCTCGTCGCAATGGCAACGCAGTGTTGGCGGGCACAAACCATGACACTGCTGCTACTGCGCAGTAGGGTCAGAAACAACCTGTACAACACCAGGACTGTGCAGTACCAGCTGTTACTTTAGTCGGGTGCACATGCAGACATGCCTACTGATACCTTTTTTGCCACTAGCCATAATGACAGCAATGAGTTGTGACTAATTTGATGCCATGAGAAGAGACTTATTGTGTTGGATTCCACTTGTGCCTCTCTCTCTTTTGCAAGGGCTTCGCATGCCAAGGTGACAAGTGTGGTATAAAATGACAATAATTTGTGAAATACCTTCTTTGCAATGAATTATTCACAAGTAGACAAATAACTATCAATCAGAGACGATGGAGGGAGAGCCCTGTCCTGAATAGTAAGACGGTCACCCGTATAAAAGCTCTGATATGAACATCACTTATGATTGCTGATCTTTATTCACGTAATCTGATGTTTATTTTTTCTGACTTTTCACGAGTATTTTGGAGGAATTGATTTAATTTGACCTTTACCTGGACAGACAAATGCTGGGATCACCTTCATGTTACCTGGAAGTCTTAATATTTTTTGACACCTTCCCTGTCAGAAGTTAGAGAGCTCACAAATCAAAACAGACTTTCTGTGAAACTAATCAGGACTCTGCCCGACTCTTTCCCCCTTTCCCCCCCAGATCATGAGAAGGTCAGCAGTGTAAGAGGTGAGAGAGCAGCAGCATCTAATAAATAGTGATTGGTGAGCTTCCAGTGGTACAGAATCAAGGTTCTGTTTAGATGCTCTTTCAAAAAGTTGAAGTTTAACTGAATTATCCAAGTCTCCAGGCTTGGAGACCTCATAAGAAGAAGATCTTCTGTGCAGTTTCTGGCAGTTGTGCTGCTTATTTTGACCAGAAAATGAAAAGCCTTTTTCATTGCAATTTGGCACCACGTAATCCCAATCTTGGCTGGAAATCAGTAACGCAAATGCATGTTGCAGGATAAGGGTGAAAACTATGTGACTAATACTAGATTAGTCCTTCTCCCCAAAATGTTCGTTAATAAGCTTTCAATTCTAAAAGCTATCAGTGGTTTGGTGAGGAGGGTCAGGGGAAGGCTTCTTTTTTACACCTTGCTTTGCTCATTCCTGCTAACTATCTAGAGTCTTAGGGTGCTGGCTAGCACCATGGAAAATGTAGGAAACGTACATTGCAGAACACAAAGGTCTGGCATTACAATTGACTAATGCTATACTTGCTTACCATCAGATATCTCCCCAAGTCCCAGAAGCATGCACCTATAACATCTCAAGGAAGCCATTCGGATACGCTCTTTCTTATAGAGCTAGAACAGGAGTGAGACCCACAGAGCTATAGAGTTGTTGTGGGTTGCATCTTGCCTTCAGACTGCGCTCTGTTCAGTTTAGGACAGGGGCAGATGCAATGGGTGCACTTTCACCCTGCTTTGATTCCTGCTCCGCCCAAAGTTTTAAAAGCAAGTGCTTGGCAGTGGCCGCAGCATTTCTAGTGGGGCAGCGCTGAGGGAGTCAGTTGACGTTGTCTCATTATCCTCTACCTGATCCCTTCTAAGCTCTGCATCCCACAGGTATTAACAACACTCTCCTTTTGAATGGTCTTGCTGTTCCACCAATCAAGCTATCCTCTGCTTTGCAATTCTGCTGTCTGATAGCTGCCCCTGGTAATGAAGCTCCTATTTCACAGCCCTGCAGATTTGTTTTTTAACTCGTTCCAATGAAGTTATGTTTATGTTTGCTTCAATCTGAAATGGTATAATACAGCCCTCAGCTCCTAGCATGTTAGTAAAGCTTCTACTTTATTTTTAATTGTGGAAAAATGTGTGGTGGTGTTTATAGAAGGATGCACCACACCATCTGCACCCCGCTTTCAAAATTCTAGATCTGCTGAGGATTCAGGATACAGGCCTGGATAAGCTTCCCTATGTCTATTGTATTTGGATACTAAGTAGGTTTGTTCCTCATAAATGACACAATGTCTTCTCATTCCACTTATTTTGGTTGCAAAAATCTTTCTCCATTCAAGCCAGGATGCTGTAACATTACTTGTCCTTTTGAGCAACTGTGAATGAACCCAGAACTTTACACTCTGTCTTTTTGGGTGGGGGGGTTCAGAAAAATATGGCCTATTTTCCCCTCCACTACTTTTCATTTTTTGACATCTCTGGCCAAGATCAAAGACCAAATTAGTGAGTGTCATGAGTGAATAGAACTGCAGGCAAACAGTGAGGTTGTACCCTGTCCTTGGCCCCAGAGCAATAGGGTAAAATACCAGGAGAGAGGCTGTCTTTGCAGCATTTTTAATCAAAGAAGGGGAAAGTAATAGACAACCTGAAGAACGTGTGTTCTCAAAGGATTTTCAGCACAAAAGGTATGGATAACTGACTTCATATTTTAGACAAGTGCTCAAATATCTTCATGAACTTTCTGTCTGAAACTTAACTTATTTCTTAGAGATATGTAATATTTCTCATCAACTTCCAGTGTTTTTTTGGAGGAAGTTCTGGTTTTTATCTATTTTAAGGATGGCTTCTGGTGTGTGTATGTAGAACAAGCGACCTAGAGTTGTGAAATCTCCATCTCTGAAGAAGTCAAGCAGACACTTGGCTGGGAAGGTTTAGTCAGGGATGATCCAGCCTTGAGCAGGGGTTGGATTAAATGACCTCATAAGGTCCCTTCCAGTCCTACTTTCCTGTAACTTACCTTTATACCAATGTCACTGTGGAGACAATGCAGCCTAGCATCAATATAAGTTATTTCGCTCCAAAGTAAAGTTATCCTGAGAAAAGGAAGTACCCAGGCACCGATGTAAGTAATACTGGTATATAGGTCCTCTCTCCACAACTCTAGTTTGTTTCATCCCTGGGGCAGATGCTTGGGATACATACAAATGTTCAGGGTGGCTAGGGGGAGGTTAATCATGTGACATTAAAAATGGCCACCTGATCTAACTTTTCATCCAGGTGAAGACCGTACACTTAGATCCTTAGTTAGATCAATGTAAGTGCAAACTGTACAGAAGTTCAGGACAGTTAGATCAGTTTAAAAATGGCCGACCTAATCCAAATTAAGTATACCTCTGAGGTAGTGTAAGGGCGCAGACGTGAGTAACAATTTTTGCTCAATCTGGCCACGGATAGCAGTCTATAGCCGTGACCAAACATGAGTGTATTGTTGCAGACTGCTTCAAAAATGGCCAGTTGGGTGACAACCTTAACCCTCATAGCATGAGGGGTCAGATGTTTCAAAACAAAACATCTTCTGTAACTTGTGTTAGCTCAGAGGCTGTGAGGCAGTGCAGTTTTCAGATTGGGAGTGGGGGAAAGGGAGTAGGAGGAGTTTGCTCTGTGGTTTTTTTCAGCCCCTGCTGAAGGGTGGGACAGGAGTATTGGAGGCCCCCCAAAGTGGCAGGGGGCTCCAATTCACCCACCCCACCAGCACTAGCTGGAGACCCCCTAGGATGAGTTCTGCCTGCTCCCTTTCCCCCCTCCCATTCTGAAAGCTCTGCGGACTGGCAGGGAGCGGGGGCCATTGCTAGGGGAAACCGGCTGCAAGCTCCCAGCCAGCAGCTAGATTCCCCTCCCCTCTGGAGCCAACAGTGAGCTTCTGTTTGGTCCGGGGGATCATTGCAAGTCAAAACACTTTCTGCAAAATTGTTCTCAGTTACATCAGGGAGCTGCACTTTTGTCTGCGCCCTAACTTAGATTGTGGCACTTGACCCATCTAACTGAACTTCTGTACAGTTCCCAGCACAGCCCTGGGGCTCAAAAGCCCAGCTGCTGGCCTCAGCCTCAGGGCTGAGAAAAGCCTGGTCCCAGGGGGGCAGGTAGGGAAATTTTGAGAACCCTCCAACCCCCACCCCACCCCGCAAACCACTCCCAGTACCAGTCTTACCAGTGTTCTCCAGTGCCAGGAGGAAGGGTGGGTGGAATGGGGGGGTTGGTTTGTTGTTGTGGGAGAGTTGTTC
>NW_017729008.1:30785596-30785931 GCF_001723915.1 Gavialis gangeticus
CCACCCCGCAAACCACTCCCAGTACCAGTCTTACCAGTGTTCTCCAGTGCCAGGAGGAAGGGTGGGTGGAATGGGGGGGTTGGTTTGTTGTTGTGGGAGAGTTGTTCATATTGAGCTGGGAAGTCGGAGAGCTAAAAACAGCCCCTGTTTCCTGTGGGTAGGGAAAAGACCCCCCCCTCCCTTCCCCAAGTCTCCCTGCAGACTCTATGAGCCCCCCTGATCCTGCCCAACCCCTCCACAGACCCTGCCTTGCCCCCTGATCCCTCCCGTGGACTCCATTTGTCCTCCCCAAAACCTCTTCTCCCCCATGGATGCCACCTGATTTCCTACACACA
>NW_017729008.1:30785949-30813981 GCF_001723915.1 Gavialis gangeticus
CCCTGTCCTGACTTACCTGAGACTGGGTAGCCATTTTTATCTCAATCTAACCTCCCCAAATACCCATGCATACCTTTGCTCAATGTAAACCACCTGTTATTGATCCCACCACCTAGTGATGAGGCTCTGTGATTGCAACTACTGTACTGTGAGCAGCTGCCTCCAGTTGTTTGTCTAGTTGCTCTGGACTAATGCCATGTACGTTTGACAAATAGGATGGAAGTGACACGTGTTGGGTATCGGATGTAGACATGGCATTGAAGCATATCAGCAAACCCAATGAGTGACGCATACTAGACATTCTAGGCAAATGGCCAATTTATTCATCATGCTCTGTACTGATGTGGTCTAAACGTTCTTATTTTTAATTACCGATGTATTTGGAATCAAAGGTCTTCATCCAAAGATTTTAAAGACAAAAGGGTCTTTCTTTTTTTTCTTGGCCTAAAAGTATAGATAGCCATCAAAACAGCCATTTCCATCTCCTAGTAGAAGGCAAAAACAAGTGACTCTTGGACCCTTTTTATTTTATGTGTGCTTTATACATCATCTCCATGTATCATGCTCTCTAATTTGTACAAGCCGAAGAATGCAAGTCGCCTCCCCAGCCCAAAGATATTGCATGAAAAGCCTCTGAAATGATAATAGGTTGCAAACGATGCCACTTAGCTACCCACACATACACTGCAACCCAGCTGTACTTCTGCAGTATATTTAGAAGTGGTAATTTAGGGTTGTGCAAGCTGTTGAAAGAAGCAAGCAAGTGTATTGCATTCATCTTGGTTTCCAGCACTTGCTCAGTAAAATCAAATCGGTGTCAACATCTACTTTTCTCTCCAGGTTTTGCATCAATGTGTACTAGGTAAACTCCTTGTGGAACAGTAACTAGGGTCTGACAACCTGCTGTTAGTGTGGCTATACTAAGTAAGAAGCATCTGACTGTGAGATTTCCCTGCAGTTCAAGTACCACTTTTCTTCTTCTAGGAACAGGTGATTGCTACACAAGCAGGTTCTTGGCTCCCATCAGCTTTTTCCATTACATATAGATGTGCATTCCCTGCCTATAGCAACTTATGAGATGCAGAACAAACTTCATCTGCTAACACAAAATTCTGTTATTAGCATTTTATAGTGTTGGGTTTTATTTCCTTGCAGTGTCAGCATTTTACAGTAGTGCCCCCATACGAGGAGCATAGGACTGGAAGGGGGCTCCTGGGCCGTTGAGTCCTGTCCTCTATAAAGAAGCTGCAGTTGAAAGTAGGGAAGATGAAGGCATGGCTGCTATGACTTTTTAATGCTAACTGTAGATATGGGTTGTGCAAGCAAATTCAGATATGAATGCCCTGCCCTTGTGCAAACTGCCCTGCAGGGAAGCCTGATCCACACCAATACTTCTGCATGCACTTGTGTGCATCTGGGGGGTTATTTCATGGTTCTTTGTGCCATGAAGCTCAAGGATTCTTTCTCAGCCTGCTTTTGCTATGTGAAGGCATCTGTTTTTTCAGAGATGCTGAAAACTGAGATAAGACTCGTATCAATTTGGATTCTTAGAATTACTGACCACTTTCATAAGCATCAGTTTCTGTGTGCATTAAAGCAATAAATGACCCTTGTCTACTGCCTTTCAAAGGGACGTTTGAGGTTTGATTCAATCCAAGTGCTTTGATGCATTGCATATCTTTATCATGAGATAGGAAAGTAGAATTATGCAGAGAGCTTGCTCTGGTTGGGAGGGTCCCAATAGTTGGGGACCCCTTGTGAATTTTCAGGCCCTGAAGGAAAACCAACTTACAAATATTTCCCAAGCATCCTCCTTTCATCAGCTGCCATCAGCATCCTGGCTCAGACAACTGGTATTTGAGTCCAGTGACAGGAGTGCACAGTTTTGTTTTGTTTTTTGTTTTTTTTTAATATAACACAGGAAAATCTCTCTTGAATTTATATGATTGACAGGCCATTTCAGGAAGGAGGCTTTGCAACTCTAGTCACGCTTTAAAATGACTCTTCAAAATATACTCAGCTTTGCATGTTCCAGGGGCTCTGCAGGCAGTAATCCTGACCATACCGCTGCAGAAGACAGTCTGCAAATGTTGCTGTACCGATTAGGCAGACAGAGGATACCGTGAGGGGAAAAGCTGAAGCGATTTGCCCAGACTGGGACTCCGTGGACTTCTCAGAGCCAATATCAAAACACAGGGCTCGCACACTACATTTGCTTCTTCTTGAATGCATTTTCCACCTAGCTTTTTTTTATGTGCAGACTACACTAGGGATTGGGAGGAGGGCCTCTAATTTTCAGCCATTGCACCCAGAAATGGTGGGAAGTTATTCTGTCAACAGTGGGCATTGTGTAATCCAGCCATTGCAGTGTCCTTCTGTAAACTTTCAAATATACCAATTGCCACAGCTTCCTGGGAAAAAGATTTTGCTGCTGTTGCAAGCTAGTGGGAACATTGCCAGGAGAGTAATATAAACAGAGATCATTGATTTTTATTCAATTCAGCTATGTAGGCAAGTTTTCCTGGATTTGATCAATCAAATTAGAGTGCTTTGGATCTTGGGCTAGATCCTTAGGCTGTATAAATTGATAATGGCTCTATTGAAGCCAGTGGAAGCATAAACCAGTGGATGCCAGCAGAAGATCTGGCCCCTTTTTTTCCCCTTAAAAGCACTGCAGTAATATCCTCTGGGCAGGCATTGTTCAGTCGGCGCATTGAATGCTCTTCATTCCTGAGCATCTTGGCTTTTCTTGTGGTGACGTTAGTAATAATTGAAGACATTACTGGGGCCTATTATCTGATGGTTGTGCTGAAGGGAAATAGCAAAAGAGATTAATAGCACATACAGACAGGATGGCATTTTATTGTAGCGAGAGAATGTAAGGAGACCTATGAACTCCCCTCGCAGAGCCTATTATTGTTATGCTATATATAAAACGCAGCCATTTTCCCCACCCCTGCCCCTCGAATTCTAAGGAGACGCAAGCACAATTCTGGGGGCTTTGCTTTCTGTGGGGTCCAAGCCAAAAGGAACTCAAAGTAACTTTTTGGAGAACGGGTGTTCAGGGCTTTCTGAACATCAGAGCCTCCTAGGATGACTCGGGTGGGTACCAAGGAAGAGACAGACAGACCACAAATAATTGGCTCACATGAAGACATAAGCTGCAAGCCCTGTGTGCCCTCCTCCCAACCCCTAGCGGTCAATGAGAGTTGTGCTCAAGTAGAAACTAAAGGATTGGCAACAAAATCGCTGTACATGGGATGGATCCCTTGCTTTCCTCTTATTTGTTTTAATGGTTTTACATCAAGAAAGCATGAATCTCCCTGATTGGCTTGCAAGGCCAAGAAGCATCAGCACAAAAAAAGCCTAATGTCTGTAGATGTTTGTCCTGGACTGAACTAATCACGTCTGGTCACAAGGGGACCGAAAGCAGTATGCAATTTGTGCAGTTTATTTTCCTGTTCCTCTTGTGACCCTTTTCAGCTAGAGTGCGAGTAACCATGAGGTCACAAGTAGTGTATAATCATTCAAACTAACCTCTTCTCCTACAACATTTTTATGTAGAACTGCAGCAGATGTGCATGTTTTAACCACCTTCCCGACAAAATCAAATATGAAACAAGTTGTGCAATTGGACAGATTCACAGGGGAACTTGCATGTCAAACCGCTGTCTGTCTGCCGGAGTGGACTCTTGCCTTCTACAATGTGGGGTCGTGAGGGCATGCATATAAATCTGACAAATGACGTTTCTCACACCCACCAAAGAAGAGGGAAGGTCCCCACTGCTACAGCCATAAAACATTTGGATGGGATCCCAGTTGATCTCTTTACACCGCAACAGCAGTGCAAAGGACTGCATAAGTATCAGACCTTAAGATTGAATAAGCCAGCGCTGTTGGCTTGCCAAGATGGTGCAGTGCTGACGCAGGAACTGCATTGCTGAGGGGGCTGATGTGGTTCTTTGGCTATTTTGGCTGCTGCAATTGCCTCTGATAGGAGCTGTTGCTGCTCTAATTTATACTAAACACCAGGCAAGCTCCCAGACAGCCCTGGAATACAAAGAGGCTTGAAGATAATGGGAAGGTATCTTTGCTCCTACTCTCCTCCTCTGCAAGAAGCAGAGCTAGCACTGGACAGAGGACTCGACCAACCTGCAGCTATGTGAAACTCTGTTCTGTGCACAGGATCGATACAAACAGCCCTTGAAATTCTTGAAATGCATTTTGAAATAAATTTGAAGGTCTGTTGCTTGGGTTCTCTGGGGTTGTAAGAAACATTGTGGCTGATGAATCGGATTTCATAGACATTAGGGCTGAAAGGGACCTTGAAGATCATCAAGTCCAGCCCCCTGCCCCAGGGGCAGGAAGTCAGCTGGGGTCAGAGGATCCCAGCAAGATAAACATCCAAACGTTTCTTGAATGAGTCCAGAGTAGGTGCATGCTCCACTTCTGGAGAGAGTCTATTCCAGGTCCTGGAGGCTCGAACAATGAAGACATTTTTCCTTATGTCCAGCCTAAAACAGTCTTGGAGGAGTTTATGGTCATTGGTCTTTGTCTTTCCTTGGGGCGCTCTGGTGAACAGGCGTTCCCCCCCCATCCTGATGTACACTCTTGTGTACTTATAAGCAGCCACCAGGTCCCCCCTGAGCCTGCACTTCTCCAGGCTGAAGAGTCCCATGGCTCTTAGCCTCTCTTCATTAGACCTGTTCTCTCACCCTCTGATCATGCGTGTGGCTCTCCTCTGGACTCTCTCAAGCTTCTCCACATCCTTCTTGAATTGCGGAGCCCAGAATTGGATGCAGTCCTCCAGCAGCGGCCTCACCAAGGCCGAGTACAGCAGGAGGATGACATCCTGAGATTTGCTTGAGAAGCATCTATGGATGCAAGCCAGAGTTTTGTTTGCTTTGCCAGTTGCGACATCGCAGTGGTGGCTCATGTTCATCTTGTAGTCAATCGTGACCCCCCCAAGTCTCTTTCCGCTGCGGTGCTAGCAAGCGTAGCACTGCCGAGCCTATAAGCATTGACAGATAAGAGCTAATATAGGGGTCCCACTGCCTCTTAAGAGACTACTTGACCTGAAAGCCCTGATTCTCATTTCCCCCATACTGGGGCCAGCACAGGAGCTGCGTGTCTTCCATTGGGCAAGAGAAAGGAAGGGAATCCTTTGATCCATCCCACAGGAGACTCCACAGAGTCTCCTCCAGCATCATGTGATGAAGAAAAGTTTATTATGACCATGGCTTCTTGGGACAGAGATGCCAGCTAGTGGAATAATGTGGATAATTCTGTATAGAGGCGGGGAAAAAACAAACCCCACTTAATCTTGGCTAACTGGGGCAGATAAGTGTCATGACTACGCGTAGAGCTGGGAACTAGGAGCTCCCAAGTTTTGCCCCTCAATTTTTCCCACCGACTTCTTTGCATAAGCTTGATCAAGCCAATTACCCAGTGTGCCTCATGTACTGTGTCCATGACAAGACCTTCCCCAAGTCATTGGGGTTGTTGTCTGGATCAATCAGATGGTATTTGAGCATTATTGAACCAAACCCAAAATTGTTATACCTTGGGATTCACCCATTGCTTATTAGAACTACACTTCCTAGACTTCCCAGCATGCAATTTTCTACCTGTCTGTGTATTCATTTGGTAAGGTCAAAGGACCCTGCATGACCAAGTGGCTGCGCTCCATCACCATTCTCTGTAGACTGAAAACAGCTGAGTGATGATCAGGAGCAGTCTCGGGCCAAACAGGAGATGTAATTCAGATGTGGTGGTTTTCAACCCATGATCCATGGACCCCTGGGAGTCCACAGACTATGTCTTAAGGGGTCTATGAAAGATAACTACGATCAATCAAAAGTATGTGAATACCCACACTTACAATTCACAGGGGTCCACATCTTTCATTTGAAATTTCAAAGGGGTCTGCACCTTCATTCAAAATATTTTAGGGGTCTGTGAATGAAAAGGGTTTAAAAACTACTATCTTAATAGAATAAAGGCAGTAAAGTACTGTAGGTTACAAGCATGGATCAAAAACACCTGTACTGCAATCAAAGTTTCACGCTTAAAAAGAGATGATGCAGTCACCTAACTGGAGTCATTCAAGGGGAACTGAAAAATGGAGATGGTTCCCATGGATTTATGTTCATGGACTGGAGCAGTTCCTAGCCTACAGAAGAAGGCAGCACATCAAGCTGTGCGCTTAGGGAGAGGGGCCTGCTAGGAAGTGTCCAGTTGGGTTCTTCCCCCTACCTTCCCTGCTTTACTGTTTCTCCTGCTTATCTCTACCTATTTACATTTTCACTGACTTCCTGCTACACTTTTAGCTTTCTCATTCCGTGGAGTCTCAGAACACCCTTCTCCATATGCTTGAAGAAGGGTGATTGCACCCAAAAGCTTGCAAAGAACTTTTTACCAACTACTCAGTTGGTTTAATAGAAGATATCGCATCTACCCAAAGAACCTTGCTGGCAATGCAATATGCAGCTCACGGATGGATTATGTGGCCTGAAGCAACAGATCGCAGACTCTTATTTCAACTACCTGGTCTTGCACAAATCTGTTCAGTTTGCTAACAAAAATAGCCAGTTCTGGATTGCTCTCTTTAATTACCTCTGTGCCTGGCAGAATTAAAAGTGCCAGTTCATCATCTCCAATTTTCCTGCGTTTGTTTTTCATAGACTTTAGGCTCCTACAGTACTTAAACACTGCCGTATCCTTCAGCTGCAAATGATTTGATCGCTCTTGGCTTTGTGTGATCTGAATATTTTCTTGTTCTCTTGCTTCGCAGCTGTGACCTACTTAATTACAAGCAGGAAGCGAACCCCAGAATCATTAGACATTCTGCCTGATTGGAAGAAGAAGCGGGGGAAATAATATTTGTGCTGCTAAATACTAGGATGTCGTTCTTAATAACAGGAAGTCAGGTTCCAGATAGCAGTGAACATTTGGATTCCTTGTGCATCGAGATAAGGAGCGAGAATACTTTATGGGCGTTTTTTATGGCCGGGATGGTGCTGGGGGCTGGGGAAATGGCAAACGTTTCAGACAACGACCAAAATGGGAATGAGTCGTAAACTTCTAAATCAAGAGAATAAATCCTCTTTGTTGGCTGTAGGTTTTAACTTCTGTGCAGCTTCAGTCTGCTGCCTGTAGATACAATGAAGTGACTGAGATGCTGGTTTGTACTGATTGTTTTCAATTCAGTTCTCCACCCTCCCCCCCCCCAATCCCTTAAGACTCAACAAGCTGCCTAGAAAATTAATTTGAATTTCATCAGAGTTATGTTGCAGATCCTCAGGTTTGAAGGCAGAACACTAGGCATTTTCATTAACTCCACTCTACCTCCTCAACAGATTGTTTGCTACTATTTTTACTTCCTGAAACTCAATATATTGGCTAGGCATTCTGGGGTGGATGCATGTGTAGTACTGGCTGGAGAAACAAAGCGGCCAGTGAGGGCATCTGGCTTTAGACCAGCCACCTCTCATCTGCTTATCTCCCTGTTTCTGTTCATAGGACTGATACCTCCCAGGAGCTCTGTGAGCCCAAATACATCAGTGTTTGCCAAGCATGTAGAGTCAAAGGAGTAACGGGGGAAATTATCGCGAACTGGCTTCTGCGTACGTGCAAGTGTGTGTGTTCCAGTGGTCCTGTAATGGGAGGACTGAGAACTGTCAAGAGGCCTTGTACATATGTCAGCACCACCCCCCGAGGGAGCTTGGGAATGCCATTGAGAAATAAGCCCTGTCCACTCTGTATTCGCTCAAGCCTGCAAATCTGCAACCTAGACAGCTTAGCGTGCCTTGCGTGCACGCCACAGCCTCACAGTCTGGCTCTAAGTGAAGTAGGTGGCTTGGAATGGCCCTGAGAACAGAGCTGCTCTCCATGGTTGTCTCTGGATTTTCAGGTCTGTCAGCTCATGGACATTTCTCATCAGCATGCCCAAGCCATGATGCACAGATACCCCAGTGAGTTTCTTATGTGCATGGATATTGCGCTGCTGGCTCAAAGAAGAGGGTAGGTGGAGGCAACTCATCAGAGGAAGACGTTCTCCCTAACTTTCATTCTCCAAAGCATATAACTTTACACCTGGCAAAGCTAGGAGGTAAATCTATCCTGCATGTATTTCAGAGGGGCATATCATGCTGCTCCCAGAGGAAACACTGGGTGCATCTACATGCGTGCTTTAATGCTCAGTCAGATAGGCAGCTGCGCGTTAAAGCATCACATAAAAAATCATGCTATTACACTAATGCACAGTAAAATAGGCTACTGTGCATTACGTGTCACTTAAAAACCATGCACATTCATTACTGTGCATTACGGCAGCCTAATATACATTTCTTCAGTATCTCACATTGGAAGGCACTTTTACACATGCTTCAGGAGAGGGGAGAATTTAATTAGAACGACTCCAAGAGCTGTTCTACTTGAAGTGCCACAGCATTTTGTGTATTAGCATCGTTGTGCTTCAAAATAGCAGTGGGGGCACTTGAACTAAAGCTTGTTTGGTAAGCTTTAGTTCAAGCACCCCTGCTGCCATTCTGAAGCATGGGGATGCTAATTTGAGACACGGAAACTGGCAGGAGCGCTGTAAGTACCACACTGCAGTAGATTCAATTATTCATAATCGCAGCACATTGGAGCAGCCCTACAGCATGTCTATAAGTGCCCTATGGTACTAAATTTAACACGCATTAGGAAAAGGGGCTTCATGCACATGTATATACACCCACTGAGTAACAGTACTAGTCCAAAGAAGCTCTTCATTTTAAGCCATGTGCAATTTGTAAGCAGTTTGGAAATCTTCCCACTAAGCATTTCTGTATAAGTGTCAGATTGTGCTAGGTACTAATGCTGTTTACTGTGCCTTGGTTAAAAGAATAAGGCTGCTGGGCTTTTCTGATGTGCTGAATTCTTATATTATCTCCATTGAATAGCTCCTTCATGCCAATGATTTCATAGCACCTTCCAAATCTCAGAACTAACTCTCCTGGTGTAGGTCAATATAATTATTTATGGATGGGGAAATCCATTAATAATTATAATTTATATTATTCCATAATTATGGATATGGATTATATTATTTCATAATATAATGATGGGTTATATTATTCCTTTCTGTCAACAAGGTTAAGTGACTTGCCCAAGGTTAAGTTATTTCCTGTGATGCTGCTGGACTGGAACCCATACCTGTGGTTTTAAGACCTTTCTACATGCCCACAATAAAGGGCCACGCAGAGTCCCCAGCATCATGTGCATCTTTCCTTTCTAATGAAAGTGTACATCCTAGTCAAGATAAGGGAGCCTTTTTTTTATGATCATCTATAAGAAAACCCAAAAGAAATTCAGATGTGTGCACTTTTTGCTTAGATACAAGTGAATTCTCTAAGACAGTTAAAACATAAAGGAGGTTGGACTAGATGACCTCCTGAGGTCCCTTCCAATCCTCATTTTCTATGATTTAAAACATGAGAGAGTCTTCCCCCCGCCCCATCCCCTTTTCCTCTTTTTAACAATATACCCAACCCTTGTCTGGGAACAGAAAGGACTCTTGTCTGAGCCACTGAATGCAGCAAGTGTTATGAGCAATTCGCAGTCAGCGACAACTTAAAAATATCTGCAGGGTGAGTTATAAGAGAACTTTCTACTAAAGCAGGTCTTTGCTCTGTCTATAACTGGGGTTACTCAGACTGTTGGGAACCAGTACACTAAATTATCTTTCCTGCCATGGGGCAAAAGTGTAGACTGGATTTTTGTGAGCCACAGATTCAGAATTGACATCATACCATGGTACAGAAAATGAGATACTTGCAATATAAATTGATTCTGCAGCCTGTATTCACATTGGTAGTGCCATTGACTTATGACAGTTCATAGAAGATGCTCTGTTATGGTGATGACTATGGGATATGTGCATAGATAGACTGCAGTGGAAATGTCAGTCAGGCTAGGGACATTCAAAAAGCCTGAGCCTAAATTGATTCAATCTTTGCAGGTTAGTCTAACCCGGCTAGGCTGAATCAGTTTGTATCTGTACAGACATCCCAGACATGCAGGCACATGCCTGAAGTAGCTCAGGCTTGAAGCCAGGGGATGCTAGAGCAGCCCTTCCTTCCTTTTCACAGGGCTGAGCTGAGGGGGGTGTGGCCAGGCCCCAGCAGGATTAGGGAGGGGTTCCTCCCCTCCTTGATAACAGAGCATTTATAAGATCCATTATTAGCATTTATCACCCCTTCAGAAAACAAACAGCCTCTCTCCTTAGTTCAAGCTCTTCTTAAACAAAGAAGGAATGGAGCGTCGTTACCAGCTGAGCTGTTGATTAGCTCCAAAAAGCCCTAGGTTGAAACTGCTGTCTGCCACAGCATGGACCATAGCCAGCATGTGGTCTGCTAGCTAATGCTGAGGTGTCTGTGTAGGCAGAGGGGATGGGGGGTCCCTGCTTAGCAGGGAGTGGTGAGGGGCGGGGGAGAGCAGGAGGAAGCCAGGTAAACCTGCTGTGCTGCAGCCAGGGAGTGCAGGGGAGGAGCCAGCCCTGCTGTGGAGCAGAGAGCCCTGCCCAGCCCAGACAGCATGCTGGGATACTGGGGAGGAGTCTGATATATCTTAAACCAGTAAAGGGTCTGGGACAGAAACTAAATAAACTGATTTGACCCAAATCGGTTAAGTCAGGTTGACTTTTATTAGTAAATGTTTAGGATTTCAACCCGGTTTATCTCAAACCGGTTTCAGCCATTTTCAAACCAGTTTATATGCACTGAACATCTGTTCTGTTACAAGTTTAAACCAGTTTCTGATCACTTAAACTGGTTTATGTATAATGTCTGTCCCTAGCTTAAAAGAAACCACTTGATTTGCCTCTAGGTGAATAAAAGTAGTAGTGAGCTTTAATTTTTAGCTTTTGCCTGATTTATATTCATGCAAATTATAACTTGATAATTGTACTTTGTCACCAGGCTCTTGTTAAAGTCAGACATGCTAAACCACTAGTCAAACATGTTGATTAAGCCCACACAACTAGTGATGTTCAGCTAAAGCTTTGTGAAATGGTTATAACAGCACTGAATGCAGCTAGAACCAGTGCTACAGGAGGTGGGAGAAGAACTTTATAGATAATAATATCATTGGACAGTAGCCTAACAAGGAGTTGGGAAGCCAGGCACCAGCCCCAGGTGCCATCTTAGTGGGGGCACCCCATCGAGTCTATATTTTCTGGGTGCAGGGACAGGACACCACACTGCTTTCTAGCAGCAATAACTGGGGAAGGCAGACTGGACTGCAGTAGCCAGGGACTTTGGGTCCTTGGGCAGGTTAGATTTCCCCTGCTTTCTCGTAGGGTTTTCCCAGGGGGCTTAAATTCTACTGGTAACACCTCCTATACTGAATGAATTTTCCTTCTTTTCCTGGTCACAAATTACCCATAATCAGGCCATTATCTTAAGTCTTATTTCTTGTTCAAACCATTTGCAAATTAATTTGTGAGTCTGGAGCCATGGTTCTCAGCAGAGGTGATATGGGGGGGGGCACATGCCCCCCGAGAGCGCCTGCCTCCCCTGACAGTGGCTGGTAGGGGGCCAGGAAGAGCGCTCATGCCCTCCCAGAATTTGGCACCACCAGCGTGCTTGGTGACTGGCTGCTGGGGGACTCCCCAGCCCCTGTCTGGTAGTTGGGGGACCTGCCCCCGGTCATGCCCCACTGGTGCCACCCTACACTCGGGAGGCCCATGGTTCTCAGCCTGGTTAGAGTCAAGGCACCCTCTTTGCTTTCACTCATTTTTTGCCTACAGAAAAATAATAGAGTAACTATTCTGTTGTGAATTCTTTGCAAAGACCACAACAGGTCAGTTTGTTTTTGACACTCTAGGGCATGTGTAGATGAACCCTAAACTGAAGCAGTGGGTTTTGTGTCATGCACACGCTACACTTGCCTGCCTCTGGTGGCGGGGAGGGAAGGGCAAGCTGCTGGCAGCGGAGCGGTCCCTGGGCTGGGGAGAGGGGCCTGGTGCTTCCCTCTGCGGCAGCAGCAGGGCCCCCTCACCCCCAGGCAGCGCTCACCTGCAGGCCTCTGGTTCGGGTGGTCCCGGGGGCACCATGGCCACACAAGGAAGCACCTGGCACCTGCACAGCTCCAGCAGGCGGGCAGGCTCCGGGGCAGAAAAGAAAAGATCAGACTTGCCGCTTTTCTTGGGCACAGCCTGCCTTCCCGGGCTGCTGCCAGGCTGCCTGCAGGACTTCCTGCCAAGCCGCGGAGTTGCATGGAGCCCAGTACCTCACTCCATGGCTGTAGGGGCAACAAACTAAAACTGCTTGGAGGAGTTTTAGATTGCTGCGCCCCAAGTCATTTAAGGCATGTTACACCTCCAGACTTCCTACGGTGGCTGGAATTAATGTGCAATACACCAGCGAGGCGTGCAAACACTGAGACCATTAAAGCAGTGCAAAAGCATTTAGCCCACTTTAAAGTGTCATGCACACACGCCCCTTGTTTTGTCTACACATGGCCCTAGATTCCACTTTGAAATCTCTGGGTTTATCTTGTGAATCTCATGTGGGTGTTTGCACACCAAAGACTGCTAATATTGTGTGGCACCCTTAAAGGGATCTCACAGCATCTGAGGATGGTGCAACACCCTGGTTGAGAATCACTAATCTATGATGTTTATAAGCCATTTATTTTATTAAAGACCTGAATATTTTCTTGCTGTTTTGACCAGGTAGAGTTACCAATTTCTGACTGGATCAGAGGATCTTAAAAGCTCAGGATCCCAAATGGAGCACTCTCATGGAAAGTGAACAGTGCCATCTTAAATGAATGTTCTCCAGTCTTCGCTTAGACCTACATCTCTGATAGTGAATTCATTGGTAGAATATCTGCAGAAAAACAGAGCATGATGGAAAATCACTGTGCAGTGTGCTTTTCACCAACTCAGCGTAATAGAAGTGAATTCATTTCAGCAGTTTGAACATTTGAACAAACAGCTTAGCTGGACTCACCCAGCTTTACATTCCACCCAGCCTTAAACCTTATCAAATTACTAATGCAGCTTAATTCAGCAAACAACATAGCCACAACTGAGAAATAAGTTACAATGTCCCAATACATATGACAAATGTCCCTGTATAGGAGGAAGAGTTTAGGGATCTTTACAGACCTAAACACAAATAGCTGCTGCTCCCTGTACATCAACAACACTTTGAGTTTTCGAGAAACATTATGATCATTGCAGGTGACTTGAACTGTACATTTTCACTCGGTGTTACTATAATGTAGTGGTTCATTTTATTATGGCACATGCTGGGCATATTAGTCTTCAAGAATGCCTCAATGGAGTTGATCAGAGACCTACAGCATAATGCGGCCTGTTGCAATATAACTCGGGACGTGAGCTTCTGGGTTCTTTTTTGAAGTAGACATATGTTGCCCTAGCTGTTTTAGGTAATGTGGGCTGTACGAGACTCAAAAGTTAGTCGATATGATTCAAGTATTTTGGGACTGTGCGGTCAGTGGGGATGATGGCTGGAAGCTCCTTGGGAAAATGCTTCTAAGAATGGTTTCTTTGCCCGTTGCTCTGGAAAGATTAGTCAGGAAGGTCCGTGCCTGCTTTGTACTTTCCCAGGGTCCTGCAATATGCTGATGTGCAGGAATCCAAGAATGTTTCCCTAGTCTCAGACTTGGCTGGGAGATATGCAGCAGATCCTGTCGCCTCCTATGCACGGCCAGATCCTGACCTCGTGCCCATATAAATCTGGAGTAATTCACTGATGTCAAGAGAGTGACTCTACCTTTACAGCCACACAACAGAACTTGGTCCTCAGTCCTGTGTGACTGAAACTCTCCGTGGGACGAATCCTGGGGTTTTGTCTTCTGCTTTATTCCCTCTGCTTTTCCCCACATGCTTTGGTAAATTGTTCTAAGGTAATCCTGGACACTGTGTTTCTAACCTGTGTTAGCTAGCTTCACTTTCCTACCACTGCATTGTTACTCCTTTTTTTGCTAGATTTAAGAGCCATATGCATAGAGCAATCTCTTCCCTGTGTTGTCCACCTAGTAACTTGTTGGATACGGGCAAGGAAAGGAAAACTTCCTTTTAATGCTCTAAGTGCCATATGCCACACGCACACTGACCCCTCTAGATCTATAAATACAAACATGGCCTCGGGAATGAGCCCTTCATCGTTTTGACCCTTTATTGCGTGTTCAGGCAGGAAAAGGCTGTGCTGTGAAAGCAGGCAGGGAGAAATATGGAGAGTAAAAGACTTTGGATAATTGTTTCCAAAACAACAAAGCACGAAGATCCAAGATGAAAGAGACCATTCGGCTTAAAGGCCTCATCCTCTTATCATTAAAAAGAAATAAAGATCAAATAGTGACACATCTGATACAAAGATTTCGTCTTAAAAGAACAGATCAGTGGCTTTGAGCTGCAACAGCCATCAGGGCCAGCTGTGGAGCAGAAAGAAGATGCATCTTGCTCGTTAATTGTACGTTCAGAGAAAAGCTACAAAGTTTCCCCCAAACTCCAGTTTTTTGCACACTATTCTCCTAACACAGTCAAGGGAGCAACTACTTGAGAGCCCATTAGAGAGCCGGGCTGATTTCCCTCTTCCGAGGACCAGGCAATGCGGGTGACTTGAAGGGAAAAGATGTCCTCCTCATCACCGAGCTGCCGAATACAGACACCATTTACTTGCATTCGTACAGGTCATTGCATTTCCACTTAGTCTGTTCTGGCATTTTGTTGAGAGAGGCTGTTTTCCTCCTGTTTAGCTCAGGTTTGAGAGCCTGCCCTTCACCTTCAGCTCTCATTGACAGTCAAATGAAGCAACACAATGGACTGGACTTTTTTTTCCTTCACGGAAAGAAATGGGCTATTTTTATATCCTAGTAACAGCCTCTGGACCATCTGTAAGACGTGGGAGGTTTTGAAGTAAATGTTTTCCCTGACATTTTCTCAGATGGCAGGAAATAATCAGTGCATAATTAGAGAACCTGATGAACAGATCTGTGTGTATATGTGTATACATGCCTAGATCTGTCCATCATACAGATATAAATTGCACTGCTCTTCCCTATAGATTACCAAGGGATTGAAACCCATAGGCTGGTATAGGGATGTAATGGGGTGCTATAGGCACGTATTTCGTTTATGCCAGCAGAGGATCTGATCGGCTGGCCAACTAGATCTTCATTTCTGCTCCCCATCTCCCAGTGGTCTCACAAGGTCCCTTGCAGCCCTAAACTTCTGTGAATCTGTGACACTCTCCGCCAGCCTTTTCAGGTGCCTCACATTGGACACCAGCTGTGACAGGGGTGACTGGAAAACCAAAAATCCCATTTCAGAAAGCTTGTTTGCGACTTTGAAGAAATGCGATCAGAAGCAGGCGACAGTCCGGACAGGTTGCTCTCCTGGGATGTAGGGGACCAGGTCTAAATTTCTGCTTTTCCCAGGAGTGGGGATCCCACCAGGCTGAGTAATTGCTTTGATCGTCAGGCTATTGTGCTTTGCTTTTCTGGCTTTGGCCCAGAAATTCCATCGTGGATTCATGAAATCTTCCGACGAAAGTCTTACTGAAAACGATAAGCTTCCTTGAGCAGTGCTGGATTTCCTTAATCAGCATTCAGATGCTCCTTTAGGAAATTCCTGGTCTTGTAACAACACTCCAGGCAAAATCCTTTGCCTAGATTCAGTCTGCGAGTCCTAGACCTACGCCTCTGCTAACCGAACCGAAGAGCCGGCTCCCTCGACTCGGAAGGATCCCCGACTCGCAAACCTTTCGTGCACGGTCAGCCCATCACGGGGAGACGGAGTGGGGCACCTAATGTGAGTTACGATATGGCCCCACGTGGCCTAAATCTGTGCTAGCTATTGTACAACTCCCTTCCCAAACTGCCCTCTCCCCACAGTTGGCCTCTTCTGTGCCTCCGCGAAGGATGGTTGCTAATAGAGTTACCCTCCCACTCAGGAAGGGGAAGTCTCAGGGAGAGAGAGGACCTGCTCAGCTCCGGGGACTGTGATGTACCTGGTTTCTGTCTGAGAAATGCATGTAATCTGGACTCCATCGGAAGCTGGTTCTCTCGGCTGAATCCTTGTACAGACGATGTTTAGCTTTGCCAAACTAAAATACCGCGCGTCAAATTAGCGAGGAAGGTTCTGTAGGAATCTGACCGAGCTGTTCTCATCAAGGACTTAAATCTGCGTGTTCAAATGGTCGCACATCCAGCTGACTCCCAAGGAGTCGGTTCCAGTCTGTTGGTTAAATCGTTAAATCTTTTGCAATCGTTGTGTCAAGTCACATTATGTAACCTGGCTCTTCTAGAGCCGTTCTCATCTATTGGGCAATCGTATACTCGGGACACGGGGGCTGCCTATGGCCAAAATTCCCCTCCAGAACGGCCGGCAAGGCTCAGCGCACATGTGGAGTAGCTAATTTTAAAGTAGCAGCGTAGCCTCCATTTCCCTTCTCCCCCTTTCAGGATGCCAAAGCAGTTAGATCACGTTGTGGAGCAGTTGCTTTTGAAAGTTATTTTCTCCTCCTTTTCTTTTAATCAAACACATTTCTTTTTCTTTCTTTTGTGTTTCTAGGCAGGGCTCTTATATGCTGTGCTGTAGCCTAGAGCAGATGTTTCCTCATCAAGTTTATTTAACCAAAAAAAAAAAAAAGCCTTCTCCAAATGGGGTTTTATAATGGAGATGTTGCTAGTCCCCTGTCAGTATTTTTAATGATGGGGACAAGGTGTTACTTAAATTACAAACAGGCAAAGAAATCAACCCAAGAAGGAGACAGGAAAATGGACATCTGAGATCCAGAGGCGGGGGGCGACACGGGACTAAAAGACAGACCCATAGGAAGAGAGAGAATAATGTGCTGCGGCACAAATAGCATCTACTAAGTTGGAAGGAAATGCTATGATTTTTATGACACTGCTATAAAAATGATGTCCTGGAGAAGCAATTAAGGCTGTGAACATAAATTTTGCAGCTCTATTTTGCTGGTGTTATACCTGCCTAGTCAACGAGCTGTTAGAGGTATTGTACTATTATTATTATGTGCCAGTTTGGATTGTGCTTTCTGGTCCTCCCAGATCAAACTAAATATATACTGAGTCAGGACACATACATAAAACTGTGGAAGAGCAATCAATATTTGCTGTTTGAGCACGTGCTTGCTCTCTACCTTGTTAGATTGCTTGAGATGTTCAGGCTTTGAACAAGCCATGACTGCTTCCACAGCATCCAGATTCATGGCTTTCGTTGTCTTGGCACTCAGCCTTGCGAAGCACCACTGCCTCATTTTTTCAGAGGCTGTAGGTCCTAGTGACTTCGGTTGGGGCTGCTCAGCATGTCCTCTCAGCTGCTGGCCAGACCAATCTTGTGAGGTGTTCACCGACTAACCCCCATTAGTTGTAAAATCAGGCCCCATAGGAGTTATGCAGTCTTTCATCATTCATCCTGCAACACCAGCAGCAGCTCTGATGGTGAGCTGGCCCCTCAGTGGCTCTTCCACTGACTCGTTCGGTGGCCTTGTGTAGGACACGTCGCTTCTGTGTCTCAGTTTCCATGTCTACGAGGTGTTGAGACTGGCACTTGCTTCCCAAAGATCTGCTCTGTATTAGGAAAGTTGTACCAAATTAACGACACGGCACCTTTAAACCACTGTAAAACCCTAATGGAGATGCCCACATTTATCTCTTACACCCCGGCTTCATTTGGTGATGGAAGCTGAATCAAGCTAAGCAAGGGTTAAACTGGTTTCAGTGTGCACCAATTTCAGCTGATTTTGGTCAACCTGTGCAGGTGGTTTAATAGAGAGACACACTCTTAGCTGAGGTTTAGATGAACATAAGCATTACATGAACACTAAGTGCCAAGAGGAATCTGGAAAGTGTAAAGACTCGAGCAGTGCCTACTGTGTAAAAAATAAATAAATAAATAAAAATCTCCAATAGTCCTTCATCAACTTTAAATAAAGGAATAAAGAATAAGAGGATAAGATGCTGCGCACTGCAAAGCCATCCTCTCAGCTGTTGTTTTGTAGCATTTGAAAGAGTTAAGCCGAAGACTGGAATGTCTTGGGAATGTTGGCAGGGGGAGAGAGCAGCTTTTTTTCCTCCCTCTGGATGGGATCCCAGTCCTCTGAAAGCAAAGTGATGACTTTGGATCTAAGTTTGTTTCTGGGTTTGCTGCTCGGAGCTGGGATGTGAGATGCAACATAACCAAGGAGCCCTTTGTCAGGGATGTGAAGTCGCCTGCCTAGTGCAGGACTGATATTTTTACCCTGTCCCTGATGATCTCTGGGTGCAGCAGAATTTGATCTGAGAAGATACGTGCAAAGAGAAGCTGTTTCCTGACGGGAGCGGGGGAGGAAGAATCCCAGCTGATTTATTTTGGCTGCAGTCTTTCTTTGCCGCCTTGCTGAAACGCGCTGTGACATTTTAACCTTGCGGTCTGCAAGGAGTCTAGGAACTCGCCAGCCACCTTGGCTTGGGAGCCCTGGGTGCTTCACACAGGTAGTTGGCATGGCTGCCGTCCTCTTTGGCTTTGAGGACCTGTTCTACAGCTGGGACAGCCTGGTGTGGAACTTGACTTCACGGGCTTTGAGGACCTGCCGCTTTGGAAATCTGAGGGTCCTGCAGCTAATGCTGAAGCCATGGTGCATTTCCAGAGCTGTCTACCAGGTAGGTGGTTTTACACCGCTGGACCAAATCATGAGGCCTTGACTCGATCCCTGTACGGGGAAATTCCCAGGGGGCCTAATCCTGCAACAAGGTGAACTCCATGAGCTTCCCATTGCAGTCAGTGAGCACTGAAGATGCTCAACACTCATGGGAAGAAGTCTAGGGGCAGATAAACAGGGTTTGAGGTCCCTGGGAGCTTTTCTGAGTTGGAACAGAAGCCCAGATTCAGCTTTACCCAAGCGGAGGCGCATGCAACTATGTTAGTAAAGGAAGGGGCAGATTCTGGCTAGGGATCTCTTAGGATTTGGGGCATCCTGGATAGAGTCTCTTTGTGAAACGAGGCTGCTCTTTGCCAGTCTGCTCATGCTGTGGGTCCCTGTTCCTTGACTAATCTCAGCTGCTGGACAAAGTGCAAAGTATTACGTAGCATGAAGAAATCTAGCCTTGCAGAACTGTAACCTGCATGCAGTAAATAAAATGGAGGGCTGGCTTTAAAATATAACACACGTCACACTAGACTCCCCCTACGTATCATTCAGCTTTGGGAGAGTCGATTCATTTGCTTGCCTGTTGCATATTTTATTTGGGTTTTATGGGGTTATAAAAGCCCATCCACAATAGTGGAAGTGGGTCAGGTGATTTTTTTGTGTGTGTGTGGGTTAGTGAATTTTCTGGCTAGTTTTGAAAAGCTGTCCTCAATTCATTCAGGTAAATGCTATATATAACTTGAGGTAGGGCTGGCATTGTGAGAACAAGGTATGTTGTTAGCTCAGCTTTAGGCAAGTAACTTGAGTTCAAATACAGCAGTAAAGACTTGGATACCTTGACTTTTAATTCAGGTGGCAGTCATGGGATATCAAGTTGCTATCTTAATCATCTTCCTAGCTGCTTTAACTTCGATTAGCCAACTTGGATTAGCCAAGAGCAGTTAAGAATTCTTTTTTTTTTTTATTGTTTCTATATCCTATAACATCACAGTATTCATTGGTATTGCAGATCTGACCAAGAAACTTGAGAACCCCAGACTTGGGGTTGTGTGATCAGTGATTGTATTTGGGGGAAAAGGTATTTTCTACTAGACTTATTTGCTTGGTTTGAGTTATTTCTGGTTTTGGGAGTTGCTGTGTTAAGCACAGCTGCACATAATGGGCCTGATTCGAAGACCATTGAATGTGTCCATCCCCAATAACTTTGAACAGATTCATAGTGTAGTTTAGGAAGAAACAGGTACAGGTACTGAAGTTTTTAAATGCTAATTTGCCCTAAGGCTAGTGAATGGTCCTAACAACTCAAGCCATCCTAGAAAAGCCTCTCTCGTCCTTTTTTCTAGTTGTAGCATTTGCATCAGACGCAGCTCCTGACATCTGTGTGGAAACTATTGCAATCAGTTGATGAATACTCCATGTGAGTAAAGGCAGACACTCTACACCAGTGTTTCCCAACCTTTTCCAGCCCAAGGCACACTTACATTAATAACAATTTTCCATGGCACACCTGTTAAGGCATTCTCCATCCCCGTACTTATGAGCTCATTGTAGCTCACTGCCATGGCAAAATTCCACCTGTTCATTTCTGTCGTGGCACACCCGTAAGGAAACGCTGCTCTAGGCCATGCTGGATCTTGTACTGGTGTAAATCTGGAGGTTTGGAATGGAGTTTTTGCTACGAGCTCTGCATATAGGGCAGTATCTTGCTGCACTATCCCAGAAGTGGTACAGGAAAGGCATTGTCCATCAGGGCACACAGTTTCTTTCCTACTTACCTGATGCTCTGGGGATATCCTTCGCAGCAGTCAGCTACCAGTCTCTACCTTTGTGCTGGCTGCTGTGTTAACTGGAATCAAGGCTCCACTAAACTCCTTGCCCATCCATTGCCACGGGGTCAATGGTTGATGCTCTGGGCCTGAGTCCAGGTGAGGGCCTGGTAGAAGGAGGGGTTTTATTCATCCTTATGCCCATGCACAGGGCTGTACTCAGAGTTTAGCTCCATGTGACATCCTTTAGAAGCCATGGCCATACATCCCATGTACCCTGCTGGCTTGGCTTATCGCATTCAACTGACTTGTTTGTCTCTGAGCTTGCCCAAGCAGTCATTCTCCTAAACAGGGCCTAAATAGCATTGCTACCACCCCATCTGTTCTGTTCTACCAGAGAAATGGCCTTGGCAAATACTGGGGGACTTGCACTAAAATTTGGCATTGATTTGGGATTGGATGAAAGAAGCAGCGACTGGAATCTTTGCTCGTTTCTCCAGTTACACCTGCAAAGCTTTCCCAGCACTAGATAACATCCACAGCTTTCTTTACTTGCTATCTATCACTTATTAGTTTCAAACTCTGTTGCACCTCTGAGATCCAGAAAGGAACAGAAGCAGAAGTGACAAAATAGGACGAGCAAGACTAGGAGAGATGAACTGGTTAGATCACTGTGTTCAACAAGAAGTCATCAGTGGCTCAATGTCTATTTGGAAAGAGGTATTTAGTGGGGATCCCCAGGGGTCTGTCCTAAGTCTGGTATTTTTTTCAAATCTTCTTGAATGATTTGGATGATGAAAATGAGTCCACACTTAGCAAATCTGCAGACAACATGAAATTTGGTGGAGTTGCAGACTAGTGTAAGGTGCTGCACTTGGGATGAAATAATTGCATGCACAAATGCAGTCTGGGGAATGACTGGCTTGGCTGCAGTACTGCAGAGAAGGCCCTAGGGTTACTGTAGACCATAAGCTGAATGAGCCAAATATGAGCCAACAGCATGGTCTAGTTGCACAGAAGGCCGACAGCATTTTGGATTGCATTAGCAAAAGTGTTGTTTGCAAATCAAGGGAAGTTATTCTTCTGCTCTGTTCAGCACTGGCAAGGCCTCACCTGGAGTACTGTCTAGTTTTGTGCCCTGCACTTGAAGAGTAGGAATAGATTTGGAAAAAAAATCCAGCACAGAATGACAAAAATGGTTAGAGGCCTGGGGAGCAAGACTTATGAGGAAAGGCTGAAAGAACTAGGGTTAATTAATTTGAAGAAGAAAAGATTGGGGGGCGGGATTTGATAACAGTCTTCAAATACCTAAAGGATGCTTATAGAAAGGATGGCCACAGGGACAGGACTAGGAGCCATGGTATCAAACTGCAGCAAAGGAAATTTAGGTTGGAGATTAGGAGGACCTTTCTGACTTTTGAGGGTGGTCAAGCATTGGAACAAGCTATCTAGAGAAATTGTGGCATCCCCATCCCTGGAAATGTTCAAGAGAAGGGTGGACAGACTTGTCTGGGATGGCTTAGTCAGTGATGATCCTGCCATCAAGCAGGGGGGCTGGTCTGTTCCCACCCTGTTTTCCTATGATCCCACAAGATTGGACCCTAGGTGTCACTGGCCAATCAGAAAATGAGCCTGCAAAAAAGAGCCTCTTAAATGAGCCAGTTGTCATGAGATTTCTAGCCTAGAGCAGTAGATAGAGAGGGATGTGACATGCTTTAGGCACAAGCATTGCAACCAGGACTTCTGAGGTCTAACCTAGCTTAAACATTTAGTGGACTTGGGAGTCTCAGCTGGCCCGTCAGTAAAGTGGGAGGAATCACCTTCATGTCTTCCAAGACCGGAGCATGTGTAATTGCATAAATCTGTGCTGAAAGGGTGGCAGGCAGGGGTTGCATTTGGTCTGCTTACGTTGGCAAGAAGGCTGGACCTTCCCTGAGAAGGTGCAGGGTGTTGTAAGGCTGCCATTTCTTATGAGGTAGGTATAAGATTGTGGGGCATTGTGTGTGTTGCTGGTGCTGATGACAAGGTATGTGCCACTGAATGGAGCGACTTGTCTTGCTGTTTAGCTTGCATGTTAACCTATATAATTGTAGATCCACCTTGCTGACAATGAACTTCCTGCTTTTGTATTTATCACTTCTTAGGCTTTGCATTAAATTCTGTTTTCTTTGACCAATCTTAGCTGACACATGCCTTGGTGGTTTTGTGCATTTTACTGTCTTATGTTTCCTCCAGTTTAACCTGGATATATTTTAATCAAATTGCGACTCTCTGCAAAGACTGCCTGTAAAAGCATTCCTTACTTTGCAACTCTTTCAGCTGCTTCAACATTTAGATGGGCCCACATAATGCCTTGACTACACTTTTTTTTTTGTCTGCCCATGATATATTAATCCCGGCTGCTAATTCATCTTGAAAGTATTTTGTATGTCAGCTGCAAGACCTCTACTTGGAATCGGAACTAAACCACACTTAAGAAGGGAGATTATAGAGATTTGTAAAATTAGAGGCAACATTCTGCCATGCACTCAAAAAAGATCCTTTCCTTTTGTGCATTTTTCTGAAAGCCTCAGCATTGTATACGATTCCAGAATAGAGCTAATAACCTACCAGCACAACTGCACTAAATGCACATAACTTACTGACTCACCTCTTTTGAGATTGTGGCACCTGTAAGTCAGCACTTGGGATACTTCCTGTTTAATTTAGGTGATGTGGCAGGGACCAGTCAGGGGGCAAAAGTAGGACAGCTTGCCTGAGAGAAGGGGAATGTCTAGGGAAGTTGCACAAATTTTAAGCAGGTGTTGGAGAAAATGTCCTCTAAGAACTCTTGTCCAGCAGTCCTGATCTAGATCTAGGTCTTTGTAGTTTTTAAGAGCAGGTTAGAGAAACATTTGGATGTGATGGTCCTGAGCTGATCCTGCCTTGAGCATGGGATGGAAGTAGCTGACTTCCTGGAGCCCCTTCCAGCTCTGTCTTTGTATGGTTCCAGTTACAGCCCTTAGGAGCAGCCTGCTTCTGAGCAGTGTGATCGCTAGTGGGGCTGAATGATCATCTGGCACTTGCTTTTCACCTGACCGCTGCAATCTTCTGAGGTTTATTTTACATGACCAGGATACAAGGCTTTGTGGGTGGCAAAAAATAGCTGTGACATCCAGAAATCATTGTTAATAGGCTGGAAGGCTGTCAGGGTAGAGACCGGCAACAACAATCTTGGAGCCACCAGAGTGTTGCCAACTAGCTCCCTCGCTGCCTTGCTCCTTCCTGCTGCTGCTTGGGCCTCCAGGATTCGTGGATTGAGGCTGAGGATTCTCCCTGATCCAAAAGTTGGTGGTTGGCTGGGAGTGATCGCCTGTGTGGCACCTGCTTGCTGCTCAGTGGGTGCGTCTGCACAAGATGATTACTGCACATTAGCCTAATAACATTGTGCAGTAGCATACCTGTTAAAAACCGTGCTAATGGCCTACTGCTCAGTGTTATCAGGCTAATGCACAGTAAACATCACAAAACCATGCGCTGGTGCTACTGCACACTAACTCGAGTTACTGCACGCTTAGTTCGTACTTTATTAAGCAAGTAGCAAACTAAATGGGCAGTATCTAAGGTGCGTTAATGAATGTGAAGACATACCCAGTGTTTCACTGCTGGACCAAGCTTCCTTCCAGGCCCTGATCCTGAGAACTGTCCATTCTCCTGCTACCAGGTACAGAGTGAATATCAGTTGATGTCTGGCAATTGGGCTGTGTGCTATACAGAACAGCCTATGTCCCAGAGAGTTTACTATCAAAGTAAGGCAAGAGATGGCAAGAGCACACAACAGACAGGGAAGTGCAAGGAAACAGTCATCATAAGCATAATTGGCAACATGAGCAGCTGTCATTGGCATCATTGTCAACATCAGTGTCAACAAGCATCATTGTCAACATAAGCACATCCAGTTGACAACTATAGGATCATAGGAAAGTAGAGTTGGAAGGGACCTCACAAGGTCATTTAGTCCAGTCCCTTGCTCAAGGCAGTAACATCCTTGACTAAACCATCCCAACCAAGTATCTGTTCAGCCTGCTCTTGAAAATGTCCAGGGTTGGAGATTCCACAACTTCTGCATGTAGCCTGTTCCAATGCTTGATTACCCTCATAATTAGAGAGTTTCTCCATGATTCAACCTACATTTCTTCTGCTGTAGCTGGAGGATATTGCTCCTAGTCCTGTCCCCTATGGTCACAGAGAAAATCTCATCTCTATCCTCTCTGGAATTGTCCTTCTGGTATTTGAAGACTTTTATCAAATCACCCCTCAGTCTCCTGGTCACTATTGACTAGTCCTTTTTCCATAAGAAGAGAAAAAAAGTCTTAAAGATTGGAAATATATTTTCCCCTGGTATAATGTGACATATTCAAGTGCATTCAGAAAGAGATTTTTCCAACAATCTCAAAAGCATCCAGCTCTGGTCATTGCTGGGAACCAGATTACCGGATTAGATGGGCCAATGTTCTTGCCTGAAAAGGCACCATACCTTCCGGCTATGTGGTGCATGGAGTGAGGATAAGGCTCACTGGGGTCATCTAAAGGAACACTTCCAAATTACAATTTTCTTGGGGAGGATGGAGTGAAAAATAAACTTAAGCAGCCCCTACCAGGGGAGCATGAGGAAAGAGTTCTTTTATTATTATTATTATTATTATTATTATTATTATTATTCCTTTCTCCATTTTATTTCCCTGTGGGTATTCGGAGCATGCAGTGAAGCTGACTGCTGGCCCTGCCTCTGCACAGCAGAACTGGTGCAGTTCCTGTGTGTAAGGCAGCGTGCCAGTCGTGTGTACACACATGACTGGGGCGGGCGACATATGGAGATGAAGGATCCATCCCTCCTAGTCATCCCTCTACAAGGGTTTCAGGTCAGAGCTGTTATTGGGGTTTGGGGTTTTCTCATTGTTTCAGGGATGTCATTTTATGGAGACTTGAGTGGATCAGGAGGTTGACAGTATGCTAATAAATCTTCACTTATTTCACCAGCACAAATCTATTGCAAGTCGCTAGCAAGTGAACTGGGATTACATCTACTTCCCAAAGAAATATGGGGAGTAAAAATGCAGTTCAACCTTCATCATTCTGTTGACGTCTACTCACAGTGTGTGCAGGATACACTTCTGGGCATCCCTGCCTGAAGCCTGGTGCACTTTGCTTTGATTTTGTTTTAATTACTAAGGGAGAGTTTGTACCAGATTTTTCCACTTAGAGGCTGACATGCTGTCGCCACCACACAACCCTTGAAAACATCTGTTGGCCTTGGCCAAATAACCAACAGATTTGTCATTTTCCTTTTAAAGTTCAATCCAAAACTCATCTGCATGCCGGCAAAGTGCTTGCTGGTTTCCACTAAGCCTCGCTTATGCTGAATTGTAGCTGACATTGTGCCGAAGGGCATCCTTCCAGGATTGAAGTGGGAGCTCGTGTGCATGCCAATTCTCTGGGTTGATTTGGGCATCTATATAATCATCCTAACTTTCTTTTATTTTTGATCATTGGTATTTTATTTTGCTTTCTCAGATCCCATGCAGCCTGCCTCATGGCATAGCAGCAGCGCATTTGCAAAGTCAGATGCCATAGTCACATGTCTGCAGTTGTTCTAGACACTCGGGCTTACAGTAGGAATTGTGTCCTTTGCGTTAGAGATTGCAATCCTAGTTTTAACGCTGGAATTAACCTGGAGAGCAAATGTAACAGATAAATTCAGACAAGTTTGGTTTGAAATGATCAGCAATGTCCTTTGATATATTGGGTATCAGCAACTGAATCTGACTTTTTTCAGGGGGCAATGGGCACCAGTGGCACCACTTAAGATCAGGAAGAACTGCTGGGGCTCAGCACCTCTTGGTTCTGGAGTTGCCAAAAATGAGAGGACACTCTTGGAAGTCTAGGTCTTAGTTATTCAATGACCTAAAAAGGCACTGAGCAAACCAATCGCAGTCCCCAGGAATGTAACTATCTGCCTGCGTAGTTTGGCCAAATAACTTTTCTGCGAGTGAGTTGTTTGAAAACTATTCATTTCAATTTGGTATTTATGTTTAATTTCTGTTACAGTTGGTCAACCAAGTCTCCTCATAAGCTCTCTGATTGGTTGGCTGAATCCTAATGAAAAAGGAGAGCAAATTAAGGCACTTTTATTCTGCCCTTTCAATCACTCCTGCTAGAATGCATGGGATTTGGGGATCCAGGTGCATATTTAGCAGTTCCCACAAGCTGTCTGAACACCAAAAGCAACTAATATAACCCTATGAATTCTCCTGAAAAAAACACAGCACATTACTTATGAAAATACTCCCAAAAGGGGGGGGGGGTGTTATTTATGTATTTATTTTTGCAGGGGAAAGCAAGTGGGAGGGTACAGTGGCAGAAGTTAAACATTCATTTTGGTAAATACAATTCAAAACAGCTCTAGTAATATATATTACCTCTTAAAGTGTATTCCACTATTTATTTAAACTATGAGTCTGTGAATAAACTTTTTGGTTTCCTGTGGTGTCTGTGCAATGTCAGCAAATGGTGAGCAGATAAGGGCCTAATGTTACTAGTAAAAATATGTTTACATTACAGCCTGTTTGAAATCCCAGTGACCATTCCCATCCAAAGCAGATGGTTGCGGAGAGAACAGTCCTCCACGAAGTTATGTTAGCAGCATTTGACTGCTCGTGGAATGGGAGTCATTGGTATTTATGCACCTCTTGTTTCCCATGAGATAGATAACAATTAGTAAATTGTTGGCAGTCTTTCACTGATGAGGAGACTGAGGCCTCAAGTGGTGAAGTGACTTGCCCATGGTCATGGAATTGGTCATAGGACCAAAGGCCTCTTTCCTCTCTTATAAAGCGTTATAGAGGCCCTCATACCATGTTCTTCATGTACCCCTCTGTAGACAGAGTTGGATTAAGAACACATTGAGGGTATAAGCTGAAAATTCAAGGTCTGGATGCTACCCTGATGTGAATGGACTCTAAGTGGTATTACTCAGGCCTGAACTTGTTCCTCTGGGGCTGCCTGTTTAGCAGGGGGGGACATGCCCAGGAGAAGCATAGAGGATGGAGCATGCAGGTGCTGTGTCGCTTTGGAGGGAATAGAAAAGTAAAGGCTGTAGGAAAAAAGACTAAAAAAAAGTGATAGCAGAAGGGCAGAGAACAGGAGTCCTTTCAGAGTGCTCAGGACAGAGGATAAAAGCATTTCTTCTTGCATCCTGCCCCCATGGTCAAATCTGGGTCCAGAAATAGGCACATACTATGTTGCTTGATGTGTGGCCCTGGCAAGGTCCGTGCTGGTGCACGGTTCCCATATGAATGGGCTGGCCAATACGTGTCCTACGGTCTAAAAGTTTCCTCTGCATTTCAAACCTGGAGAGGGTCCAGAGGAGGCCACTCGTATGGGTGGGGGCCTCCGTGGCCAGCCCTATGAGGAGAGGCTGAGGGACCTGAATCTCTTCAGTCTCCGCAAGAGGAGACTGAGGGGGGATCTTGTGGCTGCCTACAACCTTATCAGGGGCCAGCAGCAGGGACTCGGGGAAAGTCTGTTCACCAGGGCCCCCCTTGGAGTCACCAGGAACA
>NW_017729008.1:30814536-30816068 GCF_001723915.1 Gavialis gangeticus
TCTTAGTGTCATCAGCAAATTTGAACAGGGTGCTTTTTACCCCCTTGTGCAAGTCGCTAATGAAGATGTTGAAGAGTGCAGGCCCGAGGACCGAGCCCTGGGGGACCCCACTGCCCACATCCCGCCAGGTCGAAAATGACCCGTCCAGCATCACTCTCTGGGTGCGGCCCTCCAGCCAGTTGGCAACCCATTTAACTGTGTGGGTGTCAACACCACAGTCCCCCAGTTTCTTAATGAGAATAGGGTGAGAGACAGCGTCAAAAGCCTACCGAAAGTCCAGGAAGACTATGTCCACTGCTACCCCTGCATCTAAGGATTTGGTGACCTGGTCGTAGAAGGCCACCAGGTTGGTCTGACAGGACCTGCCTCTAATGGACCCGTGTTGGTTGCCCCTGAGCATAATCTCCCCTGCTGGCCCCTCGTGGACATGTGCCAAGATAATTCTCTCAAAAAGCTTCCCGAGGATCGAGGTAAGACTAACTGGCCTGTAGTTTCCCGGGTCCTCCTTCCTCCCTTTTTTGGAAATGGAAACTACATTGGACCTCTTCCAGTCCTCTGGCACCACACCAGAGCACCACGAGCGCTCGTACAGCCGTGCCAGGGGTCCCGCTATGACCTCAGCTAATTCCCCCAGCACTCTGGGGTGGAGATCGTCCGGACCAGCTGAATTGAATACATCCAGTCCCTCCAGAAGTTCCCTGACTAGATCCTCCCTGACCCTTGACCTGGGTGCGCCTCATTTCAAATTGGCAGAACTTGCTGCTTTGAATTTATAGGTTCATTGTCAACTAGATTAATGTGAAATGCAAACGCAGCTGGCTCTTTGCTTTCCTTTCAGGTCTTAGCATTTCACGTTAATCTATTAAGCTATGGAATGTGAAGCTGGAGGAAATGGGGGATTAGGTGCGTGAGAGCGAGGGGTGGGTGAGAAAATCTAGCTAAATTCACAGCCAACTAGGGCACTTTTACACGTGCTCCGGAGGTGGGAGGGGAGCGCGTTAATTAGAGTGGCTCTGAGAGCTACTTTAATTTAGTGCTGCAGCATCTTGTATATCAGCATCCCTGTGCTTCAAAATGGAAGCAGGAGCACTTGAACTACAACTCATTCAGTTTTAGTGATACACGAGATGCGGAGGCTGGCTGTAGCATGGTAATTACCACACTTCAGCAGGCTCGATTAATCAAGTCTGCTCTGACGCGCTGTCATTTCAGCGCTTCGAAGCAGCCGCACAGCACATGTACAAGCACCCCTAGAGAGCAGGGGGCCTAAGTTAGATCTCACTCCTATTGGTGTGAATTAGTGAGGTCGGTTTGCCTAAATTTGATCTCATTGGAGTTGCTCCTGATTTGCCTCAGTGGGAGAGCAGTTGTTGCATCAGTGCATCGATGAAGTGTAGGGGGTGCACGCAGGTGCACATGCACCCCCGAGCATGGCTTTGCATCCCCTGTGAAAAGGCGCTGCTGACACTGACCCCCCCCCCCCCCCAAAGCACCACGGCCCCCACAGGGAGCCCCCCCGCTACCCCCCCCCC
>NW_017729008.1:30816290-30820784 GCF_001723915.1 Gavialis gangeticus
CGACCCCGGCCCCCCCCCCCACCCAATAGCACCATGGCCACCCATGGGAGCTCCCTGCTTACTGCCACCACTGCCTGCGGGAGCTTGCCATGCCCCCGCAGCCTCCGGGGCATGCAATGTTCATGCATCAGTGATTTCTTTACTACGATGGTGCCTAGGGTCCCCGTGGCCCATCACGCTAAACACAGCAGCCACAGGAGGGAGACTCCCTGCTCCAAGGTCTCTACAATTTGAATGGCAGCAACAGCTGCAGGGTGGGGCTGCGCACACAGGCAGCCTGGCCAGTGTGCTGGCAGCCGCTTCGGGGCTGGTCCCACAGTATGTTTGCATGCATTGTGTTGAAATGTCCATGACAGCGGCGTAAGTGGGATCAGTGTCAGGCACTGACATAATGCAGCAGCTTTGTGACTAAGGCTGCCTTTGCTCAAGGCCTGGTTTCCTAAGGTGCTGAAATGGGTGGGAATCGAGGGGGATCATGAAGCAGCAGGCCCTAGAGGCATTGCTTCCTCCTGTACTGTAAATAGGTCAGGCCTTGGGAGAGTGGCAGCTTGTATAGCTGAGCTTTGGGGAGGTAACTGTGATCTTCTCCAGCACTCTTGCACAGTAAATCAGCAGACTCTCTGCAGCTGCCCGCAAGATTTCTCCAACTTTATGGCTACATATTTATGCATTTATGAGACTGGAACGTCTTTCCTTAGAAGAAAACAACACAACAACAAACCCCCAGAGCTTGGGAATGGCATAATTAGCCCCAAAAGTTTCATCGAGCACACAAGGGCGCTCTGTCTTTTAAGCTTCTTGCTTAAATGGAGGATTCCAGATGGGGGCTCAGGAGGAGGGGAAAAGAAAGCGAACAAGTTAAAAATTCGTCCTTGCCAGAAAACTCATCTGAGCGGGAAATAAAATCAGTCTGTGAAAGAACAGTAAGCACAGTAAGGGTGCGCCTGACTGGCTGTTAACAGCGTCCCTGGAGAAAATCCAGGAGGTGTTCAATAAGTTCCTGACCTAGATGCATTAAAGTTCACGATGAATGTAACTTGCTTTTCCTCCTCCTTTTCCCCACCCCTATTGACTGCAACATCACTTGTTCTTCTAGACTAGGCAAGGCCACTGGTAGTTTAAGCCCCATAGTGCTACAGTTTGACTCCTCCATTGCTCAGCAGAACATTATTATCCCCCAGCCTCACCCCCAACAAAGCAGAAGTGTTAATATTAATAACATGCCATGAAAACACGTCATCATGATCATCTGTCACTTCCTCTTGGCATATACTGAACTGGTTGGTTTCCCCACTTTCAGATGGCCTACCTCACTTGCCGCCCTGCCAAAACACCCCATTTCTGCACAGAGCCTTGGGATCCACCCTTCTTAGTTGTCCATGGAGACTTTGGAAAGGGACTTGTGGGAGGTTTAGGGTCTTTCTGGGAGCAAGGTGAATGAGATCCCTCCAAACCTTTGGAGGAAGGGAGTAGACCTCCAGTGAGAGGTCTGAGTTTGTTGAACTTGATCCTTCATGCTAACCTGTAGGCTGGTTTGCTGCCTCCTTGTGTGAACCAACAAAATAATGTCAGTCTGGAGGGCTGTGTCCACGTTTGCAAACTCAAGCCTTGCAGGTTCCCAGGTGCCATGGGAAGCAGGTTCAAACTTCATTCTCTAAAAAGGACCCCCAACATCTCTTAAGTGGACTTCCAGGCCTGATGGAAAGGTATTACGTGGTCAAGTCTGGAGGCTGAGTTCCTTTGTAAGGTTCTTCCACAGTAGAAATACAGCCAGGTCTTCAGAAAAAAATAATTCTTCTGCAGCCTCAGTCTGCAAAAGTCACTTTTATGGGTGAATGGGTAAATCTGTCTCTCCATCTCTGTTCTCTTATTGGGAGTAGAAGCTGCCCACACAGGATTTGGATGGGGAGAATAGCCTTTTGCAGTATGAATTCCTGTCCACTGGTAAGTGGACTCGGGGACACCATTCAGTTTACATGGGCTGCCGGCCAAACAGCAGATGCTAATGGTTTTCTGTTGCTTCCAGCTGGATTTGAATTGGTGACAAATTTGAAAGGTCCTGCATCCTATTGCCAACTTCCTGAGCTGTCCAGGCCCCATTCCACATAGGATGAAACCTTTTGATTTCCAAAAGAAATGGCTAATTTCTCAAAATGAAGAATGCCCCATGCTCTGTGCTGTTTGTGATTTAAAACAAAATGAACAGCAAGAGAAGACGGTTACATCCCATGTACTGTGGAAGCCAGCTGCAAAGCCAGCTGCAAATCCTCCATCCAGTGAGAGTTCTTGGCTTAGCTCCTTTCTTTGTAGTGTTTCTTTATAAGCATAAGGGCAAAAAAGGTCATCCTGATTAACTGCATGGGGCAGAAATGGGGCAAGAAATGGATAATGCTGAACCCCCCCCCGAAAGGTCCAGAGGAATCCAGATTGACCACCAGTCTTGCCTTCTGAACCTAGGCTGTAGTCATCCCAGAAGGGGAATGGTGGGGTCTATTTCTGTGCCGTTCTTGAATGAATCAGAGCATTCTGGATTTCTTTTGAAGCCAGCGGGAAGTTTTGTAAGTAGCATTGTATGACTTGTTCTGTAGTGCTATTTTTTTTCCCCGCAACAAAGAAACACGTGCTAATTATATGATTCGCAACTGCTCCAAAACGGGAGGCTCTCATCAACTTCTTTTGCTTAATAACTTACAATGTCCATGGGGGAGGGGAGGAAGTGCCTTCTCCTTTCCTTCCTTCCTGTGAATGAAGCCTTCTGATGTGCCACAGTAGATAAGAGGCCCTCCATGGAGCGGGTGACCGTGTGGCATTGAGTAGGAACAACAGTGGAGCTGATTAGTGTCCTTAATGAGATCCTTCCCTGATTTTACTTGGGGCTGGATCTGAAATGTTGTGATGAATCATCTGCACTTTCACAGAAGTGCTCTTTGCTGTCCAGCGACGGTGTCCAACTGTTCTGAGAAAAACAGCTTGCACAGGAGCTTTCAGAAAAATCAAACATACTCAAAAGATCATTGTCTTGTGATGCACCAGAGGGGAGGAAAGGGCGAATAGGAGAGGGCTTCAGTTGACTATGGCTATCATGGTAGTTGAAGGAGCTCCCATAAGCTATGAGTACTCACCTCCACCATCGTATAGGAAGGGTACTGGCTCTTTGACTCTGACCTGTGTAAGAAGCTCTGGTCCAGTTATTTTTTAACAGCACTTCCAAGAGTTGCAGCCATATTACTTTACGGACTTAAAATAAAAGGATAATTTTGCTTCTCAATCCTGATTCTGACCCTCATTATTTAAAAAGGAAAAAAAATCCATCATTCCCTGTAAAATGCCTCAAGCATAGACTTAAGGCAGAGAAAAAAAATCTGTTTTTTCCAAGCCTTGACATTTCTGGGGTTTACTACTTCGCTGCTTCCTTTCTGTTTTGGAGATGTCCACTGACTGCATTTTGTCCACTCATCACTCAAAGCTGGCTCCTCGTACATTGTTCAAGCTGGCGGTAGGCCCCAGTCCGCAGGGAGAACGCCTGTCAAAGTCCGGTTGTGCAATCCTTCATCTCAAATGCGAGAAGTTATCCAGGGTCAAATTCCTTTCTGTTTGAACTTTCCTCTGCTCCCCAAGAGACGGAGTAACTTTTGTCAGACACCTGGCAAGACTTCCAAGATGTCTGCTACGTTTCTTAACTTGTAAACTCTGCTGCATTCAATAAATGTATAACCCCTATGGACGTTATGCCGTCAGAAGCGGTGACTGGCATCACGGTCGTGAGCTATTCCAGCGGATGCCGTCAACGGGCCTGGAATGTGGAGTTTATAGGAGCCACAAGCTGACAGTGCTTAACTTCCACGAGGTCTAAGTTCAAACCATTTGTGTCCAGAGACTTAAAGCATTTGTATGGTCACTTCCCTGCTAGTAAAACGATTGCTATCTTAATGAAGAAAAGGTGGCCTGCTGGTTTTTACCACGTCGCTACTTGGAACAGAACATTTTTCATAGCGAAGTCGGGATTCAGAGGGTCCATCAGGCAAAGGAGCCTGCTAAGGACATGGCTGGGGTTTAGGTTTGGTCTTTTTAAAACCTCAGGCAGCCAAGCAGAGGTTCTACAAAGCCAAAATGCAAACTGGGGAGGGGTTGGGTCTAAATGCCATTGTACCAGGTCAGTCATCACGGTATAGAGGTAGTAGATGGATAGCGCTGGCTTTGAACGGTTTCAAGACTTCATTGAGGAAATCCTTTCCAGCATGAATAGAAATAGAGGTCCTGAGAAGATCATTCTCAGGCATTCATCAGCTGAAATATCCCTTAATTGCCACCATTATATCATATCATAAATATTCCAGAAAGTCCTCAATCACCCTCTTTAAAAAATGATCCTTCATGTGAAACCCTGTAAGATCAAAAGAGAAACTATTTCTCTGGTGCCCTGCAACTTCTTCAAACCAAGAATTGGGGGGGGGGGGGGGGGGGGTTTTTTTTTTTTAACTCTCCATGTGTACC
>NW_017729008.1:30820914-30829519 GCF_001723915.1 Gavialis gangeticus
GGGGGGGGGGGGGGGATTTTTTTTTTTTAAACTCCAGTTGTTGCTCCTCAGAAAAATGCTGCACTAAAAAAAGTGCCACATTTTCATCATGTTTCTGTTTTGTCCCAAGATAATCAACTCTCGCCCACTATTCTTCTTCTTATGGTAAAAGCTAAACAGTAAATAAGCAGGAAGTCTTAACAGTCAGAAAAGAGCTAGGGCCAACAAATCCAACGGGAGGGTCCCTGACACCACCCCACAAGCATTTGGCATAGCAGACAGAATATATTTATAATGTAAGCCGCCCACGTCTCTCCCTAACTTCTGGTTCCAATTTTAGAAACATTAGCTTTTCCTAGGGGTTGTATTTTCCCACCATGTGCATATATGAGAGCTGAAATTTTTCCCCTCAGAAAATATACTTGTGTGTCAAAGGCCAATGGCCTAAAATTATCAGCCATTTAACAGCCTAAATATAGTGCAGAACCAAAATCTTGGGCTCCTGTTAGGGAGCCAATATAAACAGTAATCATTCGTGGTACTAAACGGGTTGACAGCTTGGGATCTTTTATTTATTAAATGGTTTTACTGTAGTGCCTAGAAGCCTCAATTAAGATTCAGATTGGGGCCTCATTGTCCTGGACACCACACAAAAACACAATGAGGAATAGCTCCTTGCCCAAGGAGCTTATCATCTAAAGACTGTTTTAAAACTCTTATTTCCCCTAGTGCACGGTTATTCCTAGGCCCTGAGTGACTGCAATGTAACTGCTCACCAATGAGGGCCTCATATGTTGGCCATCAGTAGGCTAGACATGCAAAGTATGGGAGAAGAAAGAGAGCTGAGGCAAAGTGAGTTGTCCAGAGTCATGTAGCAGGTCTGGGTCAGAGCTGGGAATGGAGCTCAGATCTCCTGAGCAGTTTTCACTGGATCACTCTGCCTCCCAAATGTGGAGATGGATGTGCAGGTCCTTACGCTCTGAAAGGCAAGGCAGGGTGGCACGTTGAAGACAGGCTCGTTCAGAATGACATGAGCTTTTGTGGGCTACAGCCTACTTTCAAATGCTATGAATGGACTGCACATTCATAGCATCTGATGGTGCATCATAGCATCTGATAAGCTTTTGTAGACTACAAAAGCTTATGCTTTTTTGAATGAATTACTCTTAAAGGTGCTGTCCTGCCCTACCTTCTGCCTGACTCCAGACGAACCTGGCTAACCACCTCTCTTTACTCTCTAGTATTTCTGTCTCTAAAGCCAGAGAATTTGTGACCATCACTGCCTAGAAAATGTCATGCTTGATGCCCCACTGAACTGATTTCTAGTGTCCCAAAGCCAAGGCTTAATGTGGTGGCAGTGAAAGAGTGAGATGTGGCAGAAAAGCTAAGGTTTCTGTTGCGACAAGGAAATGGCCCCTAAAATTTCTCACTGCTGTGCGTAATCCAGCCAGCAGGAACTTCTTGGTGCTCGCCAGGAAACCAGTCTCCTACTTCCAAAACCTCCAAGGCTCCTGCCTAGCAGAGGAGAAACTCCTTAGTTGCTACCAGTCGAAGGACTACACTGAACACCTGTGTAGTTCTGGGTCTGCCCGCTAGACAGCAATGTGTGAGGACACTTGGCCAGTCTACTACAATCCCTTCTTTTAAAAAATTAATAAACATAATTAAAATAGAGCAAGGATATGTCTCTCAGGAAGCAATTGCCAATAGAATTTGAAAGGTGACATGGTGATGGTAGTGGTAAAACATCACAACCTAGCCTGTTTGATTTAGGTTCTTATACAGTGGTCATCCCTGTGATACCCTGATATTCCTTAAGTAGCGTCACTCTCATGTGCATTGCTCTATCCAATCATCTCCGCTTCCCAATGGGAAAAATTGCATATGGATAATTTAAATTGTGTTCAAGTGTTACGTGTCTGTAAGCAGGCACCAGGTGAAGAAATGCACTTTACGTACAATGTAGTAATGGGCTTGTCCAGTTAATTAAATGATCTAGTCCATTGTGTTACACTTGCTCACTGTATTAAGGATGCCCTCTCAGGGACCGGTCCACAGAAGAGAGAAGACGGCCCCATGCTCCTACTTCCAGATAAAGTCCTACAGTGTTATCTCTGTGGGTTGTCGGGAGCTCTTCCACTGGTTTCAGTGCATTTCCATGTTGGCTCTCCACCTTGGTTCTTCACTTGAAGTGGTAGAGTGCAGCAGTCTTATGGAAGACTGTAGGTTCAAATCCTGTTTGGTGCTGTGTTGAGAAGGACACCATCCCGTAACATGCTAAGAGTTTCATAATCCCCAAATTCCCAAGGAATGGTAATGAGAGCATACGCCTTGACCTAAAAGACTCTGCTGTTGAGCTCTGCTCTCCCAGGAATGGCGCTCCAGTGATGAGCCTTCTGCAAAGAGCTCTGCTTCGCTCTCCCAGCCTTATAACAATAGAAACAATCTTAAACAATTCTTAAACTCAGGAGTGCTGAGCAAAATGTGAATGACCACATCCCTCAAGCCCCAGTTAAAATGGGTTTATGCAGAGGCTAAATGTGGAAGAGTTCATGGGTGAAACCCCAGCCCCACTGAAGTCAGGGCTGCAAATCCCATTGATTTCAGTACCCGACTCTGTCTGCACCAGGATCCGTTCACATCAGGAAAGATTGCTTAGATCAACAGGGGTTTGCAGGATAAGCCTAAATCTCTTTCCATTGCTTCACAGTTCTGTTTGAAGAGAGCACTGCCCATAAGAAACAAGCTCAGAGCCTCCTGCAGTCCCTAACTCCTCTTCTAATGAAATGCAGACTTTTTAGGGGCACTTCTACATATAACAAAATTTGCCCTTTCTTGCGTTCCAGCAGTGTTACTGTTTGCATTTCCAGGGTTCCCTAACGCTTTAGAAGTCTCCCTGGTGCCCTGAAGTAAAACTTACCTGGACGTAGTTTAGTTTGGGTCTAAGTTTGTGTCTAAAGTGTGTAGACCCCCTTCTGCTGCTGAAAGACCCTGATCCAAAGCCCATTAAAATCAATTGAAGAGCTCCTAATGATTCAGTGGGCCTCAGGTTGAGCCTAGTCCCATCATTTATTCATGCTGGGGATCTTACCCAACAAACTCTGATACAGGGGTATTCACTCTTAAAACTAACTCTACCTCTTTCATCAGCCAGGAGAGGATGGGAGAGAATTGAAACGTGATTATGGGAACTCAGTTGGGAATAGTCAACACCACCATGCTCCTGTGGATACTGCAGTCCTTGAGGTGGATGGGAGGTAATTTTTCCCATACCTGTTAGCTGGCAGTTTACCTCCCCACTTTTTATGTCACAAGCCACATTCTCAGTGGAACTAATTATATCCGAAGCAGTTCAAGAGACCCCACTCCTTTAATAAGGCTACCAACACCTGGCAGCTCCCTAGCGGTTAATTGCTGTTAATATGCTATATACAGAGTATTTCTCAATAGACTATTTCCTTGTGTGCATTTGAAAGTTTGCTGCATTCTAGGTAATTTGGGGTGCATCTATGAATGCGTCTGTGTGAATGCCTTCTGCATATGTTCCCCAAAGGGTTTCAAAGGAAAGATTGCCACAAAACCTCTCTGTTAACATCATGCATCTTTTCCCAAGACATCTTACCTGTGTGCACTTCAGCTTGTAAGTCTGGTATCTCTATCTATCCAACATTGCCTTTCTAATAATTAATGGACTTGGCAGGAGCAAGCTGTCGCAACACCACTCAACAGATTAGGCCAAGAAGTGAAAAATGTTATAATATTATAATATCCAATAGAAACAGTCAAGGAAACTTTAAGTGATTAAGCATGTTGGAACTTGGCCAGGATACCAGAGCAAACAGCCCACCTCCTCCTGTGTTAAGATACTAGTTCATGAAAGGCACTATTTAGTACATGCTGCATGATTAGGGTGGGGGTTTCTCTCTCTCTCAAATTCAGTTCCACATTTTTCCCTCTTATTTCCTGTTTTGTTCTCTTGGGGCTTTTTCCCCCCTGCACTCTGTCTGGGATTTTTCTCCTTTACCATCTGCTTTTTCCATGAATCACCGGCTGCGTCCTCTGTTCATAAGCAAATTTTATTTCTAACGTGTATGCGCTTCTAACTCCTCTGCTTCGGTATCCAAGTGCCGCTGCCTGAAGAGCAGTGTCACTTCATGCGTGCAGCGTGTCCTGTGCATGAACGACAGCCGACTGATTGAGTATTGTGCTTCAGCAGCTGTGTGACAAGGAACTGTGTATTTGGAGAAGGCGCCTATCTTAGTCACCGCAGGTTTAGTTTTGATTGTTCACCAAACAGTCTCCTTTTAGTATTATAATGCTGGAAGGTCTGCCTTTAAGAAAACCCAGGACAGGGAAAGGGCTTGCTTAAGTCTTTGTAAATGGTTCTGATTCTGCAATAGTATGAACAGCACTAGTTAAAGCTACATCAAGCAACGATATAATCAAAGGTAGACCTCTATCTTTTGACCTCTGCATGGACCTCAAATACCAGCCTAGCTGACATGCAGATGCTGCGGACTTTGTAGCACAATCCAACACAGTGAAATGCTGGACAAACTGCATTGGGACAGAAGGACATTAACAGTTTGTGGCCTAGGAAGGCAACAACGTCTGGTGGGAGCTGGACTGGACTTAAGAGTCTGTTTCCAGCTCCCACTTACATACTGGGTGACCTTGGCAAAGCACCTTTATTTCACTGTGCTGCTGTTTTCCCTCCCACACATGGTCTGTTTCGGCCAGGGGCTCTTCTGGCTTGTGCAGCACCCAGCGCAGCACCTCAAATTTCAGGAAAAGTCTTTGTGCTGCTGTAACATAGCTAACACATAGAAGATGTCCTAACGGCACAAAGCACCGTTATCCTGCATTCACTATCAGGTGAACTGTTTAGTCCAGGGGTGGCCAACCTGAGCCTGAGAAGGAGCCAGAATTTAGCAATGTACGTTGCCAAAGCGCCACAGTAACATGTAATATGCGAGCCGTGACGTGACGTGACGTGACCAATGTTCCTTCTAAGGAGCAGCGGTCCGTGAGCGCGCTGCCTCGGTCCATGAGCATGCCACCTGAGTCCAGCATGGGACACTTACTGAAGGGAGCTGGGGCCAGATGCTGGGGGCTGGAGGCTGGAGCTGGGAGCCATGGGCTGGGGCCAGGGGCTGGAGCCAGAGGTCAGTAGCTGGGGCTGGGGGCCAGGGCCAGGAACCAGGGGCCAGGGGCTGGAGCCAGTGGCTAGAGCTGGGAGCCAGGGCCAGGGGCTGGAGCCAGAGCCTGGCACAGGCTCCCTGGCTCCGGGGAAGTGCTCTGCTCCCCCGCATCAGGGCCAGGGAGCAGAGCACTTCCCCGGAGCCAGCGGAGCCCGCGCCAGTCTCCATCCCTGCCTTGCCTCACCTCGGGGAGGAGCCGCTGCCTGCCCCAGTGAGGCTCCACCAGCTCCGGGACACTGCTCCGCTCCCCAGCCCTGACACCATGTGCCTTCTTGCTCCCGGAGGCCACGTCCCGGAGCGGAGCAGTGTCCCAGAGCTGGCGGAGCCTCACTGGGGCAGGCAGCGGCTCCTCCTTGAGGTGAGGCGAGGCTGGGGTGGGAGGCTGGCGCGGGCTCTGCCAGCTCCAGGGAAGTGCTCCACTCCCTGGCCCTGATGCGGGGGAGCAGAGCACTTCCCCAGAGCCGGCGGTGCCTGTGCCAGACTCCGGCTCCAGCCTCTCCTGGTGCGCGGCCTTGAAAAGGCTGTGTGCAGCCACACTTTTAGTTGTGCGTGGCCAAGCACGTGCGCACCTTAGAGGGAACCTTGGACGTGACGTGACAGCTATGTGTGATTGTGCAAAGATTCAAGGAGATACATATTAACTTCTGAGCCGCATGCGGCTCCCGAGCCTCCAGTTGGCCACCCCAGTATAGTCTATGGCAGTGATTCTCAACCCATTTGCCGTAGTGTACCACACCTGAAACTCTCAATGTGTTACTGTGGGCCACACCCAACAGCTGAGGGGTCCCCCAGCTGCCAGGGCTACAGGGCCAGGGCTCACAGCCCCCTGCCCCCCAAACAGTGCCCAAGCCCCAGCTGCTGCCCATGGGAGGAGGTGGTTTTTGCAGCTGGAGTGGAGTGTGGAGCCCGGCTCCCCTGTGGGTGGCACAGCTGGAGCAGAGCCCATGGGGGGAGGATGCAGGCTGCCCTCTGTGGGCTTGAGGCTCCCCTCCCTGCTGCCTCCCCTTGGGGACTCTGAGGCCCAGCGGGAGAGACCCACCACTGGCAGGTGGGGAGGCTCAGTGCCACTGCCAGGAGCCCTGTGCTAGCTGCACTGCCATAGCAAGGCACCCCCTGCCCACCCAGCAGCACTGATGGTGCGGAGTTGTGCCCCCACAGCTGCTGAGCAGGCAGGGAGCACCCTGCCACAGCAGCATGGCCCAGCAGCAGCACCAAGCCTCCCCACCCCATCCTGCTGTGGAGGCTCCCAGAGGGAGGGCAGAAAGGCGGGGAGCCCTGAGCCCACAGTGGGCAATGCACATCTGCCCCCTCCATATGCACAAATTTGAGGGGCACATGCCCCCCCCCACCCATGCCTCCCTCCCCAGGGGTACGCACAGTGGTAAGGAGCTTGCCCTGCTACTGCCTCCCAGATGACCTGCCTGTGCCTCCATCCCACTCCCTGGCCAGGCCCCGCAGCTGGACATTCCCACCCTGGGCCCAGGTCCCATGCACTCCCTCGCTGCATACTCCCTCCCTCACCGTAAGGGCCTCAATCTGCCCCCCTCCTTAATAGATTTACCCGGACGGAGCTGTAGAAGCTGCTCTCCATGCTTGCATATGTGCATGTGGCACCCCCCGCCTCCAGTCACCCTCCTCCCGCTCCTACCAGCCCCAGACAACCCCATGCAGGCTGGAACTCTGCCGGTTCCTGCGTTTTTCTCCCTGACTGTAACAATAAACAGGCTGCAATATTTACCTTTTCTTTTTTCTAATGGGGTGTCACATGGGCCGCAGCAGTGTGCTGACTGGGCTGCATGCAGCCCACAGCCCCTGGGTTGAGAACCACTGGTATATGGCTTAGTTTGTGCTCTGGGGTTGCAGGCAGTGCTGCAAGGGTCAAGCCCCCTGATGCAGATGCAGCTCTGGAAAGAGGTTTTCATCGTTTCATAGTTCATAGTTTCTAGGGTCGGAAGGGACCTGAGTAGATCATCTAGTCTGACCCCCTGCCATGGCCTTTTTTTCTGCCACTAGAGTTAAATCACCTCCCTAAAAAGGCAAAAGCTGAGGGCTTCTTCCTAAGGGCAGAAGGCAGGGCAGAGTAGCACCTTCAAGGCTGGTTGGTTCAGAAAGGCAAAAGCTTTCATAGGTGACAATTATCTGAAGAAGTAGGCCTTGACTGCTCCAGTTTTTCAAGTTGTGTGTGTACTTCATACCTCACTGAATCTGGGGCTAGCTTCTCTCTCAAGAAGCAGACTGTCCGATTATCTAAACGCACTAATCATTTTCATTAACGAGCTCAATAAGAAGTGAAGAATTAGATTAAGGGATATATCTAGAACGTGAAGATGTATTGCACAGTACCACCTAGTGACAGAGCATAGCTATATAGGATGGGCAACTCTGCCATAAGAAGGCATTAGCAAAATATTGCAAGCATTTGCCATGCAGTATGAAGCCTAGTTCCCAGCTGTATCACGTGTAAGTACTGTGCTTGGTTAGAGAAAGAACAATATAATCTGACAGGTTCTGGCTCCTTCTCCGTTTTGTATTTTTCTTTTTGGACAACAGCTCGAGTCGAGAGTTTTATCTTTCAAGTTCTGCCCAAGTAGACAGGCTGCCTAATCATGGGTGGGTTTCTGCAACATTTATTTTATTATTACACAGAGCATACAGGTTGTATTCTATGCAAACCAGCCCTTGAGTCATACGCTTTGGAATTTCTCGGTGCATTATGCAGAAAGAAAAGGGGGAAAATACAAGGTCCAATGAGTAATATAGCCTCCGAGGGCATCTGAAATGAAAAGAAATGCCACGGGCATATTCCATTTGTACTAATGATGTCAAAGTGCATTCTGATGGGGCTCTGTTCAAGTGAAGACTTGTAACCTTTTCCACTAATTTCTTTCCAAAGAATTGCCTATTGAAGACTAAACTGCTTTTTTTTTCATAAGCCCTGGAAGCTATGTGTGTATCTTTTGTCCTTTATTATTATTACTCTTCTTTCTCGTTTTAAGTCAGAGTGGTTACTATATAAAAGATTGACTTTCACCATGGGAATCTTGCATGGGCGTGTGAGATTCAGACGGGATTCCTACCCCATTCACTGGGGCAAAAGTGAGAGCAAATGAAGTATTTAAACTAAGAAAGGAGATGTAACCTATGCCTATTCTGGCACACAGATTTGCATACAACACTTCAGAGTTTGGGCAGCTGACCGTGATTGTGTCCTTTGAATAGGGTTCCTATATGCCTAACAGCCACCTCCCTGCTGGGCCCCCGTCGGGCCCCGGGGGAGGCACACCTGGGCCAAGGGTTAGTGAGGATTTAGTTAGGGAGCTTCTGGAGGGGCTGGACGTATTCAAGTCAGCCGGTCCGGATGATCCCCACCCTAGAGTTCTAAAGGAACTGGCCAAGGTCATTGCAAGTTCCCTGGCATGGCTTTA
>NW_017729008.1:30830057-30834731 GCF_001723915.1 Gavialis gangeticus
GGTTTTTAAGAGGAGGTTGGATGACCACCTTATTGGGGTCATTTGACCCCAGTGTTCTTCCTGCCATGGCAGGGGGGCGGACTAGATGATCTGCTCAGGTCCCTTCCGACCCTAGAAACTATGAAACTATGCCACTGTGGCAACCCCTTGTGCTGGAGCTGAGAAGACCCCTAGTTTGGTTGTGTGGGAGAGTCAGTAGAAATGACTGAGCATCATCCTACTGGCTGACATCATGGTGAGACCTTGGTGTATGCAGAGGTCACAAGAGATCTGGATTGCTTTATAGACTCATAGAAAAGTAGGGCCAAGAGGGGACCTCCAGAGGTCATCAAGTCCAACCCCGTCATCTCTATCCAAACCATCCCCTACAAGTCCTTGTGTAACCTTTTTCTAAAACTACAGAAGCAACCCTTTTGCACAGCCACAAAGCATTTTGCACAAAGGCACCAAAAGCACCCTGATCTGTCACAGGTAAAGCAGGGCAATGAAGGCTGCCAATATCCCACTTCTGCAAGGGCTGTTAAAATAGACTCAACAGATGCAAGAAAGAGTGCCATGCCCCCTGCTACAGAGAGAGGCAAAAAACCCCACAGTCTGTACTATTTGATCATGGGGTAAAATTCCTTTCTGATCCTAAATGTGTTGATTTCTCTGACCCTGAGTGGAGGGGCAAAATCCCCTAATCAGCAACCTCCTGGTTTTAGTTATGCCAGCTATAAGTATCCCTAATATATAACAAGTTTTCTCTTAGCAAGAAAAATGTTCCAGTGCAATGGTCTTTACCGACACAAGGTAGGAGGCAGCCGTTGCCTGCATAAGCTTTGCATATAAATGGACACGACTGACCAAAACTGGCTAATGAAGTAGCACAAAAAAGTAAAGCAATTTGGGCAGGGTCACACAGCAGCTCCAATCGCAAAATTGGGAATCAAACTCCCATCTCCTGAGTCCCCGCCTGTTCTCCGATTACTAGATTACAGCCTCCTGCAGCTTTCCTTACCTTCCTGCTCTATGACACAATGCAGCAACCATCTGCATTGCTAGTTTCAGTATAAAGCCATATTTAATTTGTACTTTAGTAGGAATAGTGAACAGATTCCCTTTGCTACCAAACACCTGGCCAGTACCTCAGACATTCCCATTCAACTTGCAGAGCTCACCCCAATGGGTGTACATCAGCATGATGCCCTTGACTCCAGTAGAGCTATCCCTCTGGACAACTACTAGGGGATCCAACTCCAGCTGCAGTATGCTTCCTGACTGCCCTTCCTGAATGCCCTTCTTCCACTAAAGCTACTGATTTTCTCTTTTTTTAAAAAAAAAAAAAGCATATCCAGCATAATTTTGGTCACATCTTTGTCTCTGGTGCTGCCTCTGATCTACAGTGAATACCTGTCCATGAGATGTTCATGCAGCTGAGCAAACACAGCTTAACTCAAGAAGACTGCCACAATGAGAAACTCTAAAGGCCAGCTATTCAGAGTGGGCACAATGCTATGTGTGGAGGGTGTGCCCTTCTCTCCCATGGGGAAAGTACAACTTGAATAGTGCATAACAAAGGATTTCCTCACACCGGACATTGAAGTTTTGTCACTGGGCAAGCCTTCACACTTTGTTGTTGCTCAAAAGAGCCTCCTCTTATATATATATTTTCTGTTATACTGCCAGATCTCACGGCTTTGCCATGACAATTGGTATCTCTCCAGCCAAGTCTCGCTGAAGAGAGTCTCTCTAGGGACCCCATCAACCATAGAAAAAGCTAATTTCTTTTGAGAGATTGTGTGTGCGCGAGTGCATGTGTGTGTGTGTGTGTGTGTGTGTGTGTGTGTGTGTGTGTGTCTTTATTGTGATTTTCCCGTGCAGGCTGGATTCCTTGGTTCTTTCTGCTGCTTTTACACCATCTTCACTCCAGGGACTTCAGTGGACTTGCTCCTAATTGGGCACATCTACACATGCAATTAATCATAAAATCATAGAAATTTAGGGCTGGAAGAGACCTTGAAAAATCACTGAGTCCAGCCCTCTTGCTCTGGACAGCAATACTGCTGAGATCAAATGATCTCAGCAAGGTGTCTGTCCAGTCTCCTCTTGAAGACTTCCAAGGTTGGGGATGGTGCCACCTCCTTGGGAAGTCGATGCCAGGTTCTGGTCACCCTTACCATAAAGAAGTTCTGCCTTACATCCAACCTGAAACCGTCCTCTAACAGTTTATGGCCATTGCTCCTGGTCCTCCCCTGGGGTGCCCAAGTGAACAGTTTTTCTCCCAGCTCCCAATATTCACCCCTTACATACTTACTGCACTTGAATAAACTACATAGCTTAGTGTTTCAGAGCTTTTTGCTCCCGAGTATGCCTTTTAAATGTATGTCTGAGAGCAAAAATCTCTGGAGTATATTGCTCTGGAGTTTACTCATGCGCAGCACATGTAGCCTGGCTGGCAGCAGCCCAGAGCTGCTCTGACCAGGCTCAAAGGTCTTGACTGAAGGGGCCGGTTGGGGCATGAGGGTGCTTCAGCACGGGGCTAGCCAGAAAGCAGTCCCCACACTAAAGCACCTTCATGCCCCAGCTAGCCAGGCAGTATTTACACACGCACTGCTGCACACAAAAAAAACTCTGGAGCAGGCTAGTACTTGTAAATACAAATACTAACCTGCTCTGAAGTAAATACCAATACTAGCCTATGCTGCAGTTTCTTAGTTTTTTGCGCCCTAATAGGGAGCACGTGTGTAGACACAAAGACATTTTGGAGCTCATTAGGCAGTAAACTTCTTGTGTAGATACGCCCATTTATACTAAAGAAAGTGTGAGGAGAATCAGCTGCCCCCAGGTTGGGGAATTAGACAGTGAAGGAGATGGGTAAAGTGACAAGTAGGTGAAGAAAGCACCTCACTGTCCCTTTACTGGTATAATGCTACACTCCCCCACGCCCCTGGCATGTGCATAGACAGGTGGCTTAAAGTTACAATGTTGTACGCCCGGCTGCTAACGTTTCCTAGTAGACTTCTCTTTTCTGGACTTTGGGGTGCAAGTTGCACCAATGTCAAAACTGGAAAGGATTGGGCAAAGATGGCTTTGGTTTGACCTTTGTACTCCTGAACTTTCCCTCCCAAGCATTTGAGTGCCCCTTTCTCAGGGCAGAGGAAATCAGGGCTAGGAAGAGAGGAAAAAAACTAACCTCCACAGAGAGCTTAGGCTGCGCTCTCCAGGCTGCTGTTAATTAAGTTAAAAATGAAGGGAGCCCTCAGGGAGGGGGTGAGTTTGGACCAGATCCAAGCTGTGGGCACCGTGCTCAGAGCAGAGTGGAAATGCCACCTGCCTACTGCCTCGTTAGCAGACAGATCCGAGGAAACCAAAGTCAATTTATAGAAAGGATGGAGAGATTGACTTTGAGGGAAAGATTTAAGATTAAATGTTGCTCTCAGTTGCACCAATGTGATTACAAGGTAGTGATGTTTGAAGGGTATAAACCATCCCAGAAGATGAGGAATTATTTAGCCTGATACTAAGAGGTATACCTAGATGAGCAGCTTCAAAGTGAGATCAGTTAGACTGGGGAAGCCTCGTGCTCTGAGATAGTTGGCATTAGACCAGACAAATGGCTGGGAAAGATATTGTAGTTAATAATCCTACGTGGGGGTCTTTCCAGCCTCTAATTTCGGTTTCAGTCTTGTGGATGGTTCTGCCTAGATTGCACTGCAGTTCCACTCTTTGCAAAGCACCTACAGGCTGCTGGGCTTATTAACACAAGTAAATAAAGAGCTGACGCTGTCTGCTTTACAGTGATTATCTCCAAAAGTTAAGGAGACGGAGATAAAGTGGTTACAACACAAACCAACTTTCATCAGTTGCCATTGCTTGCCGACAGTTTTGGCTAGTGTCAACGCATGTAGTAGCTCCATTGATGTCACGAGCTGAGGATCCGGCCCTGCCCTTTGTAAAGCAGTATTATGTCCCCAGTTATGGCCTAATTGGGTGTGTGTGTGAGAATCAGGTGAACGTAATGGGGCAGATTCTCAAAGCAGGAGCTGTGCAGAGATTTTCTGACCGAGCATCTGGTCCAGCACGTAGCTGAACTATGAGTGGTAGTCACAGCATATTGATGGCTTTTTTTTGAACTTGTGATTCTCGCAGCCTGCTGATCCACTGGTGGCAAGGAGGAGGTTAGTGAAGGAGGCAGCTGGCATGTAGGCACTAAGGCAACTAGTACTGGGGCCCTCAAAAGCTTTAAGCTTCAGTCTCTCTAAACTGAGTTGAAGAACCAAGTCACTAACCCAGGGGTGGAAGAAATGTGACTCTCATTCTCGCCTGATTGCCAGGTGTTTAACATGCCCAGATTTCTATTGGGCTGGAGTGCCAAGTCTGCATTTTTCTGTGGCAAAGAACATCTGTTTCTGTGTGCTCAGAAGCATTTCAAGGAAATGCTCGTCGGTACCCATGTGATGCTAACTGCAGTGCAGTTTACCCATGGATAATACACCACTGTGAAGGTGAAGATATGAGGTCCTACCTTCCCCTTCTACTTCATAATTAATTTGCCATTATTCCAGCTCCCCACCACTGCGTCCCCCACGTTACTGACTCCTGATAATTGGTCACTACCAGATAATTCCCAATTCTTCCCTGTGCAATGGCAAATAAATCATAGTTTATTTTATCACAACTTGGAAAAGGACT
>NW_017729008.1:30839731-30866599 GCF_001723915.1 Gavialis gangeticus
CTCAGAAGCATTTCAAGGAAATGCTCGTCGGTACCCATGTGATGCTAACTGCAGTGCAGTTTACCCATGGATAATACACCACTGTGAAGGTGAAGATATGAGGTCCTACCTTCCCCTTCTACTTCATAATTAATTTGCCATTATTCCAGCTCCCCACCACTGCGTCCCCCACGTTACTGACTCCTGATAATTGGTCACTACCAGATAATTCCCAATTCTTCCCTGTGCAATGGCAAATAAATCATAGTTTATTTTATCACAACTTGGAAAAGGATTGATGCGGTGGGCTGTAACAGGTTCGTCTCTTTTATGGACAAGGCGCACTTATTGCAATTGCCTGGTTTGTATTATGTTGAATGCGTGATTCTAATCTCCTTTAAATAAGTGTAAATCAGGAGAATTTCTTATGGAGTCAGGGGAGATGAAAAACTGGTGTGGGATCAGAGTAAAGCCCTTCAGTTTTACAAATGCTTTATGCTAGGCAGCCAGTGGCTGAAATACCTGGAGGAGCTGTGCATCATCCCATGACGGGTATTTGGTGATCAAACCTGAACTGACAGGAGCTGCAGTGCTGTTCCTATAAAAGAGAGCAAAACCCTCGGAGGTGGCTGTTAGAGGTAGGTGAGGTCTGAAATTCCTGCTGCGGGTAACATGTTTTCCTTACAATCTGAAATGAAGTCCCTAAATTCGTAGAGGGGGGGACAGGAATAAATTATTTTGGAACAACTGAAAGGTGTTTACGGATTTAAAAAGTAACTGTGCCAAGTTATAGCATGTGGTACAACGTGTTTTTCAAAATCCCAACCCCAAAAGTTGTCTTGAAATAAAAAAAAATCCAAATTTTTCATTCCCCCTCAAAAAGCAATGTCGAAAAACAGGATAGTTGAAGAAGAGTAGGGCTTCTCTCCCCCAACACCCTTTTTTGCATTCTCATACCAAATTTTGGCAAAACTGATATTCTGATTTTGACAGAGCTAAGAGAAATAGAGCTGAATTTTTTCTGACTTGCTCTAATGCTGCCTCCTCTCATCCACTGACCATATGAGCAACATTAAATGCAACTGTTGATCAGGGAAAGGATAACATGGAGCTGACTTTTACTGCCATGATGAGCTTATTAAAAATATAGGCTCATAAAAAAATCCATACAGGTGGATTAGACTAGATTTATGGAAAGTTGCTTATCCATCCCCATGTGGGAGTTTGTCCTTTACAACAGCTGAGCATCTCATTCTTTAAAGTGACACCATAATGTCAAAGAGGTGAGATAGGACTGGGGGCTTCACCAATTTCGAATCCCTCGCTTTTGTGTCTCTGTGAAATGAGGGGAAAAGAAAGATCGGCTAAGATTCAGGCCAGCTGGATTCAACCTTTGGCTCTGTCACAGGCTTCCTGTGTGACTTCAGTGATTTGGATGATGGGATCAAATGCACACTTAGCAAATTTGCAGATGACACCAAGTTGGGTGGAGTTGCAGATGCTGTGGAGGGCAAGGCGAGGAGACTGGAGAAATGGTCCACAATCAATCAGATGAGATTCAGCAAGGACAAGTGTAAGTCCTGCACTTGGTATGAAATAACTGGGTGCACAAATACAGGCTGGGGAATGACTGCCTCGGCTGCAGTACTGCAGAGAAGGACGTGGGGGTAATAGGCACATAAACTGAGTATGAGCCAAGTTTGCTCTGGTTGCAAAAAAGGGCCATGGTGTACTGGGTGATATTAGCAGGAGAGCCACTTGCAAATCAAGACAAGTGATTCTGGAAATGTAGCAGTGTGGCCAGGCACACGGGGCAAAGCGCAAGTGGAGATTTCCTATTCGCCATCATTAATGCAATCAGTCACCAAATACCTGTAGGGCAATTACAGAGAGGATGGAGATGGGGTTTTGTCTGTGGCTGTAGGGGACAGGGCTAGGAGCAATACCTCAAGCTTCAGCAAGGAAAATTTAGACTGGAGCTTAGGAGGCGCTTTCGGACTCTGCTGGTGGTCAAGCGTTGGAACAGGCTGCCTAGAGACGTTGTGAAATCTCCATCCCTGGAAGTTGTCAAGAGCAGGTTAGACACACACTTGGCTGGGAGGGTTCGGTGGAGGATGATTCTGCCTCGCGCGGGGGCTGGACCAGATGTCCTCCTGAAGTTACTTCCAACCTGGCTTTCCTTTGACTTAAGCCTCTCTGTGCCTCAGTTCCCTACCTCGAAGTGCAGAGTAGAGATTCGTCTTAGACTTCACCGGGCGTTGCGATTGTAAAAATCTGAATGGCTTCGGGGCACGCGTTGCTATGGCGATGGGAGCCAAATAAGACTCTAACGAGAGACATCAGAGCCTTGCGTTACTAAGGAAATAATCTGTAATGAGACGAGGGGTGCGATGACGCCAGTGCTTGTTCGTGGCCATTGTGAAATAATTGTCGAGATGGACCTGAGCTGGGCGCTTGCGAGCTAATGAGGGTGAGCTCTGCCCTCTCTCTTGATGCACCGGGCTGCCGAGTGCTGCACTGCACGTGATGCAGCGCTTCAAAGGGAGGTTCCCGTTCACTTATGCTGCATCTGCCAAACGTGTCCTTCCAGGCTTGCATCCGTGCTCTGTAAAATGCAGCGAACTTCTCAAATGTCTCTTATGCCCCAAAATAAGGCTGGGACATGCGATCTGTCAGGGGTGCCCCCTGAGCCGCCACAGTTACCCGTCTCTTTGTGAGGGTCCCGGGTGGACGGAGGCGGGACGCCTGTAACCCGAGTGTCGGGGAAGTCTTGGGGAGGGAGAGCAGGCAAGAGAGCCCGGCTGGAAGTCTTCCAGGCTGTTAATTGTTCCATGTGGAAAGTGAACTGACTGAGCAAATTGTGAAGCATGAGGGCTGTCATCACTGGAAGGGGATTCACATTGGGGATGTCAAGCCGTACCTGCTTCCCCTCACTCATTTATTTATTTGGCTGTGTGCTGTCGCTGAAAATAATTTGTAGCTTTCCTCCCAGCCGCTTCTCTCCCCCTCTTTCAATAATGATAATAATCAAGTAAAACAGCCTGATGCTTTGCTCTGTTAGACCACTGTGAGGCTGGCAGGACTTGTGACGCTTGCATAGCGGACTGGTGAATAGGACCCAAAGGGGTTTGGAGCCGGCCCTCTGGATCTGATCCAGAGCCCTGCGCAAGCAGGAGGAGGTGTGGAGGTGGAGGTGAGGCCTCCCATTGATCTTGTGGGTTTGGGATCAGTCCCAAAGGGAAAATTGCAAGCTGCATTCTGGACCTGAGCCACTAATACATTACTTCAGTTTTACATCAATACAGCCCCACTGAAATCAATGCGGTTACAGTACTATAATATAGCCACAAGTCCAAGACCCCTTACCTCTGTTATACTGATGTTCATCCAGTGTTGCTGAGATTACTCGGGGCTTCCCTAGACATCCTCCAGCTCACCCAAGATCAGCACCTGGGTAGTGACATGATCCTGATGTCACAGCATCCATTGAAGCTGATGGAAAATAAGAGAGATCGGGATCCCATGGCCAGATTCTCCTCTCTGGCCAACCTAATTCCATTGAAACCAACAGAGTAACTCCCAATTTGAACCAGTCTCTAATGCACAAGCTGCTTTCTTTCATATGTATCAAAACATCCTGAATTTGAGCCCCTGGGTAGTACCAGACAGGAAACCTTTTCCCCTTGTTGCCTCCTGCTTTTCATTATTCTCTTACATTTAGCAATGGCAAGAATGTAGGGAAAGACTCACAGAAAACAATCAGTTACGGTCAAGCCAGTCCAGTTGTCTCATAAAGATCAGACCCAATTAAATTGGGATTGAATATAATACACAGCACCTCAGTAATGCTTTGAACAGCTCCCCCATGCAGCCATCAACTCCCACTGTTTTCTGGGATCATGCATACATGCAAGGGATATCACATCCTCCAGATGTTAAAATATACATGAAAAATGTGTCTATAAAACAAGAAACCGTCGCCCCGCAGAAACCTTTGTTGCTGATTGATAAGTGCATGTTCACTGGGGTGATTCGTTAAGCCGTTCCTTGTTGCGCCAAGAAGTGTATTTCCTTTCCAAGAGGAAAAGGTTCCAATTCAAATAGTTGAACAAAAGCAGCAGATTTCTCATTGACTGGGACTCAGTTTGCTGGCATTTGACCACAAAACCAGGCCAAGCAAGGTCATGTGGTCAGTCCGTCGTTATATGGGCATGGTGGGGCGGGGATGCATGTTTAATTCAGAAGGAATGGCTAGAGCCGTAACAATGGGTCATATTCTGCCAAGAGCATGGCTAGCAACCAATCTCTGACTGATTTGCACCAGTATAACCAGTGGACAGTGGAATTGAACCTTATGGATCTGACAGGTATATCTAAGAAGCCAACTCTTAATTGGGAGTATTTTGCATTTCGATGCTAAAGGGCTGAATCAAAGTCTGCCAAATTCAGGGCTAGTCTTTCATTCCCACTGACTGTTCTGGGGATAATTATAAACCTCCAGCCACTATAGTACGGCCCCTTGTTAAAATAAATATATAAATATAATTGAAAGAAAAATAGAAATGTTCCATATCCTGACACGTTTTCAAAAATTTTTTGACAGCATCCCTAATGCCAGAAGTATCCTATGGCAATGAGACCGAACGTTATAGTAACCAACTGTCTCGTAAGCTGTAATGTTTGAGCCATTACTGTAGATGAGTATCATTTTTTATAACGGATGCTTTCAAATTATTTGCTTTAAAGGCACTAAACAAGGGCAAACAATTTGGATATTGAGGGTTTGCAAAGGGAAATGGTTCTGCTTGGTGTATTGTTTGGGGAGAAAAAAGAGAGCGCATAATAACAGAACTGAGGGATCTTACCCTGAGCCTTGCTTTGCTCTTGCCCAGAGCGGTAGGCTGTGCTGCTATCAACCCCCCTGACAAGCAAGCAGAGAGGTGGGTAATTTTCTCATTCTCATCATGCAGTGTCTCTCTTAGCATGCAAGCCCCAAGCCCTAGGCTTTTTTTTTTCTTATTTTTGCATGTAAGTCAGACAGTCCTTTAACAGGAGGTGGCATCTCAAAGCAGGTCTTGCTAATGACATTTGTATGAGGCAAATATTATACTGGTTACTGTTCTTCCAAAGCCCTCTTCTGTGCATGATATCAGTCCACATGCTCTCACATTTTCCAAGAGAAAGCAAATGAGTGTAACGCCCCATCTCCTTGCACCACCATTTGGTCAGTGAAACAGGAACTAGGGCTGTCGAGTTGGTGTTGGGGATGGCATACATATAAGAAGCCCGGGCTGTGAACAGAGTGGACTCTGCACAAGTTTTTTACAGCTCCGTGATGTCCTGCAGTCCCATGACAGCAGCATCCTAAGGCCTCAGTGGCTCATGCTGCCAGTGGCTGGCTCTCCTGTGTGATACCTTTGTGACTCGGCAGAGAGGCAGTCAGCTCTGCCAATATAGCCGGCAGAGGGCTGTGCAGTGTTCAGTACAAAGCACGCATGGATCCTTCTCCTCTGCATGCTTCTCTCTCTCTAATCCAGGGCCCTCCTCCCCTTTTTATCAGAGAGGCGAGTGAGTCACGTCTCCTTTCTCTGCGTGCAAGGGTTTGAGCTCTTGTGGCTTCCGGCATTAGATGATGCAGTTCTGGATAAAGTGCAGGGTTGCAGTCCTGTAGCGGGACTGTGCTGTGCTGGTGCTATAGTGAACTTGCCTTGAATAGACAGTGATGCAGAGAAGCAAGGCCCTTTCATTCACCCCGCATGAATGCTGAACTCTCATTCCCTGTGATTGTGTCTTGAGCACTTTGACCCCAGCAATGCCCCCCTCCCCAGAGATGCCATGCCACAGTCTAACTTGCCCCGTGGCCACAAGTTGTTAGCCCAGTTTCTGGACTCAAATTCTTCAAGGCAGAACTGTCAGAGGTGCCCAGGAGCCTGCATCATCTTAGCACTGCTTTAGCATTATGTTGGGACTGTGCAGGAATCCTTTAAGGGAGGGGATGAAGAGAGAACTCTGCACATCCATGAAGCTATGCAGGGCACTTCTACTTCAGCCAAGTAGTGGCACAGCCAATGTGGCAGACAGACCCAGGGCAGAGGCAAGCCATTTGCATCTGCAGTGGCCTGCAACCCTTTCCAAGTGAATCAGGGCAGCGTGGTTGTAATTCTAGTACACAGAACCAGGGGCCTCATCCGCTGTCTGAACAGCAGGACAAGAGTTGATGAGTGTCCCTGTGGTTCATAGATTCATAGACATTAGGACTGGAAGGGACCTCGGAAGATCATCAAGTCCAGGCCCCTGCCCAAAGGGCAGGAAGTCAGCTGGGGTCATAGGATCCCAGCAAGATAGACATCCAAATGTCTCTTGAAGGCGTTCAAAGTAGGTGCTTGAACCACCTCCGGTGGCAGGCTGTTCCAGACCTTGGGGGCTCGGACAGTGAAGAAGTTCTTCCTTCCAGGCTAAAACAGTCACAGAGGAGTTTGTGACTGTTCGACCTTGTCATCCCTTGGGGCGCTCTGGTGAACAGACGTTCCCCCAGATCCTGGTGGTCACCCCTGATAAACTTATAGGTGGCCACCAGATCACCCCTGAGCCTGCGCTTTTCCAGGCTAAAAAGCCCCATGGCTCTCAGCCTGTTGTCATAAGGCCTGTTTTTCTGACCTCTGATCATGCGCATGGCTCTTCTCTGGACTCTCTCAAGCTTCTCCACATCCTTTTTCAATTGTGGAGCCCAAAACTGGATGCAGTACTCCAGCTGTGGCCTCACCAAGGCCGAGTACAACGGGAGAACAACGTCCCGGGATTTGCTTGAGAAGCATCTATGGATGCAAGCCAGTGTTTTGCTTGCTTTACTAGCCACAGCATTACATTGAAGGCTCATGTTCATGCTTGGTTCTGTACCCCAAGCTGCTTGTGAGAAGCACCATGTCTCAGGCAAGAAGCAGCTTTAGAGAAAATGTCCTAGCTACATGAATGTCGGCAGAGAGCTTTGCAGTGGGTGTTTTACATTCGTGGCATTTATATTGCTTTGGGCTTTGTTGTCTTCCACAGAAGAAGGGAGTTTGGGTTACTGTGTCTTACACATTGCTGTGTAATTAAATATAAATGCCACTCGTTACTTGGAGGCAATCAGAGGCCTTTGCCCACTGTTCTGCGGGTTTGCCGTGACCTTCGGAAAAGCATGGTGCACGGAAAAAGAGAGGCATTCTCTGCGCAGTGTTAAAGTGCTAAGTAATAGCCCTGCCAAATAGGGTAAAGATTCTGTTTATGACCCAGAAGGCACAAACGTGCATTCGAATGTTTGCTAGCATAAAATCTGCATCTGGCAAGAGCTATATGCCTCCCAAACAACCATGTGATTCCTCTATGTTACCATTATGCCTTGAGTGCATTTTTCATCGTATCGCCTCGTTTCTAGGCGTGACATTATCAACAGAGGGGCTACCTGGCACTGGTTCTATTGGTAAATAGCAAATCAATCCTGCTATGCAGAGCACAATCCAATTATTGCTTGTAGTTACTGTAGACTGAAGAAGTCATAAATAAATGAGTACACTGGAGGTATTTAACATTTCAGTCCCGTTTCAGTCCAGACCTTTGGTCTCAGTCCATGGACGGCTTGTAGATTGATTCCACTGTAATACTAGAGCTTTTGGGAGGGGTTCTGGCCTCAGCCCAGCCACTGTCAGTGCACAGGTATGCCCTTGCCATCCATGCCCAGACAATTACAGGGTAACTCATAGTAAATACAGCTTGCTTTCTGCTTTTGTTTCTAGGAGGAAGCCGTATGAGCTAGTGGCCAAAGTGGCATGCAGGACTGCCTAGTTCTCTACGTCAGGAAATCCATTTACAGCCTAATTTTCAAGAGGCTGAACAATCCCAAACATATCTGAAGTCAATGGAAACAACAAGTATTCAGCACATGCGAACAGCAAGCATTCAACAACACCTCATTTCTTTATAATGGGTTAGCAACCTATGGCTCACGGGTTAGCAGCCTGTGGTGCCTATACACATGCTCCGATGCGTTCTAATTAGAGCGCATTATAGTAGACTCTGTTAATCAAGTCTGCTGGAGTATCCTCATTAGAAGGCCCCAACATGACTCACTGTCACGTGTATTCAGCATCCCACATTTCAAAATGGCTGCGGGGGCGCTTTAACTAAAACTTGTCAAACAAATGTTAGTTAAATCATTTTGAAACACAGGACACTGAATACACGTGATGATGCAACATTTTAATTAAGTGGCTGTCCAGGAGCCGCTCTTAATTAAAATACCCCCTTCCCCTACCTCTCTGGGAATAGATACCCACAGAGACTAGCTTTAGCAGCATTTGGCAGCCTCATTCCAGCCTGCTACTGGAAAACATTGCTGGCTCCTGCTTTATAGCACAGGTACAGTCACGCTCATCTCTTGCTTCTTAGAGGCGTGGGGAGGTTTCATGTGACAAAGTTTGCAAAACCCAGTCCTGGCTCCCAGTCTTGTTCACTTACCGCTATTTCCATGGGACCTCCTTACTTCTTTATGCTTATTTTTAGAACCTGCTCTTCAATTTGGTTGGGCTGTATGGCACGAAAGGAGGGCATGTGTCTTATAACATACCAGGGCCTAGTTACTCATTACCTCATTAGCACAATGATGTATGAAGAGGCATACAAGTAGAATGATACTCTACCGCACAGCCAGTAGCAGAACAACTCATCTCACTTAAAATGTACTCCATGTCTGACTTCTTTCCTTCTTTCTTCAACTCCTCTTTTCAAGAACATTTTAAGCACAGTCCTCCTCATTAAGATAATTTATAAATGTCCACACTAAATGTTAACTATTCTAGGAGTAAGTACTGCATAAATGAGGATATATCTCCTCATTCAAACAGCTGTCACTCCCTGAGTCAGCTCCAGCAAACTGGCTCTCCAGTCTCAATAAAAATACCATATATGTTGTCTGCGTCTGGGACTTATAGCTAATATGATGCTCACTGATCTGCAACTGTAGAATTAAATTATCATTTTTAAAAATCATCCTGTATTCAGTGTTAGGGTTGGAAAATGCATAAAAAAGACAAAAATATTATTCACAGTGTATAAAATCCTGTCCCTTGGTCTTTGGAAATGAGTTTTCTTCACTATTTTTACTGAATAGCCATTTTTTCCCTTCAAATCTTGTGGCAAACTCATGCTTCTGCTTGTTTTAAAGCCATAATGAAGCTGCCTGTGTTAGGCATTTTACGGGGTTTCTTTGAAGAGCAGGGGAGGAAGAGGAACATGGGCTTGGTTGGATGAGCAAAAACTTTGGAGGCATCTCATTTTTGGTACTTCTGTCTGTGTTTGGTTTGCAATGCCTTGTAAGCAAAGAACACAGAAAACTTGAATTTCAAGATTTTCAAATTTCTCTCCAAATATTTGCAGAGCTCTAACAAACAGCCTTTGGGATGCTTCATATTTGAAATCCGTTTCCTTGATGAATCATGCTTTTCCTTCTATTGTATATGTATAATTTGCAATCAGACAGCTGCTCATTTGAGCTGAGGATACTGTGCACAGTAGTGGATATTCATTTAAGGCCCACCTGAAACAATCAAATATCTGAAGCTCTCGCCTCTGCCACCCTCTCTATCTGCAGTCTCTCAGAAGCCCAGGTTCCCATCTTCGCCGTCTAAGGTGGATCCCAGCAGCCTGTGTCCTCCTCTGTCTTCAGAAGGTTACAAATAGATTTACTCCACTTCCTATATAGATTTTTTGAGAGATATCAGGCAGGCAGAGCCAGCATTGTAGACCTTATCCTTTTTCCTACTGGCAGCTGTTGAGGCATGTTCCCTGCTGCTTCAGGAAAACTCCATTGCACATAGTGTCTCATTTATACTGAAACCAAGATATACCAGAAGACATTGGATTAGTCACTAATATCCATACTAGTCTTTTCATCGTTGTCCACATAAGGACCCCTGGATGCTCCATGGCAAGTTTCACTGCCTGGGTTTCTCTTCCCATGCTTTCCAACTGTTAATGATGTACAGTAGGTTTAGCATTAAAATGCATGTCCAAGTTCTGGATTCTCATCCAAGCTGTACCAATAGCTTCCTGTGTGACCTTGGGCAAAGGATTTAATTTCTCTGTGCCTCACTTTTCCCCCTATACAGTAGAGACATAAATACTGCACTACCCCTTGAAACAGGGGAGGTGAAATAAGATATAATTCACCAGCGCACAAAAGGTCTGAGATAGGCACAAACTATATCCCAGGATGGGTGCAAAATAGGATTAGTTTTCATGTGCCTTGAATTCTGTAGCTTTACAGGCAGACTATTCCTGTCTGTTCACTGAATCCTAGAAAAGTAGGGAAGGGACCTCTGGCCATCTGCTCACACTCAAGGCAGGGTCATCCTTGGCTAAGCCATCCCAATCTGGTGTCTGTCTAACCTGTTCTTAAAACCTTCCATGGATTGTAAAAACTATTGAATAAAAGTGTAATAAAAGTGCCAGATTCTCAGTTGAGGTAATCATCATGTGTCCATTATCTAAAAGGGAGTTCTGCTATTTTACCCTGTCTCAGAATCTGATCTAATTTGCCGTTATTTGATGTCTGTTTTTTAGTGAGGTAATTTCCGCAGGTCACAAACATGAACCTGTTTTCAGATAAGGAATAAGCCGTGGGAATGGACAAAGCCTAAAAACTTACCTTGTTCTCTGTTGCGTCTGGAATCGTGACCGTTGTCATTCCAGAAATAACGCACACGCAAGGAAGCGATGTGTACTGGTCACCACTGGACAAAAGTCTGCATCTGCCAGCGATTATGGCACCAGATATATGAGGCACCACCAGTTGCTCTCTGCATTGATGCAAGTCGGCGTTTTCCCAGTAACCGCAGCACAGCAACTGTTTGTGGACGTTGACTCTAATGGAGACCACTGAGCTCTAGCATTAGATTTACAGTCACGTTGGTTAACTCTAGTGACTTGAAAATCAATTACCTAGATTTACAGCATGACCAGAAACTGGAGTGTAGTCTGTCATGATCTGTATTGCCATCTAGTGATGAAACTGTAGCTTCATCATTTAAGTCTATCATGGAAGTGGACCATATTCGTATGCAGCTATTGCTTTCTTTTTTTGTTTGTTTTTTTAAAGAAAGAAAGGGCAGAAGCAATAATTATAGGAAGCATTGTATGTAAATACCATGCCTCAAAAAGTCAGTGGTCTTGACATGTAGCATTAGGCTTAAATCTATTGCTTTCATGCACCACGTGTTGGAGCCATGTCAGTTTATACCAGCTAAGGATTGTGCCTGAGATGCTTTCTTTGGTCTGAATTGTTGCTTTGGGTTCAAGGTTGTTGCTGTTGCCCCTTGAGTTTGGGACTCCCTGTGTGTGCCAGTGCAGGGTGTTGCCATGATCTCATCTTTTGAATTGAACCTTGGGCTGTGTTTGTTTTGAAATGTGGCTTGTCATCCAGGCTAAGAGGAGTGGCACTGTTAGGACTCAATGCTCCTTTGTGTTTCAGTCCTAATGGTCAGACAGTGCCAGAATATGAACTGCAAACCTCCCACCTCTCTCCTCTTGTTCCCAGGCTGATCCCATTAATTTATTAGAGTTGTAATTATATTAGTTGGTAAAGTGCTTTGGGATGCCAGGCATGAGCAGTGCTTTACAAGCATAATAGGCTGCTGCTCTAAGAGCACTGTGCAGAAAGGCGCTTACACTAAAACTCAATAGACAGACAACAGTGGTGTTACTTATCTCAACCAGGAAGTTGCATCGTTAGCATCTCAGCCACATGTCCCTCTGCAGTGGCCTTTGTTAGATGAGTTACCCATTTGATTGATATCTCCACTGCTGATTCAAAGGATCAAGGTTAGAGAACATATTCTTCATGTTCCTTTGCTCCGCTACCCAATTCTGTCCTGCTTATTTTCGCACTACTTCCTTCAAGGCGTCCATCTCCTCCTTCAGACCCCTCCTCAAAAAGCAGGCACCTCTCCTGCACATGATTGCTTCCAGGCTTTTAAAACTGCACCACTCAGGGCAGCCTCTCGATCTTAAGACAGCTGTTGTGTGTTTTACAAGGCAAATTTTGGAGAGCGCATTAATTAACGACTTTTTTTTTCTACAGTAGCAACGCTGCTACTGTCTCTTTCGCCTCATAACTGTTAGTTTTGTCATTTCCCTCGAGTTCATTTTGCATCCGATGTTACTGTCTCCAGTTTATTTAGATCAGGGAGCTGAATTTCCTGAGCCCGCTGAACAAACTATTCCATCGTGAAACCATGGTGGAGTGCCGGTTGCTGCTATTATATAATGATCTTTTGCAAATGCTGAATGCATGGATGGGGTCTTGACTGCAGTTATTTATTGGACAATGAAGTCCTCAAAAATAGCACGACAAGCAACCCTCCAGTCTCTGTGACAAGCTCCATTCTCAGTTTGGACCACACCAAGTCATGATGCTGACTTAAAAATAATAAGATTTAAAAAAAATAATAGATTTAGGATTTCCTTTTCTTTATCTTCTGGGTTCACTTTTTCAAGCTTTCCTCTGCAACTTTGAATACTAGAAATGTATTTATTTTTCTTAGGTGCAACCCCAGGTCCTCATACCTGGTGGTATTACTTGAAGAAGAAAGGCAGATATCACAAGAATCTTCAATCTTACATTTTCAAATTGGCAGGTCCCTGTCATTGTGGAAAGAGAAGTGATTAGATTTTTGTAGAAGTGAGAGAGTTCATTGATGAGCAGACATCTAAACTGAATCAATGAATAAATAAAGGAAAAAAGTTGGAAGGATCAAATAGTGAGTTGAGCCGGTGCAAGCCTATGAAGTGAGAGTGAGAATGGCCCGAAGTTCCCCTGTATGTGTAAAGGCGGGAGTTGTGGATTCCAAAATCAGCTTGATTACAATGTATGTACAAGGGAGAGTGTGTGTGTGTGTGTGTGTGTGTGTGTACAATTAGCCGTTTATTTTAGCTGCAATATAGTTATATTTTAAAAATCAAGAACCATTCTTCCCATTCCCAGTTACTCCCTTTGAGCAGCCATCCATTTGAAGTGTGATGAAGAGATTTGTCTTGCTGAAAAATATTTTTCTGACCAACAGTGTTTGTACTAAGGGCCAGTCAATTGCTTTAATAACAAACAACCAAATGACACTTAATCTGAATCCATTTAAAATTTACTCAGGATCTTGTAAATAAACATCATTACAGTCATAAGACTGCTCTGCCAAAGCCAAAGGCTGGAGACTATTTGATTTGCTGCATAGCTTTAGTTTAATTGCCGGGAATCATTTCTCTCCATTAGCATATGCTGCTCTTGCTCCTCTGAATATAGCTCCCGCTTTTTAAAGTGAAGGTAGGTATTGTGAAAAGTGTCAGACTAGCAAGTGTTGGTTTATTTATCATCAGTGAGGTATCTAATCACTTCTCAGATTTTAATGAATTATGCTTCACCAGGAATCAGAGGAGTACTATGATGACCATGCTTACTTCACAGATGGGGAAGGAGAGGCAATGGGAGACTGCATGACATGCCCAAGGCTACAGAAAGAATCTGTAGCAGAGCCAAGAATGGACCTCAATTCTTCCGCATCCTATTTGCGTCCAAGCATAATCCGTTTTCAGTCATGAAAACTGAAGTTTTCTGACTAAACTACAGAATGACCAGTGCAAGGACCACTTAGTAACTCCCTTGTAGGCTATCCAAGCAAGGAGCTCAAGTTCTTTGAGATAAAAATAGTCCTTTTTTCTGAAAATTGACCTTTGGAGAAAAGCTGACCCAGGATCTGGGGTGATAACCTGTATTTCAGGAAACCCGCGCTCAGTTCCTTGCTGTGCTATAGATATCCTGTGTGACCTTGGGACGGTTACTACAGGTAGGTCCAAAGTGTGACTGAGGTGCCATAGTGAATATCTCTTTAGGCGCCTGTCCCCATAGGCCATCCAGAACCCTGTGCTAGGCACCTCAGCTGCCCATGCCTCCTTTTTATACGACAGGTCCATGGTTAGGGAACGCCCCCCGCCCCCCATGATGGAGAAGCTTGAGAGAGTCCAGAGGAGAGCCACATGCATGATTAGGGGTCAAGAAAACAGGCCTTACAAGGAGAGGCTGAGCACCACGGGACTCTTCAGCCTGGAAAAGCGCAGGCTCGGGGGGACTCAGTGGCAGCCTATAAGTATATAAGAGGGGTGCATCAGGAACTGGGAGAGCGTCTGGTCACCAGAGTGCCCCGAGAGAAGACAAAGTCTAATGGTCACAACGTGCTGGAAGACCGTTTTAGACTGGACATAAGGAAAAACTTCTTTACCACCCGGGTCTCCAGACTCTGGAACAGACTCCCCCCAGAAGTGGTGCAAACACCTACTGTGGATACCTTTAAGAAACACTTGGATGCTTATCTTGCTGGGGTGACCCAGCTGACTTCCTGCCCCTTGGGCGGGAGCTGGACCCAAAGATCTCTCAAGGACCTTTCCAGTCCTACTGTCTATGAAATCTATGTCACAAGTCCTTCCTCTACCTGTGGGGATTCAATTCTGTATCTACCATCTGCCTAAAGACCGCCCTGACCACTAGGCCATTAGGGGTGGGGAGAGGGGAAGCTCTCCACCCCTTCTGCCCAAACTGTGCCACTTTGTATGAAACCACACAAGATGGGAAAGAGTAGTCCTGGGCTCCAGTTCCCGTCTCAAGGACTGCTTGTGTTTTGAATGAAGCACAGAAGATAAACAGACCTTAGAGCAAGAGCCCATCCTCGGGACTCCCCCTCCCAGCAGAGCTCACCGCTAAGCCAAGGAGTCACACTAAGAGTCCCAGCCCATTTGTAGATTTGGCCTTTAGCATCTCTTGGTCTCTGTTCCCCGTATGTAAAACGTGAGTAACAGCACTTCCCTGCCTCACAGATGCGTTAGGAGGATGAACACACTGGTGCCCTCCTTTACTATGGAGGGGGGACCAGATGAATACCCAAGATAGGTAGTCATGTAACGAGGGGGGGCTGAGGGTGTCGATTTAGAGGGGATGCAAGAACTGTGGGCAGCACTGCCGCTGCTGCCCTGGCCGCTGCCGCCACCCAGAGCATGCAGATTGCTTGTTATACCCCTGGGACCAAAGCACACTGGTGGGGGGAAAAACATGACGTTCTTCCGTGGTAAATGAATAAAGTACTTTCGTCCCCATAGCAGAGGAATAATTGTCTTGTGGCTAATGCATTGGACAGGGAGAGCTGAGTTTTATTCCTGCTCATGCTTCATTAATGAAAAAGAAAGTGCATTCAGATCAACGACAGCGGTGTACGCTAAGGGGGACGTAAGATACCCGGCAGTTAAACAACTAATCAAGTAGTGTTCAACCTTGGGCTTTGGTAGAGCAGTGTTATGACTGTTGCAGTGTTGTGTTTAGAGGATGCGTATCCCACTTGAAATGTTTTCGGATTCAGGATAATTTGGGTGTTTGTTAGTAAAGCAAATATTATTGGTCAGCCAGATATGTTCCAGCAAAAGAGATCTTTTCACTGTACTTTGTAAGTCATGAGGGTTCACCTGCTTTATCTGCCTCATAAAGCTTTAAAAAAAAAGTTTATAAGATACCAGAGATTAAACCAACAAAAATTTATGAATGCCTGATTCATTTGGAGAAGTGAAATGGTTTGTGGGTTAACACAAAGGACAGGGTGTCATGAAATCTGGGTTGTATTCCCAGATCCATCTGGTATTTGGTCTTAGTCATGTAAATTAATCTCTTTGCCTCAGTTTCTTCATCTGTTCCATGTGGATGATGATGTCACCTCACAGAGGGAAAGTGAGCCTTAATTAAAGAAATGGGTTAATTTAAAAATCAGACACCTGTGCAAAACAGTCTACCTATTGCTAACCTCTGTGATAACTGATTACGATAATTATTTCTCCTGTGTAATCAGCCAATCAGTTTCCCTTTTTATTTGTGTGCCTTCCTCTCAGCAAGACGGGAGAAAAACAGAACAGAAATAGAAAAGCACTACTGTAAAATAACAGAAATTGGCAAGTCAGCATGAAATTCATTTTTTGCAAGGACTAGATTTCAAGTTGACTGCACCCCTTTATTGTTCCCTGCCTGTCTTGAGTACGGCTGGTTGTGAAAAATAATAGACTGTCACCAAAAAAATGAACGTATGAAAGTTTGCTTGTTTTTTTTCATTTCAAAGTGTTCAAAATTCTCCCATTTCCCCTCACTTGCACTTTTTTGAATTTTTAAAATACTGGGTTTTGTTAAAGCTTTGTGTTGAGAAGGTTCTCCCAAACATCCTCAAAATGATTTCTGAGAATGTATTTACTTTAAATAGCCAATGTCTTCAAGACTTCTTTTTACCTTTCAAGGGAAATCAAACTTTCCATTAAAATATTTTTTTAAATGACAGTTTTTTTGATACATAGGGGGAAAAAGTTTTTTGACCAGTATTAGCTATGTTCAGACACAAGTGAATATATAGGGTATCAAGACAGACTCTGATTACAGCAAATTAAAACATAGTAACTGTTTCATGTGTCCATGTGAAAGGTAAACCCAAGTGACTTAGCCCTGGCTGAAATTGGGCTAAATTGCCAGCATTTTGCTTCCACTTACTGTGAAATGGAAGTGAATATACAACACAGATATCACAAAGAGCTGACGGGCAGTAAGTCCACCCCGCACCCATCCCACCAAATAACTTATTCTAATTTGTTCACCTGTCTATGCCCCACTAGAAACAGAATACTTCTGATTATATTTAGCTTAATGTAAAATTCCTGGTAGAAAAAAAAAGTACTATTATTCTAGCTACTTCTGACCTTGGCGCAAGAGTACTAATGCCAGTTTGGTCTCAGAGGGGTACCACTATGGAAGAAGAACATTTTATGCCCAGGCGCACACTGTTCATTTTATTTCATTTTAATTTTGTTGTTGTTATCCCTCCTTATCTGAGAAAAGTAGTAGCGGTCTCCGCAAGGTGGATAGTAATCTGAGTTCTGTAAGCCTTACCCTGAGGTTTTGGCTACATACTGTGTGTCTGTCTCTCTCTAACTGCGGACAAGTGCCCAGCCTACCAATGAACGGTCAAGAGTAGCCTAGCGCACCTCTCTCAATGTTTGATTCAGCCCAAAGGCGTCCCTCAGGTGTTGACAAGGAAGTTTGTTCCTTCTGTACATGCACATGAGGTCTTCTGTGCTGTCCATGCTCTTCCCATCCCTGTTAGGGTATACAGCCTTGATACTATCCCGCATCTGCCACACAGGTAATCCCATTCTACAGTGGAGGCCTTCAGGACACTCATTAGTCCCTAGCTAACTGGCCAAAAAAGTCTTTATTGGGGCTCAAAGCCTATAAAGAACCACCCCTGAGTTGGGGCTCTGTGGGATTGCTCATCAATGAAGAAAGGGTCAATGGAGTTCCTTCCATGCTACGGGGAGAAGAGCTGGGGAAGGCCATACTTCAGGCTGAAACACACTTTCTACTGGTTTCTCCCTAAAAGATGTGGTACATCTCCAGCCCTCGCTGTCTGGTGTTGCAACAAGGAAAGGCTTACCCAGACTTATCCCCCTGCCCCTCAAGATGAACCTCACCAGTGGGATTACTGTAGGCCTACCCGAGCTGTAACACTTCTTGTATTTCAGCAGAGGGGTGGACCTTTCTGAAGGATGATGAGCTTATTTCCATGCGCTCTGGGACTCCCACACAGACAGCTGGGCGGTTTGCTTTGTTTCCCCTCAGAGCATGCCCAGGCTCACCTGTCTCCTCAATATATTAACCTGTGACAGCACCGGCGCACCTGAGGTTTGAGCACCTTGCACGCTGTCCAACAGGACTGTCTGGCCACAATCCTCCAGCCCACAGTTCGGTGCTGAGCAGCTGGTATCCCAGCTTGTGCCCATCTTCCACTCTTTGCTGCCGGCAAAGAGCATGAGTTATGGACGCACCGGCTCAGTTTCATTTGCCTGTGTAGTAGATCAGAGTCCCGCTGGCATGCACTTTCTTAGTCTAATGAATGGAGGATTTATTGGGCTGACTCCTTGGGAACGCCAAGGTCTGCGTTTCTCGCTCTCTAGCTCTTTCTTAGATCCTTTAAGCACAGTCTGTGTGAAAATCAGATACTCTAGAGAAGTAATTTGTGCAAAGCCAAATTCCCCCTCCTCCTACCCCCACACTCCCACTCTGTTCCTCCATTATTCAAGGGATTGCCTGGGAAACTAATGAAAGAATGAGATGGAAAATAAAGCCAGTCAGTTGTCTCTGAAGTTAAACATTTTTTGTAAGGGTTAACTGGAAACATCTTGTGGTTAATGCAGCTAACTTGGAGGTATTCCCAGTTTGACATATACTGCACAGTGGAACTCAGCTTTTTATATGATTTATCTCCTAAATTGTTTACAGGTCAGCCCATCTGTATCCAGTTCCATGAATTAGGTGCTGCTTACGATTGATTGCGTTCCATGTTTCTGAGCGACTTGCCTGTAGTTTCCATGTTGTTGGTTCAGACACTCAGTATCTAATAATCCCAAAAAGACAGTTCATCAGACTATTACAGAGCACAAATGAGGTGTTGGGGGGCTAGCTTGGTAGGGGGATATGGAGCCTTTCACCTCTAGGTCTTCTGACTACAATCCGAACCACATTAGTCATGGCTGATGGTGGGTAGAAGCCGATGGCTCTTTGGTGGCCAGGGTGAAAGGAGCAAATCGTCTTGGTCTGGTTCCTAGACTCCTGATGTAATAGTGTGTTTGCCACATAGAGGCAAAGGCAACCTCGTTGGCTATCCTCAGCAAGGCCAAGGGCTGCGTTGTCTGAGCACAAAATGGAACGGTGTAGGAGAAACTTACGGCCACTGCATATCCCTTACTGAATGAGGGAGGCAACCTCGTGACAGATGATGAGGAACCAGCAGAAGTACTCAATGCCTTTTCCACCTTGGTCTTCACACGCAAGGTCAGCTCCTAAACTACTGCGCCGGGCAGCACAGTTTGGGGAGAAGATGAGCAGCCCTCAGTGGTGAAAGGGACTGTTTAGAAAAGCTGGATGTATACAAGTCCATGGGGCCAGACACAATGCATCCAAGGGTGCTGAGGGAGATGCAGAGCCACTAGCCATTATCTTTGGGAACTCCTGGCAATCAGGGGAGGTCCCAGATACCTGGGAAAAGGCAAATATAGTGACCCTCTTTAAGAAGCAGAAGAAGGAAGATCCAGGGAACTACAAACCAGTCAGCCTCACCTCAGTCCCTGGAAAAATCATGGAGGAGATCCTCAAGGAGTCTATTTCTAAGCACTTGGAGGAGAAGAAAGTGATTGGGAACAGTCAACATGGATTCACCAAGGGCAAGTTATGCCTGACCAACCTGATTGCCTTGTATGGTGAGATGACAGGCTCTGTGGATGTGGAGAAATCATTGGATGAGATATACCTTGACTTTAGCAAGGGGTTTGATATGGTCTCCCACAACATTGTTGTGAGCAAGTTAAGAAAGTGTTGGTTGGTTTGATGAATGGACTATAAGGTGGATAGAAAGCTGGCTGGATTGTTGGGCCCAATAGGTAGTGATCAATGGCTTAATGTCTAGGTGGCAGCCGGTATCAAGTGAAGTGCCCTAGGGGTCAATCCTGGGGCCAGTTTTGTTCAATATCTCATCAATGACCTGGAAGATGGTATAGAGCGCACCCTCAGCAAGTTTGCAGATGACACCAAGCTGGGGGTAGTAGTAGATACACTGGAGGGTAGAGCTAGGATTCAAAATGACATAACCAAATTTGAGGATTGGGCCAAAAGAAATCTTAACAAGGACAAGGACAAAGTCCTGCACTTAGGATGGAAGAATCCCATGCACCAGGACAGGCTTGGGACCAACTGAGTAAGCAGCAGATCTGCAGAAAAGGACGTGGGGGTTACAGTGGCAATATCCTGGATATGAGTCAACAGTGTGCCCTTGCTGCCAAGAAGGCTAACAGCATATTGGACTGCATTGGTAGGAGCATTGCCAGCAAATCAAGGGAAGTAATTATTCCACTCTATTCAGCACTGGTGAGGACACATCTGGAGTATTGTGTCCAGCTTTGGGCTCCCCACTACAGAAAGGATGTGGAAAAATTGGAGGGAGTGCAGGAGAGGGCAACAAAAATGGCTCAAGGGCTGGGGGACATGACTTCTGGGGAGAGTCTGAGGGGACTGGGCGTATTTAGTCTGCAGAGGAAAAGACTGAGAGGGGATTTGATAATAGCTTTCAATTAGCTGGAAAGAGGATGGAGCTAGACTGTTCTCAGTGATGGCAGGTGACAGAACAAAGAAGAATGGTCTCAAGTTGCATCAAAGGAAGTTTAGGTTGGAAAAACTTTCTCACTAGGAGGGTGGTGAAGCACTGGAACAGGTTACCTAGAGATAATGTAGCCAGAGTGCCGCATGCCTCTAATACCGCACAGAAACTTGATGAGCAAGGAGCACAGCCTTGCTCCTGACTTTACACCTGAGGTGGTGGACTCTCCATCCTTGGAGCTCTTAAAGGCCTTGTTTGACAAAGCCCTGACTGGAATGATCTAGTTGAGGATGGTCAAAAGCAGAGAGTTGGACTAGATGAGCTCCTGAGGCCCCTTCCAACACTAATTTTCTCTGCTTCTATATCAAATACCTGTTCTGTAGTTATTGCAGAGAGGCTCAGGTGCATCGTTAATCCTCCCATAATCAGACACAAGTCCAGTGACTTTAGCAGGACCTGCATAGGCTTACACCAGGGCTGAACTTGGTCCTTTCTCCACAGTGCTGTCAAATTATATTCACTAACAGTAAGAGACAGCTTCATCCAATGATGTACTTGGGAGCGAAAAGAACAGTACTCCGTTCCTGGCCCTGCCATTAACTTAGTTTGTAGCCTTGGACAAGTCATTTAAGGTAAACTGTCAAGTCCACAGGACTTTCAGTGAGATCTGGACTACTTACAGCGCAAGTCACTTTTGACACTTGGACTTCAGTCGCATATTTTTAGAAAGAGTTTTAATAACTAATTCCCACTGAAATCTTTTTTGCCTCACAAAGAACATGGGCTATGTGGGATATGAAACTGGGATGAGGCACCTTGCAATCAGTTACTGTGAAAATCTGTACAAATTTGCTTTTGAAATTGTTACCCTGAGCCTCTTTTACCTCACTTCTACCATCTGTACCACAGGTATAATGACATCCCTTTCAGATGCAGACTGTTATATAAGCATGACTATTATTTCATTAAGTGATGTTCCCTCTCACCCCCTTAGCATTAATTAATGCGGTTCTAGGATATGCAATATTTATTAAGCTTTGCTGAAATCACTGGAAATGCTCCTGTAACAGCTCTCACAGTTTGATGGCACCAGCAGTCCCATCATCATGTCCTATGTAAATTGTTTTGATGCTTTAATCTTTGCTAAAAGCAAGAAAGGAATTGTCCACACTGTTCCTTTCTCATGGGGCCCTCGTGTTGTTCCCTAGCTTTGTTATCGGAAAGCAATAAAAAGAAATTGGCCTGTTGTTGTTTTTCGGAGTCTGGGAAGCTATGTGCTAGACGCTTCACTCTGCATATTTTAAGTTAAATATTTGGGTTACTGTTCCTTTTTTTGGGTTCTGCCATGATAGAAAGTAGCTTGAGAAAGAACCGGCTCCCGTCTGCTTCTAATCATTGTGATAGCTACAAGCTTTGCTGAGTTGAGACTAAACGTTTGCTGTTTAGCTTTATTGTTTGGGTATTGACAGCTCTAGAGACCTTGTGGAGTTATGGAAGCTCCTTGAAGACAAATGTTATTACTGCTCCTGAATTGTACTAGGATTTTAAAGGAGCTATGAGCAGGAGGCAGGAGGTGATGCTTGGAAAAACTATGGGGTAATTTAATTTCGGATCCACATGAGCATGTGCAGGAAGAGAATGGATCGGTGGTGTTGGTGTGGGACTGAGAGTCACTGCCATGAATATGGCATATGTAGACAGTAGTGGTCTACCCACCCGGCTCAGCATGGGCTGATCATTTACCCTTCTCAGACAAGTCTTGCACTGAGCTCCCACCTATGCCTAGACTGTTACTGCTAACCACGTTGGCTTGGACAGCAACAACCTGTGGTCACTAGGGTGTTTCATTTCCATTTTGCTGGGTGATTTTAGGCAGTGTTTGCACATTGGTGAAATGGGGATAAAACACTTCCCAACTTCTTGGTTAAGTGATATTGAGTTTTGGGGCAGTTGGAGTATGAGTACCAATGATTGCTACTGTTTATCAGGTGGGAACTGATACACCATTCTCTGCTGTTCCTGCTGATTGACTTCCTTAAGTCTGGCAGCACAAAGTCTCTAGAAAAGAATACCGACTCCTAAACCAAGCTTCCCCAATGCTTTACTAGTCCCGGTATTCCCCGCCATTCCTGGCCCCCCAACATGCCTCTTCCAGAGCCCTGTGCCCCTGAGTTCTGGGTTCCCCCATTTCTGGGCATCCATAAGATCCCAAAATTGAAGCCTTTCGAAGTCAGTGGCCACGTTAAAAATGTTGGTCTTTGTTCTTCCTTGGGAACCTCTTACCATCTTGTAGGCTGTAAGATTGTGTGTGCTGCCTCTTAAAATCTGACGTGGGAAGGTTTGAGGCAAGACCTTGGAGAGAGGAGCAGTGTAACGTCAGGAGCAAGGCTGTGCTCCTCGCTCATCAAGTTTCTGTGCGGTGTTAGAGGCATGCAGCACTCTGGTTACATTATCTCCGATATGGTGTTTCGTAGTTCTTGGCTGTGGCCCCTCAGGAATTTGTTTGCAGGCTACTTGCCTTGTCTCTACTTAAGGGTAGTAAAGAGGAAGTAGAGGACAGGAGGGCAGGACTCAGGGATGGGGAACTACAGGATTGCTGCTGGCAGACTTTCTATGCATGTGGTTGCAACACCTGGTTGGGCTCCGAGCATAGGCAAGGAAAGTCAAGCAAGGTAGTGAGCAGGGTTGAGACAGTGGTGAGAGTCAGCCAAGTTCAGCATTGCTTCCCAGGTCATGCTGGAGTGTCACCAAGAATGGAGCTAAGGGGGTTTCAGTGAAGATGGCCAATGTGTGTGGGCTTTAAGGTGACTTTTATGTCACCCTGAACTCTCAGCAGTCTCAAGTTTTCTCATTGCCTCCTGGCAGATGCAGCAGTCCTTATCTTCAAGCTATAAAAGAATCAGGCTCTGCACCTAGGCCCAAAGGGAGCTCCTTCCGACACCGACCTGCTACTGTCTCTGCTCAGAGTATTGGTTTATTTATATCACAAATATTGAATCATGAAAATGAGAAGTCAGGAGTGCTTAAAGCTTCCTGCTTCGGCATTTCCTTTGTTCCTCTCTGGCAGGACTTTGCCCTATATTTAGGCTTTGGCAAGCTAAAGGAGGGTGTCAAGCCTTTCTAAGGGGCTGATGGGGTATGCTGTAGTGATGTAATTATATGTAGATCCACTGCTTCTCCCTTCAGCTTGGAGAAGAGAATGGACAAATGTCAAGCCACCACACCTTGGGGACCAAGGGTGATAGCCTGAAACCCAGGCTCCATTTGTGTGTGCCTCAGTTCCCCATCTGTGTAATGGGCGCAATAAGATTTCCTTAACTGACTGAAGTGTTCTGAGGATAAATGCTTTACAGACGGTGAGATGCTTATTTACTGTAGGAGGGGGGGAGGGGCATCGAAGGTCCCCAGAGATGAGTCCAGCTTTTCCAAAGTGGGGAAGGGCACAGTATTATTTCTCCTCATCTTGCCTTCGCAATACTTGGCCCCTTTCTGTGGGCTTTGTGCAAAAAGGAAGAAAACTGGGGCTCTGGTGCCCTCATATTTGTAGGCAAACAGAATGAAGCGGAAATGAGAAAGCTGCAGTGCTGGGCAGAGGGAACCTTACCTGCCAGCAAAGTTGTGTTGCCCCATGTGAAACAAAGCACTTTGCATCTGGAAGCCCCAGGCCTCTGTTCCTGTTGGTTTAACACAAAGCCATGCTTTTCTATCATGGACCACGCCCTGGCTCTGGGTGCATGTGGAGAGAGATCGTGCCAGGACAGGATGATGTACTTTCAAAGGATGGTGTGTGGTACAGAGGTGGGTGGGGGAAATTGCTTCAGGGCTTTTCCAATAGCTGCTTAAGCAAGGGCCAAGTCCATTGGATTGGCACATACTTGTGCTGGAACAAGCCTGAGCAGACACCTGCATGGTGAGTGAGCTCCAGAGACAGCTTTATGTCTCCTCTCCATTGGTTTTGATAAGAGATGGGCTGTGGGAAGTGGCATTTCAGTTCAGTTTAGAATAGGGTTCACATCCAAAATTTGAGACACGGGCTGAGGTTCAGATACTGAGCTCTCCTGAGCTATTCTGGCAAGGTCTCCATTTCTGCCCCATTTGTCCCCGCCGTGAATGCCAGGAACCTTTGAAGATCAGCTCTTCCCAAGAGCTCCCCACTACCTGCAGTCAAAGAGGTGCTGCAAACCCTCTTGTTTAGGATTCAGCTGAAACCAAAACTGTTGGAGGGTGGACGTGCATCACACCCATTTCCAAAACAGTAAATGTAAAGGTCTGTGTCTTCTAAGTCTATCAATTCTAGAGAGAAAGCATTTGCCCCTAGTAAGTCAAGTGCCCACAATGCTCAGAAAGCTGTTGTGCCCACCTGTTAGAGATGCTTCTTCCATTGCCCAACTATAGCTGCTGAGAGCAACCTGTCTGGGAGAGAGTCTTGATTAGGCCTTGTCTCACGGCCCCATGCCAATGTAGCCCCGCTGCATGTGGGTCCCAAAGGTACTTGAGTGGGGTCTCCCAGCCTGATCTGCAGTAAGACCTGAGCATAACCCTGGGGTCAGCTCTGTACCCAGGCCAGTTGTGTTGCTTGGGGACACATCCCAACATGAAGCCGTTGGCTGAGAGACGTTAGGAAAACGTGAACAGGGAAACCCTGAACTGGCTGCTTATGGACCTATCTACTCATGCCTCTCGAGTTGGGGTATCTTTCCCTCAGATTGCCACGTCCCCTTCCAAGGGTCCGTCCCTGATTTCTTTCGCCCTATACACCAGGGTGGGCCATTGGTGGTGGAGGACAGCGAAGGAGGAAAGGGAGCAGACAAGCTCCTCCATACCTTCCTGAGATAAGGGGCCAGGCTGAACACACAGCTGGTGCCTGCTTTGCTTTGCTGCTGCCTCTGTGTCCTCTAGTTCCCTGGCCAAACCAGGGACATCAGTCACACAGGCAGCGTGAGGCCCCTGGCTGCCATCTGCTCCCCATCATTGGCCCCTAGCAGTCAGCAACGAGGATCCCTTAGGTATCTGTTTTAACAGAAGCAGCAGCAGCCTGCGCAGAGTAGAAACACCCCAGAGCAAGTCTGGCTGCAGCTAGATGTGCTGAGATATCCGATAATGCCCAAGCTCATAAGCACGGGGGATAGAGCCATCGTGGCAGTGTTTATGCATGAAAACAGTACAGCCCTGGTAACACTCTACTTATGGACTATGTCTGCAAGTGCTTTACAAAGGTGGGCCATTATTTTCCCAAGGAGGGAAACTGAGGCACTGAGCCGTACCTTGAGTTATGCAAAGTCACCCACCAGAGATGAGACCAAAACCCCGGTCTGCTGGCTCAATCCAGTGCTAGTCCCACTGCAAAGTCCTAATCAGAAAAGCTCTGAAGAAATCAATCGCTATTTAAACCCATTCACTGCTCGAAGGATCTATGCTGTAATTCTGGGGAGGATACATTGTAATTTTCTTACATAGCAAAAATTGATTTCCTGCTTTACCTGCAAAGCTCTCCCCAGCCTTCGATGCAAGCAGCCTCTCTGTAGTAGAAAATAAATCGGAGAATTTACAAAAACAAAACAAAAGAAAAACACCTGATTCACATAGTTTCTTCCTTGCCTCAAAATAGCACTGTTTCTGGAAAGCATTTCCCGATAAGGTTGTTATGAAATGCTTGACAACAGCAACTGCTCAGCGGTTACTTTGTAGGAGTCACTCTTGTCCCCAAAGGGAAACGGTGAGAAACACGTGTGGAAGTTCCCTTACTAAGAAAAGGCAAAATAAGCCTGCAGGAGGTTGGAGCAGTAACCCCAGAAGTTGTGGCTATAAACTGGAGCAGTCTGGACCGAGACTCTGTTCCTTTTCATGTGGGTTTAGTTCTGGTCTATCCACAGTCTTATATACATCGAAGTATGTTGCTTGTTTTAATATCAGAGCAAACCCTGGAGTACACAGATATAAGGTGCCTTATTCTAGCATTACTTATCCCAGGATGGGACAAGTAATGCTAGAATAAGGCACCTTATGTCTGCATTATATAGTTGTGCCAAGTTATACCCCTACAACTGCATCCTCCACTGGGAAGCTATGGTCTACAGAAGAAAAAAACTGGCTGTGTGTGGACCTGCTGAGCAGATATAGACCCGTGGCGCTGCACATAAGAGCTGCCATTTACTGGGTCAGACCACAGGCGCGTCTTTCCCAGTATCTCGTGTCTCGCAGGGGCAGGCAGCGGATGCTGAGAGGGAGAGGGAACTGGGGATGACGGGGGGGTTTTCCACTGTTCCTCTCTCACTTGCACCCTCCAGCATTCAAGGTCTACTGCACCTTTTAAAGAAGGCTGCACCTTTCTGATAAGGCTGGGGCTGCTTTCCCGGCTGAGTCAGGGCCTCCAAAGCCAGGGTTTTCTTTGGACTTGGGCTCCTGGAATTTGTTTCCTCCTCTTCCTTTTCCTTAGGCATTTTCACCAACTCAGCACAGCTCCTTCCTGCTGCCGGCATAATTCAAGACATAACTTTGTCTTGACAACATATGCCAGAAAGGAAATGGCAAGATTAACAAAGCCCTGCTGCTTCCTCTCCACTTCTCCTGATTAGCATTTATTCTTATTATATATTTGGTATGTAAAGGTGGGTGTGTGGTTAGGAGAAATCCCCCCCCCCCC
>NW_017729008.1:30866926-30887047 GCF_001723915.1 Gavialis gangeticus
TTCCCCCCCTGCCCCGCCCGGCTCCTGCACCCTTCCCACCCCACCCTGTGCACAGAGCCAACCTCCTTTCAATGCAAGTGTGTTTTTGTCTGCACGTGAGCCGTTAGTGCAAGAAGCGGCGGGGGGGAAGGCTGGAGGAGAAAGGAAAACGTGCAGAAGGCCTGTTGGCTTTCCAGCTGCTCCCAGGCTCCTCTGATGGCATGCTCTGTCGGTGTGAGCGCTCCTCCCAGTGTTGCACGCGGGGGGGTGTTGGGTTGGGGTGTTTTTTCTCCCCCACCCCCTTTACTCCGGCTCTGAGCCGTTGAGGATGGATGTTGCAGCCGTGCGCTCTGGACCGCAGCCAGTGTCTGTCTGAGAGACCGTTAGCCGGGCGATGGGATGTGGTAGCAGTGTGGAGCTCCTTACAGACACACGCGCGCACACACACAGAGGGAGGGGAAAGGAGGGGAGAAAAGGGCCGTGCCTGAAATCTAGCAAACCACAGAGGAGGAGGTACAGAGAAATGGATGCTGCCTGTTAGGCCAAAGGCCTGCTCACGCTGGATTTAATGGGATGCTTTCTCCTGTGGACAGTCTGGTTAAAATCTGAGGCGCTGCTGCTGCTGCTGAGGTGAAGGAAGAAGGTAACGAGTGCCTTTTGTTTTCAGATGTGGGGCAAGCGGGGCATTGATTGTGCAGCATATTTGCAAGGCTGGGGGCAGAAGTGCACAAAATCGAGCTCTTTTCTTTCTTACCATGTGGACTCGGTTTAATGCATATAGATATAGATGTATCTGTGTGTGTGTGCCATAGGCAAGTTCCTCCACGCCCCCTGCCTCCATTTATTTGCAATGGAGAAGAGGCAGAAATGTCTGTGGCATTTGAAAAGGAAGAAAGCAGATGACTATGGGAACAGTGATGGATGAATGGGAGAGGGGAAGGGGTGCAGGCAGCGAGGGGCACGTTTGCAGACCCAGCTACACGCTTCCATTGACGGCTAAGATGGGCTGTTCTTATACCTACCAAATGGCTGCAGCAAGTTTAATGCCGAGCTGGGGTTTTGCTCTTGCAAAGCCCCTGGAATATTTTTCACTTCCCCGGCGCACCTTTTTCCTAGCTCGTTGCAGAAAAGTTACCGCATCTGAAGTCTGGAAGAGACAAATAAATGGCCCCCGTTTCTCTAATCCACGTCGGTGTATCTGCCTGCAGTGCAAATGTGTGTATGCCAGGAGGGTGTCTGGATGGCTTTGTTAGCATGTTCGCTGCTGGGAGGGTGTTAGCGAAATAGATACGAGCATCTATGTAGAATCTCAAGGAGAGACAATTGTTTCTAATAATAGCTCTGGCAGTGGTATAGTAATACATGCACTCAGACTCTTGTGTGATACAGCAATCCTTGCTCGGAGACAAGCCAGGTTGCGGGGAAATTTGAACCGTAATCCTGAAAACCTTGTCCTGAGCAAAGTAAAAGCAGCGGAGCCGAGATTTCTTTTCACGAGCAGGGGTGTATTGTGCATGTGTGTGCTCCAGATACCACTTCAGGGCTCGCTGCTGAGCTTTTATTTAAAGTGCATTTCATTTGCAAGCTCCTGAACCTCACTCTACTCTCCCTTGTGCCCATTTCATACCAGTACTGCTCCACTGGCGTCAGTCCACTTCAGTATTTACACCAGTAGGATTTTGTGGACCCCCTCCCGGCCAAGACTGTCAGTGAAGGTGTCTCATGCATGGACCAGAGGAGGGGGATGTCTGGAGTATCTATCTGTGCCAGTTTTGCCTGCCTATAACTGAATCCTGGAAATCCCAAATATTTCAGTGGTGCTAAAGCAGATTGATTCCCTTTCATGGGCTGGGGGTGGCAGAGGGCCCCCAAGGAGCGAACACCAGGTGAACGCTATTTGAACGCGCTGCCGCTAGCCCTGGCAATGCTGTTATACGTTGGCTCGGGATTGCTGCTCACAGCTACTTGTTCTAACCTTTCTGGCACCGGTTCCCATAAGTGGATCCTCCATAAAAGATACGTAGCAAGTCATATTTTGGAGAAGAGACACGGTGCAGTGAGGCTGAGGTAGACCAGCTGAGGATCAGCCCCTGAATGTTGGAACCAACCGCAGTTCATTCTTTCCAAGTAACCCATTAATAAATTCTTCTTTTAATGCTGCTAAGGCTGCATAGCCAATTAACTCTTTTTAAGTCACCTTTAGGAGTCATTTGGCTTAGGATCCCACCTTGAGGTGCAATGTAATCACCTACCTCTCCTGCACAAAGCAGCCTTGAGGGACTGATTCGGTTACCACTCAAATTCCTCTCCCCTCCCAAACTCAGCAGTGCCAGGAACAAGCCCAGAGTGGCACATCTCCGACTGTAGACTGGCTTGTGGCGGAAGAGGAGAAGCCACTTGCGGCACACCTGTAGCAGGCAAGTCGGCTTGTTCTCCAGCACCAGACCTGGGGCTTACTGAAGTGCAACGCCTTTAGGGAGCGTCGTGGCAGAAGTCTTCGGTGGCTCCATAGCGGTTGCTTCCTGGCACTAGAGACAGTATGTTGCAATGCCAGGAGGTCCAACTCCCTCTGTACAGCAACTGTGAACTGTGTTTTCTGCCAAGCAAGAGATTGTAAGGGAACAACAACATTTGCTGATAGTTGCTCCTTACTCTACAAGTGTCCCTACTGGAGTCAGCTTCTTCTCTGAAGTAAGGTCTGGTCCCATACGAATGGAAAATCAATGCTCCTTTCCCCAGTCAGATTCTTGTGCTAGAAACATTATACTGGGATCATCATAAATACCTAGAGGGGAACACGAGTGGATCATTCTTGGACTTGGGAACTATGATACACTTTGTTTTTAGATGTCTTGTGGTACTGTTCTGGCCACGTGCTCTGAGGCTGGTAATAAAGAATGAAAATATACAGCTAGTGCATTCGATCGTTTAGGGCTTGACTGAGCACTCATTGAAATCAACAGGAACCTTTCCATCGACATCTGTGGCCATTGAGTCAAACCTTTAACAGCGAGAAGGGACAGGCAGGCGGTCAGGAGTGGAGAGGAAAGGAGCAATGTCCAGGAGGCGTGGTAGGAAGGAAGTGTCGTGTCGTACATGAGAAAGAAGCAAGAGTTTGAAGGGTGCAGCATTAGCAGTGCTTTCTGCAGGTGCAGTGTGGTCCTATGACCCCATCAGTTTTCATAAGCAGGTATTGAATCCTAGGACTGGAGGGGTCAGAAAGGTCATCTTGTCCAACCCCACCAGACCAGTTCAGGATTGACCATTCCCTGGACCATCACGGAAACCTGAGCACTTTCATTTTGGATCCTGCATGGGCTTGCTGGCCACCAAGCAGCTGGTGGGATGGGCAGGCAATAAGGATGGTGATTTAGGAGACAAATAGTCTGCAGCACTTTGTGTTTTCCAGTGCTGTTAAAGAGTTGCTGCGCTTCACTGTAGGGGTGGCAAGGTTTAAGTGCTGGGGAGTAAAATGACCCTTGCCTCCTTTACCTGCTTCTCAAGGATGTTGTATGACTTGATTAAGCAATATTCATAAATCTACTGAGCGAATGAAGCACGTGTATATACATGTAAAGTGTCTTACTGCAGTGTTCCCTGCCTAGTCCAGAAGGTGAACGGCAGTGGATGTAGCAGTGCAACATACCTAAAACAATCATCGTAAACCATGTTGGACCATGTAAGCCCTTCCTGGAGGCTGTTACTCTAACAGTACATAAGTGCTTTCTGACCATGTATGCTGAGCTTGCCAATCTACAAGGCTCAGATCCTTTGCCTAGATTTTTCCTTCTTAGAAATTCTCTTAATAAAATAAATCCAGTCTTATTTGTGTTTCCTGGCCACATGGGCTCCAGCATGGCTATAGACATACCACACACACAGCAACATTGTCAGTGCCCTGTCTGTCTCAGCTGAAATATTTAGCACCAGCACAGCCAGGAACTGCTATGCAGATAGCAGACAAGCAAAAACTTGGACCCTAACCCTAACCCTTTTGGACTGCAGTTCTATAAGACGAGTCTCCTGCAGAAAACTGCCATGACAAGCATGCTGCTTTCAAGATCAGCACAAAATCCTGCAGGGAAAAATCTTTGCAAGAGCACTTTCAATTAAGTTTCCTAAATCCGCAAGCTAAACAGCCTCTCCAGCCCTTATTCTTAGCATGTGCCTGCCCTTTGGGACGCAACTGAGCACCTCTTCCCTTTATATCCCCCCAGCCACTGCCGTTACTGCAACTTTTGCTCTCATGTTCAGGGGTGCGTAGATGATGTTTTTCCTATATAGGGTTAACGATCCATTTTGCCCTTGGTCACTCTACTAAGCATCCCTAGGGTGCCCATCACTCTTGTTTCCAGCTGCCACGTGTGTACTTTGGTACCCAGAGAGGGAGTAAAACCCTTAATTTTCAAATGACGCACTCGCTATAGAGGACAAGGGTGGCTGAGAGTGGGTTGTAAGAGGATACTGTGCTTGGGTTACACACGCGCACAGCCCGCAATGATGAAGCATGCTGGAACGGCAGCAAATTGGCAAGGCTGCTCCTCCAGCCTCTTGTGATTCTGAACTTGTTCTTTTAGTTTTTTATTCTTAAAAAAAAAAAAATAGAAACCAAACCTACCGATGCTAAAGTGGCTTAGGCCCCCTGGGAAACTGCAGCCCTGTAGGTGACAGGGCAACACAAGGCTTCCACTTGGACTTGCACAGCGGTACCAAATAGGATGGGGGGCGGGGAGAAGTGGACCGGAGTGAGCGGGTGAGAGCTGAGAAGCATCTGGGAACCATTAGGAAGCCCAGCCTGCTTCGAACATGCTGTGAGAGTCACAGGACGCTGCTGGGGATTGGTTTTTCTGCAGCAGCTTTTGGAAATGCAGCCCTCTCCAGGGCCCTACGCTCAGGGGGTGGAACGTGTCAGGGCAGCGGAGGGCAGGATTTAACCCATAGTTTCAAATAATATCTTACCCTAAACCCTACTGTAGTGTTATTATGCGGCGTTATAGAGCGGCTGTGCTGCACTCTGGAGGCTCATGCATTTCACTGGTGGGTAAAGTGATTCGTGAATAGAGAAATGCAAAATCCTTCTATGTATGACAGGGAGGATGTAGGCATGCAGGCCATCTCATAAACAGTCTTCTAACCCGCGGTGTAACTGGTAGAGTTTGTGCCCAGTGCCGCACTTTCCCCAATAGGTTTTGTGCAGAATGGAGGCAGAGGGGCTTAAACCTCTGCCCACGCAAAGTGAAGTAAAGACAGGACATGCTGTGAGAGGAGGCCAGCCTCCACGGTAGCCCTTTCCTGACCGCACACTTGCTGATTTGTTTGGCAAGTGAGGACTCAGAGGCCTTAATTCAGCAGCAGCTGCAGAGCCAGAGAAGGGTTAACCCGGCTCCTGATGGGAGCACACAGCACCTCTCACAGCAGTGGCATCTCCCTCAAAGAGCAGGAGTGAGCAGTGCCTGGAGCCCTGAGTATCTATGCCTGTGTTGTGGCACCCTTTCCCCCATTTATGGAGCTCCCCCGTCACCCACGCCAAGCTACTCTGCTGCTTCTCACCATCACTCCATCAAATGCAAGGGCTCTGCAAGCTCTAGGAGCTGTTCGCCACACAGGGGTGGTGAAAATGGGGAGAAGGTAGGTCCCTCACCCCAAGACTTCTCCTCCCCAAGCACTGGAACGTGTGTGTGCAGAGAGGTGGCATATTCTGCACCGTGACCCCTGGAAGATTTTGAGCATGCCATGAAGGCATAGCATGTCCTGGACCGCCCTCTGGGGTTGTACAGCCAGGCCCCAACCCAACTGAGCGCTGTGTCTCATTGCATCAGAGACAGCAAGGTCCAGGACAAAACCGAGCAAGAAATTACAGAACCAAACTTGACAGCATTAAGCTTGTCATTAGTAATGCCTGCAAGCCTCTGAGGGTGAATCAGCAGTTCTCAATTCCCGTATGCCCTGCATGGCTCCCCCGCCTTCCTGTACAGCTCTCTTCCATATATGAGGTGTAGGTCCCCAGCTGTTGTAGATGGGCATGGAAACTCTGACATCTATTCAGCTTGTACCGATTGATGCCAAGTGAGGATCTCATTCTGAGCCTGAAATATGTATTAGTGTTAGTGAGTAAGAGCGAGCCCAAGTTCTCCAATGAAATATATTCTTCCATTTGAATACTACTTTGTGGGCAGTGAAAGCTTCTGTAGGTATGTGTCAATTGTGACAATATTTTATTTAAAAACTGTTGGAGGTAAAAAGTGTTTTGATCCGGTTGAAACATGCAGAATGCTTTGTGGTTTGGAATAAAATGTCTTGTACACCCAAATGATTTTTTTTTTTTGGTATAAAAAAATTGATTTTGGGGGAAAACACTTTTTTGTTTGTTTTTGTTTCTGTTTTTATGCTGATTTGGAACAGATACATTTTGAAATATCCAAAGTTCCCATGGAATCAAAATTCAAGTCCTGAACAGCTCCGTTCCTGCAGTTACAGGAATGGCTGCCACACTGCATACCTCCACGAAAGTTTGGGGATGCAGAAGTCATTGTTATCCAGGAGAGCACTGTAAGGGCTATTTGGGGACTGAAATCTCAATTTGTCCTTCAAGAATCATTTGCATATACTTGTCCCTCTGCCTCCTCGGGGTCGCTTTGGGCGCATCTACATGAGAAGTTTACTGCGGAGTGACCTAATTAGCTCCACAGTAAAATCTCAGCATCTACACATGCACCCCTGTTAGGCCTAGGCCTCAGGAAACTAATTAACTCCTCCACAGGTTAGTACTTGTAAATACAAGTACTGTGCTGCAGTGGAGTTGTTTAGCACACAAAGCGATGCACATGTAGACACTGTCCCAACTGGCTGGGGCACAAGGTGCTTCAGCATGGGGGCTGCCTGCCAGCTAGCCCTGCACTGGCGCATCCTTGTGCCCCAGCCAGCCCCTCCACAGCACGTTGAGATGGGTCAGAGCAGCCCCAGGCTGGCAGGCTGACCCCCCAGACTCCCTGCCATCAAGAGGTGTTCCCAAGCCAGCTCAACGTGCTGTGGGCCCAGGCACATGTTGAAACGCAGTGCCCAGGAGCAATAAATGCCAGTGCAATATGCACCAGAGTTTATTGCTACGTGCGAATAGCACATGGCACTTTTGATCATTTTCCTATGAGCCACATTGATTTTTCTCCCAGTAGATCATAACGATTTCAGTTGCAAAGAGCAGGTGTGACGTGCACTCAGATGTGGTCATTTTCACCCTCTGCTCTTTCAAAGCAGCCTCATTTTTGTCTCTCCACAGCCTTTGTCGCATTAGGGCCTTAACCAAGAGCAGGACCCATTGCGCTAGGTGCTGTACACACACATTGTGCAAAACTGTCCCTGCCCCAAAGTTTGTGCAGTCAGAACAGACTGCTCAAAAGGAGGTTTGGAGAGGTGACAGACAGGTGACATCCGTCTGAGGTCACACAGCCTCTCAGTGATAGGGCAGAGATCCATCCTGTCCAGCATCTTACCCCTCAGATCCCAGTGCCTCTCGGGGCGAAGTTGCATGTTACACTTAGACCATACTAAATCTGTTGAAAGTGAAGTGGTGTTAAAGTTGGAACATGCTGCAAGCAGTCGCACGGTAAGGGTTAGTGCTGTCTCTTGCACAGCTCTGACTTGCACCTAGAGGGCTGGTGAGCAGGTCTGTAGCTAGGAGCCAGGGCACTTGGGCTGTATCCCTGCTGGGGTATGGGGGGAAGGAGTTGGGAGTGATGCATCCTGGGATGCTGAAGGACTGCATATTGCTCATTTTATCTCCATGGAGCAGCCTGAAGTTACCCCAACACAAGCCAGATAGCACAACCCAGAGTTAACCCTCACTTAAGAAAGGTAACTTTGAGATGCTCAGAGGGCACTTGGCCTGAGTTAATGAGCTTTAACATATGCACACCTGTGTTTTGAATGTCCTTAGTATGGGATAAGTATTACATGTAACCCCCCTCTGTGCCTGCAGCTTTGAATACTAACTATCATATCAGGAGTAATGCTGGAGTTTTGGGGGAGAAAGTAACATCTGGTACAAAGTACGTAGCCTTTGCAGCAGAACGCAGATGCACCCAACATCCACTCGGCCAGCCAGGCTAAGACTGCAAGACCCTTTGAAACCTCACCCCCTTCCAAACCCAAGTAATGTATTACTTTTTGCTTGTGCTGTATTAACCCCCAGATGAGAGTATTAACCCCCATTTATAGACCCAAACCCTGTCTAGTCCCTGCTTCAAAGAACTTACAATAGAAGGGATGAGATCTGATGAGTACACTGCAAAAGGTATGTTCTTCGAAGGGTAGCAAAGTCAGGTTAAAATAGTAATGACAACAGAACAACTTGGGTTTTAATTCAGGAGCCCTGGGTTGAAATTGTCCACCTCTTGTCACTGAACTAGACTGTAAGGTCTTTGTGGCTGGGACCATCTTTTAACTACATGAGTGTTAAGTATTTAGCACAAGCACACTTCGATTCTTCATTGTGGTCTCTGCCATTACTGTGAGGTAAATGAATAATTCATCATGAATCCCTTACATATGCAATAAAGGCAATCAATATACTGTCCTTGGTCCATGCACTTCCCTTCCATCAGCCTGGCTAACATATGGTCTCCCATCACCAGTGCACTCAGGAAAGAGAGAAGAAAGGGTTTGGTGGCATTTCTTCTTTTTGTGGAGGTGGAGGCAGAGGAGGGCAGGCACATTGATCAAGTGCCTTCAAAGACAGCTGAAGATCCTTCCTGAAGATTGGTATAGGCAGTGTGTCATCTTTGCAAGCAGGAGTCACAAATAGCTGAGCACCGCAGCAGGCTTGAGAGTGACTTCCATGTTCCCTCTGTTAGCAGGAGCTGCAGTCAGCTCTAGGCAGAAGCTGATCTATTAGATCTATTAGACTGTACAATAGTCTCCCAAGGGAAGTGATGGAAGCCCCATCACTTGACTCATTTAAAACTAGTCTGAACAAAGCAGAAGCAAAATGTACTGCAGGGAACAATCTTGGTCTGGCAGGAGGTGGAGCAGATAGACCGACAGTATTGATTGTTCATTTAGTTATTATTTATTCCATTTCTATAGCACTTATCATCTCTAGGTGCATCCAATAATTACATTAACAGTGCAGACCTGGTATAGGAGCCACAAATACTTCCCAGATTGAACCAAGAGAAAAGACTGCAAGATCTGGGTGGGTGACAGCACTTTGTCCTGGCTTAACTCTTGAGCACTTAAACTCTGGAGTTGGACGTTTGTTTAAAGTTTGTCTTGGTGAATGGAGGCCTAGACAGAAAGAAGTTATGTGAACAGGTTGGAAGGAACATTTTGAATTGTCCCACTGACTTGTCAAGATCTGAAGTAAGCAGGATGTGAGAAGTTTGACCAGCAGATCTTGGGGCATATCTAGGCTAAGAAAGTAGGTTGTGGTGAAACGTGCATTGGCTATTCATGGTCAACCCCAGATCAAGAGTGATAGCCATAGCCAGCTGAAATGTCTGGAAATCTCTACACTGGTATTCTAATACTGGGCTTTGTTATAATAGATGAGTTGACACTTCTTTTTGAGTGCATCCTGCTTCTTTCCACCCAAGAGAATTTTGCCTTCCACTGCTTAGGAAGACGAGAATCTAGGCCCAGATCCATCTCTTTTAATCCCCCTTTGCCCAGAGTGAAACTCACAGACTTGAGTTAGGTGCTAAATTCATTTTGTTCCCAAGACTGCTTGCACATTATATCAATGGTTCAGAGTGCAAAATCCATAAACGGTCCCTGAATCTCACATTCCCTTGTCCGCTGTAGCTCGGCCTCAGGTGAAGGAGAAGGAAGTAACTTTATGCCAAACTAGCCTGTAGCCTGTTGGGGAAGGCACTTTCTCATGGGCTAGGAAATGTGGCCTTGAATCATCCTGGGCTGAGGAGGGCATTGAACCTGGCTCTCCTGCTTCCTTGGTAAATACTCTAACCTGAAAGGCTGGCATGTAAAAAGCAGATGCCACCACTTTGCCCTCTTCTAGCCATATGTTATCATGGACTTGGCCCTGGCAGCTGTGCTTTGTGCTGCTGTTGTCGTGGGTGTGTGCAGGTGCGCGTGCGTGTGTGCAAATCACGATCTGATTTTTATTGGACAGGGCCCTTCAGAGAATTTAGGCACAGGGATGAGCTATGTAGGTACATGGTAGCAGTTCTGGGCAACTACAACAGCTACATTTTAGGAGCCTGCATAACTTTTCTGAGCAAATCTTAAGCGCCAATGGCCTCTCAAGCACCTAAGCAATGAGGTGAAGTTTTTATGTATTGCTGACTTGGACTTAAATGTCTAACTTCTGTCTGTGCCTCATGTGGATTTGGCCCTCAGTTTTAGGTTCAGAGAGACATGAACTTCACAGGCAACAGCGTATTTTATCCCATGTACCATATGATGAAGTAGGTTCTTGTCTATGGAAGCTCATGTCAGAGAATCACAGAAAATTAGGGCTGGAAGGGACCTCTGGAGGTCATGTAGTCCAACCCCCTGCTGAAAGCAGGACCATCCTCAACTAGATCATCCCAGCCAAAGCTTTGTCTAGCCAGGTCTTAAAAACCTCCAAGGATGGAGACTCCACCACCTTTCTGGGTAATTTTCCTAGTGAGAAAATTCTTCCTAACATCCAACCCAAACTTCCCTTGCTTCAACTTGAGCCCATTGCTCCTTGTTCTATCATCTGCCACCACTGAGAACAGTCCGGCTCAGCTCTGTCCTGTTTTAAACTGCTCTTCAGGTAGTTGAAGGCTGCTATTAAATCCCCCTTGTTTTCTCTTCTCTAAACTAAATCAACCCAATACCTTCAGCTTCTCCTCATAAGTCATGTGCTCCAACCATTTTTGTTGCCCTCTCCTGGACTGTCTCCAATTTTTCTGCCGACCAGTTGGTCTCTAAGGCAGCAACTCTCAACCAGGGGCCCTTGAGATGCATTCAAGGGTGCATCAGGATGCCACACAATATTGGCATCATGGGTGTGCAAACACAATTCACAAGATAAACCCATTGGGAGATGTTGAAAAGGAATCCGGTGCCAGAAATATTCTGAGCAGCATGGGCTTTCTGAACAGAAGAATTGCTCTAGTAATCAAAAGTGAGCAAAAGTAAGAGCCGCAATTTTCCAAGGGGGGCCTTCTGTTTAAGGCATGGTGTCTTGAGCCCGATTAGGGGTGCCTAAAAAGGTTTGAGCCACCCTGCCCCATCTTCCAACTCAAATCCCCTCATATTTGTTGCTTTCTTGTTGGCAATGGACGTTGCCAGAAATGTCTGCAGTATTCTGCAGCCATGGCCCTTTAAGCGATTTCCTGCTGGGGAAGGATTCCCTGTCCTTGGAGCGTACGCCGGTGAGTAACCAAGTTCTTGTTTGAAACTCCACCTCTCCTTTCCTTCAGGCTCGGAGGCATTTTAAAGGGCTTGGACTGTCAGTGCAGCCTCACTAGTATACTCTTTCACTGCGATGTAATGTCTCAGGGTATGAAACACTCATCAGTCTCATTGGTGGTTTTTGCCCTTACTGTGCAGGACCAATATGAAGAGCTGCCAGAAGAAAGTATTTGCATTGTACGACTGGTCAAACATGAGCCATGGATTTTGCATTGTATTCTTTAGCACCATCTACTGGTCCTTTACCTATTTCCTTACATACAGATGTGGGGTACTCACCTTACAATGAACAGCATGCAGTATATTATAAGCTTATATCTTACTTTATGTCGCTATGTCTTTTGGCATTGCCACTTTCCCAATATATTAAATTTAGGGATGCCTCTCATGGTCATGGCTCCAAAGGTAAGGTCCCATTACCAACCAGAAGGTTTCCATGACTTTAAAGGGATTCTGTAAACTTAAGATATTTGTTCTGCCTCTGAAATTGTTTGCATTATTTGGCAAATGCCATGGGACAGGTTTTAGAGAACTAAGATTCTCATCCTTCCTAAGGAAAAAACATGGCTTATAATTAACCTCTGCCAGCCTCGACTGCCGAGTAGCTTTCTTGATAAGAAAAGGTTGGAGTGCAGTTGTAGCCATGATGGTCTACAAAATATATGAGAAGCAAGGATTTTTTCATTGGTATCTTTATTGGGCCATTATATAGTTGGGAGATAGTAGACAAGCTTACATTGTGCCTGAAACCTTGTCTAATACCCCTTCCAACTGTACAGTGGGTGCTGTAAAAGAGATGACACATAACCTTGACAAATAACAGTAACCTTCAACAGCCTGGTTCACCACGGATGATAGAAGATTAACCCATTGAGTGTTCATGAATTTATCCATGGGTGTCCATAGGACTTGCTGCTGAGATACTATTAACAACACCGGTTCATAATCATTTTGTTTATTTAGCGTTCTGGGAAAGGTCCCATGGATATTTATCATTTTTTTTTAAATCTTATAATACTACTTTGCATTGTCCTGTATTCAGGGATCTCGAAGGAGGGGATAAGCATAAGGGGCTCTGTGTTAAATCTTGGCAAAGCCCTGCAAACACTGTCTGGTATGCCACCTGCCTTTGAGGCTCCCTGGGAAGGGTAGTATTTTTCTTCAATTACTTTTTCACCTCTTTGAAAACGTTCAATTCCCTCTGCTGTTGGTCCATGAAAAACTCCTGGACACAACCGACTATCTACTAGATGATACAGGCAGAGCAATGGAAGTGACTGTGCACAAAAGCCACGAGTCGGGAAAGCAAGAGAGTGGGAGCAGCACCGTACGCACATGCTTAAGACGTGTGTTTTCCTGAAGAGGGATTGCAGTGGGGTGAGCAGACCCGCCAGCTGGGACCGATGAATGATGCCTTGTGGCGGTAATGCCACTTCCTTTCTTCAAGGTTTTCTTTTAATGAATCACAAGCAAAGGATGCCAGATGCAAACAAGCCACTTGGATCCATGCGTCCTGGTGGCCGGAGATCTTTGCAGCTTCCCAGCCAGCTGCACGAGGCAGGACACGCTCCGCCCCCCGATGTGGGCATCCGTTTGCCCAGGTAGTCATCAGTGCAGCCACTTCCACTTTCTTGTGATATCTTTGTCCTAGTCACCCATGGGACCAGCTGCACTCCTTGTGCATTAGGGACTATAGAGCTTCTCTCCCTTGGCTCAGAGAAATTATCATCAGGATGCTGATGATTTACATTACCATATGACCAAGACCCCACTGCAGTAGATGCTGTAGAAGCAAAAGATGGTCTCTGCCTCAACATGCTTTCAATCAAAGGACTAAATAACCGTATACGGTCCCTTCCAGCCCTACTTGCCCGTGTTCCTATAAGACATGAGACAAGAGATGGATATAAACAGGCTGAGGGATATGAGGAAGCAATAAGCCTATATTGTTTAGCATGATAGGTGGTTGCTATCGATCAGGGGTGGGCAAAATATGGCCTGGGGGCCAGATCCAGCCCACCAGGCCATTCTATCAAGCCTGTGAGGCCCCTAAAAAATTAGAAAATGAGCATTTATTTGCTCCTAGCTGCCTTTCAAAGATGACAGGAGCCAGGGCAGTAGGACCCAGAGGAAACTAGTGGCAGAACCCAGCAGCAAGGTCTGCCCAGCCCTTGCCGAGCCAGAAACCCCTGCCTAGCAGAGGCTTCTGACCTGGGACCTGTTCCTGCTTCCTTGCACCGGAAAGGGAAATGCATCCCTCAACAGTTTGCCAAAACTCGGTAAGTGCTCCTTCGCCCAAAATAATTGCCTACCCCTGCTATAGATGCTTTCCTGAATCAGGACCAAAGTGCTCTTAAATGCAAAAAGATAAACAAGCTGGAAAAGATTTAAGCACAGCATTGCTCTTCCTAACCTTCTCCAGCTCGAGCAACTTGAGAACTTACCAGGACCACTAGCCAGTTAAAAGTTTCTGACAGGAGCACGGGGGGGGTTTTAAGCCAATAGTGTCTTTTTAATCAAAGGCCTTGTATTTCCCTCCTCCTTTCAATGGATCTGTCCAAACAGCAGGCACTGTGACACAGGGTTTTTTTTTGTGTATTCAGCACAGTAATTACCTCCTGTACATGCAGCAAGCGTTTAGGAAATATTCTGCTTCCAATTATAATTTCTGATTTGAGTCATGGAAGAATACACTGTATCCTCTTCATTTCTACAGTCACTAGCTAATGAAATGTGCCAGGGATATTTATAGAACTGCCATTGTAAATAGCATTTGCATTTTGTGCCTTTGAGTTGTTTGGCACAGCCATGTTTTCACCCAGAGAAATTTTTTTTTAAAGCAAAGGGTTTCTTTGCAGCTCTTTCTCCTTTTTAAAATGATGACTGTGTTGCATACAACAGCTCCATGGACATTTTGCCGCCTGTATTAATTTAGTAGCAAGCTGACCTGTGTCTAGAGTTGAATCAAGCAGAGTATGCGTTTCCAAGCAGTGTCAGGGACAGTTTATAAGAATCTCCTAGCCAATGTTTGGAGTCACAGGCAAGATGAATGGAGGAGAAGGTAAGCTGCCAAAATGGTTCACATAGCAAAGCAAAACAACTGCCAGCCTCTCTACGGGATACTTTCCTAAGAAACTCTCTATGTAAATATTTGGGCAGCAGCCTCCAAATGAGATTTAAAGTTTTATGTGCATGTCAAAGGTAGCTAGAAAATCCATTCTTAATGCAAATGGCCAAAAAGGGAGTCAGCAGGGGAACTTTCAGGAGAAATTTACTTTCTGGAGGGATGACAGATTCAAAGGTCAACAGTGTACATGTAGCATCTTGCTCCACAGGTCTCCAGGCACTTTACAGAGTTGGTCAGTAACATTATCCCATTTTGCAGATGAAAATACCGAGGGAGAGTGAGTGAGGGAAAGAGAGAGAGTGAGCAGGAGAGAGAGACAGGAAATTACTTGTGTCTACAGTTGTTCAAAGTACAATGGTATTCAGACCTAGAACTGACACGTGCCCTTTCTATGTTTCTGTACATTGGGCATATACTCAGCCCTTTCATATATAACAACTCAGCACACGTCGGCCAGGATTTTTAAGAGTCCAATTTCAGATTTTCAAGCTTTCAGCAGCCGCAGCTGGAGCCAGATTGCTCAATTCCCATTTAGGTCCAGAAAATAAATGACCTGACTTTCTCAAGAATGTGATGTTGTGAGCCAGTTATGAAATCAGTTAGGTGCTTAGTAGGATCTAAACTCTTGGGAAAGCTGGCCTGTGGAGCCTATGTAGCATGTTCACAAGTGAACCGTGCACACCATTGCCACTTGCGTCAGTTCTTACCACGGAAAAGTTTGTAGCTGGGTCCCACTTCCTCCAAATATCTGAGAAGTATCAGTGATCTCAGGGTAAAGAGAGAAGGGCAGTGATGCAACTGGCTGATTCCTTTAGGAGGAACTTTCCAACATACGCAGTAAATTCTTGCCACAAATTAGTGAAACAGATGCTCTCCATGGCAAGCAGCAGGTACAACTCTTGAGCTCAGCGAGTGAATAATAAATCTTACCGAGATGCAAAGCATCTCCAGTGCATAATTACCGGAGCAAAGTCCAGTGTGTGCGAACAATCTCTTATGTTCAGACATATTTTTCTTCCATATTCAGCACTCGGGTCTTCTCCCTACAGCCTTCACCCCCTTGTTGCTTTACTTTTTTTTTCTTGGAATACCCCCAATTTTTTGTAGCTAAGAGAAAGCAGCCCTCTCTTCCCTTTCTGCTTTGAGTTCTTCTTTGTCCCTCAGAATATCCACCTCTTACTGAGAAAGTTTAGGAACCGTATTCTGCTCTTTGTAGGCCACTCCCATCAAACGCCCAGAGCTGCTGAGCAATTGTTAATGTTTAGTGACCTCCTGCTCCCATGATCCCATCTAAAGGGCATAGGCATTGATTTCCCTTCTCTTGTTATGAGGAGTTACAGAACAGGCTCCTTCATCCATCCCATAGGAGACTGTGGAGTCCTCAGCGCAGCAGAGCAGACAATAGCGAGTTTGCTAAGTCAGTAGCAATAACCTCAAACGCAGGCAGACAGGCTGTGCTAAATCAGCTCCTTCTTGTGGTGCCACGAAATGCCTCCGTTGCTCGCTCCAGCAGACTAATAGCTTGTACTGCTTTGCTGCTGGGGGGAAAAAAATTCAACACAGGTGACAATCTCATGGAATAAGAAACAAGCAGGAATGTAGGAATGATCGTTCTGTTTTAGCTCGTCTCTAGCCTGCTAACCCTGTCTTCTCTGATAGCCAGTATCTGCGGTTTTAGGCAAGAGCAAGGCACTCGTTATCCGAGCAGCGTGTGTTATGGGGTAAAGCTCTGTAACGGACCTCTGGCCGCACGGAGACCTTGCAGCTGCTGCTGCGCCGCGCTCCAGGGCTGCTCTGAATTTCCAGACAACAGTAGGGGTTGAGTTCCCATCTTTTTGCTCCACGGACTCCTTCCCATCTGAGCTGATGGGATATCTGCATGTTTTTGGTGGCAATAAAAGGCTTAATGAGACACAGCCAAAATCTGGGATTCAGTCCAGGAAAACAGTATGCATGTACATTAGCTATTATATGCTGTGATATAAATCTTAGCAGGGGAAGGGGACCCATACCAAATTTGTGTATGGGCCGTAAAAGAACTTACACTTACCTTCACATGCACACATGCACTATAATAAAATTGTATAGATAATATTACACATCTCTTGAAGTCCACTAGTATAATGTGATACACTCAGATAGTCCAGTGATGTGCAGCAGTAAAGAAACCAAAGACGGACAGATAAGCTTTTTCCTGCCTTTCCCCTGTCTCTGCAAAGGATAATATTCACAGCACTTTGTACTTGGGCAAAATTCTGCGCCATGCAGTATAGCTTAACAGCTTTATATTTTTATTTTTGAGCTTCATCTACCATCTGTTTCCATTTAGGCAGGTTTTCTTTCAAGTAACAAAAGCACTAACTAGGAGGTTACAAAATTATGGAGTACAAAACTCCCAAGCTTCAAGTTGCAAACTGAGCCTTCTTTGAAATACAAGAGTGCAGACCCAAAAATATCTGCAGCTTTAACCCTTCCTCCCTTTGTGTTTGGGTAATGCTTTTTCATTTTAAAATGTGCTTTTGCGCCTTAATGGGAGTGAGTCACCCACTGCAACTCAGGAGAATTGGGTGGTCTCTGCCACTGCTTCATGGCATGGCCCTGGCCAAGTCACTTACCTGCTTTCTGTCTCATTTACTCAATCAGAAGCCTTAGGACAGGGGTCAGCAACCCTCAGCATGCATGCCGACTATGGCATGCAAGGCCATTTTGCTTGGCACGCAACCGCCAGCCCCGACTCTGGGTAGCTGCTGCCAGCCATGGAGCCCAGGCTGTTCCCAGCAGGTGGCTGGGAGGCTGCAAGCCCTGCTGGGAGCAACCTGGGCTCCATGATTGGCAGCAGCTACCCAGAGCCAGGGCCAGCTGCAGCCAGGAGGATGCAAATAGCTGTACCAGGCTTTGGCATCAGCTCTGTACCGGCACGTGCACCCACGCCTTGGAGTGGACTGTGGGAGGAGCCTGAGGCAGCACAACCCTGGCCTCTCCACTGCTCCCAGCACAGAGCTGGTGACTGGGCTCCAGGGCCCGGCACAACTGTTTGTAGCCAGCCTGGGCTCTGGGCAGCTGCAGCAAGCAACGGGCAGGCTGCACAGCTCCAGCATCAGCTCTCGCAGAGACTGCACGTGCACCACAGAGCAGACAGGGGGGCAGCGCAGCCCTTCAGGGTACAAGGAAGCCCAGCTCTCCCTGCCCCTGCTGCACTGGCCTGACCCCAGAGCAATGCCCTGGACCCAGTGAGGTGTTACAGATAGCCAGCACTATCAGTCCAGAGCCAGTCTGGTTTACTTTCCTGGGGGAAATCACTCCTTGATGGTCCCCTACACCAGCTGCCTTGGCACCGGGGTGGAGGGATCTGCCATCGTGTGCTCTCCCAGCCTCTCTGGGGATAACAGTTTAGATGTCCTAAATGGTTCTGCCAGCTTTGGGCCTTAGCTGTGTGGGGTGGGTGGGTGGTTGGGCTGATGGGCAGGCTCTGGGCTGGGGTCTTGGCTGGCCACGCTGCAGCCTGGGGGCTGGCTCCCTGGGGAAGCACAGGGGCTCCGGTGGGCCCAGGGCATTGCTGGGTCGGACTTTGTCCAGTGGCCCAGCAGCCCGCACATCTGGTTCTGTGTGTGCACGTGTGTCTGGTTCTGGGTGTGTTCTGGTTCTCTGTGTTTGTTCACATGGGGGTGTGTGTGTGTGTGTGTGTGTGTGTGTCTGGCTCTCTCTCTACTCTCCTTTTTCTTTCTCTGCTCTTTTTTCTTTCTCTTTCTCTCTCCTCTTTCTCTTATTTCTCTCTTTTCTCTCTCTCTCTCACTGCAACATGCTGAACAAAAAAGAAACACACAACAGCAAAGGCAACATTTATGATTATTAAATATACTAATATGCAGTACGTCCTGCTGTGTACCCTCCCGCCCAACCCTCGTTTTGTTTTTCTGGCATGCCGGCACTGTGGCACCTTCCTAGGTCAGCATTGTGCTGTTTTTCAGCACTCTGGCCAAAAAACGGTGCCTACCTCTGCCTTAGGACTATGTCCCAGTGGTGAATAAGCATGGATCTCTGTCTTGTGAGCTCTGGTGGTATCTGGCAGGAAGGATTTAAAGACAAAAAGAGCATTTAGGAGTTCTCTAAGAAACTGAATCTCGTCTCATCCATTAAGTTGTCTGTAACATTTAAAAAGAAGCATTTTATGACAGCGGAGATACCCTTAAAATACTGCATAAGGCTTAGGGGATCTGTGATGAAAAGGTGCTCTAGATGTGTAAAGTCCCTTCTCTGGGGCCTTGGACAGCACGCTTAGAGCATATCTTTACAGCTGAGTTGAAAGCTATTTAAATACAAACAGGGTTTATGGTGGAAATCTCACTCACCAAGTAATATGCCCTATGTAAAGCAATACTTTACATGCCATTACTTACCTTAGGAATATCTTGTAGCAGGACAATTTATTGCTGCGGTAGTAACCAGTTGACATTTATGAGAAGTCTTGTTTTACAAAGGATTTCCTTTAATTTGAATGCCAGAGCTTCAATTGTGCCTAAGCAGCTGAATATGCAGAGGAAAGCGGTATTATTTTGCATTGTTGGGTATTCAAAAAATATTTTGGTATAACTAGCAACACAGACAAAGCCTGCAGGGATCAGAGTGGTATTTATATATGCCCAGGTTCATAAATATTACGTGGCTTGGTGGTACCTGAAAGGGAAAGATTTTGTTGGTTAATGCAGCATCTAATAAAACTCACCTCGGGTGTTAAATTGTGTTAAACTGGAGCAATGTATGATTCTGAATCTATGCAATCCGGATGACTCAGGTCTACAGACAAAGCTACATTTCGTTAACTAGAAATGTAAAACTCTAGAATCGTGGTTCAGAGATGATAACTTTTATTAGATCAACTAGGAAATCGCAAAAAAAGGATCTTTTTCTGCAAGCTTTCAGGCTCATACACCTTTCCTCAGGGAAAGTTAAAGATGGTAAAAAGTCCCCATAGGTAGGAAATAAACTTCATTTTTGCCCAAAGAAAGCTGAAGATGAAAGTTTGTTCTCCTGGGTCCATGAGAGTGTCTTTGTGAGTTGCTCTTTGTACTTAGTTAACCGTAACTTAGTTAGCCAACATCTTAATTCTGAATGTTTCCCTTAAAATTTAAACCTTTCAAATGCTACTGCAGGGTTAGCCCAGCAAAACTTTTCTTGACTTTATTAGGAGTGACCAAAACACTCTCTCACTTCCTGATCGTATGCTGACAGTATGGGCAGGAGAGTTGCCTTGGGATACGCTTCCCTTTGACTGTGAATAGGATTATTTACATATGTAAAGTTATGCATACGCTTAAGTCACTCGATAAATCAGAGCCTGAATATCTAATATAACTTTTGGTTATGGTGCCATGTAAGCACCGGTCTCTAACTCTTGGCTGACCTTGGGGATTGCTTCCATCATTCAGGGAAACATATCTCATGCATTTCATTGCTGCCACAATCTAGGTGACTTTGTAAGAGACCTTGTTTGTGGTTAAAAGCATTCTGCTATAACCATGTCTGTTAACATTAGCTATATCAGTATTTAAGTCTGTACAGTTTTCTAGTATAGACGTATTTAGGTAGAAAGAGGACCTAGGGCCACGTTAATCTGT
>NW_017729008.1:30892047-30898396 GCF_001723915.1 Gavialis gangeticus
CCATCATTCAGGGAAACATATCTCATGCATTTCATTGCTGCCACAATCTAGGTGACTTTGTAAGAGACCTTGTTTGTGGTTAAAAGCATTCTGCTATAACCATGTCTGTTAACATTAGCTATATCAGTATTTAAGTCTGTACAGTTTTCTAGTATAGACGTATTTAGGTAGAAAGAGGACCTAGGGCCATGTTAATCTGTGGGGTAATTTCAGTTATGTTAGTATTGAGCATTCCCTTGAAATATGGGCAGGGATTTTCTCTGGTGTTGCCACGTTGGCAAAGGGCAGGTGCACGGATGGGGGCCGAGGTGGGTAGTGTCAGGGCCATCTCCATCAGCCTGCATACGGGAAACAGCCTCCCTTAGCCACCTTCTGCCCCAGGCTCGTTTTTCACACTGGAACGACCTCCCTTGTGTGGCTGAGTCAAAGCAGGGGCCGCGTGCTGTTTGGTGACAGCTGCGAGAGTGTTTTTTCTTTTTCTCTTTCCAACCTTTTCTTTTCCTGGTGCCAGGGAAGGAAAAACTGTGAATGAAACCCTCGGCTCGGATGGGGTTTTGAGAGAGCAGAGCCGCAACATGCTAGTGGCAGCTCCCAGCCTTTGCCAACCCTGTAAATTAAGCACCCTGAAATGCACGTCTGTCCTCTCTCTTGCAGATGACGGAGGGCCGCCGATGTCAAGTGCACCTCCTCGATGACAGGAAGCTGGAACTTCTTGTGCAGGTAATACATTGTCCTCGCTGACGGCGTGGTTTGAATTCTGGATGGTGGGGGGCAAGTAGGTCAGTGAAATCTTTATTAGTCAGCAAGTCTGCATGTGAGTCCCTCAGATTTCATAAACTCAGAAGGATCCAGCTGGTTCACGGCCCAGGATGGGAGACCTACAATGAAGATCCAAGGTGCTGTAGGAAGGGTTGGAGGCGTGTTAATGCCCCACCAACAGTGCCCCAACATGGTACCGGAGCTGCTGTCTTTCAGCTGAGATGAAAAACCAGTCAGAGCTGCTTGTGGTCATTCATAATCCCATGACACTTTCTGAAGAGTTAAGGATCACATCTGTGCCAAGCTTCTGCACCAGTAACAATATTCTGCCCCTCTAAAATTCCCTGTGCAGTTTTTGTTGCATGCCCATCCACTTCCTGCCCTAAACTCCTGCTGCGTGACGTTAGACAGCTGTTACGTTCTGTCTTGGAGCTGGCCACGCTTCAGTCACGGGTGAAGTGACCCGCACACGTAGCTTGCATGTCAGTTTGAGTTTATGGTGCATCCTCAGGATGCAAGGCAATAGGCGGGAGATAATAGATGATTACCTTTTGAGAGCATTCACATCAGGATTCAAACATGAACATGCATTTAATTAGATTTTGCACTCCAGCTACAGCTATTTCATTCCTCTGCTTGCTGGGATTTGAATTTACAAGCTCCAGGATGTCTCAGAGCTTGGACAAACATACAGTTTTAACCACTCGAAAAGGGGAGGCATGGTTTTCCTATATTTCATAGAAAATTAGAGTTGGAAAGGACCTCAGGAGGTCACCTCTAGTTGGGGCTGGTCCTGGTTTGAGCAGGGGGTTGGACTCAGAGGTTAGTCCAACTCCCTGCTCAAAGCAGGACCAGCCCCAACTAGATCATCCCTATCTGCATCCCTGCAGAACCATACAGACCTATCCTTGAAGGTTGTTACAGTTGTCTATAACCTATGGCTTAAGTAGGCTGCTGTTTTGTGTCTTTTTTCCTATTATGAAACAATCCCAGAGTCCCACTCAGGATAAGGGCTCCTTTATACCAGATGCTGTGCAGAAAAGTGCAAAGATACCATTGCCTTCTCCCTAAATTGTGTAATTTAACCCTAGCACTAATCCCAGTCATCTAAGGTAAAGGTCAGGACAGTTTATGGTGATTGTATTTTATCTGCTAGTGCCTGTGGGTGGTAGGGTCCTGATTGCCTGTTTCACTGTATGCAGTTTGGGATGGTGAATGGACATTGGTAGTTGAGGCTGAGCTTCTCCTAAAGGAGTTGGAAGTCCCATGCCATTGTTGTGTGAAAGGAAGCATCTTTTGCTGTTTCTAATAAGGACCTAAGTTTCACATATGCCCTGGATAGAGCAGGACATAAATCATAATAATAATAATAATAATAAGACTACTGATGCAATGTACTAGTGACAGAGCAAGTATATACCCGCCTGTTGCATGGAATAGTCCTAGAAACCCTCTGAATCTTTTTGCTTGATATTTAAAGCTTAAAACCCTAGTCCTGCAAGTCCTTGGGAATCCCAGACCCCCTTGCTAGCCAGGGCTGTGCCACCCAGGCTCAATGTGCTGCAGTCCCAGGCACATGTGTAAATGCTGTGGTTGGGAGCAATAAACTCCAGTGCAAACTGTGCTGGAGTTCATTCAGCCATGTTAATTTTATATGTAGATGTGCCCCTTGAGTGCATGGCAGAAAGCTGCATGAAGCAGTTGTTGTATGGCACAAATGTGAATGGAGCCTGTGCCAGGCATAGACCTTGCACACTGAATGGAAGTGCCAAGTCCCTTCTCCTGCACGCAAAGTGGATGAAAGGGATGAAGGTGTGCGTAGAAAAGGGGGAGCTCTCAAAAGTCTATGCATGCTTTTGAACTTGGATTTGTAAATGAATTGCTTAGATTAGTTGTGTCCAGTCTTTTGGGCCCCAGACCCCACTTCCAGGCTTGCTATCCCACTTCCTGATTGGCTTGCACTTCTGGCCAGACCCTGTCTGCTGAATTGAATCCCTTCCAGTGCCTTGTTTGGGAACTGATGACTTAAGTCAGTGTCCATGCACCCACGACTCAGCCAGAATAACTTGGTAGCCAAGCCAATAATGTGATGGCAGCAGTGTGTGGTAGACAGGCAAGCTGGAGAGGGAGTAACCAAGCCAGATTTTCAACGCTCTGCAGCCCCCCGCAGTCAGGATCAGATTTCCAGGAGGGCAGACCTGGCTGGAAACATGCTGATTATTATTCTCAGAAAATTTTGTAAGAAAAAAATCTTTCTGATCAATATTTCCCATGTAAATATTATAACTTCACATGAAAAATCCAGAACATAGACATTTTTGAAGGCTGTTCAAATATTACATATAAAAATATGTAAATAAATTAATTTGATTTTCCAGCTTTTTTTTTTTGGCTTGGTTGAGTTGGCAAACCTGGATAATTCTGACAGATGCACCCTCCGTGCAGATTCCCAGTGCTGAGTGCTGTTGAAAATCTGGCCAAATACTTAGGTGTCTAAATGGGAACTGAAAACCTGGCTCTGGTTACTGGTGTTAAGTGAAGTGTGTAGGAAATCTCCAAAGAATTAATCATAAAGATTAGAAAAATAACTTCTTTCTCACAAATGGCACTAGACCCAGTGACAGGCTGTGGTAGAAACTTCCCATAGCACTTGAATTACTGTCCAGCAGCTGATAACATGGGGTGGGCAGGATGAGGTTTAGCTGTACTTTAGTAAACACTGGAAGGATGAATGGGGACTTTTGAAACTCATCTGAATCACAGGAAATGCATCTCCATGCTGACTTGTATCGCTCTGGAATGTGGTTTAAATAGCATAGGCAACCCAAACTAACAGCTAAAAGGGCCATGGGGGCTGAGGAGCTGAAGGTCCCATTGATTTTGAAAGACACTTACACTCCTAAGCACCTAAATCTCCTTAGCAATTGGGACTTGGGCTCTTAAATCACTTCAGGTGATTTTGAGGCGTGAAGGTGGTTAGCCATGTTAGCATGAAGTCAAATAGAAGATAGGGCACATACAAATGCACTGGTTGAGAGAGGTATGAGCCTTTGTAAGCAACAGCCTACTTCATCAGATGCTAGGACTAGATCATCGCTAGAAGTGCACGTCAAGAAAAACAATTATGAGCATTCGTCAGAAGAAGCCCTATGAATGTGCTTTGGTGGTACTGGCAAGACTGCTCATTTGCTTGTATATATGTAAAACTTGATGAGAAATGTCATGGAAAGGGTGAGTGTCATGAGGGTTAGGATTCAGCTTTTGAAGAGTCACTGAATCCAAGAGCAAAAGAAATGCCTGTAAGTCACCGATCCCCAGGGATCCTGGTTTTGTCTGTCTGAAAATCACACATTCTCTGATAAAGCAAAGACAGAAGATTGCAAATTCTCTGATTAAAACCCCCAAAATTCATGGTTTTTCTGTGATCAAAATGAAACGTTACAATATATATAGGTATCAGTTGAACGCAATGTTTTATTGATATATTTACCATTTTAAAGCAATTTGGAAGACTGCCAGTGCCTCAATCACTATAATAAAATAAATTGTAAATACCGATACATTTTGGTGGTTGATTTGGGGTTTTTATCATGGAAAATCAGGGCTCCTTCTGCCCCCTTCACTCACCAGGACGTGGGTCTAGCTGCAGCTGCCCCCACCCCTCCTGCCACACTGCTTTGTGGCACCGAGCAACCCTGATCCGCCAGTGCCCTGCCCATGCCATTGCCCCTCACTCGCCACCCACAGCCCCCCACTTCTCACCAGCCCTGCTGGAGGGGGCCCCCAGCTGCCAGGGCTATGGGGACAAGGACCTGGGACCACAGCCCCCTGCCCCCCACAGCAGTGCTCAAACCCCAGGTACTCCCCGTAGGAGGTGGCAGCTGCTGCAGTGGCAGCATGGCCAGAGTGGAGCCCATGGGGGCGCAGATGCAGGCTGCCTGCTGCAGGTTCAGGGCTCCCTGCCCTGCTGCCTTCCCCCTGGGGCCTCTGTAGCCCAGTGGGTGAGACCTGGTGTGTAGGGCAGAGCGGGACTGGGCAGGGAAGCTCATGCTGCTGCCATGAGCCCTGCACCACCATGGTGAGGTGCAGCGTGCGTGCTCAGCAGCAGCAAGGGGTACAACTGTGCACGACCACCCCTGCTGCTGCTGGGTGGGTAGGGGGTGCCTTGCCATGGTGGTGCCATGCACTAAATTTCCCCACCTTGCTGTGCCCTGCCACGCTAGATGGTCCACAGAGGCCCCAGGTGGAGGGCAGCGGGGTGGGGAGCCCAAGCCTGCAGAGGGCAGCCCGCCCCATGCACAAATCCGGGAGTCACATGCCTCCCATGCCTCCCCCAGGAGTGCACACAGCAGTGGGGAGCCACCCCCCAGTGGATGAGCCACCTAGGGCCCAGTCCTGCTCCCCACCTGGGCCCTGCGGCCATGCGTTCCAGCCCCACGCCACGTCCTGCTTGGGCAGCAGCCCCAGCCCTGCCCAACTCCCTTCCTTCCTCACTATGGGGACCTCAATTCGCCCACCCTCGCCGCCACCAGACTTACCTGCAGGGAGCTGCTCTCCAGGCTGCCTGGTGGCCACGTGCACATGCACGTGGAGCCCCCAGCTGATCACCTTGCTTTCGCTGCCCGCAGCCCCTCGCAGGCTGAAACTCTGCCAGCCTGCAAGGGGAAGCCCACCATTTACCACACTTTTCTCCTTTAAAGAAGAAAATCTGGGTTTTTCTCCTTAAAATGAGAAAATCCAGGTTTCACCGCATTTTTCCATGGTGAGCGGAAAACCCTGGATCCCTGCCGATCATACTGTTTGAATGGGAATTTCTAACAATCGATCCTTGAATCGAATACCACTGTAAGTCACAAGGACTGGATCACTTATGAACTATGAACTAGATTTCGCTCACACAGAACCATTTATTGACTGCATTTCAAGTAAAGTGCACATTTTGTAAGCTCAGATATCTGGTTATAGAAAACGGATGCCCAGAAGAGCAGCTGTATTTTCTGTATAAATTGTTCTTTGAATGTAGTTCAGCCAGCTCAGCTAATAATGCTTTGTGCTTCTATAACATCTTACAACCAGGGATCACAGAGGGTTTTCAGTCTAGTAGATCTTCAGCATCCTGGTCATTCTTTGACATAACATGTTCATATATGTAATAGCCATGGAGTAGGAGGGCTGAAAACAGCACTTCTAAGTACAGTTCGTACCTCTGCTACCAATTTCCTTGTGCAGTTGAGCAAGCCTGTTAAACTCAAGCATAGAGAGATGTTAAAGGGGCCTGAGGATCCAGAATCTTTAATTATTAAAGACAAGATTATGATATAGTATCATAGCTGCACGAGTTGGATAGTACTTTGCTCTTTGATTAGCTCCATGACTTCCATGGACCATTTTAACCCCTTTTTATATCTGTGAATCAACTCTGATCAGACTTTGCATTTTATAAATGTATTGCTAGAAGCATATCCCCATGTGGCTTAAGGGAATGTACATCTGCCTGGAGGGAAAGGGGTTCACAGATGGAAAATATGGCACAGCAGTTGCCTTGATTGTCATAAAATATGACAGAGCAGTTGTCATAATTTGTCAAAGC
>NW_017729008.1:30903396-30904519 GCF_001723915.1 Gavialis gangeticus
TATATATATATATATATATATATATATATATTCAGACAAATGGTCCCAGGCATTTCTTTCCACGAGATTTTTCCCTTGACTCTAGCACTGGCAAATTTTTACAGCAGCACAAAGTAAAAAAGAATGGAGTTCATGGATATAGAAGAGAAGAACCCCCACGAAGTGGTGTTTTTTCCCAATAAGTACCAAAATTGAGAACGCCATAGTCATAAACTAGGCAGACTATCATTGTTCCTAATTTTTTTCTTGAGACTGAACTGTCAAACTTGTTTGAGTGGGGTTTATGAAAAGGAGTTACATTTTGTCTCCAGGAGTTGCGTTTGGCCTGTGTTTCATTTGATAAATGCCTCCTGATGCTCTGTTGTGTGTGGTGAGTTTATATAAGATGTTTTGACAGTGTTTTCTTTCGAAGAAGCTTTTCAGATCTTCTTACGCAGATTTTTTCATGGTTCCATTTCTGTTTGAAGTGTGTTTGGTTTATGAGGCAAGTTTTTTTGGAAAAATGTTTGGCTTTATCCACTTAATCCTTTTGAGAAAGCACATCTCCTTTTCTTTATTTTTTTTTTTACTGATGGAAAATGGAGTTGGTTGTACTTATGGAAAATGGATTCAAATCATTCCCTGACTCAGGCTGACTGCACGTTAGCTCTGATCTGATTTCTGGGCAGCGCTGAACCATTTGCTGCACCACACGTGAAAATTTGCCTCGCAAATTGTATTTGCTTCCCTTTATTTGAGCGTTTTCTGTAATTGGCATTTCATTTCTCTTCGTGTCAGTTTTATAAATGCGGCTTTTTGTGCACGAGTTGAATCGCATGGGCTGGCTGCCCTTGTCTTCACGGCCGTCTGTTCCCATTATCTGACTTCAGCTCAGAGGTTTGCCGTCTTGGCTCACTACGCCTTCAGTTCTTTCTCTTCTTTGCACAAGCAGTTACACAACTCGCAGGTGCAAAACTCCTGAAGTCGGCTGGGGGTGCAGAGGTCACAGGGATGAAAAACTCTGCCTTTTACTTCTAACTAGCTGAGGAGGTCTGTGAAGCTAAGTGATACGGGCTTCAGCATGGGCTGTGGAAGATACCTGGGACTCAATAGGTTGCCACATTATTTTGATTGCTTGTAGTAC
>NW_017729008.1:30905128-30907067 GCF_001723915.1 Gavialis gangeticus
ATGGGGGCGCAGATGCAGGCTGCCTGCTGCAGGTTCAGGGCTCCCTGCCCTGCTGCCTTCCCCCTGGGGCCTCTGTAGCCCAGTGGGTGAGACCTGGTGTGTAGGGCAGAGCGGGACTGGGCAGGGAAGCTCATGCTGCTGCCATGAGCCCTGCACCACCATGGTGAGGTGCAGCGTGCGTGCTCAGCAGCAGCAAGGGGTACAACTGTGCACGACCACCCCTGCTGCTGCTGGGTGGGTAGGGGGTGCCTTGCCATGGTGGTGCCATGCACTAAATTTCCCCACCTTGCTGTGCCCTGCCACGCTAGATGGTCCACAGAGGCCCCAGGTGGAGGGCAGCGGGGTGGGGAGCCCAAGCCTGCAGAGGGCAGCCCGCCCCATGCACAAATCCGGGAGTCACATGCCTCCCATGCCTCCCCCAGGAGTGCACACAGCAGTGGGGAGCCACCCCCCAGTGGATGAGCCACCTAGGGCCCAGTCCTGCTCCCCACCTGGGCCCTGCGGCCATGCGTTCCAGCCCCACGCCACGTCCTGCTTGGGCAGCAGCCCCAGCCCTGCCCAACTCCCTTCCTTCCTCACTATGGGGACCTCAATTCGCCCACCCTCGCCGCCACCAGACTTACCTGCAGGGAGCTGCTCTCCAGGCTGCCTGGTGGCCACGTGCACATGCACGTGGAGCCCCCAGCTGATCACCTTGCTTTCGCTGCCCGCAGCCCCTCGCAGGCTGAAACTCTGCCAGCCTGCAAGGGGAAGCCCACCATTTACCACACTTTTCTCCTTTAAAGAAGAAAATCTGGGTTTTTCTCCTTAAAATGAGAAAATCCAGGTTTCACCGCATTTTTCCATGGTGAGCGGAAAACCCTGGATCCCTGCCGATCATACTGTTTGAATGGGAATTTCTAACAATCGATCCTTGAATCGAATACCACTGTAAGTCACAAGGACTGGATCACTTATGAACTATGAACTAGATTTCGCTCACACAGAACCATTTATTGACTGCATTTCAAGTAAAGTGCACATTTTGTAAGCTCAGATATCTGGTTATAGAAAACGGATGCCCAGAAGAGCAGCTGTATTTTCTGTATAAATTGTTCTTTGAATGTAGTTCAGCCAGCTCAGCTAATAATGCTTTGTGCTTCTATAACATCTTACAACCAGGGATCACAGAGGGTTTTCAGTCTAGTAGATCTTCAGCATCCTGGTCATTCTTTGACATAACATGTTCATATATGTAATAGCCATGGAGTAGGAGGGCTGAAAACAGCACTTCTAAGTACAGTTCGTACCTCTGCTACCAATTTCCTTGTGCAGTTGAGCAAGCCTGTTAAACTCAAGCATAGAGAGATGTTAAAGGGGCCTGAGGATCCAGAATCTTTAATTATTAAAGACAAGATTATGATATAGTATCATAGCTGCACGAGTTGGATAGTACTTTGCTCTTTGATTAGCTCCATGACTTCCATGGACCATTTTAACCCCTTTTTATATCTGTGAATCAACTCTGATCAGACTTTGCATTTTATAAATGTATTGCTAGAAGCATATCCCCATGTGGCTTAAGGGAATGTACATCTGCCTGGAGGGAAAGGGGTTCACAGATGGAAAATATGGCACAGCAGTTGCCTTGATTGTCATAAAATATGACAGAGCAGTTGTCATAATTTGTCAAAGCCACATGATGATGCTTCTTTACCTTGCTGGGCCTCCCAAAGCCTCCTCCGGATGGCTCCCTGAACACATCCACTGTGAGCAATTGTGCAAATTCATATTCTTATTTGTTATTTGCACTACCTGGATCAAAAAAAGATTGTCCCTACCCCAAAGACGGTATAAATCACATGTCCTTCCAATGTTTCTGTGAACTGTCATATTACAAATAAGAAGTTACTTGGCTTTTATATATATATATATATATATATATATATATATGGTGGTC
>NW_017729008.1:30907097-30913908 GCF_001723915.1 Gavialis gangeticus
GCCATAGTCATAAACTAGGCAGACTATCATTGTTCCTAATTTTTTTCTTGAGACTGAACTGTCAAACTTGTTTGAGTGGGGTTTATGAAAAGGAGTTACATTTTGTCTCCAGGAGTTGCGTTTGGCCTGTGTTTCATTTGATAAATGCCTCCTGATGCTCTGTTGTGTGTGGTGAGTTTATATAAGATGTTTTGACAGTGTTTTCTTTCGAAGAAGCTTTTCAGATCTTCTTACGCAGATTTTTTCATGGTTCCATTTCTGTTTGAAGTGTGTTTGGTTTATGAGGCAAGTTTTTTTGGAAAAATGTTTGGCTTTATCCACTTAATCCTTTTGAGAAAGCACATCTCCTTTTCTTTATTTTTTTTTTTACTGATGGAAAATGGAGTTGGTTGTACTTATGGAAAATGGATTCAAATCATTCCCTGACTCAGGCTGACTGCACGTTAGCTCTGATCTGATTTCTGGGCAGCGCTGAACCATTTGCTGCACCACACGTGAAAATTTGCCTCGCAAATTGTATTTGCTTCCCTTTATTTGAGCGTTTTCTGTAATTGGCATTTCATTTCTCTTCGTGTCAGTTTTATAAATGCGGCTTTTTGTGCACGAGTTGAATCGCATGGGCTGGCTGCCCTTGTCTTCACAGCCGTCTGTTCCCATTATCTGACTTCAGCTCAGAGGTTCGCCGTCTTGGCTCACTACGCCTTCAGTTCTTTCTCTTCTTTGCACAAGCAGTTACACAACTCGCAGGTGCAAAACTCCTGAAGTCGGCTGGGGGTGCAGAGGTCACAGGGATGAAAAACTCTGCCTTTTACTTCTAACTAGCTGAGGAGGTCTGTGAAGCTAAGTGATACGGGCTTCAGCATGGGCTGTGGAAGATACCTGGGACTCAATAGGTTGCCACATTATTTTGATTGCTTGTAGTACCCAAGCTAGCTAGCATGGGTGTGCTGACCTTCGCTGCAAACACCCAACTACAGTGTAGTCTTACCCAACGAAGTGTTAACTGCATAGGCATGCACAGTTTCATAAGGGGTAAGGTCTGGACAGAATTTCCCATCTCAGTTCCTTTTCCCTTTCAGACTATCCCTGTCCTTCATCCGTGTGCTGACTTGGGATCCTTCAGGTCCAGGGGCCTGACCATGCCACTACAGAGGTTGTCACTAAATTGGGAGACACTGACACTTGAGATGGGTGTTGAGTGAGGCAGTGATGTGAGCCAGAGGCTGCTGGTTAGTCCCACGGGATGGAAGTCCACATCCCTGGGGTACCACGAAAACTGCTTCTGTAGGCAGTGGATCTGGCAGAGAGAGGAGCAGTCCCTGCTCTCTCAGGCCCATGCTCTCCATGCTGGAGCTGCCGGATACACGAGCAGATCCATATTGTTCCTCCTCAGTGAATAAGTCTAGGGCTGCAATCTCCAGCGCTGTGGCTCAGGCATCTTCTGTGAGCATCGACTTCGCTCGAAGTGATAAGATTGGGGAGGAAGAAAGAGTTCAGCAAATGCAGCGTCCCTCGGAGGATGTTTCAGAGTTGCCTGTAATCCTGTCAGCACGGCCTCGTGGTCAGGAAATCCCAATCGAATGGGATTTGCTGGAGCATTGTAATGACAGGCTGTAGCACTCACATGAGCTGCAAGTCCCTTGCAAACTTTAACGGAGGCTCACAGATGAGGAAACTGAGTCACAGCATGCACTAAATCACTCAGGCAGCTTAGAAATGGGTTGCAGCCCAGTGCCCTGACCCATCCTCTCCTTAACTGGGTTTCAAGTGCACCCACCCTTTTACCTTCCGACTTGATAGTGCTGTGCTACTTTCTCACTCTGGGAGCCTGTGGCTCTTTAAAAGGAGCCAGATCCACGGCTCACGCAGCTACAGACCCAGGCTCCCGTGACCGTAAATGGGCAAGTTCAGTTGCCAGGAACCATCATCGCACAGTGGAGGAGTCAGTGCGGTTCCCTGCAGTGTTTATAGGCTGTGCTCCAAAAGTGATTTAAGCGGCTTTGGAGAAGGGCCCTGGAGGCCAGGCTGGGCTCCGGGCTGAGAAATCAGAAAGGGGGAACGAAATGGTTTCGAAGAGAGTGGGGCTACTGGCTTCCCTCCAGCTTTGGGGTTAGCAATGCCCTCGCTCCTTGCCCATCCCAGTGCTGTCACGGGGCAGCAAGAACTGGCATTGAATTCTGGTTTCGCACAGGAGCAAGGGGAGCAGATATGTACAGTCTGATTCTCCTCTTTCTCGTGCTGATGTCAAGCAACAGTATCTCCAGTGGAGTTATCATAACCAGCGTAAGTGGGAGAAGTGTACGGCTCACCACATCTGAGAGATGATGCTGCGAGTAGGTGGACCGCAGAGGGAAGTTGGAAGCAGACCGCTCAGCTACACGTGGGAGGGAGACCCCGGGAAACCCTCCTTACACCTGTTGAAGGAACGCCCTACTTGGGCTGCTTTTACACTTACGTCTGCGTGACAGGTGGATGTGTGAGATGGCAGCATGTGCAGGCCTACCTGAGTGAGCTGTTAGCTAGCTAGTTTGGGTGGCTACAGCACTGAAGGCATGGCCACATGGCCATGTATGCCAGCCCCTGCTCAAGCGTGCGTGGCCGCGTCTTCATTGCTCTTGTTGCCCACATTAACAAGGCTGAAGCTGGGCCGTGGTTCTGACAGCAGCATAGACCTGCTTCGTAGGAAATATTGTCTCAACAACATTGCAAGTCCATTAAGCCGCATCAGGAAGATCGGTAGGGTGTGTGCGTCTACCTCACACATATGAAGTCGGAGTATTGTGGCTCCTGCACTCACAGGCTGCAGTAGTAAGAGGTTGCATGTATTTTCTCTTGAAATCCTCTTTACAAGCCGAGTGCCAAGGGTTTGGAACAGGCTCCTCCAAGAGGTGGTGCAGTCATCCACCCCGACGATCTTCAAAGGGCGTCCTGACGCCCATCGTGCTGGGGTCGTCTGATCCCAGCGGTCTTTCCTGCCCAAGTGCAGGGGGCTGGACCCAATGATCTGTAAGGTCCCTTCCAGCCCCTAACAGCTACGAAACCCTTCCTCAAGGAGTCTGCCTAGTGCCAGCCAGAAGGAATCCCTCATGGTTAATGCAGCTGTGCAGTGTGCCAATATAATAGCTACACCTCAAAGTTGGTTTACAGGTTATGTGTATATCACCCGCCTTCCCAAAGCAGCTGGGTTACCCTACAGAATATACCACACTGGGAACGCATGGAACTCACGGCCCAGTAAAACTGGACCAAAATAAGACTCCAGAAAAGGAAGTGCTGGCAAAGAAAGTGGAAACCAAATGGGTCCGAAGTGGACTGTCCTGTTTGGAAGGCCTCACACTGAGAAGTGGGTGTAAGTACAAATTTGAGCCATTTGGATTTGGATCCGAATTTCAAATGCCCCCCAAAGTTCAGGGCTGTGTCGGCCGGAGGTTTCACTTCGGCCCCTGCCAACGAAAGGAACCCTGAATCCCCTCACCTTCACCGGCTGGATGCTGGTGCGAGTCCACTGATTGCAGAAAGGACTCGTGATTTGCACTAACTTGAGTGAGAACAAAATTGGACCTCGTGGAGGTGGTGGAGTCTGAGTTAGTTTTTTTTAAACACCTGTACAGGTATTGGAGTCCCTGGCTTTGGTTCGTGGCAGTCTGAAACAGATAGCTTAAAAAGAAGGCCAGCAAACAAAAGTAGGGTTAGTCAGAAGTGGTCCCTGAATCATATTTTATTGTCTGGAATAGGATTTATTCCTATGCCAGACAGCACTGGAGAACACCAAGTCATGCTGTTTCTGGCAGTGGTCAGCACGAAAACACCATTATGTACCAACTCAGTTGTGTGGTTGTGTGTGTAACAGGGAAGGAAGGCTCCTTCCTGCCCCTGCACCAGTTCTTTTATGTCCTGAGGCATGAAAGATGTCCTATGTCATGTATTCAGCATGACAATCGATCAGATATGGGATTTGCTTCTGGTACTAATTGAAACTCTTGGCTCTGGTTCTTGATCACTGCTGGATGCCCCAGTTAAGGGGGAATAATAGTTTGGGATTATTCAGGGAGCATGTGGACACATTCAGGTACAACAGCTAGGTGATGGGCATGGTGTAAAACCTTTGGATGGAAGGCTCTGGCCTGCTGTCCAGCTCGTGTACATCTAGGCAGAGCTCTCCTGTGCTGACCCTTTTTATCTAAGGGTGCTTGGTAGAGAGTTAACCTAGCCATCACTCTGAACAGAAAATCAGTAGCTGGGAGTGGTTTTTTTAAACTTTCTTCTTATTATGTCTCAAAAAACAGAACGTCCCCAGAGCCATCCATGGTGAGTTGAAAGGGTTTGGATGATGCGTGGCCTGCAGAGTGACATGAGCTCAGCAGAGAGCTTTAAAGCTGTGCGGAGACCCCGGTGCTGCTCCCAGATGCAGACTCCTAAACTGACAGTGATTGTCAGTGCTCTAGATTTCCTCCCCTAGTGTCCTGACAGGGATTCAAAAGAAATGTTTCTAGTTGTTTTTCACCCGATTCTGGTATCATGCCTGGGGAGATGGTAGCAGTGGCAGTAATCAGAGAGATATAGGGAAGTCCTCAGGGCTGTGATGGGGACACAGGAGCCTCATGACCCTGGGAGATTTAAGACTAGATCAGTAGCAAAAGGGGCCTTGAAAACCTGGTTTCCCCAGGTCTACCTGTGTTTGCCCCCCTTCAAGTGACTTTTTAAGCTTGGAACTTGAACAGTCACAAAAAAAAAAAATTACCCATGAAGTCTGGCCTGGTGTCAGCACTTGCAGAGTAGCATTTTCTCATTACAAAGCCATAGAGCTGTCAGAAGACATTTGCAGCAACTCTCAGCTGAGGCCAAGATCTGTAATGAAATGTGATTTCATAGATTTCATAGGCATTCAGGCTGGAAGGGACCTCGCAAGATCATCGGGTCCAGCCCCCCGCCCAACGGGCAGGAAGTCAGCTGGGGTCATAGGATCCCAGCAAGATAGGCATCCAAGTGTTTTTTGAAAGTATCCAGAGTAGGTGTTTGCACCACCTCTGGGGGGAGTCTAGTCCAGACCCTTGGGACTCAGACAGAAAAGAAGTTTTTCCTTCTGTCTAGCCTAAAAGAAAAGTTTAGAAAAGTTTTACAAGTTTTGAGTTTTGTCTAGGAACATTGTACATTATTTTCTTGGAAACTGGACTAAGGGCAAAATTCTGCACCTGGGAAGCCATCCAGAGACATGTTCACAAGGCCCACGTTGCCCCTGGAGTCCCCACACCTCCACATGAGATGGATATAAGTCTTGCCAGGGCTCATCTCTCACTTTTGAAGAGCATGCATCCTGTTGCTTGCTGTGTGCCTAGTCAGTTAGGGGCCCTGCCTCCCTTCAGATAAGTAGTGCTTTGGGGGCCTCGCATGAAGCAGAGACTGAGTAGTACAAGGGGAACATCTGCATCCTCCAGCCCCCCTTCAAGGTCTGGCCAGTATTTTCTCTTGAGAAGCAACAAGATCATCATGGCCAGGTTCCTAAATGGGTTGAATTTTTGTGTTCTTTGTGAAAGTGAAACAACTGACTTAGATGTGAGCTTGTGAAATGTAGAAAGGATTCTGGAGGGCTTTGAGATGCTTCAGGAGGACCAGGAAGAGGAGCAGACACACAGGAGACAGTGAGCAATTGAACCTCACGGTGCAATGTCAGAACAAGGGCTATGGAAGAACTAGAGCTGTTGGGTCATGATATAATGGTATTCTTGCCAAGGAAGGCAGCCTTGGGAGGCTTGACAGCGCTGATGTCCTGCAGAAAAGAGCAATTGAAGGGAAAATAAAATAGATTCATGTGCGAGCAGAGTGAAGCTGCAAGTGGAAAGGGACAGTTCAAACGGGAAGCGCAGTGGCAAGGAGGGCAGGATAAAGAGTCACACAGTGACAGGGAGGCAGATGGGAATGAAATCCCACATGTAGAGGGGGAAACAGGACTGAGCACTTTTGCCAGCTCAGTGGCAGGGAGGGAACCACGACAGCATGAAACGCGTGCACCGAGGAGACAGGAGCATGGAGCCACTTGGGGAGAAGTGGGATGATTGTGAAGATAAAGCTGAGTGCAGGGGGTCAGAAAAGAGGACACCTCCAAGGGAAGTCTCAGACTGGACCTGGGACACTCTGGACCACATCAGCAGTTGATGCAGACTGCACTGAAGCCCATGGAGATATGCTGGTTCCCACCAGGGGGAATATCTGGGAGAAATCTGTAAGGCAGGAACCAGGCGCTGCCTGTCTGGACACCAGCAATGGGGAAACACAGCAGCACTCAGGCTCCTGATATGTTGGTTTTTGTGTGGGTCACATTTATTTGTACCCGCAAGGGTCTTTCTCAACATCAAAGAAAGGGCAGTCACCTGCAGCACAAGCCTTGGGGCAGAGGCAGCCATAGACAGAGGCTTGTGGAAAGGGAACAAGAAGTTGGGGGTTTTCTGTGCAAGCCAGCTAGGTGTGCCATGGGCAGCAGGGCAGGAAGGAGTTTTGAAAAGGCACTTAAATGTGAATGGGCAGATTAAAAAAAAGACGTAATACTGGTGCTCAGAGCCATGGCCCCAGGTCAGCAGTGGGTGGGTGGAGAGCATGGACAGCTACAATCAGCCCAGCCAACAATTTGTCTGTGCTCAAAGGTCATTCTGGTCAAGCAGCTCCAGAGGAACGAAACCCACACAAAAGGAAAGGTTAGGCCAGAAATTAATGAAACGCAGCAGGAATAACCTGCTTCCTCCAGATTTGTTGCTGAAGGGCTTAGGGGAAAACATGGGAATGGGAGGAGAATTAGCAAAAAAAAAAAAAAAAAAAA
>NW_017729008.1:30914087-30918205 GCF_001723915.1 Gavialis gangeticus
AAAAATAAAAAAAAAAAAAAAAAAAAAAAAAGAGCTACTGGAGGCAGGAGGCTGTAACCCACAGGGCCAAAGTGACCCCGAAGAGTGAATCAGCTCATTTCTGGCTGACCTTGCGGCAGAGTGAAACGTTCAACAAGAGGACTATTTTTTGTCTTGGGGAGTTAACCAGAGGGGTTCGACACAACGCACTGTCATATTTGCCCTGCATCCCAGTAACACACATTCCCGATTTTCCGAGCTGCAAGCGTTTTCAGCACAGCAGCTACTTAGCCAGATATGGAAAGCCAGCCCCTGCACACGTTATCCTTGTCCTGAGTTGATATATAGCGGCGGTAAGCGGGTGCCGCATGCATTTCAGATGACGTGATCATAATTCTGGAAGTTTTAGGAGTCAGGGAGAGTTGGACCCACATAGATAACTGGCTGGGGCCTCATAACAGTAAACATGTCAAGGAACGACAATCATCCTACTCCTTGGGAATGGAATGAAGATGTGATTTCAAAGGTCGTGCATAATCAATATCCCCATTATCAATCATCCACAATAAACTGCATTCCAACTAGTATAGGCCTCGGTGCTATCTGTGAGCGGTTGGAAGACAGATAAGCCGAAGGCATATGTTTATTCATGCCAAAATCTAAGAGACCGGGTATTATTTAGAGCTGGTCAGGGACTGAAGAAAAATTTCCGCAGGATTTGCTGCTGTTAAATTTGTTCCAGTTGGCTTAAATGTTGGGCAAGAACAGAAGAGACTGGACTTCCCCTACCCTCACTAATTGTGTTTCTGGTTTGCACAATTAAAAGCAGGTGGTGATTGGGATCTGGTGTCCAGTTTATCCCGAACTCATAGGTTTGATGAAACAGGAAAGCTAAGGATTTTGCTCTTCACTCTTCGATTAGTTGGCTCCTAAAATCATGTTACGTAGCAGCCAAGTAACTTGCCATGGTGAAGTTACGCCCATACACGCAAATGCACACACAAAGTTGACTTTAATGATTGCATGTCCAACTCTTACCAGATACGGTTACACAGAAGAGAATACTCCGCTCTTGTGACTGGTTGGAAACATTCGTGTCATGAGTCAGGAATCTGCTATTGTTTCTCCCGGGCTCAGCTGCAAATGAGCTCATTGAAACTTGTTCAGGCCAGAGTCAACCTGGGAGCTCATGAGACAGTGACTCTTAAATATTTTATTGGGATGGGTGGGTGGGCTGCGTCTTGAGATCTGAAGGACCCGACCCACTTCTTCCCTGCAGAGATGCAATGACAGTGCTTAACATCGTGACAAAGAGAGCAGCAAAGGTGAGATAGGTGTGAGGCTGTGGCTGGTTTGCTCAGATCCCTTCATTTGCCTCCCCATTTCCACACCCTTCATAGATGCCTTGTATTTGTTCCAGGTCTCTGCAATTTGCATGCAACCCTCCCACTTCCTTACTTGTCTGAGTCATTTTGCAGTGCGGTCTGTCTTGGACACAGAGCTAGATTTCTTGACTCCCAGCATCATGTCCTAACCACCAGACTGTGGGGCCTCGATAACGCATACACTTAGCCAGCCCCTGCACACATTATCCTTGGCCTGCGTTGATATATAGTGGCGGTAAGTGATTGCTGCATGCATTTCAGATGACGTGATGGTGGTGACAATGGCAGATGTAGCATAAGACAAAAACCAGGAGACTGCTTGTTGGGACTGGATGAAAGTGGAAGTATCACATCTGGTACGGTCCGTTCTACAGCAGCGGTTCTCAACCTTTTGTACCTTACGTCCCACCATTTTGTCAAAAAACCTTGGTCTCATCATGATAAAAACAAAATCCCACTTTTTCCAAGAAGTGTATTTTTACGTTTACATGCAGTTTAGTATTATATTAATCATTAATGGAAATTTTCAAATGAGTTGAAGTCCCACCTACACAACCTTCGGGACACGTCCCACTGGTTGAGAAACACTGTTCTACAGGACTGATTTAAAAAAAAAATCATTACCAAATGATTGCAGTAGATACAGAGGGTGCAGGAAAGAGCAACTCTGAAGAAAGGTAATCTAAATTGGTCTTAAACAGCCTGGCTGATGAGGTTTCAGTCCAAGATACAAAATTAGAGCTCCCAGACTGGGTCGGCCTTGCATGTTAGAGAATTTCCCATTTCTATTTCCATCAGCTCCCACAGATGAAAATGGTGGGGTTGCCTTTGACAGGTGAAAAATTCGATTGTGAGTTACGTCATGCAGCGTAAAGAAAACTGTTTTTCTTTTTTCTTTCTGTAATTTAAGTGAAGGTGGTTGAAGCCAAAGGTGCCAGGTTGACAGCTTGAAATTGCTGCCGTTTGATTGCTCACAGCACAAATGTGGGCAGCAATAGGGCAAAGTTCCTGCACGCTTCTGACACAGGGTCGATTCTTGCCTGCTCCGTCAGTCAGTTAGACCAGTGCAAACTGGCAATGCAAGTATAAGGTCCCAAGGGCTATTCTGCATATTTTGGATGGGTCCCAGCTCCACCAGGGCCTGGCCCATGGCTGAGATTCCCTGCTGCTACTACAGTGCAAGAAATAGTAATAGAGTGGGAGTAAAACCACTTCAAACCAACATGGTAACATTTTACACTCACCTTGCACTGCTGTAAAAATGAGTCCATTAGGTGCAGGGCAGTGGGGCTTGTCTACATGGAAGGTTGCACTAGTTTCCCTAAAAGTGTGAGTTTACACTGGCTTAGTGAAGCCAGTGTATATGTTGGTATGGGCCACTTATTTAATTCAAGGGTGGTTTCTCTCTCTGCCTTGACTGAAATAACTGAGGCCAGGTTTAAGCTAATTAGCATTAAGCCTGTCTAAGAGAAAATATGCGCTCCCCAGGGACTTGCAACTAACTAACCCAAAGCGAGCTTTTGCATAGCCAAAGCATCACACCCTAAATCAAGTGGAGGACTCACCATTAGGTGGGAAAGGTTATTTCAGTTCGATTCTGATTCTCCACTACCTTTTACCTTACACTGATAACTATACCCATGCAAAAGAGCATAAAATATTACAATTCAGTCTGCCTTTCAGTGTCCAGAGGTAATTAAGACAGGACACACTGAACACCGGAGAAGTTAGGCTGTTTGCATCTCCTGAAACTGAACTAAGTGCAATTGTGTGTGTTTGGTTTTTGGCAATGGGATCATTTAGGCTTATGAAAGAGCAATCCAGGGTGATCCAGCTGTGGCTCACCTCTGCCGGCAGCGGTGTTACAAACATTGATGTATCGAGGAAGGTCACATACCAAATATGATCAACGGCTCCTTCTCCCACCATATAATTCCTTGATTTTTCATATTTCCTACATCTTGAATGATCCCTGTGTTGTACAGTAAAATCCTGATCCAACCCACCTGCATTTCTCCAGACTGTTTCAAATCTTGTAAGGCAAAGTGCCTTCTATTAGGAAACAAAGCAAGATGTATTCCCTTTAATAGCACAAATGTTGGTGCTGCCAACCCTTGCATGGTTTCATGCGCTGCCTGTTAGACCTTTTCTGTTCATTTTAGGAAAGTTTCTCTCCGTGACAGTTGACTAGGAGGGGACTTCGGGATATCTGATGCCTAAGTGTGTTTGAGTCTCTCTCCCTCCTCTCTCTCTCTTTCTCCCTCTCCCATGTTTTTTTTCTGACTTCCCTGTTTCCCACAGGGACACGTTACTTTGCTGACTGTGGCAATCCTGTGATTTCACTGCTGAAAGGAAAACCATGGCCAACACAGGCTCTAAGTTTCTTACTAGGAGCACGGAAAACCTCCTCCCCCCTGTCTCTTGTGATGTGGGATGTCATGATGCTTTTATAGGACTGAGGAGATGACTTGGCTCAGAACTGGGTCATCTTCAAAAAAAAAAAAAAAAGGAATTGTTGCATGACCTCACCATGAGAAACAGGACGTGTGGCCGTTCGGCCCGCTCATTCCTTCCCTGACCTCTCCCAGAGACGGGAGCCTTTGAAATGAAAAGTATGTTGGGTCCCCTTTCATGCAAATAGGATTTAATCTGTTTCTCTCTCTCGTTACCAAAATGCTGGAATGCCTTTCAATATCCTTTGTCATCAGGGTGAGCTTTGATGGGAGTCTAAAAACCCTAAACCCCAAAGGGTTA
>NW_017729008.1:30923205-30936614 GCF_001723915.1 Gavialis gangeticus
CCATGAGAAACAGGACGTGTGGCCGTTCGGCCCGCTCATTCCTTCCCTGACCTCTCCCAGAGACGGGAGCCTTTGAAATGAAAAGTATGTTGGGTCCCCTTTCATGCAAATAGGATTTAATCTGTTTCTCTCTCTCGTTACCAAAATGCTGGAATGCCTTTCAATATCCTTTGTCATCAGGGTGAGCTTTGATGGGAGTCTAAAAACCCTAAACCCCAAACGGTTAGCTGATAGTTTGGCTCTTGATTCCAACTTTGCAGCTTGTGCTGTCTCTGTGATGGATCAAATCAGGGAGAGGGAGAAAGACAACATGACACTCCTGGCAACTTCAAAAGCCTCTCAACCTTGGGGAGTTGGATCCAGATCAAGACTGAACAGTTCGGCCTCATCTGTGGAAAGGATTCGCCCCTCTGCTGAAGCCTCTCTAGCTTACTCGAAAATCACCTAACCCAGCCAGGGATAATTCTCCTATCACAGGAACGGAGTAGATCAGCTGTAGTTGGGTGGGTGGGACACTTGAGCGAGGCCTGCATTATACTTCTGGCTTGTTCAGCATTGACTTGCTGAGGGATCTTGAGTGAGTTATTTCTTCAATTTTCCATCTGGAAAACAAGAGTATTGAGAGTGCTTTAGGTATACAGATTTAAAGCACTCTATTAAAGCACTTTACATATATAAGATAATAGCTACCAGTATTGGGTCCTCTATAATATTGTATTCTGTATGTTATTTATTACTACTTCTACACAATGATGATCGTGATGGTGCCATTTTATTGAAGCTCCATCTGGCAGAAATGCTGCAAGAGGAAATTCCAGGCGCTCCCAAATTATCATAGAAATCATAGAAAATTAGGGTTGGAAAGGACCTCAGGAGGTCATCTGGTCCAATTCCCTGCTCAAAGCAGGACCATCCCCAACTATATTATTATGCTGGAAGCCATTTCAAGGCATGACCAGCTTCCTCTCCTTTCTTTTGTCATGTCCTTTTGACAAGGTATTTAGCAGACTTCACAGATTCGTTGAAATTTGACAGGCCACTCCGTGAGCCCGTCTGCCACGGCCTTGAAGTATCGATCTCTGGGCTGTCAACCATGCCCCTTAGCGCCTAGCCCCCCATGACCAGCTGAAAAATCTCAGAAGTGCTTTAAAGCCATCTTCATGCTTCTCCACCCTGGGCTGCATGCTTGTGCCTTCTGGAGACACCACAGCCAAGTGCATCCTCTGTTTTCTAAGCTACATCAGGCCACATCATTTCATTTTTGCATCTCAACTACCAATGATTGTCATGCAACTCCCTAGAGTAGACTTCTTGATCTGCCATCTCCCTTGACAGACAGGCCATCATCTACTCCTTAGAAAAGTGATTAGATGGTTAAACTCTGCCCCATACTGGTCCATTCAGATGAGAAAGCCCACAAGCATTAGTGGGGTTTCTGAACATCCCCATCTGCTTTGCCGTGACTGCAGTTGATGGACGTGTATCTTTGATCAGGGATGGTCAGTGCTCGTTAAATGAATAGGATCCTAGGCCAAGAGACCCTGGGTAGAAAGCACCTGATCTAGTGGGGCTGTGAAGATGGCCATCACTTCTAACCTCCTCACTCCAGGAACGGCAGCCTAGGCCGTGTCATCAATGTCTGTTTGTCAGATGAATCCCATACAATTTACAAATGTGATTATTCTCTTTATTCTTTAGGTTTTGAAAAAGGCTTATTGTCATTCCTTGAAAAAACAATGAACCAGACCCAAGATAAACAACTTACACTGAATTTTATCTCTTGGCTTCAAAGTTAAGATGAATATTTCAAGTACCATCTTTCTTCTGACCCATGCAAACTAGCAGTGCTGCTGCAAATGTTTCCTCTGCCAGTTTGATCTTTATTAAGGGTGACTGTTACTGCATCATCCTTATTCATTTGCCAGTCATGTGTAAAAGCTCAAGCGTTGGATGGGAATAGATTTTAGACAGTAGGTCTGGAAGATAACTGAGTGGACTAAGCATAGCATGTTTTGAAGGTGAGAATGGGGTCTTGCAGTTCAGTGAGAAAACTGTTCTTTAAAGTTAGAAGCCATCTAGTTTTGTTTCCAGCCCTGTCGTTTCCTTCCAGTGATGGTTTTGCTGATCTATGACTTATCTTAATACCTCTTCATCTAAACCCTCTGCATACTACTCACTTTTGGCTGTCTTAATCCACCCCTATTATTCCTGTCTTCTGAGAATCCAGAGAGCTTATCCAAATGGGGAATCAGTTCCCTTAAAAAATTTCAGGAAAACATGAGTTAGGTCAGCCTGACACCCTCCGTCTCTCAATGAGCCCAGAGCCCAGTCTCAAAACTGTTCATGCTGCTACAAACTCACTATCCTGCTTTAGAGTTAAAATGGGAAAGAAAGAGGGAAAGGCAATCAGGACTCTTAGCAGAGATGATATCTTTTATGAGACCAATAAGATTTTGATGATGATATCTTTTATTAGACCAACAAGAAAGAAAAAGGGAAGCACTTTTGAAGTGAATTTAGATTGTATTGTATCTCTAGCTCTGCTGTTGGTAAGTAAGATATTTAACCTCTCTGTGACCCATCTCACCCTTAGCACAATGTGGAAGTAATATGCAGCTGCTTCACAGGAACGGTGTGAACAGAAGTGTAGGTGAGTTAGCAGGTTTGGTTCTCAGGGGTTCCTAAATTTGCACACCCTGAATTTTGACAGGCTAGCAAAATTCAGCGACAGGGCATTTATTTCACCAGCTCTTTGTTTCAAAACATGGTGCTTCATGTTTTCAGTAGGAAAGAATATCAGGCCACATGGTTAAGTCCAGATCAAAGCTTTTCCAGGGTTTTAGGGTCTTCTAAGTGCCCCCTTTTCTGCATATTTACACGCTAACCAGCAGCTCCCTTTTAACTTCCAAGTTTGTGAGAAAATTCAGAATCAAGGGTGTATTTTCTATGCTTCTAATTTGGCTGCAAACATTTTGGACACATCTCTAGTTCTCCAACCTCATTAGTATTTGTTAAGCACCTTGCCATCCTTGGCTTGAATGTCGCTGTAAAGTAGCTAACAGAATATATTATGTATTTTCAGCTTCTGGACAGTTGATTAGTGGCAGATGCTTCTAATAGCATAAAGCAAGTGGAAATCATGAGAATTAGGTAGCAGAAGCTCCAGGAATGTTGCATGTTGTTACTCCTTTTTTGGCCACTAAGCAGCAAAGAGTCTTTTTTTTTTCCTTTGTTCAGCTGATTCTTTTTCATTTGGTTATTGAAAATGAGCTAAGTGATTGTACTTAAGTGTTTGACTCAAGGGGATGATTTTAATGCTTCCTGAAATGGTATTATGTAACAGGGAAGCTGATAATCAACAAAATAAAATGAAATAAAGTTGACTGAATGTAAATAATGGTCCAGTCTTGTAGCCATTATTCAGGCAATATTCCCATCGGTGTCAAGGAGAGTTCTGGCTGGGGCACTGCACATTTGGTCCCGATCTGTATTTGTCATTGACTTAGCTGATCAGGTCGTAGTAATGGAAGGCAACCCATCTGCCCTCACTGTGCTCTACCAGAAGGCCAGGTTGATTATCTCCAAGGCCGTATAGTTCAGGTAAAAGCTTTTGAAGGCAAGCGAGGGAAGGTAAAAGGCAGGAGCCTGCTGTCTGCATCAGCTGGAGCAAGACAAGAAGTTGAGCCAGGGCTTCAGCGTACATGGTGAAACGGCATCCACTGCCTCTGAATGACACATACATGACAGTCATCCTCTGCTTCATGCCAGGAGGAAATGAACTGTGTTTCAAATCTCTGGAGGGTTTCCTTTTGGGACTCCTCTGACAGTGATTTTTTTTTTTTTAATCATCTAGATTTTAAATTCAGCTTTGGAAACACAGAAGAGTGCATGTCAACACACAGGAGATTTGTATTCTGCTGGGATGGCTGTATTTATCTGTGGAGTGTCAAATGCAAGACGCTTTGTTTTTTAATTAAGTAGTTGGCTCGTTTTTATTTTACTGAATACGGAGACCTGATCCACGGGTCGTTGAAGTCAGTGACCTTCTCTTTCAACTTGAGCGGGCTTTTGTTGGGGCTACCTATTTGTTACTACCCTACGGGGGCTCCCAATCCAAAGAATTTCATGTTAGGTTAATAGATTTAGATGTGGACACCTCATCACCTAATTCTTGTACATTTAATAGCATTACAAAAACTCAGCAGGCCAGGTTCTCAGTTGGTGTAAACAGGTGGAACTCATTTGAAGTTATCGGACCTTTACAAATTTTCACTGGTGAGAATCTAGTCTGGGTTATATATTTTCTTCCTTTATGATATGCGCTGGCATGTTGCCTCCTTATACATCATGTAACCTGATTGCATCAAAGACCAAGTCTGCACTAGAAACTTTCCCCAATGATTTCTTTTTTGCAGTACAATGGCTGACTTGGTACATTTAATCTTGACTGCAGGCATAGACTATAAACAATGGTCACCTGGTTTCTAAAGCTTTCATTTAATCTGCAACTACTTAAGTCATTTTGAAAGAAAAATCAATAGAAATGCAGTTCCAGCTGCTTAAATAATGAAGCTCTGGTGGTTTGTCAGAGGCAGGTGTCCATTCAGTCCATTCTAAGGGAGAAAAGAAAGATGCAATACAATCCTGTAGGAACAATAAGACAAGAGAACATGTGAATTATTGAGAGGTGCCAATCAGTCAGTGCCCGAAGTTAGGTACCCGCTCTAAGCCAGCCTTCTGTTGCACTCTTTAATTTCACCAGACCCTACTGTTTCACCTCAGATTTTGCATGCCACGCTAACATACTTGTTGCAGTGTTTTGCAGGGAAGCCCCAACCTGGTAGAATAGCAGGACGTGGTCCCATCGTTTGAATGATGTGATTGCTAGCTGATCCGTCAGTGTGTGATCAGTTCCCCAAGAGTCCTCATCAAGATCTCCATCATCCCTCTCTGATTCCTTTGGGCTCTCAACTTGTTACCTGTCAGCATCTCGACAGGGTGTTCATCTCCTTGGTGGCCTCTCTGATCCGACTTTGCTCCATCAACCACGAGAGCAGAGCAGGGAAGATCCCCTCTATGGTTTTCTTGCTGCCGTTGCTCTGCTTTAGGGCCCGATCCTCCTCCTGTTAAGGCCAAAGAGAGTTTTCCCATTAACTGTAACAGGAACAGGACACCAGTCACTAAGGAGGGAGTCCAGCCCCTGTAGAAAAGGGTGCAGCTCTAGCTGAGAAGTCTGCCTTCCCAAAATAATAGGCAAGGTGTTTTTGTCACGGAGAGTATGTGGCAAGATGCTGAGAGACCACCTGGGAGCCAAGAGACAGAGGGCGACCTCTTTTCCTAAGCAGAGGAAAGACTATAGCTTCCTTTGAAGGCAGGCAGCTGGAGAGCTTTGTCAGGAAGCCCGTCCGTGAAGAAATCTGACATCCCGTCCAGCTGCGATGAAGTAAGTCATTCCCGCAGCACAGCGTAAGAGAAGTGGCCTGAGCTTAGAGGCACTGGGAGACAGACTCTCCTTATCCCAAGGAGGCAGAGCCAGCTGAAACAGCTCGCTACTGAGGGACTCGACCCCAAGTTGAACAAAGCCATCTTCACAATCAGCCATATTTTCTCACCATGCTGAAAGACATTTTTTGAACTCGGAGAGAGAAATATTCTGATCCAATCTCAATTCAAGAAGGCACCTCTCCCAGAAATTTAAATCGCATCTGTGTCATGGTTAGCTGAATATAATGGTTCATTCAGAGATGCACATGTTGGTAAAAAAAAAAAAAAAGATTCCTCTTCATATGCTCTGGACACTCTGAAAAAATACTACAGTATAAAAATATAGCAGCATGGTGCAGTTTAACCCCATCTCAGCAAATCAGAAGCTCAAAAATCAAAATCTTTTCCCCAGTCTGGAAGGTTCCCACCCCTACATTCCCCCAAGGATATTTCTAACAAATCTGGGAGTTTCTTTTTGCTTAAATCTCTGGTCTGTGGGTGCTGGTGAGCATGTTGTCTTTGCTGGCCAGATCCCCCAAGCCCCCGTTAGATCAGCCAGTTGCCTTCAAACCTGCTCCTACCCTCTCCACTGGCTACTCTCCAGCACCCCTAAACCCAGCTGTCCTTCATCTTATAGCTGGCATGTAATAGCTCTTGAAAAAAGCAAGTGATACTTTAGCTTAGAAGTTTGCTTAGCTCTGAAAGACAACGTTGGATGCAATGCAGTGCTTAGAAACACTCAGGGCCAGATGCTAGTCCTCCTACCCAGCTCCACCCTGCAGCAGGGACAAAATCGGTCCTAAAAAGGCAGCCAGTGTCTTTCTTGACTGAGAATAAATGTGTGCAGTATATAAGGCTGGCATAACCCTCTCCACCTCTCCCCTTCCTCCCAGACAGGAGGAAAGCATTCCTGTGTCGGCCAGGGCTGTGAGAGGTCACACAGTCAGAATGAGCACACTTAGCAAGCCCCATTCATAATACAGTATTTCCGTCCCTTACTCAAAAAAAAAATCCAGTTAAGTTTGTCTGGCATGCTTCGTCCTTTATGAATCAAGCTGCTTGAGGTCCATTTCCTCTCAATGCATAGCCTTTTCTATACCTTTTCAAATTCCTTCTTGTATTTTATTCCAGACTGAAGTGACACTCACAGGACTAGCCATCGTCGGGATCATTCTTCTCCCCTCTTGTCACCCGTCCCATCTCTGTTTGTTTTTCCCCATCCTCTGATACTTCCCCAGATCTCCATTAAGTCTCCAAACCTTTTTGTCTCCACGGTTCATTAAATTTATTGGATAATTCCTCTATCACCCTTGCACAAAGGCCATCCTCCAGATTTGTATGCGTTTACATTTTCCAATTATTCCTTTAGTGGCTGGTTATCGCTACCAGGACTATACCACCTGAATCCTAATGGTCTTGACTTATTTTCTCCTTTTTTTTTTTTTTGGCCAATGGGAAGATGGATTTTTCAAAAAAAAGTTCAGGATCTCAGCTCTTTTAGAGGTGTCATTCATTTCACCTTCTCCTTTTTCACGGGCTTGCTTTATTGCTGGTGCTTCCTTTACGAATATCCAGGGAAATAATCCTTTCATGTTTCTCTCTCATCCCTTTGGTGAGCACTTTTAGGAGTTCGGTGGCAAGAGTAGCCTTGGTGTTCTTTCTCTTGTTCTTGACGAGCCGCAGAGGATTGTCTCTGTTTTTGGGTCCCCGTTTTTATTTATTGGAACTTCTGTTAATTTGTGTGATGGTTGGGGATAGGTGCCCTGGTCAGGAAGCAGAGCTCAGTTGTGCTGAGCACGGTGTAGATAAAATAAATCACAGCTGGCCACCTGCCTTGCTACTGTAATTAGCTCACCGTGCTGGAGACTAGGTAATGGAGCCCACCTAGGACTCTCTGGAACTATTTGGGCTGCAGAAAATGGGAGCTCGGAGAGGTAGCAGTAAACGAGATCTGTTTTTCTGCATCATCCTGGGTTGTATTTCAGGATTTGGTATCAAATCAGTGACATGACAGCTCTGCTCCCTAGCAGGTGTCTCGGGAGAAGCAGGACTGAAAGAAGAATCAAATAGCAGCCTTGCAGATTTTGTTCCGTCCCTAAAAAAAATTCCCCTTGCACAAGGGATGAAAGCACAAAGAAGCTTGATGGAGGGGCTGGGTGGTGGAGGATAGAGGCAGTAGCCTGGCAGCGTTTGTGCATGGTAAGTAAAAAGGAGGGGGCAAGCCTAGAGTTTCTCACTCCCCTTAACCTCCATCCTCTCCTCTGTGTCTTAAACCATGGTTGTAGGCAGAACTCTTCCTTAACCAATTTCTCAAATGGGTCCAGGCCATAGTTGCCCCGACCATCAAGTAATAAAAATGCATATTACTGAAAACAGTGATTGACCCCGTAATGAGTTAACAGAGTGAGGGAAGGGGGAGCACGAAGCCAGGAGGGCTAGAGTCAGAGTACTTGGATTTATTCATTTCCAGTGGAGTAATTTCTCGTCTCACCATCAGACAGGCTCTTCATTAGGTAAAGGGGCTGTATCTTGGGCCCGTCTAGTGTGGGTCTTTCCTATGAGCTGCTGAAGTCACTGAGAGAGGAGGGTGCAGGATCAGGCGGTTTGGCCCTGCGTCAGAGTCCACTGAAGAGAACAGGAGACCTCCCATGAGGCTCAGCGGACCTTGTCCCTGGAGCGCCGTCTCCAAGACCTCCACGTCCACCTGCTCCTGCTCACACGCTCTGAGGCAGAAATAGGCTGGTGAGGCTGCCCTGGAGTCATCTGCTCTCGTAAGCAGATCTGAACTGATAGACATCAACTGAGGACCATGTTCTGCATTGCTTAACATCCCATTATGATGGGGCTGGAGTGACAACATGTTTTCTATTCTCCCCATTAGATCTATAGTCCCACAGTACCCAAGTACGTTCCAGTAGTGCAATGTGCAGAGTGACTAACATCCTTCGTGTTGCTCAGTTATCCCCTCCCTGGGGGAAGAAGCGTGTGTGCAGCGTGTGTGACATCTTGGAAGAGAGGCTTCTGTGTTTTAAGCCATCCACTTAAGAATCCTAGTTGTATATTTTTAGTACAGGGAATTTGTAAATAGCAAATAATGAAACTACTAATTAGGGTACATAAGAGACAGCACATGCTTTAGCCACAAGCTCCTCTGAGTAGGGCTGTCCCTTTGTCCTTTGTTTTTGCAGCCCTTGGCATAATAGGGTCCACTGCTGCCACTAGGGCTTGCAAGCATTGCAGCAATACAAATATGTTATAATAATAATGCACGTTAGGCTACATAGGGGTTTCCCCTTCCACTGCTGAATCTCAGCACGTGGGGATATAACTCTAATTATTCAGTTTAATTAGTCTCTCTGCACTCACAAATCACGTCCAAGTGTAAAATGTAATAGGTGGATATAATCCTGTGCGTTAGAACTGGTGCTGCTGTTGATTTTATTGAATTTTGATTTTTATTTCCATTACATTTACTGAAACGTACCCGGTTCAGCACTGTCCAGAACCTGATCTTGGAGGTAATGTGGGGTAATTTTGTCCCTATAAATGGTTTTAATGGATTTAGGAAACCTTGCATCATGTGTCACTAAAATGAACATATGGTTACCTACTTCAGAATAAAAGAGATGGCTTTGATTCAAGATAGAAATAAACAGCCATATGCAGGCTGAGTTTTTTCAAGTAAACACAATGCCACAAAAATGTAGCTGGATAGAGATCATCAGTAAAAGGTTATTTTTCCTTTCCCTATCAATGATAAGAGGTCAAGAGCATTTCCCAGCGCTGATTTCCGAAAGCCCGGGTTAAAGGGAGATGGACATTCCTACAATTGATTTGAAACTGAGCGAACTGGAGAGTTTCCAGAGGTTCACAGTCAAAGAGATAAATGGGTTGTGTGAGCTGTCCAATTTCATTATTTGCCCCAAGCAAACTCTTTGTCTAATGGTTGATAGAAATATGATGAAAAATTTCAAAATAAGAATGCTGACCTCAATAAAAAATTGTTGTTGACCTTGTCACGGCAACTTTAATTAAAAAAGAACCCTACCTTGGTGACATACTTCAGCAGATGCAGCAGAAATTATGTGTTATATATGTATGACAGTTGCTTTCTTTCATCTCCCAAGCTCTTATCCAAGCCCTGATGGCAGAATGTGTGTCAAAATGTATTCGTGCCGAGGGAGGTTGGCTCTGAAAGTGTCTTGATGTACAAAGTTTGATTTGCAAACTGTGATACAGTTGGGTGATTTTAAAATGCGATCAATTTTCTTACAGTCACTGTCTAACCTCTTGCAAGTTATACATCTCTTTAGAAACCCAAAAGCAAATAAACCTGACCCTTTTTCAATGAAAAATAATTTAGGTCATTGGTATGAAACCCACACTTGTTGTATACAATTTTTCCCGTTTCAAATGTTTTTAACCTACATGATATAGCTACCAGCTGCAGTTTGTTACAAAGAATATCAGCCTGGATGTTTAACTTTTCTTTTATCGAGATAGAAGCCTGAATCAAAACTCTGTATGCAACACTGCTAAGATCTGGGGTGTGTGAAATATGGAGCTGTATTTTTCATCTTGAATCTTGATTATATTCATTTATCACGGTTCTGTAATAGGAAAGGCATATACAGTTCGTCACATTGTATCTGTCCATCCGTCTATCTAATCTACTACCATGTATCCATCACTACTGTATTTCACATTCAGAGGAAAATGATAAATCCCATGTGACACACCAGCAATCCGTTCTACGATGCAAAGAATAAGATTTGGTAACCTGCTTAATCTTAGCTTGCTTAACTTTATTGCAAATGCCATTAACGCTAGTAAATCAGATAGTCCTTTAAAGAACCAAGCCATTGTGTTTATGTCAATTCGTTGCAGCTGTAGATTCAACAGATTCAGTGTCCTTGAATGTCACCTCCACCATAACTGTAGAATTATATCTTTGGCTTTTAAAGGGATGATTTAAAATGAAAGATAGTTGGAAAGAAGGGCTTCTTTTCAGCTATGTGAAGATGGCTGTTGGGAGCACGCGAGCCAGAAAATCAGTCAATGTTGAAAACCCTTCATCTGAAGACCTACATTTCATCTCCCTACGTTGGTATAAATCAGACTAATTCCAAATAGGTCAGTAGAGTTTACACCAGTGCAAGTGAGAGTGAATCAGCCCCCTGTTCTGAAGTGGTCCGACACTACTGTACTCGTCGCACTGGACTAGATGATAGTGCCGGGATGATAATGGTACTGTAAAAAAATGAAAGGGAAAGAGGCAAAGAGGTTGGAAGAACCAAAGAGCTGTAAACAGTCTTTGTAATAACACCCCTGGATGAGTCGCATGCAAGAACTGTACCCAAGACCTTTGTATCTCGAAGTGTAAACCTCTGATCTGTGACATGAGTGATCTGGCCCAGGTGCTTAGAAGTAGTCAGAAACTCCTACTAGCAGAGGGCATAGGTCCCATAGAGGTAACCCAGTGTTATTATCAAGCGGGTGTCTGCTTCCAGGTTTCCAGAAAAGGCCTGCAGTAGGATGTGGTGCTGGAGCCGTGTAAAACTTCCGCTACAAACCCTGAAACCACCTGGGGTTATTCACCTGGCCTGGAGTTCTGTTACAAGTCTGAAAGACAAGCCCAATTTGTTGACTTTTCAAGCATTTAACAGATATTTCACACTCATTTGGGCCCAAACGCTCAGCACCAGCCTTTCCGTCCTGTTTTCTTGTTATAGGTAATTGGGCATTTTGTGAGCAGAACCTAGTTTTCCCAGTCTCTTCTCCGTGCAGTAAATATGCTCAGCTCTGTGCAACGTGGAAGACTCAAAATGCAAACATTAAGCCTGACCGTGGAGGTGCATTGTTGCTTTGTAACAGAGCTCCACTCTTTAACTTACACAAAGCCAGTTATTCTCCGAAGTAGGACAAATGCATACCTGCCTGGGGATCTTGTCTCAGCGCTACCAGCGTGGTGTCTCCTTTGCTCTCGTTTGTATGTGGAAATTCCAGCGATGTCACGGGGAGAGCCTGTGCAGAGAAACGTGGGAGGTGCTCAGGTCTTTAACGTGTCTAAGAGTGCAGATTCGAGGGGAGAAGTTAGCTCTAAAAGCTTGCAGGCCGCTTCTCTGCGTTGATGGAACCGGGATTGCCGGAAAGTTGATTGTTCCAGTTCACACAGGCAAGAGGATGGATATTTATTTTTGTATCATTCTTTGTGGGTTTTATCTTATAAATTTGCTCCTGAGTTTCCTGAAAGCTCAAAGCAAACCTCAGCCAAAACTCTGAAGTTTGGCCTGGATTTCCATTAAAGCCGTTCAAATCCACATAGCATGGTTTCCAGCAAAACTATAAATCCCACCATCAAGCCTGTAGGGGAAAGAAGAGACTTGCTGAAAATGTGGCCTTGAGTTCACTCAGAAGTTCAGCCAAGCATCTAGCAAACCAGGGGTGAGTTCCAGGTTTGTAATGAAAAGCACAGGGCAAGGTGAGGCTAGTTAAGTTTTGTGAAGTACTTCTTTCTCTGCTTCCAGAGTACACATCTTCCCCCCTTGTGAAGGGCAGATCCAGAGAGAAAACAGGAAGGTGCAGTTTCTCCCCAGCTGTCAAAATCCAGGTCTAAAAGTTTAAATAAAAAAATAATAATCATAGTTGCATGCATGAGATGTCTTGAGGCAACATTTGAACTTGCTTTGCTGGCATTTACATGCCTGATTCGCTGAGCTGACAGTGACCTTGGCAGCATTGCAGAAGCAACTGTGACATCCGTCAGCATTGAGATTTCTGCGCTTCCTTGATCCAAAAAGGAGGTGATATCACTGGGCTCCCACCTGTAAACTCTGACTGGTGGCAATGGTCAGCCCCATCCTTTCCATGCCTTGCTGCTAACCATGCAGTCTGCTCTTCGGGGGGGGTTGATGAGGACCCTGATGCTGCTGTTGTCCCTTCATTCAGCTAAGGATTGTAGAATCACAGAGAAGTGGGGCTGGAAGGGATCTCCGTAAGTCATCTAGTCCAACCCCCTGCCTGAGCCAGGATCGTCCCTATCCAAGCCATCCCATACACATCCATAATCTAACGTCTTAGTAAAACCACCTTCAACCCTGACGCAACATAAGACATAACACCCTCAATATAAATGAGGAAGTGTGTAAGCTGGAGGAAACATCTGCCTGAGCATAGGGAGTGAGAGCTAGGAGACTATTCACATGGGGGCCTCTAGCAATCTGCAAAATCCAAAGAGTGGGATGGATTGAATAGTTTGAACTCAGAAGAGTGGGAATGGGGATCGAACATGTGCATGGCAGCGTCCAAGCTACTCGATCAAAAATATTCCTCAAACCCTCCAGATGCTGTCAGTGTGTACTTACCTGTGCTGCTGCTGCTTCTGGGGCCCCGAGAATGAGCAAGGAGCTCCGGCTTTTGCAAGATAGGAAATCAGTCTGCAAGTGCCTGGCAAAGAGTTTGCTGCTTCTCTTCTGGTCCCACTGCCAGACAGGAAGGCAGAGAGCCCAGGACTCACAGATTCCCAGATGGGATGCACTTCTCTAAGCAGCCGCTTCATTGCTTTGTGCTTAAGGACTTGTAATAAACAAATAATCGGGTGGCAGGGGGAAGGTGCCAGTCCCAAAAAACCTTCTGTCCTCAGCCCCTTGGCCTGCTGCTTCATCAGTGTTGGGAAAGCGACATCTGACATGGAGCTGCTCCACGCACCACGGTCCAAGCAGAGACGGGAGGCAGAGTCTGTAGTTTTCATCTTGGCTCTGACATTGATTTGCCCCACAGACTTGGCCAGGTCACCTACCCCCCTGCCTCACTGCCTTTTAATAATACTCAATACATGTACAGTCTGACTGCGAAGAGGAAATAGTTTCTGCAAAGAGTTTTGAATTAAGCAATGAAATGTCAGGCACCCTGCAACTCAGTTATCT
>NW_017729008.1:30941614-30962293 GCF_001723915.1 Gavialis gangeticus
GTATCGTGCCAGCTCGCACATGGCTGCATAAGGGATCCCCCGAGGAGGCTCAGTTTGTTTTAATGTAGGATATCCCCGTCCCTGAGCTCGCCTGGGAGTGTGTCTGTCTTCTCGAGCAGCGCGGCACCTTCCGGCGCTGCGTTAGCATTTCAGTCTGCCCACGGTTGGATTTGTAAGAAATAAAAACAGGGCGGGACTGGGAGAAGCTTCCTCGGGGTTTGCCTTGCTAAGCATGGGGGGTTTGGTCTCGGTTTCTGGCCCAAATAAATTTGAATGCATGGCATGCCTCCTGGGTTTTTGGTTGTAACCATGATGGTCTAAGGACGTAGGCAGGAGAGGGTCTTTGGGTAGATGCGATATCTTTTATTAGACCGACTGACTAGTTGGAAAAAACGTTCTTTGCAAGCTTTTGGGCACAATCGCCCTTGTTCAGGCATTGGGAGACTCTGCTGGTCTGAGACTCCAAGGAATGAGAGAAGAATAAACGAGTGACAGGATGTCAGTGAGAATGTAATTTTCTCACGTTCTCACTGTCACACTTTCAGCTTCTTTCATTCCTTGGGGTCTCAGACCAGCAGTCTCCCAATGCCTGAAGAAGGGCAGTTGCGCCCGAAAGCTTGCAAAAAACTTTTCCCCAATTACTAAGTTGGCCTAATAAAAGATATCACATCTACCCAAAGACCCTTGCCTGCCTATGACATGCATCCTGCAATCGCTGACTTTTCAAGAAAGTCAATTTTACTTCCTCCCGCTCCCTGTTTTGCTGGAGGCAAGTTGGTTTCACTTTGCTACATAAATGAGGTGCGCTGATTTGTTGAGTCAAACGCCAACTCTCTGAAAGTGGAGCTGCAAGCACCACGGTTTATCATACTCCAGTCACTTGCCCATAACGGTGGCAGCATTCAGCTGTTTCATGACGCGCAAAAAATCCAAAAAAAAATCAGACCTTCTGTCTGCAGACATTTTGCATTTCAGTGAGCAATTTTTCACATAAACACCTCTCAGTCTGTTTGGATTAGGCTTCCTATATTGACCCGTTAATACGGAATTAAAGAATGGCAGATCTCCCCCAGAAAGGGAAATTCAAACCTCAAAACCCTAAGGCATCTCCCCTCCCCCGGCTCTGATCTTCAGCATGAGTGGACTGGAGCAGCGCTATTGCCCTGCATTCAGATGCAAAGATAGCTGAAAGGACCATTATTTGATATTTACATGACATTCGTACTGAGCAATTTGATATTTTCTTTTTCTTCAAAGTACACAAAATGGGTTAAACAATTGGTGCCTGATCTGTTGGCAGAACCAAATTGACAAGAAAGGAATGGTAAATGGCTGACAGTTCAGTATTATATGCACAGAGCCCACGGAAGCAAGAAAAATTATAGGACATAAGCAATCATGGTGTAATGTACTGACTAATGCATGTGGGTCTATGTGTGTGCGGCTGGCCTCTAGTAGATAAGAGCCTGCCACTGAATAATGTGTTTTTCCAGCCTATATGCTGGGAGCTCAAAGGTCTGGTGTTTCATTTCCAGTGCTGTCTGTCTTGGCATTCCTATACACCAGTGGTTGTCTACATTTTTAGGCTGGTGGTACCGCTTGTTAGGCTCAAGGCACCCCTCGGAAGATGCCAGTTCTTAGTTTTAATTCCCTCATTGATTATGGAAAAATAATACAGAATGTTTTCTGTTGGAAAGAGTTAAAAAAGACCAAAACAGGTCAGAATTTTCTTTTTACGCTATGGATTCTTGGGTGCTTCTTGTGAACCGCGTGTGCAGACCTAACAGTGGTAACCATCCTGTGTCACCCCTGAAAGTATCGCAGGGCACTTCACAGCACCCTGGTTGAGAAGCAGAGCTATCCACCCCGCACTGTGGAGTCAGGGCACAGCACTTATGATTTAGATGCTGATTCTGAATACACTGTAGTATAAATAGCTGGTTTTTACTGTAAACAGGGGCAGCTTTGCTTCCTCAGGGAAATGGAGTCAAAAGGAGACGGGGAATTGTGTGGGAACTCCCCGTTGGCACTTTTATTTTCATCCAACACCTCTCTCAGTGGACTAAGGTTTCAGGGAGCCTTCATCCAGCCAAAGAGCATGGCAAGGTGTTTGGTTGTGTGCCAGTCGGTGCTGCTTTATGGATTGTTTGGGGAAGAATCGTTCTATATTAATGCAAATTGCTCTCTTATCTGCATCACTTCCCCAGTCCATGGACCAGCTCTGCTGCATGCCCAGGTTGCAAATCTCTTGCATCTCAGATAGAGAGATACAAAGAACTCTCCACCCCCTTCCCCTTTGGTTTTTGGTAAACTGGGCTTCAAGGGTGCTCAAACGTGACACTTTGGCCAGAAGTGGGCCTTGGATTTCTAAACAGGGAAGAGCTGAGTTTAGTGCAGCCTGATTAGATGTGTTCAGCCTCTCCTAGGTTTGTGTGACTGCCATGTGTCTGGTTTATATGTTAAAACATCATAAAATATTAAACTGCCTGCTTCCCAGATTTTTCAGAGTTTGTCTGTCTACCCGCTGCTGAGGGGTGGGGAAGTGCATTGCCTGCGATGGCTTTGGATAGGTTTATATGACAGTTGATAAAACAAAAGATATATTCTGTGTGCATCTGCATTGATGGATGCATGCCGACAACTTCTAACACGGTACCATCTGTTCCTTATTCATGGCACCACTGGACTGTGGAGGCATAATCTCTCAAATTCAACTCTTTCTAAACTTAATGGGAAAACCCACACTGAGAAGCAAGTTTCCTTGCCAGAAGTTGGCTGATGTTCTTTCCACGGGGAAAACGCATGACCATGGAATTTCTCAGCTGATACTGCCTTCTTTTTATGCCGAACATGACATAGCTTCAATACCAAAAATCCTGTTTCTCTGCCAGGTGGAGAATAATTCATTTAGCCTTTTCCTGATTTTCAAAGTAAACCCAGGCTCTGATTTTAACCCAGACCTCATTCTGGCCTGTAAAACAGCAGGCTCAAATAACAGAGCTCCAGTTGTGCCCACTAAGATGTCTTACTGGCATAAAGGGAAAGAAGCTGCTCTCTTCCTTGGCTGGACATGATTTCTCCTAGGCTGGATCTGAGATAAGCTTGTAGGGTAGATGCGGGGCCGTGCACTGTTACATCCCGTAATGCAACTCTTCTGAGGCAAGAGGACCATGGTCTCCAGGGTTGCTGGCCTGTCCCCAGTTATAAGCATCACATTAACTTTAATGTAAGTGTTACCAACAGAACTGGACAATGTTTTTTAAGACTCATTTTTTATTCTTTTAATTGAAAAAAAAATGTAAAAGATTGGAAACTTTCAATTTTGTGATGCATCCGTATGTTCAGTGAAGATGGAAAATTAACTGTTTTGCCCTCATTCTGTTTTTGGCCCCGTTTTAGTGCCCTTCTTCTCCCCTTTTTTACCTCTACTTTTCAGCAACAAAATAGAAATAAAAAAGATTCAGAAAGAACAAAGGAGATGAGGGGAGGGAAAGTTGAGAGAAATAAACAATACTTGGAAATGTTCTCGGTGTTGAACAAGAGAAGACTCATTCCCCTAGGAAACTTCTGGACCAAAAATATGTCTGTCCTTTATAAAATGTTTTCTGTTATTTTGCCCTTTTTTTTTTTTACTATCTCTAAAGCAAAAGGGAGCAGAGAAGAGCACGGTTCCTCCCTTCCAAACTTGAGTATGATGGGTATTCCCCGACACTTCCCCCTCTTTGGCACAATAGTGTTATTTCTGCTCCCTTCTCCTTTTACATTTGTCTTGTCCTTCTGTAACTCTTTTTTACATGACTAAGTCACCTTGACATCCAGTTAAAGAGACACCTGTATTATATTATGCATCCATAGATAAAGGCACCATACAGAAGGATGCATCGCACAGTGAAGTTAATTCATCATTTTTGACAAATCCGACTTTAAAATGGACCCTAAAACAAGTCTAGTTCACCTCTGCATGAAAGATCTATTCCCGCTGTTCTCACTAGCACATACACCAGCTCTAGCCAGGGCACTGGGGATGTTATCAGGGGATTCAGCATCTGCCCAATTGACATTTCTTTATATGACCTGAAAATGCTTTGATCAAGCCAGCTTTGTGAATAGAAGAATGATCTGGGCAATTCTCTGATCATCTACACATCATATTGTGCTGTATTTACTAGTCCTTCAAAGCAAAAGGAGATGTAGGCATTAGGCATCTCAAAATAGAGACCAATAATTTCCTTTTCTTTTACATTCAAGATGACCTTTTTTTATGACCCTTGACATAAAATCCCTCTATCCTGCCTTTGCTTTTCATGCTAGTCCCATAGTAATATCGCCTGAGAATGAAGAAACGAGTTAAGACTTCAGGATTTGGTCTATAGACATTACATTTTGTTTTTCAGAAGAGCTAAGCATCCACGCCTGCAGCCAAAGTCCATGAGAGTCATGCTCGCTGTCTCTGCAGATTGGAGCAGAGAGATGGGAAAGACTTCTTGGCTCCCCACACGTGGCCAGTGCAGGGTTGTTCTGTCTAGCTCATTGCTTATTCTGTCCCTCCTTGGTTTACAGCTCCTTACCAGCATGTTCCCCCTTATAATTAGTAAGATGAGTAGGTCCTTGCCTGCCCCTGGATTTTGCTTAGTTGCATCTAAGCAGCATTTCCCCAGCACACAAGCTGTGTACGGGGTTGATTGCTCCCAGGCTGCAGGAACCCTGGTTAAAGCCCAGCCCCAGCCATGTGTTCATTTTGTTCCTTGCTATCGAGGCAGAAATGCTTTGCTGCTGCAGCGCATTAAACAGCATTTCAAATAAACCCCTCTGACATTGCCCAGAGCATGCTGAGGGGCATTTGGGTTTTTGTGTTAATAAGGAGGCAGTCCCTAATGAATTCCCATCTGCTCTCCTTTCCCAAGGGGCAGAAGGGAAAGCTAGAATTGCTCTGTGCTGCCAGATCTGGTTTGAATTTCCAGAGGAGGTTACCATTATATTAGCCTGTCAGAATTCCCTTGAATGACATATTCATGCCGTTCTGTCTGTCTAATCACTTTGTTTCTAACGAGACCCTCACCGAGGCATCTAGGTGCCACGCTTTTGTACTCTACAGAGCTGTGACTGTCACACAGCCCTATGTGCAATGCATCCAGAGCAAATCTCCTGTGCAGCTGCGGAGGGAAGAAGTGGGGACGACAAATGGGAATCCCGCTCACAGCATACTGCCATGCAGAAGGGACTTGGGGACAGGATGCAGAGTAGCTGGGAATAGTTGGTTGTTGGGACATCAGTACACATGCTGGATCCCACAGCTCTTCCACACCTGGACTGGGAGCACTGGTGCCAAATGAAGGCTGTTCCATCCCAGCTTGGGAGGAAGGATTTTTTTTCCCCTCCTCCAGCTCAGGCTGGCCTGGGACCAGGTTCTGGGCCAGGGTAATTTCTATATAGTAGTGAGCAGTCAAAGCTTTTTCTTTGCTTAGCGTGCATTATCTTTGTCCTGGCCTTATAAATAGGTGTCATGTGGAAAGCAATGCTGGAAGAACAGCACTCGCACCACCATCCCTCATCCCACAAACCAGTCTTCAGGCCTTGTAGCTCCAGCTTCAGGATGTCCACTGACCGGTCTTGGCCCAGGTATGGCCCAGCCATCTGCGCCTATGGGGGTTGGATGTTTCCCACGATCCTTTGCACCAGCTGAACTTGTGCATACACCGCATAAAGGATTCTGGGGACTTGCTATCCCCATGGCTGTTCCCTCAGCTGTGTGGGTCTCAGAGGAGTGGGTGGGAAGGAAACAAAAAAGCCATTGATGTAAAAGGTTGCCACGTGCTACTACAGAACTTGTCCCACATCTGTGAGGGTTGGACCACTTTTGGACCCCTCTTGCACTCCTGATTTACATCCCCGTGACTGAGCATTGTTGCCTTTTTGAGCCCAGTGCCACCAACATTCACAGCAGCTTCCCCCGTGCTATCGGACTAGCCCCCTCTTCCTCCACGTGTCTGAGGCAAGGGTTTTATTAATGCAAAAAAAATATCGCTGTGGAAAATTAAGCCCAGAAATTAATAATGAATTAAAATAATGTGCCGCTAACCTTGGTAATGAGCTCTTTGTCTGTGTATCTCATGCAAAAGGAGGCCATGGCTCATCCATTCCCATCCCGAACTGCGGTCAGCTGAATTGTTCGCTGTCAGTGCTGGTGTCTCCCCTGAGAAGGGATATAGGCTGCCACTTTGTCTCTGCCAGAATTTGACTGCCCCTTTTTACAACAACGTGGACCTGGTCCTTCACACCAAGGAGTTCGTGGCAGCTAGAATGGGAGCCCCTCGCCACCCCTCGGGTGCTCCTTCCCCGTTCCTTCTTTGTCCTGGGAAGGAAGACGCTCATCCCACAGCCCCCAAAAGGACAATAACCTTGCGCAGCCAATGCATGGCTTAGGATGGCAGTGGGAAATAATCTTGAAGGGGACCAACAGGACTTAACATCGCAGTCTTAAGCCTCTTCCAGGAGCCTAGGTCAGTAATTTACCTGGTGTGGAGCCAGCACTGGCTCGGTGTCTATTGTTCTTCACCTTATCTCACTAGGCATGGGTTATCTGATGCAGCAGACTTTTCGAGAGGCCTGCCCACATACTGGAGGCAAGGATCCTTCGCCCATCCTGCTTCCCATGTTGCAGGCAGCAGTCAGGCAAGAAACTGCTTGAGCCAAGGATGCCTTTTGTTGGGCGAATGCAGACTGTACAGAGTGGCATGCAAGGCACTTACGCACTGGTGCATCCTCAGAGGGTGACTTCACATGCTGTATCCATCAGATGTCCCTGTGCCACAGCAGCTGTGAGCAAATGCTTTGTATGTCGCAGCTGTGAGGAGAATGGGTGGTGCTCTTGGGACCTAATACTCACTAGAGACCTGCCCCTGTGGACTGCTGTTGTACTGAAGGCAGGCAGCACCCAGCCTCTTGAGGGATCAGCGGTCGTGCTCATTCCTTGTCATTTATTCCCTTCTCCTTTTTATTCCCTCGTCCTAGTGACATACGAATCTGAAGCCTCCAGCTATGCCTGAGAGGTTGGAACATGCTGCTGTTGGCTACAAAGGACCAACTCACAGAATCATAATGAATCCTAATTTATTGTATGGGATGTGAAGTGACCAGTAAAATCCTAAATGCAACCTCCGAGTTATGAGGAGTACTGGTCACCTTAACACATACACACGCATAGGCTCACTCATTCAAACCCATGTAGCATAGTGTATAGTAGCTGCGGTAGTGATTGTGAGAGCGCTGGTGTTAGCGTGTCTCCCTGTCCAAGGCCCTGGAGCCTGCTGTCGATGGTCAGCTTCCTTCAAGGTGATGTCTTCTGCAGAAGGGGGTCACCTGCTTGTCCTTCTGTCTCGGTAGGCAGGTGCTGGATGAGAGGGCACTACTGAGGGTTACGCGTCACTGCCTTTTATCCCTTTCTGGCAGGCTTGTGCGATTCCCCAGCATCATCTTGGCTGCCCAATGTGGAGGTCACTGTCCCACGTGGGTCTTGAGTAATGCATGACAGCTGTTAGTCACAGGGGTCTCTGCCTGCTGGTACCCGAAGTTTCGGAAGTCCACCCTTGACTTACTGACTTAATGGCTGTATTGTTACGGGTTACAGGAATAGTCAGTAGGGTGGGTGCTCAGTTCCAGGAATCGATTCCTTGGCTTGATTAGCCTAAAATGGCTTGTAGAGTAAAGTTTTGTAGTGCTGAGTTTCTCTGGCTAGGTTATTGTCAATTAACAGCCAGAGGCTCTTGCTTTGTCTTCAGTTATCTACTGATTCATCATACATACTGGCATTCACTCAAGGGGGACCAGCCCAGTATAGCAGATTGTATCACTTTACAATTATAATTTCAATGCAGTGTTTTTAACAATGGTCCAGGGTGTAACTTCATTCTACAGGGAATACATTCCTTAAGGGTTTAAAAGTATAAAATATGCAAAATACCATGGTAAAGATGAGACAGATGAAATATAAGTATAAAAATGCACTGTGAGAAATATATAAAAATGCAATGTGAGGTCGTGAGGATCAAAGGCTACTGGGGACAGTAAGTGAGTAAGGTTAGCACCAGGATATATTTACAGTCTTTGAAGCTGATATTTTAGTTCTTTTGTTTTCTTTAGTGACACTGAGCTTAATTGATATGTAGATGTAGTTTGTAGGTTTTTCCTACAGCTTTCTGGCTTGCTCTGAGCCTTGCCACACCCATGCAATGAGTGTGCTAGGTCTCTGCCAATACTTAGAAGGAAAAAGAAATGCACAAAATGGGGGGGCAGGCAAGAAGGGGCCTCTTGTTACACTGCAACATGTCATACATGTTCCTCCCCCGCTAACTGAGTGCAGCCAGTTGCTGAGTCTGGTGTCTGGCTTCCCCACTCTCCAGCATAATCGCTCATTTGTCAAACATCTGAATCACAGCAGAGCAGTTCTTACCAGTCTGTGCCAGTTGCAGGGCACAATGCCGCAATATATGCCATTGTTGCGAGATGGAGTTCACCTGGCCTCTGTCAGTGGCCACGGCTGCTCAGACGGTGCTGTCATTGTGTGCGTGGTTTGTAAGGTCAGAACTGATTCATTTGGAAAGACAAAAGTGCTCCCCCTCTCCCTATGTCCCCCTGCCTCTTAATGATGGCTGGTTGAATACAACTTGGAGCGCTGCTCTCCACAAACGCTCCTGCCCAGACAGGGATGGAAATAATCTAGTTTTTAAACGTAAGCTGGAGAAGACAGTGATATGGGGCTCGCAGGATTGGAACTCAATGACATGAAATTGTGCCACTTATGCAACTCTGGCCAGCTATTTCTGCAACCACGGGGCCAGCCTGGTGACATATTTGGTACTCTGTTGTCCTTGTCCTCATAATGTCCAACCATCTCACGGTCGTTAATGGATTGTATCCTCACAAGATCCCCATGAAGTAGGGAATCATGGGCTTCCTTTACCAGCTGGAAAGCACGGAGATGAAGAGCTCTCCTGCATCACTTCAGTGCTGTTCCCAGGAGCGTGGCCACTGAGGACAGCTGCTATACAAGTGCCCACTGCTGAAAATGACGTTACGTTGCTGCTTTAGAGCAGCCCTGGCCACGTATCAGTACAAACACCCAAGGCAAAGACATGAGGTCCCAGTGGCTCTAAAGCTACTAAGTTGCCCCATTTTTTGAGTGTTGCTGCAGGCTGAGAGGGGCACATGGACGGGATGCTGTGCTTCCTGGTGTCAGGCCTGAGTGTGGTGTGTAAGTGGTATATGCCATGGGTAGGCAACTGCTAGCACGCATGCACATGAAGGCACTTTGCTTGGCTCGTGCACCTCAGGATAGGTGGCAGGGAAGCCATGAGGGGCCTGATCTTTGTTGTGGCAGTGCCACCCCAGCCCCTTTCCATCATCCACCTTGGGGTACATGTGCACCCACCACCAGCAGCAAGTCAGGCCAGGCTCCGCGGACCCTGCTTGCAGCCTCCCCATCGCAGCTGCTTGCAGCCTTCCCTTCTCCTGCTGCGAGCAGCCCAGGCTCCATGGTGGGTGGCAAGGGCCTGCCCAGAGGTTGGGCTGGCTGTAGCAGGCAGCCAGGAGGCTGCAAGTGGCTGCACTGGGGTCTGCAGAGCCCTAATCCAGCTCATTGCTGGTGGTGGGATCACACGTGCCTTGAGGTGGACAGCAGAGAAGGGGCTGGGGCTGCGCTGCCACAACAAGAATTGAGCCCCTCGTGGTTTCCCTGCCCCTGGCATGCCAACATCTTACAAGTTGAGGTTGCGGGTGTTTTTGTCACTCTGCCCAAAAACATTGCCAACCCCTGTTGTAGACTTAGATGCTCTAAGTGATTTGGCCAAGGTCCTGCATAAGATAACTGATTCAGAAACTAAGCTTGGGTCTCTTGAGACTCACTTTAATTTCCTATCCACGAAGATATCCTTCCGATCCAGCGGCTAAGGCTTTGTTCAAACAGTAGGAACAAACTGTTCCAGCTGCAGAAGAGTCTAAACATGGTAACAGTTGTTGTTTCTCTCCTTGCATGCCTAGGTACCACAATAAGAATCAAGGCTCCACAGTGCCAGGTGCTGCATAGACAAATAAAATAATCCTTTGTTATCCAAGTGTCAGTTAGGATGTAACAGGTGGATGAAACAGGCAAACTGGGTGGGTAAGAGGGTGAGGTAGCATTAAATGTGCACAGGTTGGCATAAAAACAAGTGTTGCTGAATGCCATCTGCCTCACTGGTGCCAGGTGGTAGTGAGTGGAAGTAAGCATTTAAGAGGATGAGGTGATGGTCTTAGGGATTTTGGCCAGGAGTTAAGGAATAACTAACTTGGTTGCATTTAATGTGGATCCTCAAGAAATCCATTTCTGAGCACTTGGAGGAGAAGAAGGTGATTAGGAACAGTCAGCATGGGTTCACCAAGGGCAAATCATGCCTGACCAACCTGATTGTCTTCTATGATGAAGTGACTGGCTCTGTGGATGCAAGGAGACCGATGGGTGTGGTATACCTTGATTTAGCAAGGCTTTTGATACGGTCTCCTACAGCATTTTTGCAGACAAGCTAAAGAAGTATAGGCTGGATAAATGGACTGTAAGGTGGATAGAAAACTGGCTGGAGCATCAGGTTCAGAGAGTCAATGGCTCCATGTCTAGTTGGCAGCTGGTATCAAGTGGAGTGCTCCAGGGGTTGGTCCTGGGGGCAGTTTTGTTCAATGTCTTCATCAACGACTTGGAAGATGGCATAGAGTGTACCCTAAGCAAGTCTGCAGATGACACCAAGCTGGGAGGAGTAGTAGATATACTGGAGGGTAGGGCTAGGATTCAGAGTGACCTAGACAAATTGGAGGATTGGCCCAAAAGGAATGGCATAAAGTTCAACAAGGACAAGTTCAAAGTCCTGCACTTAGGATGGAACAATCCCATGTAGCCATGTGTCACAGGGTTTAGGCTCCTGGAAAGAAAAAGCAGCAGCTGACGCCCACTTGCCAAGTACCCTTTGCAGCAGCATCAAACTCACATCAAACTCAAAGCTTACAGGGTTTCCACAGGGAATGCACAAGGCAACCCTAGCTCAATAAAAGGACCATCCTCTGAATCATAGGAAAGGCCTTGTTCACTATATGGCTCTATCTAGCATTGGCTTTTTTGTTTAAAACTCCCACCGGTGCAGTACTAAGATTATCACAGAGAGATAAGGGAAGAAGCAGGGCAAGTCTTAAGGTCTTATGGCTGGAAGTCTAACCAGGAACACCCCCAGGAATGGAGATTCTCTAGGCTTCTGTAGAGATTTTTCAATTGTCCATGTTTTTATGTTTTCCGTAATATTTAAGCTAAATCTCCAAGCAGCAGTGACTCTGATATCTGCCATAAAGATCTCTCCTTGACCAATGAAAATAGTTAATCCCATCCTCTTCACAACTTCTCTGTGGACAGATTATCAGCTGTGTCTGCCATCAGCTATATATTCTTCAGACTTGCCTTGCCCACTCACTTATCCTTCTATGATAATCCTATTTTATACTAGAGATTTATATTGAAGAAGTATAAGAAGTATATGAGACTTGACCCCACTGTTAATTGTTTTTCCTTCTTGTTTTCCAGCCAAAGCTTTTGGCCAAGGAGCTGCTTGACCTGGTGGCATCTCATTTCAACCTGAAGGAGAAAGAATACTTTGGCATTGCATTCACAGATGAAACGTAAGTGCCATAGCGGAAAGCACCGGGAAGCATAAAAAGCCTGCCTGCCCATCTTCCAGGCAGAAGGGTCAACACATAGGCCTGTGCACTATTTATGTCCCTAGCCCAGGCCTGGTGGGACATGGGGCTAATGTGAGACTAAGGTAGCATATGCATTAATCTCATTACTGGCCCTTTCATACAAGGTTGGGTGTCACTTACTGTGAGTTAACTGTTGCCCAAGATGCGAGGAGACATGAGCAGTCCCTTCCTAGTCAGATGTTGACAGAGCCCTTGTCTTTGACATTGGCAGAAGGTCATCTTATGCTGTCATGGTCTTCAAATCCAGTTGCTGCTTCACAATCATTACTGGTACGGCAGAATGGTATAATTAACATGTTAACAGGATTGTGCTCTCAGGCAGGTTTAATGCTAATGACAAATGAATAGAGGGGTAGAGAAACATCTTTTTCAAATTACACTGGGTAATTTCAAGAACTGTTAGGTCCCAGATAAAGGAAAAGGGGAGGGGGAAGAGATGAAGAGCTCCAAAATTTAATATTAAGTCCAGACGTTTGTGAATAATAACATTTTGTGTAAATGTTGGGATTTGGCCTTCCCCAGCAGTTCTGTGACATTTTGTGATGGTGCTGGAGAACTGGAACATGTAGCAGACTCCTCACAGCTCTGTCAGCTGTCATCAGCGTGGTGTTTTATTTTCCACAACCTCTGTGGTTACATCAAAATATCACTTTCATTTTAAGGAAAGGAGGTTCACAGCCCACGTAATTTTGGACACAACTTGAAAACAAGAGTTCTTAAGCTTCATAAGCCAGAAAGCAAATAAATACTTCACACTGGGTTTGTCTACATGTGCATTTACACTATCTTAAATTTACTGTGCAGTAAATTACTGTGCAGTAAGTGGGAATAGGCCGGTGTCTACACATCAGGTGTTAAAGCGCATTAACGCTATGTGCGGACTGATTTGGGACTCAAGTTAGTCCCAAGTCAGTCCACAGACACAGTGTTACTGCACAGTAAGGTGTCTACACATGTGTTACTGTGCAATAACTAATTGGGCGTGAATTTGATACGTGCATGATGCAGGTACCAAATTTATGCTGAAGTCGGTGTAAGTCACCATTTATACTGTGCAGTATGGGCATGGCCATGTAGATGCGTGCCTGTACTATGCAGTAATTTTGGTTACTGTGCAGTACATGTGCACATGTAGACACACCCACTAGGTAGTCAGAGAGAGGCCATAACCACTGCTTAGCATATTATCTCCTTGTTAGCTTGTGTTCCCTGCCTCCACCCGGCACCTCCCTGTGTTTTCTGTAGAATTAGATTGTAAAAGCCTGAGGGAAGAGACTGTGTCTTGGGTATGTGTTTGTATGTAGATGAGCACAAACCTGATTTCTGACTGAGAAACCCCCTAGGTTTTACCACAAGACAAATAATGCAAAGGTACATGTATTATATATAATGTCATGATTTTTTTTGCCAATAGCATGGCTTGGGGTTGGCAAGCCTATTACCACTGGCCAGCCCAATTTCACCATCCCAGGTGAAGTGCTAAAAAGTGAGCAACATGAATAGTTTATTAAATGAGACAGGGGGAGGATAGTGTACACACATATAACATGTGCATACACATACACATCGATGTAGGTGCACTAAGGTGGGTATGTACAGATCTGCCATCTTCTAGCCTGTCCCCCTGCCCAAACCACCTCTCCATTATAAGAGAAGAAGCACTTGTAGAGCACAGCTGTCTAGCTTGCATTGGAAGCCCTCATCCAAACGCATGGCTTTACTAGCAATGGGACGTTCATGCTTAAAGTGGTACATGTGCAAGACGGGACTGCCTGTGGGAAAAGCCAGAGCGCACAGCTGACAGGGAACCTCCTCAGCCTTGGACAGGTTTGTAGATGGAAAGTTACTGTGGCAAAAGGAGAGCCCTGTTCCCTGCGTGTTTTCTCTCAGCATGTCATGCTGAGGGGAGCTCCGGCTGGGATCCGAGACGGTGAGGTACTCTGTGCACGCTGCCTGAGGGGGAAACAGAGCCAAAGAGGCCCAGCTGTTTCCATTTGTTCTCAGCAGTGACACTAGTTACAAAGGAAAATGCCCGGCAAGCCCATTGGCATGCAGCCAGTCCCACAAAAAAGTGGAGTCACATCATATACCCAAGAGGGTGCAGAAATAAGAGGCATTGTGAGCATGGAGAGGGGGCAAAGATGATTTGCTAGTGACCATGTATAGTTCCAGAAGGGGCATTTACTTCAGACACCCTGGGAAAAGTAGCTTAACGAAAACCAAGTGGGAGTAAAGCTCTAGGGTAGAGAAATGCAAGAAACTGATAAAAGATCAAGATGCTTGAAACTTTTGGTACCCAGGTTGTAGCCGTATTGGTCTAGAGGAAAAGACGATCAGGACTAGTGGCAGAGGTGATATCTTTTATTAGACCAACAAGATTTTTGTAAAAACAATTCTTTAATTGCAAGCTTTCGAGCACAAACACCCTTCATCAGGCACTGGAGAACAGATTGTAAACCTTCTCCTGGGTAGAAACTTTTGGAGCATCTGACACGCAAGTGGGATGGTCTGTTTGATCCCAGATAGGGACTGATGTACTGAGATCCTAGCCTAATCAGTAGGCCACTCACTGTCTCTCAGAAAATCCCAGATAATTTAAGTGGGGCTTTTGGACGACTACCGAAATTATCACTAGTAGATACAGCATATTTTCCCATCATCATCTTTAACAGAATTTTGTCCATACGTGACACAACCTGTGAAATATAGGAACTATTTTATGCAGTTGAACACATCCAACAAAGTAGTTAAGGCATTAGACCGGGACCTGGCAAGTCTGGGATCAATTCTTCACTCTTCCACAGACTTTCTGTTTGCCTTTTGGCAAGTCCTTCAATCTCCCTGTACTTGCATGTTCCACCTCTAAAATGAGGATCAGCTTTTTAAATAACATTTCTTCCCTACACTATTAATAATAGAAAAAGGGTAGGAGGGTCTGTCTTTCACTACATGTCTGTAGAGCGCTTTGCATAATAGGGCAGTGGTATTGGTTGGGGACTTTAGGCAGCTTCTGGAATACTAATAGGAACGATTTAATTCAGAACATTTCTGTGACACTACAGCAGGAGATTTATCTAGTTTTCCTCACAGATGCAATATCTCTGACTCCGGGTGCTCACGTCCTTGAATGGAACTTGTATACACCGGCTAAGACCGAGCAGGTCTCGTTCATAAATATATTCTGAGCTTGGCTTAGCTGCAAGTTTGGAAAAAGAAAAAAACCCACTGAAGTATTAAATCAATTCTTCAATTTAAGAGTAAAAGCTCTATGAGAGTAATTTATTTAAAAATGATTGGGACTGGGGATTTCCATTCATTAGTGCACTGTATCATGACAACCTGAGAAGAAAATCAATAGGAACAACCTTTGCGTTGGCGACTTAATATCTTCTTGTGATAATATAGGGCCATTACTGCATTCAGCATGACTAAAATTAGATTGTGAGACTGTGATGGGGAAAAGAATAACGTGTCTTATTTTAATGATCATAGGAATGCGTTATAGCGTTAGCAATGAACTGAGGGGCCACAGGTCAAATGGTGACCTCTGTATGGCAGGGTGGATGCGTGGGGCCAAATTCCCAACCCCTGCATAAATCCAGAGAATTAGGAATTAGCCTGACTGGAGAGGAAGGGTGGCCTTATGATTGAGACGTGGGGAAATGGAGCAATTTTAACTCATCCGGTTATGAATCTTCACTATCCCTTCTTCCTTCTGCCATCAATTTGGAAATTTGTGGAAGTAAAATCAGTTTTGCAGTGGCTGAAATTCAGCTTCTCTTCACCTCCCCAGGGATGTGCCAATGTCAAGGCTGTAAACAGGTCTGTTCCACCTTGTGCTCAGGATCAGGGATCATTCACCGCAAGCCTTGCAAGCCCTGGGTTAATTTCTTCCTCCCCTGCTGTTCCCCTTTTCTTTCTTGCAGGGCCATTGATACCACTGGACTCTGGATGAAGCCTGCACTCTCTTTGCAGAGCTGATCCAGCAAAGCAGTCAAAGCCTCTTCAGCTAAGTTATGTAGGATAAAAATGTGTAAAGGATCGCTGCTTCAGCATCTGGGCATAACCCAACCCTCTAGGAAAAAATCATCTCAGCCATCCAGTCCTGACCAGTGTCAGAGCTGGATTTGGGTACTAAACTGTTGTTATTTATGTTACGGCACTGCTAGCGTGTGCTATAAATCACATGGTAAGAAATGGTTCCTTCGCCAAAATCTAAAGTCTAACTGAGCAATACAAATGATAGCGGGGAAACAGGGAACCAGAAAGGTGGGCCAACTTGTGCACTGTCACTCAGCAAATCAGTAGCAGAGCCAAGAATAGGCCCAGATGACTCGATCTCAGTTTAGTGGCTTCTCCAATGGACTGTGATGCATCTCTGTAATGAAGTACTGATCCATTTTAGCAGTTCCTACATTACAATGAATGCCTGGGCCTTATGCTGCCTCCCAAAGGTATTTCCATCAAAGGGAAAATTAATTTTAATGTGGGAAGGTTAAGGGAAGGTTAATTTTAATGTGTTTTTTTCCTATAACAGTTGATGGAAGCTAGAATAATCCATATTTAATCCTTACTCAAAGAAAACAACAGGAGTTTGGTTTAGATGGGAGGTGAATCAGGCTATTAATCCAAGGATATCAAATATCTTTAGAAACACTAATACATGTAGATATACTTATCAGAAAACTGGACACTAACTAGCAAATGTCTATATCCCAATCCACCTTGAGGCAGTATGTTCATTGACATGCTGTTTTCTGCTGCACAGGGGGATAAGAGAAAACAGAAACTATTGCGTACAATTGACAGCATTGAGCCAATGAACCAGAAGCCATACCCAGCCTATGTAGTAAATGTAGCCAATTTCTGTTTGCTAAAAGCAATTACACATTTGTTATTGATCCAACAATTTAACTTCAACCTGGCTATAAACAACAAAAAAATGATCAGGCTGTCATGGTACAGCCTGTTGGGTTTGCACCATTGCTGATGTGAATACTTGGATGTAAATTCTTAAATGGCAAAATCAATGGAGTTAATGAAGACAAAAGCCGTTATATGCCTCTTAAGTTCAGCTGTGCTGGAGAAGCATTTCCAGGCAGGAAAATATCAAGAGGATCTCACTGCAACCCATCAGTGAGAAAACAGTCATTAAGATTATTAGACAGCTAGGGTTAATTGTGATCCCTTTAATCGTGATGAATAGCTTCTAACTCCATGAGTTGTCCCATTGAGGACAGTGGGACAGCTTCTTCAGTGAAGAGCTGTGCAGAGTAATGCTACTGGAAACTGGCCCCTAGACAAAGCATGTGTATTAGGTAGCAGATGCTAATGACTGTTTGGTGCTGCTGCTTTGAACATGTCAGAGTGGATGTGCCTTGGAAAACACAAGAAGTAGCGACCTACATCAATCAAAGCCCTCACTGATGAACCACTTTAAGTGGTAGTTGCACAGGCTGAGCTATTACGTGTTTGCAGTAAGATAGTAATAGTTCCCTGTACAAGGTGCAACAGTGACCTCTTTGCAGTTGGGTACCTTAGAAATAAGCATGTTAAAAATCCCTGGATGCACCAGCGTTTTGACTGGTTCTCCTGCCTTCTTGATGACTTTCTCTCATCCTATTTCCGCTTCTTTATTACTCATAGAGTTATAATTAGAGCACCACAAAGGTACTATTACTGGTAAATAAATGACAATATATTACTGTTTAGAGGTGATTATGTGAGACAGTTGCTTAAGCTAACAAGCAGATTGACAATCAGCTGCTTCCCTTAGCAGATCAATGAGTCTTTCCAAAAACGAAAAAAAGTAAGCGACTACTTAGAGTGAGTGGCTGTCCACTCTACCTTAGGGCTTTCCACCATTGGTGGGAATGACAGCATCTGCAAGGCAAACTTGTGTGTATGTTCCCCTTGAATAAAGACATGATTTTTCAGCTCGCTGATTAGTGCTTTGTCAACACATTGGCCTGATCTCTCACTGTAGTCATAAGTGTGTAATGCCATCAGCTGCTTTCAGTACTACTAACCCCAGCCATATAAACACAGCTGGACAAAGAGAGTTCAGGGATACAATGTCTTTTTGGCTTCTTCTTGCTTTTGACAGTGCTTTGCCCACAGGCCCTCGTAGGTTGTATGTATGCTTGTTTTTAAGCATGAGTTTAAGTAGGAATACATAATCTTGTCTGATTTCAACCTGCTTGTATACTATGGCTTCTAAAGTCTGATATGAATTTCATTGCTATTGGGTTCATAATATCCCACATGAGAGACAATGTAGGCAAAAGGGACCAATTGTGAGAAAAATGAGCAAGTAAAGGTCAAAATATGCACAAGTAACTGATCATTTTGGATGCCTCTATTTTTGTTCTGAGTGCCCAGTTTGGGCCAGATTGGTCCAGATCTAAATGGGCTTCCTTTTTCAGAAGGTGCTGAGTCTCCATCCTCTAAAACTCAGACCCTTAAAAATGACTCAATGTAGGCACCCAAAAAATAGAAGCATCTACAGCTACTAACAGCTATGGAAAGTCTTGGCCATTTCATTTATACTGTAGATGGAGACCCCCTTGAGATAGCCAGGCTTTTGCTACATTCTTTCATTCCTAATAACAGTTCAGGCTTCCCTTTAGCTAAAAAAAAATGTTCAAAATTAAGTTAACCTTGAGGAAAACCACACAAGTCTAAATCACAGGAAAAGAAAGATTTAGAAACTTGAACTGGGTTTGCAGGGCAAATGCATATAATTAGAGAAGGAAAGTTGGAAAAGCTTCAAATTGCACGAAGTTCACAGATCTCCATTGCCTGGCTCATAGCTGTAAGATGAGCAGAGAACTGAAGGCAAAATCAGTATGCAAGCTCTAAGTCAGCGGTGGGCAAAGTCCAGCCCTCGGGCCGGATCTGGCCCACAGTGGACTCCATTTCCCAGCAGCCCCTGCGCAGTGAATCATGGCTCTGCCCTGGCGCCTTGCTGCCGTGACAGCATGGTCCAGAGCCAGGGCGAAGCCACAATCCACTACCTGCACGCCCCTGCCTGGAGCATTCAGGCTGCAGATCACAGCTCTGCCCTGGCTCTGAACCATGCTGTCAGCACTGCAAGATCCCAGCCTGACCCCGGAGCAGCTCCCCATCCTGCCGCGCACCATGCCAGTGCTGTCACTGACTCAAGTGACTCCTTTGCCTCCTTTGTCCTAGTGATGATCTTCAATCTGGTGCAGAGGAAGGTCGGCCAGCTTAGACTTCAGTGGGAGTTCAGTGTGGAGCCTGCCTAAGTGCTTTTGTAAATCACACTGGGCAACATCTGCGCCTTGCTAAATCTGGTCCCCCGAGCCCTACTTTTCTGCCTGTAAAATGGGACAAACCCAAACAAGACTCTTTGGACTTTTCTTTGTGGCTTTCACAGACTTGATCACAGCTCTTCTACTAGTAGGAGAAAAACCCCTTCCCAGGGTCACATTCTTCCCTCAGAGGTTACTAGTAACCTCAATCAAAGTCAACAGAGCATCAGAAAGTCATGGACATCACCTGTGCAAAATGCTACCAAACGAAAACTGTTGGAAAGACTCTGCAAGGTGCAAAATAATGAGCCAGTCCCAGCATGACAGAAGTCCAGAATAAATGTGGCACCATGACTTGTCACAGCATCACATGTGATGATCACATGTATGTGATAATACCAGCTTGCCATGACAAGGAGCCAAAGACCCAGTGGCACCTGGATAATTTCCCTGAAATTGTCCCCTCAAGTGTATGTGGAGTTTTAGGAGCCTTAGAAGAAGCAGGGGTGTAGTCTCCCAGTCCATGTCTTCTTCAGGATCTGTAGATAAGGGGACCAGTAAACACAGACAGGATCGTTCTTGCCATTGTGCTCTACCAGCTCTCTGCCTCCGCCGGCAACATCCTTCACACAGCTGCATCTTAGTAGTCACAGTGTGGGGCCAAGGCAATCATACAGCATTCACTTCAGCTGACGTTTCCAACTGTAAATGGCACAGAGTCAAAGTGAACAGTGCACAAGAGAGCAGCAGATCTTCAATTTTTACCTTCTCTGCCCTGAGTAGACTTCCAGGGGGCTTGTGTGAGCCCTTACACAGAGCATGGGGAGGAGAGGAGACAACCACAGAGGTGGCCCCGTGGCTACTCTGATCCACCCTCTGTCCCCTCCACCTGCAGAAAGAGTGGGAACGAAGAGGCCCTCAATCACCAGATTTTTTTGTGCGCTCTCAAACTCACCAAGTGCCTGATCCTTAACTCTCTGCCATCAGCAATACAGAACTGAGCCCCGCAGCTGTTTCAAAGTGCTCAGATAATACAGTCAAGGGCATTGTACAAAAACAAGACACAGGGGTAGTATGTTCCCCGCGGTCTGTGTGGCTGCATGGAGACGTACTTGTGTGATGCTCACCAAGCATCCAGTCCCACACTGCATTTCTGAGTCTGGGCAGCCATAAAGTACTGTGATGGTGGATGTCACCTACTGTAATACTGTAACATGAGCTACAATGCCCAGAAGCCTCCAGGGGACAGGAGGAATGAACTGCAATATGCACTACAGCTACTAGAAGGTGGCAGGGGACAGGGAGCAGGAGGAAGCAGAAGTAGCAGCATCAGAGCATGGCTCGTGGTGGCAGAGAGAGGGAGACAGGTGGCCAGAGTGTCAGGAGTGGCAGAGCTAGGACTGCATGCTGTGGAAGTGGGGCTCAGACATGGCAGACAGCAATTAAGTATTTTATGGGACCAGAGACTGGTTTGGAGCCCTCCAGAGTTGTGGGCGGGTTTAAGATTCTCAAATGTATATCTCACGGTGTTAGTGTTTTCTACCAGTTACCTCTTCTTGGGTGATTTCACCGTCACATCACTGTTTCCTTCCCGTTACTCGGATCCTAAGTGTATGCAACTTAATGTTAACAT
>NW_017729008.1:30967293-30978723 GCF_001723915.1 Gavialis gangeticus
ACAGAAGTAATACAGTTTTTTCTATACTATTCTACTAATATTTCAGTCTTGATGGAAAAAGGAAAAGAGCATTCTAGCACTGTGTGGAACAGGGTAGCCTGTCCTCTTACCTCATTCTTCTCTGTCCAAAAAGTTAACATTTCTTTACCTTTGCCTGTCCCCTTCTCAGCCGGTTGGCCGGTGACCTTAATCCCCAGCATCCCTTCTATACAAGTGGAAACTTCCCTTGCCACCTCCTTGTGCCAGGCCTTGGGGTTTTAAGGTTTGGTACAGGAATGTCAGATTGAATGCAGGAGACAAAAGCCCTCCTCAAACTACTGCTTTTACCTTTTTAAGGAGGAAAGCGGGACCTCTGCAAGCCTGGCAGCTACATTCAGCCACTATATTGCTGAATAAATGCCATTTTCAGGATTTAGTATTTCTTTTACAAAAGAACCAATCCAGTTGTCTTCATGGGCTGGGATTTGGGTCTGCTGTGTGTTCAGGCACAAGTCATTTCATCCCTCTTTCCTCGTGTATCTTTAGGCTGTCAGCTTTTTCAGGGTCGGGGCTACCACTCCCTCTGGCTGAAATCCTGGCCCTACTGCAATCAATAGCAAAATTTCCATCAGTGAAGCCCTCACACAAGAGGAGCCTTGGTAAAACTGCCAGTGACTTGGGTGGGACCCTAAATATTTATGTGGCGTCTAATTCAAGGTAGCCTTGGCCTCATTACAATACTATTGTAATACAAATAATGGTACTTATATAGTGCTGCACATGCACGCAGCAGCTAACAATATAAAGAATGTGACAACGACCTGAATTCTTGCCTGGGAAGGCTCAGGATGGAAAGACACAAACGGATAAATTATAGAAGAAAGAAATAGAGACAGGTACCATCTAGGCAAGAAGAGAGCAGCATGTGGTAATTGGAGCTGGAACGTTTCATGGAACAGCTGTGTTTTTCAGGAGCGCCCTGAAAAAGGAAAGAAAAAGGCCTGGCAGGCACTGGGAGGCTATTCCAGGCATGCCGGGTGGTAAATAAACTGTCTGAGACTTTATGTGGCTGGGTCTGGCTTCGAGTGAAATATTACAGGCATTGTACAAACTCCTAACAATCAGGATTTTTAATGAAAATCCTGACAGACTTTTAATGACGGAGCCACACCGGGGGAGCTGTAATAAAAAGTGATGCTCTTATCGTTTTGGTGGTCTGTCCTCTCACTCTGTGCTGCCAGCTCTCACCCTGACAGATTGAACTTTTATCTATTAAATACTTGGGCTGAAATGTGGCCAAGATAATATTGCCTCTTTCTGTCAAACATTTTCTGTGCATTTCTCAAGGATCATACAGTAGCCAAGGGCATACATCATACATTTTGGTTCCTTTTTTAACACCCTCAGCCCCCATTGCCATGTGCAGCAAGGAGCCTTTTGTTTCTAATGAGTGCCTCTTCTCTTCTCTTGTTAGGGGACATTTAAACTGGCTTCAGCTGGACCGGAGAGTACTGGAACATGACTTCCCCAAGAAGTCAGGACCAGTGGTTTTGTACTTCTGTGTCAGGTAAGTGCCTGAGTGCAGGGGGCACAATTAAAATGACCCGTTTCCTAACTGTCCTCAAAGTGAACTCTTCCACTCTTGTTCTGCTTTTCCTAAGACTCCTGAGAGATGCGCGCAAACATAATAGCAACTGTTTACTCACGCATTTTTGGATCTCACTGGGGCTGATTCTTTCCTTCTTCGCAGCAATATAAACCAGGAGCAGTTCTTTTGATGCCAGCAGCCCTGGTGTAATGGGCACTTGAATGCACTGCAGCATCAGTGGCTGCACTGCTGGTGGCACATTGGCATCTGAGCCAGCAGTGCAGCTGGTATTTTAGCACACCCTCCTGGGCCTGCACCTAGGGCTGATGTGCCAGTAGGCCCCTTCCCCCTTTGTTATGCTCACAACAGCCCAGAAGGGTGAAGTCCTCTTGTTAGAAGTTAATCAGGTGTAACACAGACGTTGGCTTCTCCCAAAGTGACGTTATAGCCCTCAAGCCTAACCTAGAGTAAGCAGCTCATTTTCATTTGGCTCGCCAACAAGAACATCATTTGGTGCCAATTGTCACATTGTTTAAACTAATTTATTTAATCTGGACACAGTTGTAGTGAGAGACATCTGAGGCTACCAAGTTGTTGCTTTTGTACCACCTGAGTCGCACCTTTTGGTTAGCATCAACCCAAGCTAGAGCTGAACCAGCCACCTGGCAGAAAAATGACCGTTTCCTCTTCACTGAACTATCCACTTCCTCCAGGTTGCTCTGGTTAATGGCAAATGTTGTGTCAGCAAGGACACTAAGGGCTCTTGTACACGTGACAAATATCGCTGTAATTTGTTACGTAGCAAACTAAAATACATGGGATGTGTTTTAGTTTGCTATGTAAAAACATAATTTAGATCAAAATACGCCAAAGGCATACACTTTTACAAAATATAATCATAATACACTGGCAAATGTGTACACTGTTACGCAATTAAGTTGTTAAAAAGGGCAATTAAAGCACTAAAAGGGGCAATTTCATCACATGTACAAGGACCCTATTACATTAGTGTAACTCCATTGAAATCATGTGTTGTACTCTACACTCTTGTGTAATGGAGCATCCAACTTGGAAAAATTATGAGCATTTTGTGGCATTTTTGTGGAGCTTAACAATGAAGGTGTGTTATATTCCAAATTGTGAATGTATCTCCTGACAACATGTCAGTGATGAATGTACTCTAAAACCTGTATCTGAACAGAAGGGAATTCAAGCTCTCACGTTCCACTAACTTCAAAGATCCTTCATCTTGAGTAATTGTGTGAGCATTACTAGAGGTTTTTGATGGGTATAAGTAGTCATAATATAAAACTTTTCTGTCTCTGAGGAAAATAGTTTCCAAGAAAAAAATGGCTGCAATGTATTAAGCTGATGATCTTGCAGCTTGAAAGAATCAGGAGAAGGACTTGGGGTTTGGGATGAACATATGAACAAAATTAAGTTGGGGGTTTTGGCTTTTTAATGGCATGCTTAGAACTAACCAGTGAAGTGATGCTGTGCTTTGTATAATGGCACTTTTCCATGTTGGTATTGCAGTATATTCAACACCAGCCTGGCTCATTCCATAGTGCCCAAAATAAATGAAGACTTACTATCAAATCACTCCCCTTAAGTTGGCTTTTCACTGCACTCATTCAATTATAGAGAAACATAAGGGATGGCTGACACTATTCTGTTATCTCCAAAACTTGCAGTCCCAGATTCACTGTGAGAATCCCATTTCTGCTTGGACTGACTGAGAGTATGAGTCCAGAGAAGACCTGATATGCCTTCAGACTGTAGGTTGCTCTACAAGTGATATTTTAGATGCATAGTATGAGAGAGGGGCCCAAATCTAAAACCCCTTAGATAAAACTATTGACGTCATGGGCAACTGGTGCCTCCCGAGTCTGGGGGGGCACCAGATCACTGATGGGGGGGTGGTCCCCCAGTGGCCGATCTCAGACAAGGGGGCGGGGTGGTCCCTCACCAGCTGATCACCAAGCCAGTGGTTTCGCAGCTGGAGCTTCCAGAGGAAACACAGCCAATCTCAGGGGGTGCACCCTACATGTTGTCAATGATTGGCACCTTTCTCAAAGGTGCTTTACCTAAACACATGGTGACTTAATAACAAGATCATTAAAAAAGTGAAGCAGTATTCAGTAGTAGTGGTCCAAACACAATCGTCAAGCGTGTTTTTGTGGAGTCAAGTTCAGAAGCCTTTACTTAAGCAAAAATCTCACTAAAGGCAATGATAAGTTTCCTGAAAAAAACTAATAACTGACTTCAGAAAATGAGCAGCAGTTTACTGTAAAACCACTGTATACATTTTATTTTAGGGGCAGGTAACCAACCATAAGTATTACCATACAGATCATCTAAAAATGCTAATTTGTCTTGTTGCAGTATATGGCAATCAAGAAACCAGTCTACCATGGATAAAGAGGTATCTCTAGGGCTATGCATCAGTACAGCAGTTCACTAAATGAAGGTGTTTCTATAGCTGTGATTCATTTGGGAAAGGTCAGAGTTCAGTCACCAGAGAAGGGGAAGTTGAAATACATGCTGACCAGTGAGTTGTACTTCCACCCATGATTGTAATGAGTATCCTGGTACATCAGGCTGAAATATGAAACATAATGGGATGCCAGTTGCTTTGAGAACTAGTAATGGGTTTTACTTACCTCTGGTTCTCTTGTGCAATAGGCCTGTAGCAAGTTGTCAAAGCTCTCACCGCATGTAACAGGTGCCCATCACAACACTGATCTGGACCAAAAGAAAAGGAGAGGCAGCGGGGTATTCTCCTGCCAGCTGAAAATGTCTTGTGTGGGTATTACCCAGTAGTTTGAGCTGATTTCTTCTGGTTTTGTTTCTGAAACTGAAGCAAGCCCTGATAATGGGGACGTGAAGATTTTTGTAGCTGGGACGCTTGTTTTTCCTTCCTCAGGTAGCAAATGTGCACTGGCTGACATGACCTTCTCCTGCTAACACCTAAAGGTTTAGCTCGGGTTGTTTGGATCTCCGTTTTCTCCCCACAGGCTGCAACAGGAAGACTTTCTCACTATGAGGGTGGTTATCCATTGGACCAGGTTGTGGGATCTCCATCCCTGGAAATGTTCAAGAGCAGGTTAGACAGACACTTGTCTGGGACGATTGAGTCAGGGATGATCCTGCCTTCAGCATAGGGCTAGGCTAAATGACCTCTTGATGTCCCTTCCAGCCCTCTTTTCCTAATAAAGAGACATCGGAGGCATCTTTTGTTGGCTTCTGCAGAGGTGTTGCTGTTATGGCACGTGTCACATATTGTTTGTCATTAGTGACACAGTTTTCATAGACGACTGAGTGGATGGATGTGGCTCCATGTGCTGTATTACCTGCACTTGAATTCAACAAAGCCTGAATGAACATGAGTATCGAGGGATATCAATACCAGTCATTCACAGCACCAGTTGTTCATTACAGAGGATTCTGTTTTCTGTATATTTAAGGACTGTGCGTTTACTTCTCTTATATTTTTAAATGTATAATTCACCCAGGCTGTGAAGCTGTTAAAGACCCAAATCTTTAGGCGAGAGTAGGGAGATGGTAATTAAGGGGGAAGGGAAAGCAGAGGAAGAAATGTTTTTCTCTTTCATGTGACTATCAAATTTTATTCATCCTTAAAATGCCTGCAGCAGTCTGGTGAGTAGAGTGACCACCAAGTGAAATGGTTCAGACTGCTCCATATTTATTTTTAAAAGAAAGAAACTGGGAGTCATTGGGAGTGTGGAGGAAAGGGAGGAATCTCTCCAACACAAAATGTAAAGGTCTCTTTCAGAGAGAAATTTTCCTTCATGTATTTGAAGGAAAATACATGAAGGAAATGCTACGGTCACCTTGCTACACGCTCCCTTTGAGCACAGCATTGCTCTGGATCTGGTGCCCAGTGTTCCCGTGTTACATGCCATCACCTCCTTACAGTGCCCTTGTGCTGTCTGCGTGGGGCAGACAGGGCAACCCCTGCGTGTAAGAATGAATGAACACCCACCTAACACTCGACCAGAAACACGGGCAGGCCTGTGACAAAGCACTTCAACCTCCCTGGACATCCCGCAGAGCGGCTGTTCTCATATGACAACAAAACCACAAAAAACAAACTTGAACAGGAAACTGTGGAACAAGAAATCGTCCGCAGACTGGATTGTGTTAAGTATGGTCTAAGCCAAGACTATGATTTGTTATCCCATTACCTGGGTTAGCTTGTATAAGCCCTATGTCCCTCAGTGGGTTAACTGCTTTGTTTTTGCCTCTCCTACCCACCGTGCCTCTCCCAACAGTGCCCCCTTTATTCCTTCCCCCCTTCCCTATATATTCTAATCACTGCTTTCTATTTAGCAACTTTGCTTTCTGCAGTCCCTTCGCAGCACCTGATGAGTAAACCCTCTGCTTGCAAAAGCTTATGCTGTACATCGCTGATTTAGTTGCAGATCTACCCTGTTTTCCACTTACGCTCTTGTCCATTACAGGACCAATAATCTCCCTGCCACCCATTCAAAATCAGGGCTATCCTGCAGGTTTATTGCAGCAATATTTGTTTACAAGGCCCAGTTCCAGCCTTGCACACTTACTCAATTCCCACTAAAGCTGCTTCACCTGTCTGTATTAGATTTTTATGCAGTACTCGTCTGGAAGGTTTCTGATGGAAAGTACACAAATGTCTGAGGGCAGAATTGGTTGGGCAGATGTGAACTGTTCCACAGCTGCTGTTGTGCAATATAATTTTATGATACTGTCTGTTAATATCTCTTTATATGCGTACTATCCCATCAGCGCTGCATATGAGAGAGAGAGAGAGGTGCCCTGGAGCAGAGAAAGGGGGAGCGATGCATTGTCCTATCAGCCATCAGCTCTCATCTGAGCATCAGCATCCAGCCTCCCTTTCTTTTTTCAAAAAATGTATTCAGGGTTTGATGTAGATATTTAAAAAAAACCATGAGATCCATTCTCTGCATCATTCAAGTAAAACAGATAAGCTTGAGAGGCAGGGAAATGTCCAGTGGAGGGAGTGATGGAGGTGATAGAGGAGGAGGAAGGGGAAGGGTGCTTGCAGAGGTAGATTTCAGGGAGGTATTTGAAAGCTGAAGCTTGGTGAATAAGTACAGGAAGGCTGTACCCAACGTGGGTGCAGCGTGGGAGAAGCCATGCAGCTATGTGTGGAGACCCAGGCGGCCATAAGGTGAAAGACTCAGGAAGGGAGTAGGGAGCAAGATGGAGCCACTGAGTGGGTGATGTCAGCAATACAGGGAGAACAGGTGATGCATTAGTATTTTGGCCCAGCCTGGGGGGCCAGAGAAGAAGGCAAAGTTGTGTTACTCAACCTGATAGTTGAGTAACACAGTTTCAGGGTAAGAGAAGACCATGGCACAGATGAGTTAGCCTCTAAACAGCAAAGTTTGTCTTAATTTTCAGTAAATTCTTAGCTTTAAACAACAACCTTGCTGTTGTGCGGGTTCAGCAATCTCTTTGCAGGGATTGTGTGAACAGAGAGTAGACAGGGTGGAACTGATTCATTTGCCTTTGGGAAATTTGATACAATTTTCTCAATTTACATGAACAAACACATTGGTTTTTCCAGTCCAGCTCCTTTCTGGTGAGTATTCCCATTCCCATACCTTCACCAGTACAGCTACTTTGCTGCAGAACTAATCTCACTAAGTCGAAATACTGGTCTCGTGGAATGAGCTGTTGCTTCAGGTGTGGAGGTGGTGGCGGTGGTGGTCTGGGTGTTGTGAAAGCCTCTTGAACACTATGAGAGCTGTATCTCTGGAAGAACTGTACTCCGCCAAAAGAAGCATAGTTGGCCATTATGAATCCTTCAAATGAAGCCTGTGATGCCCTTTGATTATTACTGGGTGGGCTAGAGGTGAGCATGGGAGAGGGGGCTCTTGGATCACTGCACATCGCAAGCGAGACCCGTTGCTGGGTTACTCTGGCTGCTGTAAAACGAAAGGGCCTCAAGTGGTAGCAGCAGTGAAATCCTCTGCATGTTCACTGGACTTGCTTAAGCAAGTACCAAATGACTGTGCAGTAACCATGGTTAGTGTGCAGTCCCGGCGCTGCATGGGTCATTTCCAACATTACTGTGCAGGAGGGTCAGCATCACTGTTCGTGCCTGCCGATACTACAGCAACATAGCAGCTTGTGTAGATGCGCCCACCTTGTACTAACTTAGCTCTGTCTACAGTGAAGGTTTGCCCCAGTTCTGACCATGTGTGGCCACTAGTGGGTTACACCTGAGATTCCTGTGTTTCATTGGGGTTGGATCCAAGAACTACAGGCACATTACATTTGCAGCTGCCCATTAGGGCTGTGTGAAACCGCACCGTTTTGTTTTGACTTCCATTTGGCCGTTTCGACAGAACAGTGTTTCGTTTCGAGTTTTGTTTCGTTTCAAAGCCACTGTTCCGTTTTGTTTTGTCGAAACTGCTTCGCTGTTTCAACGCTATTTTGACATTTCATCCATAGGCTATAATGGGAAAGCATGAAACTTCCTATAACTTTGTCGTTTCCTGTCTGATTTCAGTGGAACTTGCCAGGATGGTAGCTCCTTCTGAGGCCATGAAGCCTGCCATGTTTCAAGGAGATAGGTGCAGGGGTTTCTGGGAAACTGCACCTCAAACTGTTCAGAGCAAAACTTGTGTCACTTTTAAGTGTGAAGGCCCAGAGAAAGCTCAGTTCAAACAATGATTTTTATGCTGTTTTTTTGTTCCTCCCCCAGCGCATGGGGATTGGAAGGGACCTCAGGGAAGGATCACACTCACTGGCCAGCTACACAGTGAATATGAGAGCAGTCCTTCGCCCCTCTTCCCCCTCCCTCTCCTTACTTTTTTTCCCTGCAAGCACGCCCAGCTTCAAAACTCAAAATGTTTCGAAACTTTCAAAGTATTTTGACTGCCCATTTCAAGGCTGTTTTGAAGCCTTTTGTTTCGTTTCAATTTCACTGTTTCGAGCTCGAAACAAGTCAAAACAGCCTCAAAACGGAAAAGCCGGCGAAATTTCGCGCAGCCGTACAGCCATACAGGAGAGCCAGTGAAGACCAGCAATGTGAATAAGACTTACATAGGGACCCAAAGACATGTCTGATAGCAGCATATTGGAAAGCTTAAGAGAAATAGAAATCGGTGAGTGAGGCTTGTTCCACAGATTCACAGAAGTTTAGGGCTGGAAGGGACCTTGTGAGATCATCGGGTCCAGCCCCCCTGCTCTGGGCAGGAAAGGCAAAATTGAGACATGTGCATACATCAGTTACACACCCTACAGAAGTCCCCAGAACAGGTAACAGTCAAATAGTATGCAGAGGCCACTCTGTCTTCACCTCATTCCAGGTCTCCTGCCTTTCTCTGCCCACTGTATCACAGGGTGACCTGTGCATCAGCTGTGTCTGCCTGGACACTTCCTTCCCTATAGAGTTACAAAGTGCACACGTTGATGGGCTCCTCACCCTTGACACCTTCTATCAGTTAGCATTAACATCTCTTACTGCTTTGGAAAAAAGTGGGTAAGACAGGGCAGGAACTTTGCAGTGATCAGTGCTTTGCTGCTTCCAAAGACCCTCAAGCGATTTGCCTGCTCTGCACATGGGTGCAGTTCATTATGTCACTTGTTCACCACTGCATGACTGATTTTATTACTGGGACTTCTTAAATACCGATCGCTTTAAACACTTATGCCAAGCTTTTTCACTCTCGGGCCTCTGGCTCCATGTACCTCCTGCTTGCATCAGAGCACTGCTGTTTCCACTAATGACTACACAGTGACGTCACTGTATAGCTTTTCTCCCTAGCATAGATAGCTATATAAGGGCTGTGATTTTCACTGGTGCCCCTTCCACTGGTATCAAGTAGAGGTTACTTCTTCCAGTGTTAATGCAGCTTTGTCGGTCTACACTAGGGATTTGTATTGGTAACTGGTTACTAGTATCTGAAATTAGTAGTCAAAGTTCCAGTGTACATGACACTAAGCTACTTTCATTTTTTCCGTCCTCTTCTCAATCCAGTGTTTAAAGCGATATTCCACTATTAGAAAAGAACCATTGTGAAAAAGCATCTAGGAGCAGCTGTCACGCTAACCAAAAGTGGAGCCAAGATGCTAATGACTGTATTGTCCTTTGGGCTAAGCAGACATACCACCTTGTTGCTGAAGTGTGCTACCACCTCCAGGCTGGCCAGAGGATGTGTAAGGGACATGGTTTCATGGGATCCTCAGTCCTCATCCATGCTAGAGTCACTTATGCAGAGGTCACAACACGTCACTGTTACGTGTCATTCACATCTACTCGGCTTCACAGGTCTTTGAGGAATTAGACTAAGGGGCGGTGTTGACAGCAGCCTGCTGGGGCACAGTTCTGTGTCTATAACCACACTAAATTAACTGGAGCAAGTTATTTGTCTCATGCATAATGGCATATGTTTATCCATCTACGCTTTTTACTGCATGAGAGAATGAGGCTTAATGTTCAGATGCTTTCTGACTGCTAGGCCAGCTTGATTGATGGCAACATACCTGGAACCAATTGTCTTTATGCAGTGCAGTGTGGTTTTGTGGTAAGAACATGGCACTGGGCTGGGAAGAGTGGGGATGGCTTCTGAATCCATTTCTGGACCAGGCTGTAAGAGTGAAAGAGAAAGAAGCAGGAACTGAGACTAGCAGGACAGCAGACAGCTGACGGTGTCATTCCCATTGCATTGCTCCTTCTTCCGTCACAGGCACATCTCTGCCTGCCTCAGCCACATTGTCATGGGTCAGAAAAACAGGGTCAGCCAGTCAGTCTCACAGCCCAGAGGCAGTGCTCTCCCAACGCATTTAAACAGAAGCTTGTGCGATGTGCTTAGAGTGCAATATACCCTAGCAGCCTCACATAAGACTGGGGGTCCATTATACTAGCTGCAGTACCTTCTTCTAGGAATAGGCAGTTCCCGCCCCAAACCACTTACAGTCTAGCAAAAAGACCAGGGCTGAATACAAATGATCAAAAAGCCTTAGGCTGAATCGATTCAATCTAGGCAGCTTCCTCTAAGCTGCATAGGTTGAACTGATAACCAACTGAAGAGACATTCAGTTTTCAATTGGGAAAGGCCAGGGGAGGTCTGCACTGCCAGGCCATTAGGCAGGGGGTGCTACAGCGTGTTTCACCACTGCCACACACCCACTGCCAACACTGCCACTACAGGAACTCGCCATCCCACCCCAGCCTCAGGAGGCACGTGACAATCACAGCGGTGGAGACCCTAAATGCAATTGTCTTCTATTCTTGAGGTACCTCAATGGCCACCCTATTGCCAGCCCAGCCAAGTATCCCCAGCCCCTGATGCCCCCTGCCCACAAGGGGTTAAAGAGCCCCCTGGCTGGGTGCTGGCCTACCTTGAGGGAGCCTCCCCCTCAGGTGGTATTCCCTCAACCTGGGTTCGCCAGCCCAGGCAGCCCTGGGGAGCCATGGGGAATTCCCCCACTCCCTTCCCAGCTCCTGATTGCTTCAGCTGCTGCCACAGAAGGGATGCAACCCAGCATGGGGGAACTGGGGAGTCCCTGCCTTGGGGGGGGGGGCTTCCCCACCACCACAATCCATGGTCCCCAACCCAGGGCAGCCCCAGGGACCTGAGGGGAATTTGGTCAGGCAGAGAGGGCAGGCGAGAGAGCTGGTGCACCCCCTGAGAGCGCCGGTCAGGGAGTGGGGGTGCCAGGGGAAGTGATCCCTGTGGTCTCCCACTGGCATTTCTGGGTTGGTGCGGTACTTCCAGGTCAGTGCAATCAACCGCAGCCCGCCCCTTTCAATGACTGGCTGCAGCATGATTGGCCATGGGGGGACCTCCAGTAACTGACTGGCCACTGGTTGGGGGGGGGGGGGG
>NW_017729008.1:30978815-30991172 GCF_001723915.1 Gavialis gangeticus
TAACTGACTGGCCACTGGTTGGGGGGGGGGGGGCAAGTGCCCCTTCGACTCAGGAAGCACCAGTCGCCTATGCAACCAGGTTTATCTTCAACTGGTTTTGGTCATTATGAAAGGGGTTTCTGTGCATTGAACTTACGTCCTGTTACAGGTTTAAACCAATTTCCAATTGCTTAAACCAGTTTATGTGTAACTTCTGTCCCTAGACAGGGCGGGTGTGGCATGGATCCATAGAAGTCCACTCACCCGCTGGGGATATGACGCACTTTCACCTCCCTATTCTGACAGTCACCCTGTGCCAGGAGCTGTCAGGCCACTCCTCCTGCTTGCCTCTCTGCCCTGGGTGTTGTAAGGGAGGTAAGCTTTGCTGCCCCTGGCCCTGTGGGGACTCACCAAGGGGATTCCCAGCCTCATCTGTGCAGCCAGTTTCTGCTGAGGTGGGAGGCAACAGAGACTGGACCCTCTCCCCATATTTGTCCTGCGCAACACCCCCACAGGTAGGAAGCTGCAGAAACTGTAGCAAAAGTAAGAGTATTATTAAACCTGTGCTCATGACCAAGTCCCACCCAGCTGCCCCACACAGACTTCTCCCACGCTGACTTGCCCCATCCACAAATGCTGGCTGAGCTTTGCTATAAAGCAGATATTTTTTTACAGCTGGGTGTTAAACCTGTTTCTTTGGCCTGTGCTTGCTCTGGGAAAGGCCCCACACTCACTCTGCTGAACACGCCGCCTGGCTAGCCACAAAGCATAAATACAGTCACTCAGACTTTGTTTGCATCTCGCTGAAAGAAAAGACTCCCTACAGACAATTTATTGCTGCCCTCCCAGAGCGGCCCCATGCTTTATCCACCATGGGGAAAGGGTAATAAATTGCCTGTGGGAAGGCTTCGCTCCTCAGAGTCTCTTTAAAGGTATGAGAAACTTCTATCCAGCCAGAAGATTTACTTGTGCAAGCACTGACCTTTGAGCAAAGGAGCTAATGGAGCTTTTGCTGCTTACCACACGCATCCCTGTGCTGAGCCATCCATTACACACGCATCTTAAAAGCAGTTTCACTCTGGAGCCCCACAACATCATTTCTGGTTTTTGCTTAACTCGAATACATTTATAGAAGCGAGCTGTGTTCAGAGAAAGGCAGAAATAGTTTTTCCTTCTTCCTTTCAATTAAGTCACCCAGGGAGAGAAAGGGGGGAAAATAGTAATGTAATATAGTAAAAAATAGTAATTCGAGCTCTTTCAGCCCCATTTGGAAACCTCAGGCCCTGGCAGTACTGTCAGCTCTCATGTTGTGACACTGTTAGATAATGTAATTGCAGGCACTATGCAAAAGGTAAGGCTTTTTGGCAGGTCGGCAGGATAAGAATTATACTTAATTTTGTCCAAACAATGATACTTAAGCAGATGGTTAAGCAGAAACACTTTGAGTCAGTGAAATACAGGCAGATCTCATCTCCATTCCCTACATCTATAGTGTAATCGCACCCTAACCAAGTGGATGTAAAATGCTATCAGCAGCGTAAGTGGAGACGTCTGATCTGGGAGCATCGTACTGATTCTTAGAGCAGCCTTATCAGAAGCCAGTTACCTCCAGTGCTGTGCAGGATGGGCTAGTGGATGGCATTGGTTACCAAAACACCTGGGCTGTAGTCTTGCCTGTTGTTGACTCATTGGGTCTGATTCATCTTTGTCTTGCAACAAGTCAGACTTCTGTATTCTGCTTGATGGCAATTCTCCTTGGCTACCGTAGGACCAAACCATTGGAGAGTGGGGAGCAGCATAACCTCAACTGTCCCTGTCCCCGCTGAAATAAAGGGCAGATCTCCCTGACTTGAGTGAAACTAGGATTTCACCCAAAATGTCTGTTCAGGTTGCCCATCTGTGAAACAGCATCAAAAGAGTTTTCTGAGGCTTAACTGACTAATGTTTCTAAAGTGCCTTGAGCTCCTCAGATGAACGGTGCTCTACCGGTGCAAAGCAGTACTGGAATGATGTACAGGCCACCCACTCGGTTACCTGGTGCAGCTGAGTGATTGCTTTCGGTGGAAAACCTAAGACCACCCAGCTTGGAAAGCAAACAGCCAGCTTGAGCTTGAGGCCACGTTAGGGAATTCCCCTTCTGCACCTCCTTTCCCATTCAGATGTTGTAAACCGGCTGCTGGAGAGGAGATGGGGACGATGGTTATTTGCACTAGCTCTGCCTCCCTCCTCTGCTGAATCAGCTCGGTCAATCCTGTCTTCCACCAGGGAGCTCTGAGAAACAGCACAAGCTCCAGCACCCGTGTATTACTCCCCTAGCAAAGGAGGGCTGTGGAGGAAGCGTTTCATACTTAACCTTGCCGTGTTTGCCCAAGCAGAGCTGGAAAGGTGCTGGCTGCGAGGCTGCAGGTCCCGAAGAGCTGGGACTTGACGAGGCACGGCAGGGACAGCTCTGCTTTCCAGAACCCGCCAAGCTGCTTTTGCTGCTCCATTGTTTTCAGCAGATGACCCTGGAGGTCTGTGCCCAGAAGACCTTAGGTGAAGAGGACTCACACTGAAGTCAGCCTGTTTGAGGTCTGGCCTCAATGCTGTGGAGGAATGAACTCCTGAATCTTCCCCAGATCCTTCCTTCTCTGGAACAGCTGCTTTAATCATGGAGCCTTTAGCTAGGACTTTCCATCCCCCTGAAAACTACTGCCCTTTAAGGAGAAGGTCATTCACCAGCCTAGAGGAGGTTTTATGGAGTAACATTTGGCCAGAAGCTTTCCTGTCCTTGCACCACTGGGTGCTGGGAAGAACCATGCACTTGTCCCCACGCCACCTGTCACAGACACCTGCCCCTTCCTCCCACCCCTGCCTCATCCCATAGTGGTTTATAGATTCACTAGCCGCTCCCCAGGCCCAGTGGATGGCTGCAGGGCAGATGGCTCCACTGAGGTGGCTGAACCTCATGCCACCTACATGGAGAGGTTCATTCGGAGCTTGCTATAAAACCAGTGAGAGCCTTTCTGCTGAAATCTTTTGGCTTCCTTACAAAGACCCCCTTCAGGTTACAGGTCAGAAGTGTGCATGGGCCTAAATTAAGAGGGTCAGTTGCCTAGTTGGGGAAACTGAGGCACAAAGCTTAACAGACCTTCCCAAGTCACACTTTTTATCATTAGCAGAGATGGGATCTGAACATCCTAGTTGCCAGCATCGCTGCTTCCACTACAGGTCCATCTTTTTCAAAGCCCTGATGAAAGCATGTTGATGGATGCACCGTGGCTTGATCTCTCACTGCAGGAGAAGAAGGTGGGAGAAGACATAAGCCAGGGCTTTCGAAGATGAGATCACCTTCAGAGTGAAAACCCAAATCTTGCGGCTGCCCGGCAATGAGATGAAAGCTGACATGGCTCCCTCTCTCCAAGTGAGGGCTCCCACATGCCAGTGCCAAATTGCCAGTCATTAGCTTTGATTGCTGGTATTTGAGAGCAGAATGAGACCAGCTCCGCGCACAGGTGGAGGGACAACCCAGCTTCTCTAGCCTTAGTGGGAGAGAGGCGCTGGTGACCACACTGATGTGCAGGGATCTGCTACCAAGGGCAGGTAGGAGAGGCTCCTCCTGCCTCAGCCTTTCCTGCGAGTCCCCAGCTGATTGCTTTGCAGCCCTTTTCTGTTTTCATCTCCCTCCTGAGGCCCGCTGCATGCTTCAAATGTCAGCGCTTAAAGTGTGCATCCCCAAACATTAACACACAGGGCTTGAACATGAAAGCAGCTCAGCGGTTGGAGCTGTCTAGGCTAATCATTTACCCCGAGCACTGGATGCAACGGCGTCTGCATTGGAGTCCATTAGAGGCACGTGCATATCATGTTTTATCTTTTTCAGAGAGCGAATGGGTCTCCCATCTTTCAAATCATCCACAGAGGTTTTCATTGACATGGTGGGGAGAATGATAGGCCGGATCCAGAGCTTGCCAAAGCACATGAGCATCTTGCTCCATTCAGACGCTGACTCCAGTTAAGCCATAGGATTGTAGGAAAGTAGGACTGGAAGTAGTTACTTTGTCGATCTAATAGTGAAATGAATAGCATGAGACTCTCTGCTTCTTTGGGAGCTTCATTCTGCCTCCTCTTAAGAGCAGAAAGGCTCAGACTTCGAGGCCCTCTCTTGCCTTTGTCCAATGCCTTCCATCCTGGGAGCGGAAAGTACTTTGTGGAAAGGACTGGTTGAAAATGAGGGAAGCAAATAGCAGGAACGTGCAGGAACTAGACCTTTTTGTTTGGGTTGAAAATGTTCGCAAAAGTTGGTTTTAATTCTGTTATGCTAATTCATGTCAATGGCGAGGGGGAAACGCTGTGTCTCAGGTTGTTTGTCTTTCTCACAGGTTAGAAATAGTGTGCCAGGGTGGAGGGGGTCTTCCCACACCACAGCACCGTCGTAGTGGGGGGCCCCTTGCTACAACTGATTTCCAAACTCCCAGCCCTTGCTGTGGACGGACGGCTGTCCCACGGCTCTGGTGGAGGCTGGAATTCACCCCCGACCTCTCCCGCACAAACTTTTAAATTTATCAGCTGCAGCCCCCTGGGTCAGCCACAGACATCTGCAGTCCTTCTCCCCCATGCCTCATTCCCATAGTCACCGACCAGGGGCCACCTCCTTTTGGAGCAATGACTGATCCTTATGTATAGCCAGGTTCACCAGAGCCACCTGCTTCCACTGATCCTGGGCTTATCCCGAACCCCCAACTTGAGCTCATGCTGTTGTGACCCATCCATTCACCACTACCACCTCTTTCCCTGCCATCTCCCTGCCCAGTCGGAGCTCTCTGAAGATCCTGCATGCTCATGACCCTGCCAGATCCTCTATCATGGTGGCCTGCTAATCTGGGGAAGATCTTGCTTTGCCGTGAAATGAAGAAAGTTGGACTCTTTTTTTAAACTGCCAGGAGAGTTCCCAGATCTCTTGTGAACTGTCTTGGAAAAGCTAAAATGTTGTGGCAAACGAGGAAACGTTTGAGTTTGGCCATTTTGTTAACAAAACCTTTTGACTAGCTAGATTCATATGCATGAGCTAAGCTTCACAGGCATCAGGAGAAGCAAGGAAGTGTTATGAAGTCCCTGGTACCATGGTGGGCTACAAATCACGTGTACTCCTGCCCAATAAAGTTCTTCTTTAGTTGAATTTAGATCTTGGATGAGTTTTGCATGGCAAAGCATTTTATTACCCTCAAGCAATTCTGCCTACTTTCTTAGGAAATAAATACAGTTCATGTTAGAGTCATGGCCTCAAATGTCTCGAATAATAGATTCAAATGAGTAATAGGTGAATGAACAGCTCCTATAACACCTATACACATGCATTGAGGCTGCTTCAACACACTGTAATTGCAGCACATTGGAGCACACTTAATTAATGGAGTCTGCTGGTAATTACCATACTCCAGCAGACTCCAGTGTCAGTGTCCCCATGCTGAAAAATGGCAGTGGGTTACTTTAACTGAAGCTTGTTCAACAAGCTTTAGTTAAAGCGCCCCCACCGCCATTTTTCAGTGTGCAGATGCTGATACATGTGACACTCCAGGCACTTTAATTGGAGCGGCTCTCAGACCCCCCTCCACCTCCCGGAGCAAAAGTGCCTCAAACCTGTTACTGGTAGTTTGCCAAATCCAGCCCAAGCTGATAGTGGTCCAGCAACTGTTTGCTGGATTTGGTTTCCATGGGACATCCCTCTGCGTCACAAAATCCATCTCTGCGTTTGGCATTCATTGGCCTTTTCTTTGGTAAAGAGATGAAAGTGTTGGTGGCCATGGAAGCTGATCTGTCTCCCCTCCACCTCCCCCCGCAGGTTTTCCATAGCTTGGACATGGAAAATTATTCCCTTCGTGCCTTCACTTCACTTCTGAGAAAAATAACTTTAGCTACCAAGCACTTTTCACCGGTGCTAAATTCACACATGTGAAGCTGGGTTTTTAATGCAAGGCCAACCAAAGGATCAGCTAAATAAGTGGGTAAAATGGAGGGTAGGGGCAAGGACCATCTCAAAAGACCCTCAGCACCTGGCAGGACCTGACATCTCAGCGATGAAATGATGGAAAAGGCTGTCACGGAGCTATTCAAAGGCCTGGGTGGAGTTAGGCACACATCTCCGTCGGGAAGTCAGTGGGAGTTAGGCACCCAACTGCCAGTGCTGTCTTGAAATAGCTTTCCCCAATTCTCTGCTGAGCTAAATCCGCGTCACTCCAGCTAAATGCAGACACTGTCCTGATTTCCACCAGCTGAGGGGGTGGAATTTGTAGTGAAACTTGTCACAGTCACTGCTGCAGAAATTTGGCCACTGGAAATAGGAGCCTTGCCTTTCGTTGCTGCCTGGCTTTGCTGTTTAAGACTGGGGTGCCAGCTAGCTACCATTTGACGTGGAGCACAATCTGATCAGTGCAGGGCACGTAACCTCAGCTGAAAGGCTTACGCACTGGTGAAATTTTAAACAGTTGAGCCGCAGGAGCTTCAAAAACCTTCCAGGGTGTATAATACAGCGTTCATTATTATCTGCCTCGCGCTGAGAGGTGGCAGTCAAGATAGGCTCTTTGTGTTCATTACACAGCGTAATATTCACTGGTCCATTTAATTAATGCTTAGAAAATGGACTCAATGAATTATAAGTGACTGGGGATGGAAAGAGACAGTAGCAGGAGTGGCGTTTTCTAGATTTTTTTTACCAGGGATTTTAAATTAAAAAATATATATATCCACCAGTTCCCTTTGGGAAGCTCACAGCTCTTGCTGTGAGAGAGAAGGAGTGAAACTCTCCTTGTGACATTTGCTGGCCAGAAAAAAAATATTGGAAGGGGCTTCCAGATGCAGTTTTATTTATTGTTTGTACTGAGTAGCATAGAGAGTACCAACTAAGATAGGGCCCCCTTTGTGCCAGGTACCTCTCAGACACGCTGTATTCCCTGCACCCTGTGCCTCAGTCAGAAGTTATGGGCAAGATACAGGAACAACTGGGTGTGGGTCCTTCAGCCTGGTTAGACCAGTGTTTTTCCCAACCTTTATAACCTCAAGGCACCTCTTTGTAACTTTTTGGAATTTAATGTCACCCCAGCTGAGAAGCACTGAGCTTCTAGCTAGTACCGAGGTAGGGCAGCAAGGGCAGGACCTCACCCTGCTGCGCCCAGCTTTTTCCATTGCCCCTTCCCTACCCCTTTGTCTATACCTGAGGGGGCAAGTGTGGTCCCAACTGCTGTGGCTGCTCCTTTGGGCACTTGCATGCTGGCAACTGGGGCCACATGTGCTTGTGTCCACTCTGGCCAGCCCCGGGAGCATGGGAGGATTGGGAGGGGAGGGATGAGCTGGGCTGAAAAGTGCAGTCCCATATCCACCCAGCCAGCCACACGTGGCAAAGTGTGCTGCTGGGACTGTGGAGGTTGCTGGGGGGCAGAGGAGCAGAGCATCTGGCAGGAGAAGTAGTGATCACTTACTCTGTAGGATAAGGGTTGAGCACCACAGTACCTCAGTTGAGAATCACTGGACTAGATGATCGGAAAGACTCCTTCTGACTGTACAGTTGGCAAGCTTTTGAACATGCAGCAAGGAAAAGGGCTTGCAATGTAAATAGACAAGACCAACAGAACATGGGTGATGGGGGAGGAGGGGAGAAGTATTACCCACCCAGTTTTACAGACGGGGGCCAAAAATGCAGACTGGTTAAGTGACTTGGTCAAGGTCGTGTGGAAAACTTGTGGCGGAGCCTCTGATCTCTGTAAGCCTGATCTCCAATCTCGGATCGCTTCGTTAGCCAGAGAACCACACCCTCTGCCTGCTTATTCAGGGCCATCCGATCATGGTAAAGCACCTTTTCCATCAGTGTGTTTTGCAGAAGTCGATCATAGGAGGAGACGTCTTTCCCGCCTCACCCCCCCGCCTTCCTTCAGTGCGGGATCTGAATTCCAAGGAGTAGGCTGCATTTCAGATTTCTGTGTATGCCACAGAGCAAATCCCACCAGAGCTCTCTCTGCAGATCTATTTTCTTTTCAATAAGAACAGCAATTTCCTGGTGCACATGTACTGTATTTGTCTAGGTGTGCTGGTGGGGGAGGGACCTCCATCCCCTCCCCAGCATGCACTCTACTCTGCCGGCCACTGGGGAATCGGGCTCTCTTTGTGAATTTCAAGTGCCATGTGCAAGCTCTTGGCTAAGCAGGGACTCGGCTTTTCAGGCAGCAAAGGGATTGCACGGGCCTGGGTAGAAAGCCTTAAGAAGCATCATGGTGGCTTTAACAAATGCAAGACTGCCCCCGTGTGTCATTAGACAGAATCGTGTTTGTGCAGGCGCCACAACGAGAAGGACCTTTGCTAATTGGCTGTACTGTAAACCCCACCTGGCAGGTGAAAATCAAGCTGTTACCCAGATTATAGGTAATCTTGCAGGTTGGCTGCTGATAAAAGGGGCAGAAACAGATCTACAGTCTGACCTTTGAGCTGCTTACACTTAAAAAAACCCACAAGCATGTACCCCAAAGTCTATCCGGCTACCCGTGACAACATAGTGTAGATTCTCACCAGTACCGGCCGGGGAGACTCAAGAGGTGGGGAGAGCGTGGCATGGAGATTGGCAGCAAGCCTTCTTGAATTTGCTGAGTTCTCCAGATTTGCCTCCAGCCGATACCCCTTATTTATAGATGGCTGGTTCTAATATTAGAATCATAGAAGCCTAGAAAATAAGGGCTGGGAGGGAGGTCATCTAGTCCAATGCCCTGCTCAAAGCAGGACCATTGCAACTAGGTCATTACAGCCAGGGCTTTGTCTAGCTGGGTCTTAAAAACCTCCAAGGATGGAGAGTCCACAGTCTGTCTGGGTAACCTGTTCCAGTGCTGTACTACCCTCCTACTGAGAAAATTCTTCGTAATCTCTAATCTAAACTTCCCTTGCTGCAACTTGAGATCATTGCTCCTTGTTCTGTCATCTGTCACCACTGAGAACAGTCCAGCTCCATCCTCTTAGCAACCCCCTTGCAGTGAGCTGAAGGCTGCTATTAAATCCCCTCTCAGTCTTCTCTTCTCTAGGCTAAATAAGCCCAGTTCCCTCAGCCTCTCCTTACAAGTCATGTGCCCCAGCCCCAAACCATTTTCGCTGCCCTTTGCTGGACTTTCTCCAATTTGTCCACATCCTTTCCGTAGTGGGAGGCCCAAAATTGGACACAATAGTCCAGATGTGACTTCACCAGTGCTAAATAGAGGGGCATAATCGCTTCCATTGACATGTTGGCAACACACCTACCAATGCAGCCCAGAATGCTGTTAGCCTTCTTTGCAACAAGGGCACACCGCTGGCTCATATTCAGCTTATTGTTCACTGTGACCCCCAGGTCCTTTTCTGCAAAGCTGCTGCCCAGCCAGTCAGCCCCCAGCCTGTACTGGTGCATGGGATTGTTCTGTCCTAAGTGCAGGACTTTGAACTTATCCTTGTTGAACCTCATGAGATTTCCTTCTGCCCAATCCTTCAATTTGTCTAGGTCACTCTGCATCCTAGCCCTACCCTCCAGCACATCTACTACTCCCCCCAGATTGGTGTCATCTGCAGACCTGCTGAGAGTGCACTCTATGCCATCTTCCAGGTCGCTGATGAAGATATTGAACAAAACCAGCCCCAGGACTGACCCCGGGATATTCCACTTGATACCAGCTGCCAGCTAGACATCAAGCCATTGACTACTACACTCTGAGCCCGATGCTCCAGCCAGTTTTCTATCCACCTTATAGTCCATTCATCCATCCTATATATCCTTAGCTTGCCTACGAGAATGCTGTGGGAGACCATATCAAAAACCTTGCTGAAATCAAGGTATACCACATCCACTGGTCTCCCCACATCCACAGAGCCCTTTATCTCATCATAGAAGGCAATCAGGTTGGTCAGGCATGACTTGCCCCTGGTGAATCCATGCTGCCTGTTCCTAGTAATCACCTTCTCCTTCTTGCTTAGAAATGGATTCCTTGAGGATCTGCTCCATGACTTTTCCAGGGACTGAAGTGGGGCTGACTGCTCTGTAGTTCCCTGGATCCTCCTTTTTCCCTTTCTTAAATATGGGTACTGTGTTTGTCCTTTTCTAATCATCCGGGACCTCTCCTGATCACCGTGAGTTTTCAGAGATGATGGCCAGTGCTCCGTAATCACATCAGCCAACTCCCTTGGTGCCCTCAGGTGTATCCCATCTGGCCCCATGGACTTGTACCTGTCCAGCTTTTCTAAATAGTCCCTAATCTGTTCTTTCACTGCTGTTGGCTCCCCAAACTCTACTGCCAGATGCTGTAGTCTGGGAGCTGACCTTGCCTGTGAAGATGAGGTAAAAAAGGCATTGAGCACTTCACCCTTTTCTGCATCGTCTGTCACAAGGTTGCCTCCCCCATTCAGTACAGGACTCACACTTTCTCTGATCTTCCTCTTGGTACCGACATACCCTTCTTTTTCCCCTTCACATCCCCTGCTAGCTGCAACTCCAAATGTGCTTTGGCCTTCCTGATTTCATCCCTATATGCTCAAGCGATACTCTTATACTCCTCTCTAGTTGTTTGTCCAAGTTTCCACTTCCTATATGCTTCCTTTTTGCATTTTAGCTCATTGAAGAGTTCCCTGCTAAGCCAAGCTGGTCTTCTGCCATACTTGCTAGTCTTCCTGCCTGTCAGGGTGGTTTGTTCCTGCACTCTCAGGAAGCTTTCCTTAAAGTACAGCCAGCTGTCCTGGACTCCTCTCCCCAGCAGACTGGCTTCCCAGGGGATCCTGTCCATGAGCGAGTCGAAGTCTGCTTTCCTGAAGTCCAAGGTCCTTACTCTGCTGCTCTCCATCCTCCCTTTCCTCAGGACCCTAAAATCAATCATCTCATGGTCACTGCTGCCCAACCACTACCACATTCCCCACCAATTCTTGCCTGTTTGTGAACAGCAGGTGAAGAAGAGCGTGCCCCTAACTGGATGCTCCAGCACTTGCACTAGGAAGTTGTTCCCAACACTTTACTAAAACTTCCTGGATTACAGTAAATGATCTCTAATTGGTTTTATTTAAAAGTAAACTGAAACTTTTAGAACTGGCCTGGACCAGTTTTCTGGTGGACATGAAAGGTGTCCATTAGCTGAGATTTATGGTTCTGTGAAAATTGCACTTCTGGAGGGCAGGAGTCTTATCTCCTTCCTTCATCATTGCAGGATACTGCTTGCCCTCATCCTGTTCTTCTTTTCCCCAAAATTTATGATCTTCCGTAAACAGCGCTGCTTTGTTTATTTTACAACTTATCTAAAAATCTTAAAAATATCTCTATTATAACAAAATAACATCAAATAGTTGTGGTTACATCAAGGACTGTAGACTGAAGCTATGATATGGTATCTTTGGGTTATTTAATGTATTGTATATTTGGATTATTTAATGTTCTCTCCTTACTTTTAATAGTATCTCATTACTGGTTTATCTGGACATGTTGATGGTTTCCTTTGCTTTGCTTACGAAGCTGGTTGTCACATCTGCAAAGGTTTATTCTATGATCACTCAGAAATAGGTTTTGGGACCTTCTGCTTTGGGACCTTCTGCTTAGCTGCACTACTGCAGCTTGGTCTAGGTCCCTTGAAAATGGCCAGGCCTGGCAATAAAGCCATATCTTCTCTTGTCCTCAACCCAACACCAGTAATGACAGTCAAGCAGTTAGAAATTAGCTGCCTCTGTTGCAAGAGATGTTCTCTTCCCATTTCTTTATCTGCTATCTCAATGGCTGTTCAGAAGAAACAGTAGCAGAAGTACCACCACTTTTGTCCATGAGTTCAGCAGAAAGGATGCCAGATCCTTGCATTTAAAATGACGTCATTTTTTTTTTCTTTACAAAGTGCCCTTTTTGGACATAAGAACTGGAGCTGAACAGTGTTCTTTGGGGAATAAATTATTTGATGAAAACCACAGTTTTGGAGGAAACCGTTTGCAAATACAAATAAAATCAAGCAAATAATTTAGGCTGGAAAAAATAGAAGGAAAAGTTTTGTGTGACCAAAATTGAAATTGGCTTGGTCTTTTTCATTTTGCCAGGGGAAAAAAACATACCGGGTTGCCTGAAAAAAACTATTTGGTGCCTGGCCAGTGTAATAGCTAATCAGTCTAATAACTACTTCTGTTCTAAAAAGAGTTTATTTGACTAGGCAGCTTTGAAGGGCCTTCAGAAGAGTCATGAAATGGTTGATTTTGTTGCTACTGTTTGTGCTGTAGAGGTGCTGGGATCCTTAGTCAAGGTCAGAGCCCAGTACATAGAAGTCCCAGTCCAGATCAAAGGGGTATTTGCAAACACAGACAAAGCCTGGGCCTTTGCCCCTAAAGATCGTACCGCTATAGCCCCAGCCTAGCAAATAGCTTGACCCTGGGCAGATT
>NW_017729008.1:30996172-30998395 GCF_001723915.1 Gavialis gangeticus
TGTTCCTCCAACAAACAAACAAAATTTCAGTAAACAAACTTTTCCAGAATGTTTTACCCCAAAAATGGGTTCACAGGTTTATTGACTTTGATGGGGTTGCATGGAGGTAACTGAGCCTGGACTGATTTTGTTGCTACTGTTTGTGCTGTAGAGGTGCTGGGATCCTTAGTCAAGGTCAGAGCCCAGTACATAGAAGTCCCAGTCCAGATCAAAGGGGTATTTGCAAACACAGACAAAGCCTGGGCCTTTGCCCCTAAAGATCGTACCGCTATAGCCCCAGCCTAGCAAATAGCTTGACCCTGGGCAGATTCTTTTGTGTGTAAGAGCCACTCTTTGCTTTTCCCAGACCCAGACTCAGTCAAGCCAGGACTTAAGGCTTCACTGCAGTTGGACAAGGGCTGAATTATCTCTTTTTCTTTTAGTTCCTGATACAGAGAGCACTTCAGTGGCACCTTCCATGTTACAATAGCCTCTTACGGCATGTGTTAGTATTGTAGTTCAGGCAGAGACCTATCTACCACTGAGCTGCAGCTTCAAAATCAGCCTGAAGCAAAGTGGACAGGGGTACAATTCTATTTTTTTTTACTTTCCTTGCAATGGAAATACAAAATGTCATTTAATTGTTGTTTGAACCCAGGTGATTCTCTCTCACTGTTGGAATTGTTAATGCACAGAAGGTGTTTGTGAGTGTGTAATTTCATAAATACAATGAAATAATAACAACAATCAGCTTTCGACGTTGGTGGGATCTTGCTCTCATTGTTCTAGTGCTTTTTTATCATGCAGCAAATGAAATGCCGGATCATGTGTCTATTCAGTTCATTGGCAAAGCTGCTGTGCATTAGGTAGTAAAGGAGCAGGACTCTAAAGCACTGGAGAGTAGAAGTCTATTTATGCAAATAAAAAGAGGAATGTGAAATCCATTTGCACAGAGTAATTTTTTGTAATATATTCATACACTTTTGAAGTAATAAACAAGTGCCAGAGCATTGTGGGTATTTTTAATAATAAGGATTTGGCTAAACGTCTTTCTGTGGTATAGTCAGGAGTCATTTCGCCCTCTAGTCAAATGCAGCCGCCTGTGGGCTAGTGCACAGCAGTTCCTTAATGGCAATCAGCAATGCTACAGCACAGCTTTGGGCAGAGAGTGAAAGAGAGGTGCCCCATGTGACTGGGATGTCAGGGGAAGTTTACAGACAGAGACATGGAAACAAAGCAAATAATCTTCTTGATAATCCTTTCAGCATGGTCAGGATATATGCTGAATCCTGTTGAATAATTGCGTCTTAAAGGACATGCACGCAGAACCACAATATAATAACAAGGAAACAAAAGAGCTGTATTTTTCTTACAATCTGCCTGACTCCATTGCTTATACCTTTCATGGAAGGAGTGTCTAAATAAAGCGGCCTTTCTTTTGCTTTCCTTTGAAACCTTCTTACGTGGCTCATCTGTCTTTTCCTTTCCTTTCCAGGTTCTACATTGAAAGCATCTCTTATCTAAAAGATAATGCCACCATCGAGCTGTTTTTCCTGAATGCAAAGTCCTGCATCTACAAGGTAAGGGCCCCTTTGAATTGAAGATTGGATTAAGGGGGTGGAAAAAAAGTCTGGCTCCTTCACCTGGATCAGGGATTCTCAGTCTACCCCTAGTTCGAGGGTGGTGCAGTTGGCTGGCTCTTTCCATTGCCCCAAGCAAGGGTTGTCAGCTAAAATAAATATCTGTAGCAAATCTAATGAAATGAAGGAAGCTATTCATGTCATGGCTGGGGCCTGTGGGGGGAAACAACTGTGCTATATAAATGCATCAGCATACAAACACCAGGGAGGCAGAAGACCTGTTTAAGTTAAAAGGACAATGTTGGTTCAAGGACTAATGGATATAAAATGGCCATGAATGCTTTTAGACTGGAACGGTATTTATACACGTGCTCCAGAAGTGAGGGGAAAGAGGGGGAAGCTTTAATTAAAATGGCTGTGAGAGCCATTCAAATTAAAGTGCCTGGAGTTTCTCATGTATCAGCATCCCCGTGCTTAAAAATGTAAAAATGGTGGCGGGGGCACTTTATCTAAAGCTCATCAAATGAGCTTTAGATAAAGTGCCTCCACTGCCATTTTTAAATGCAGGGACACTGATACACGAGATGCTGGAGGCTGCTGTAGTGCAGTAATTGCCACACTCCAGCAGACTCGTTTAATTGACTCTGCTCCAATGTGCTGGAAT
>NW_017729008.1:31003395-31004491 GCF_001723915.1 Gavialis gangeticus
GCCATTTTTAAATGCAGGGACACTGATACACGAGATGCTGGAGGCTGCTGTAGTGCAGTAATTGCCACACTCCAGCAGACTCGTTTAATTGACTCTGCTCCGATGTGCTGGAATTACAGCGTGTCGGAGCAGCCTCATTGCTCATGTACCGGCGCCTGAAATGACTAATCATCATGGAGGCTGTGGAACAGCTTTTGTGGAGGAGCACCAGGAGCTTAAAAATGTAACTATTCCTAAGATGGAGTTTGGTAAATCAATGAATAGGTTTGTAGGACTTGATCGGATGCCTGCAGAAATAAGAGATGGGACACCATGGTCCAGGAGTTCCCTTCCCGTCCCTACAACCAACCGTCCATCACTGTCCCCAGCTCTTTGCAAAGTTTGTTCTTTTCAGTTTGGCCCATCCATTGCTGTATCTGCCCTAAACCAGAAGTTGAAGGATTGATTCTCCTGTTGCTTATGGGGAAGCAATTAGAAATAAGTCCTGGAGTCATAGAGAAGTAAGGCTAGAAGGGGCCTCCAGAGGTCATCTAGTCCAGCCCCCTGAATGAGACAAGATCATCCCTATACAAACCATCCTATACAAATCCATTATGTAATCTATTAGCAAAACTACAGAGTCAACCCTGACACCACCACAAGACATAATACCATAACCTACCACAAGTAAAGAAGGGGGACCACGGTGACCAACATCCTTTGAAATCAGCGTTGTGACACCAGCGTGAGAAGAGACTCATGCTTTGAGGTCAGAGAAGTCCCTTAGAGGGGGCAGTGGGTCAATGGTGCATCTCTCCTGCTTGGCTGGCATATGTCTGTCCTGGTCACTGTCTTCCCTGTGGTGTCGCCTGTGGGCTGAGCTGCCTGTCCCACAGTGCCCTGACAGCTATGAGAGGGTGAGCATCTCAAAATGCTCTATGCCAATGAATTAGCTCTGGGGAGACAACAGTTATATTCAATATACAGATAGTGCCTTGCCCAAGGCTTCACAGGATGCCTGTGGCAGACCAGATCTACCTCATTTTCCTTGGTGCAGGCCATCAGATATGGACAGTGTCTGTAATCACTGCTCAGACACTGACTTTTTCCTGTAGCT
>NW_017729008.1:31009491-31015627 GCF_001723915.1 Gavialis gangeticus
TCAAAATGCTCTATGCCAATGAATTAGCTCTGGGGAGACAACAATTATATTCAATATACAGATAGTGCCTTGCCCAAGGCTTCACAGGATGCCTGTGGCAGACCAGATCTACCTCATTTTCCTTGGTGCAGGCCATCAGATATGGACAGTGTCTGTAATCACTGCTCAGACACTGACTTTTTCCTGTAGCTCTGGCCAAGCTGTTTAGACCCAGGTCCCATATGGAATTTAGGTGCCTAACTCCTAGTGAAGTCCATTGGCATTAGGCACTTGACTTTAAAGATATGGGACTTCCCTCCTAACATCAATAAAACAGGGATGAGACCTGCCCTCCATCTCATCAAGCCTGTTATTACAGCACAGCCATAGCAGTTGCCTCTGAGTGCCTCTTATGAGGATATCCTGCCTCCAATGCAGTCTTTGAAGTGCTTTGCTGATGCTGCTGTTTCAGTTACAGGGCAGGGGGCTATGTAAATCTAAACAAAAAAAAAATGAACCAAGAGACAATATTTTTAAAGTCCTTCCATCCAGGAGACATTTCCTCTCCCTCAGCAACCTCCCAACTTTTCCTCTCCCCTTTCATTTTTTAACCACATCTGAGTGTTTAGGGCTGAACCTAACAGCTTGCTTTCCACAGACCCCCAAGATCCCACCTTGAAAGTAAATGAAATCAAAGCACAAAGCTGACAGGAGGGGGCTTGCAACTTCCAAAAAAGTGGCCGTCATCTAGCGTTTTAGAAAGCAAGGCTTTTGTTCATTTACAGAATAAAAAGTGTGGAATCACTGCAAATCAGTTGCTTGCAAATGCAGGGGGCTGGGTCAATGGCCAGGAGCTCTTTTCTAGTCCTATGTTCCTACCACTCCCAGATAACTGACTTCAGGTAGTGAGGGGGATAGATCAGCAGAGGGCACCCTTGTCACTGCACTGAACATCAGGACCTGTTTCCCAAGCTGTGGGCTGGGGTGGCGGAGAGATAAACCCCTCCTTTGGGCCAGTGCACAGGGCAACATGTTTGTGCCAAAAGCTCCTCTGGCCTGTGGCCCTCTGAGAAACACCAGCCTGTTGTCACAAGTTACCTTAAACAAAAGTGTCCCCTGGGCAGAGCTCTCCGTAGCTCTGAGCACAGACGTGTTCGCCCATCGGAAGTGCTGCTGAGAGGAGTGACACAGTCGTTTTCCTCTGTCCATACTTGCAAGTCACCGTGCAATAGAGACAGGCGTGGGGGAGACTCCAGGATCAGGTTCGAGTCATCTGAGATGTTAACCCAGAGCCCCAGTGTACCACATCCTGGCAGAAGGGTAGATCCCTGAGCCTACAGATTCCCAGGGATCTGTGCAGACCTTGGGAGATCAAGATCATCCATGCCAAGACCCTTTTCCTCCATGTGGCCCCTGAAATGCTTGCACACGCACTCACCCCTGACACCTGCTGCAGCTGGGCTGCCTTGGGACCTCTCACTGGACCTGCCAAGCCCTGCTGCAAACCTCTCTGCCAGGTGGGTCCTGGTGGGTGGTTCTAGTCTGAGAATCCAACAGAGGCTTCTTGCAGCTGGAAAACTGGGTGTCCACCCCAGCACTTCCCTGGCAAAGTGACTCCTAGTGACTCACCTCCCATCTGTCAGTGAGGAAGCAGCGGGCGAGTGGGATTATGACTGATTCACAAACAAGTGCATCGTGCTTGTCCCAGCAAGCAACTTGCTCAGTAAGCAATATTAGCCAGCACCAAGATGATCTGAAGCTCCGGGCCTCGCCCTGCTCCGGCGTCTCAGCCACACACAATCAGAGCACTGTTTTTCCATGTCTCCTGGCTTCAGCAGGGATAAGGCACAGGCAAGGACACCATTGAACCTGGTCCAACAGTGTCTTTGCCCAGCTCTGCTCTACAGCAAGGTTGCCATTACAAACGCTTACTCAGCCCACTGCCTGACTTTGGGAATGCTGCCAGGAAAAGCTGAGGCTGCTGTTCTTTTTTTGGAGGAAGCTTTAATAAAAGAAAGTGGGGAAAAAAAAGAATCAGAAAAGCTGGGTTGGCCTATTTTCATCTGGCCTCTTCTGCAAACATTACTTTGCACAATCCAATGCGCTGTCATCCTGATACAAAAATAGCCCAGTCAGATTCGGACTCTCCCACTCAGGTCCTGCCTAGTCTCACTTCTTGCCTCCGTCAGGGCTTGCTTGGTTTTAACGTATGCACTGCACTTGCGAGCTGCAGCCCAGAAAGCCAGGTGCTCTGTTTAAATGTAGGAGAGGGGAGGACAGTACAAAGGGTCTGCCAATATGCCGTGGAAGGATCTCTCCACAGCAAAAGAGGGGCTAATGACGATGCTTAGAGAGTGCGTGGCCCCACACTGCGGTGGGCTTTTTTGGGGGTGGGGGTCAGCTGGTAAGAACTGAACTGAGCCCCCCAGCAGACTGCACTTTCCCACTCGGTCTCTGCATGGAGTTCCCATCAGCTTATTCCCCCGCAGCTACCATGCAGCTATACTTCATTGGACAAGGGGCCCAACCACGCTCCTCCCAGAGACAGCACGGTTGGGTATAAGTCAGAAGGGCCCATGAGCCCTCTGGAAAGCACTCATATCTATGTGATCAAGTCAAAAGTCTACCACTGTCATTAAGACACAGCAGGCTCACATCGAGGGAGGGATGTGGCCAGCAGTATGTCTGGCCACCTTGGACTCCCAGTCTGAAGGACCAGCCACTCACAGCTGCTCCAGCTGGAGACACGAGGGTAAAGAGAGGCCCCAGTCATGCTTTTGGGACCATAACAAGACTCCTTGACTGTTCTGTCATCATGCCACAGGTGTATGTGCAGTGGTCCTATATAAATAATGCACGATAACAGTAAACTCCTATTGGTCGAAAGTCTTTACTTAGTCTGAAGGCTTTCTTAGTCATCCAGCCATCACCACTGATGCCCCTGGAAAACTGGTGCTATGGAAAGCGTGTATCTTTTCTTTATGGTTCTCCAAAGTGGGGTGGGAGACATGGGTACTCTCCCCCTTCTGCATTAGCTGCACTTTTGGTGGTTGTAGGAGCAAACATACATCGTTGAGAGTTAGTTGGGCTCCCAGGCACCACAGGTCTCCTTGCCTTCTCTCAAGGCTCCCCAGCTGCCCTTCCTGTGAGGTGTAGATGTCATCATCTGGCACTTTCTTTGTGTTGATTTAACTTATACCACAACTGTGTTCCCCTGATACGTGTCATTCCCCCAGTGCCCATGCATCATTAGCACACTCGGCCCAATTAAATTAGGTGGTTGAGCAACAGCTGAGCACAGGGAAAATGAGGGAAGCTTCTGTATTGCAGCCTTGGTCTCATTAGGAGGTAACCTCGGTGGGTTGTTAGAGAGGAGCTGAGGTCAATAGCTCCTTTTTAAAAGCTGGCACTGAGAAAGAAACAGGCAATGCCATATCACCTGGGTCATGGTCTCTATTTTACCCTTATTTGCTGGGAGCAGAGGCAGCACAGTTATTATGGCTCATGAACTGAGGTGTGCCCCTTACCTGCATGGGCACATCAAGTAACACCAGTGTCTCCAGTTGAACCAGCTGTGAGTGCCTGGTCATTCAGGCTGGGAGTCCAAGGTGTTACTGGCCACATCACTCCCTTGTGTGCCGTTGGCTATATCATCATGGCTTCTTAAAGTTAGGACTTCAGTCCTGGCTCTGCGTTTCTTTCCAGATGCAGTAAAACAATAGATTAAATTATGAAAAACCTGCAGGAAACATCCAAATCTCCGTAGGGGTGGTCTGTACAAGGGCCCAATCCATGTGACTGCCTCCCACAACAAGCCCCTACATCCCCCTTCTGGCTGAGTTCATAAGTCATGCTTCATTTACCAGGGCAGCACCCTGCATATTTTGTTTCCTCCACATCACAATGAGCACATTCAGCTTCTGGGAGTACTGGGAACCCTTTCAAGTCAGACCAGAGGAGAAGGCAGGAACTGCTCACTTCACTGTGCTGTGACAAGGAAGAGATGCAGGTTCTTCCCCAGGGCGCTGAAATGTTAGTGAACTCTCCTTTTTTTATTTTTGCTTCAGGAGCTCATTGAGGTAGACAGCGAAGTGGTGTTTGAATTGGCTGCATACATCTTGCAGGTAGGCAACAATTTCTCATTCTTCCTACATGGGATAAATCTGTTACTAAGCATTTGACAATAATGCCCACGGGACTTACACCAGCTGGACAGGAAGGCAGCAGAGAGGGGATTATTTTGCCAAACCAGGGGGGAAAAGCCAGGACCCTTTCATGCTGGATTGTAACCTTGCAGCCCCAGCTGAGGACAGGGCACCGCGTGGCAGTGCTGCTCCAGGAAGGGGACAGGAACCAGATTGTGACTCAGAATCTGGTTCCTGCTTCCCCTCTGCACCAGGGCTGTGGAAGTGATCTGGACTAGCCCTTTAGCTGGCACCAGTTACATCCCCTACTGCAGTGGTCTCCAAACTTTTTTGATCGCGCACCCCTATCAGTAAAAAATTTTTGAGCACACAGCCCCCCAATATATGTATATTTATATTTACACACCCCTATCAGTAAAAAAATTTTGAGCACGCACCTACAGTATATGTATATTTATATTCACACACCCCTATCAGTAAAAAATTGTTGAGCACACACCCCCAATATATGTATATTTATAGAAATAGAAATTATAATATTTTCTTCCCGCACCCCAATGGATCGTCTTGCGCACCCTCTGGGGTGCATGCACCCCACTTTGGAGACCACTGCCCTACTGTACCCCCTGTAGCTGTGCTGACTGGCACTTTGGAGCAGGCTGGAGCCAAGACCATGCCAAGTTACACCTGGAGTTGCCTATCAGGACAGGAGGGAAAAGAAGAGCATCTCCGCAGCAGCTGCTGCCCCCTCGCACCCCTTGCAGACTGATGGGGTAGTATCCTGCACCAAGCAGTCCACACACCAGTACAAGGGAGCCTTCATGCCCCATCAGGCCTGAGGTGTGTGAAGGGTCACAGTTGAGCCCTTATTAATTTGCATCCATGAAACCTACCTAGCAGTACTTGGCACTTCCATTTTTAGCACTGTCCACTTCTGGCTTCCAAATGGCGTTACGCATTCACAAATTAAGAGCCACAGCAACATTGGGTGAGGCCTCAGTAACCAACTGTTTGCATTCACTTTGCACCGACATCTATGACTATACACTGTGCAGGACACTGGATTGTGAAGCATCATATCTGGAGCTAAGGAAACTGTTTAGCACTGAAATGGTGGGATGAGAACTTCATAGGCCAAATCCCGACCTGGTGAGCGCCGTTCCAAAGGCACAGCTATACCTATTTACACCAGATTTGAAGCTGACCCCATGTTTTACTAAAACTTCCTCTCTCCAGTCAGGCACTGATATAAATACTGTGGCGATACTGCCATGCTTCAAGGTGAGTTCTGGTACACATCTCTCCGGTGACATGCTCCCTGCAAACAGATCTCAAAACCTGAGCTGGAAAGCAGCTGAAGCACGAAGAAAGGAATACAGGACAAATATTCAACAGTGCAAAGTTTGCAGTTCACTACAGGCAACCAGAGTGAATCTGCTTAGAACAGTGGTGCTCAGCCTTTTGGCCCCACGGCCCGGATGAGGGCTGTAGGGCTGGTCCATGGGCAACATTGGACCCCATGCCCCAGGAGCAGGCCCCAGGGTCCCATGCTGCTGTGAGCACTGGACCTAGCTCAAGAGCTTCCCACAGACCCATAGAAAGTACCATGGGCGAGATGACACAGTATCAGGGACCAGCCCATGGGGCAGGGCTTAACCACCCCTGATTTAGAAGGGCATGGAGGGGGGGAGGGCCTCTTTTTTTGTGTCCTCTTTTTTGTCCTTGTGACAAAGTGGGTTTTTTGTTTTGGTTTGGTTTTTTTCAAGCAATGATTGTCGTGGGAGAAGAGCAAAGATAATTGTCAGCTGACTCTTTTTTCCCCTCTTGTCAGTAGTTTTTAGTCTTTTCCCAGTCAACCGTGAGTCTACAGTCCTAAAGGATCCATGTGGAACAGCTAAGCCATTTCATCAGAAGGTGTTAATAAATAGACATTGCACTTCTATAGGGCTTTTCATCTTACAGAAGCAATTAGTGCAAAGGGGTTTCAACCTTCATTATATAACAGGAGAGAG
>NW_017729008.1:31020627-31025174 GCF_001723915.1 Gavialis gangeticus
GTGACAAAGTGGGTTTTTTGTTTTGGTTTGGTTTTTTTCAAGCAATGATTGTCGTGGGAGAAGAGCAAAGATAATTGTCAGCTGACTCTTTTTTCCCCTCTTGTCAGTAGTTTTTAGTCTTTTCCCAGTCAACCGTGAGTCTACAGTCCTAAAGGATCCATGTGGAACAGCTAAGCCATTTCATCAGAAGGTGTTAATAAATAGACATTGCACTTCTATAGGGCTTTTCATCTTACAGAAGCAATTAGTGCAAAGGGGTTTCAACCTTCATTATATAACAGGAGAGAGAGAGAGAGAGAGAGAACAATTAAAAGCACATTGCAATAATTGCATATTGGCCTGCGGGGTGAATACACATCAAACAGTAAACTCATTGTAGAAATTAGCAGTAGTGATATTAACCTATTGCCTGTACATCCTAATGAATACCTGAAGCAATCAGTGACATATATATGCAAGCCAAAGCCAGATAGGCCACTGTAACCCCTGATTGCTGTGGTCTTAACGCTTGACCATCTCAGACAAACACAGGGAGCACATCTACATGAGATGTTTACTGTACAGTTGCCTAATTAACTGTGCAGTAAATGTCTCAGCATCTGCAAGTTTGCCCCTATTATGATGCACAAAACTAATAAACTCAGCAGTAGGGTAGGACTTGTAAATACAAGCCCTACCCTGCTGCGGATTTTTTCCATAAGCAGCAGCGCACGTGTAGACACTGAGCCAGCTGGCTGGGGCACAAGGGTGCTTCAGTGTGGAGGCTGCTTGCCGGCCCACCCTTGTGCCCCAGCCACCCCCTCCATAGCACATTGGGCCTGGCTGGAGCAGCCCCAGGCTGGCAAGCTGACCCCCAGGCCTCCTGCCACCTGGGGCTACTGAAACCCAGCTCAATGTGCTGTGGTTCGGGTACATGTGTAAACAGTGCACCCAGGAGCTTTCTGGGAACAATGAACTGCAAAGCAGTGAGCTCCACAGTAAATTGCTGTGCGTTAATGGCTCATGTAGATGTGCCCAGGATGGCATACATATTGAGGCAGTAGTTTCATAGATTTCATAGACATTAGGGCTGGAAGGGACCTCATAAGTTGATTGGGTCCAGCCCCCTGCCCAAGGGGCAGGAAGTCAGCTAGGGTCAAAGGATCCCAGCATGATAAGCATCCAAAGGTTTCTTTAAAGTGTCCAGAGTAGGTGCCTGCACCACCTCTGGAGGCAGTCTATTCCAGGCCTTGGGGGTTCGACAGTAAAGCAGTTTTGCCTTATGTCCAGACTAAAATGGTCTTGCAGAAATTTGTGACCATTGGACCTTGTCATTCCTTGGTTTGTGACCATTGGACCTTGTCATCCCTTGGGGTGCTCTGGTGAACAAGCGTTCCCCCAGATCCTGATGCATACCCTTTATGTACTTATAGGCTGCCACCAAGTCACCCCTGAGTTTGCGCTTCTCCAGGCTGAAAAGTCCCATAGCTCACAGCCGTTTTTCATCGGACCTGTTCTCTTGCCCTCTGATCAAGTGTTTGGCTCTCCTCTGGCCTCTCTCAAGCTTCTCCACATCCTTCCTGAATTGTGGTGCCCAGAACCGGATGCAGTACTCAGCTGTGGCCTCACCAAGGCCCAGTACAGCGGGAGGATGACATCCAGGGTCTTGTTTGAGATGTATAAGTAGATGCAGGCCAGAGTTTTGTTTGCTTGGCCAGCTGGGGTATCACATTGATGGCTCATATTCATCTTGTGGTCAGTCATGACCCCCAAGTCTCTTTTGGCCATGATGCTAGTAAATGTAGCACTGCCAAGCCTATAAGTGTGGTGTGGGGCTTTTTCCCCCCCTGAGGTGGAGCACCTTGCATTTCTCCATATTGAATGCCATCAGGTTTTCATCCGCCCGCCTTGCAAGCCTATTGAGGTCAGCCTGGATCACCAGCCTATCCTCAAGTGTGGGCACTCTTCCCCAAAGTTTGGTGTTGTCAGCAAACTTGGCCAGTCCACTTCTGACACCAGAGTCCAGATCATTCATAAAGACACTGAAGAGGACAGGTCCGAGAACAGAGCCTTGGGGGACACCACTGGTCACTGATTCGGTTCCATCAACTACCAGTCTCTGGGTCCGACCTCAGAGCCAGTTCCCCAGCCATTGGACTGTAATGTAGTCGAGGCCATAGTTGCCCAATTTTTTCCATGAGGACATCATGGGACACCGGGTCAAAGGCTTTTTTAAAGTCCAAATATATGATATCAACCTCTTCCCTTTTGTCCAGGTGATACATCAGGAATGAGATTGGTCAGGCAAGACCTACCCACAACAAACCCATGCTGGCTGTCCCTCAGGATGTTGCCTTCTATTAGCCTGTCAAGAATGGTTTCTTTGATCATTTTTTCCAAGATCTTCTCAGGGATTGAGGTCAAACTGATGGGCCTGTAGTTTCCCAGATCTTCTTTCCTCCCTTTCTTGAAGATAGGCACCACATTGGCCCTCTTCCAATCTTCACGTACTTCGCCCAAGCGCCATGGTTCTCAAATATCCCTGCCAGTGGCCAGGATAGTGCTAGTTGGAAGTAGGCCTTAATGAAATCAGTCAAGACAGATCCTTCCTTTGGTCTGTGTAGCCAGGATATAATTATTACAACCTCGGTGAGAGGCTGCACAGCAAAGTGGATACGTTATCACCCAAGTGCATGCGGTACCCGCACTCTAGCTTGTAGCCCCAGCTGACTCTATAGCCAGGTACCTCTAAATTAAAACACCACCATGCTTAGACTATAAGGTTTTGTGTGTGGACATAAGGCAAATTAGGAACGACACTGGATTAAGAAGCTCCAGCACTGACCAGATGCAAGTTAGTTTACTGTGTATATATTACACAGTGTCTCAAACACTTAGGTCAAAAGGACAGAAATGTGAGGAGAACACTGCATCCATCAGGAAGTAGAGGCAGGAATGCAAAATCCATCCTCAGGCTGGAATCAAGTATCAAGGGGTTTTTAATGACCTTAAATCACCTAGACTTTGGGCATCTTCTAGCACTGCATGACCCTAACACAGTGCTGATGGCCTGGTGTAGCACACAGTGGAAAGAGCACACTGGCTAATTCACTAGCACCTATGACAGGAGAGGGGAGTCTGCTCAAGTTCTAGCCCTGTTGAATTTTCTCTGCTGTAATATGTACAGCACCCCGACTTCATTTAAAGGTCTGCTACTGAAAATACCAGTGAACTCCATTAGGAAATGCTTGAAGCTTGAACATTAAAGATTGCACATTGATTTACATGTGTGGATTTTAATGATAAATATTTTTCCCATCATTTTACAGGAAGCGAAAGGAGACTTCTCAAGGTGAGCTGGTTTGCAGTTCTTTCTGTGGCATGATTTGTTCTAAAAATGGAGTCAACTGCGTGCACTAGAGAAGCAACGTGGCTCCGCTTGTAACTACACAGCAATGGGAATACTTCATGGGGTCGCTAGCCTAGACATGCTGTTTCCTGAACTCATTTATCCCCCAAATACAGACTTTGACTGGACCTCATATGGAAAACAGCATTGTTTGTGATTACATTGTTCCTGCATGTCTTAATGTGCTTGTGAAGTTCAGGAAATGGAGTAGTATGCAGAAGGAAATTACTACGGAAATGACTCAACAATCACTGTTGTAATAACACACATCCAACAAGGGGTGATGTTAAAAATCTGTCACTGGCTGGCCTTCCGGTTTGAACTCAGGCCCAGGTTTTTCAGAGACAGGCTTTGAGCTTGGGTGCTACGGTTTGGTGGCACCTCAAGTTTTGACAGCCCTTGAACCTGACAGTGAGGAATGTTATATTGTTCAAGGGAGTGGCAAGGCTAGCTTGCTCTGGGGACCGTTAATGGACCATGCAACATTTTAAAGTCAGCAGGGTAGATCAGAGATAGATCAGTGGAGACCTACGGTCATTATCACGTGAGGTCCATGTAGAGTTCATGGGTGTCCTCACTCTGATACTCAGTAGGAGCATGCCTGTGTTAAAAATGCACATGTAGCATGTGTTACTTTAGTTAAACCTGGGCCAGATTTAACTGGAGAACCACCATCTCCCTTGCAGTTAGTCCAAGATGATAAACCAGTGAATGAATAGGTAAGGGGGCTGATCTGCCTTTTCAGCTCCTTGTGATGGTCCCTCCAGTCAAGGTTGAGGTTCACTGGTGCATGATACAGGGAATCTCTCGGGTGCCATAGAAGGTAATGAATACACAGAAGACCAGATAGAAGACTCCCTTTTCCAGGTCTGGGAGTGTAGGGCTTTAACCAACACTGAAATGTAATTATGGTTTAACAGTAAAAAATGTCCTGTGCAACATAAACACAGTAACCTCACCCTGCAGATATCTGGAATGTGGTGATGTTGCAAGGTTACATTCAATAAAAGGAAGCTCTGGTTCTTTCCTATTATTTTTCCGTGCCCAAACTGACTTGCAAAATCCTGACATGTTTGGGGCAAAGAGACACAAGCCCAATCTTGCTTTGTTTCTTAACCATTCAGAGTAGCTTCGTTATCAGCCAGGCTGGTTAGTTGAG
>NW_017729008.1:31030174-31053308 GCF_001723915.1 Gavialis gangeticus
TAAAAGGAAGCTCTGGTTCTTTCCTATTATTTTTCCGTGCCCAAACTGACTTGCAAAATCCTGACATGTTTGGGGCAAAGAGACACAAGCCCAATCTTGCTTTGTTTCTTAACCATTCAGAGTAGCTTCGTTATCAGCCAGGCTGGTTAGCTGAGTGCCCCTGAAAAATATTCAGCTGTTTGTGCATGCAGGCTGGTTTATAACACAACGCTAAGCCCAGCAAAGCAGTTAAAACAACCTTTACCAATGCAGTCAAACCACGAGATAATACACACCTTCCGTAATGTGCTCTTTAGGACTGCTGCCTTTCAAGGTCCCATAGATCAACTTGGACATAAAATATATGGACAGGTGAGGCCTGAATAAAGTTAAGGAAAGGGGAGAGTAGACAGATCATCCAAGGGTAGACAGGGCTAGATGGTTCAGGGGTCCAGAGTTATAATTAACATGGGAAAGTTTGGTATGAGCTTTGCAGGTGGGTTTTGACATCCTAAAAAATGCCAGCACAAGTACCACAAATAGCTTTTCCCATGTTAGAGTGGAGGAAGCAATTAGTAATAGTACTCAGAGTTTATATAGATAGCACTTGTCACCTCTCGATCTCAAATATGTTCCAGGGGAGAGCAATCCCTTTATCCCTATTTTATAGCTAGGAAACACGAGGCACTGAGAGGTGAAGCGATTTGCCTAAAATCATCCAGGAGGCCAGGGCTGGGAGTAGAACGTAGGACTCCTGATCCAGTGCTCTGTCCACCAGGCCACACTTCCCTAAGGTGCACCCATTGCAGTCAGCTAATGATGGTCTTCGCTGCTTGACAATTTCTGAATGTCCAGGGGATTATGATCCTCCCAGATCTCCTCCCCACCATTATAACTGGCAGCCTCAATGACACTTTCAGAATATAGCATGTGTCTACACAGCACCATACAGCACAGCATCATGTAAAGATAACCTGAGCTAGCTCCAGAACGGGAAGCAATATAGCTCTTTCAGCATGGCTCTCTGCTTGGGGTAATTAGCTTTGCCCTGCTCATTAGCCTAGGCTATGTCATGTTGACAGGGCTGTACTGGTCCTGGACCGGAGCTAGCATCTGTGTATGGCATTGCATTGTGCTTGTAGACCTATTTATACCTGCCAAGGTATGGTCTTAGAGACTAACCCACATGCTCTCTGAGGCATGTAGCAAGGTGCAGGGACAGGACTGGAGAAGTTTGCAGTTCTTGCTGCTCTCGCTCTATCTGTTCCATGGTGAGATGTTTTTCAGTCCATCACCTTTCCTGAGCACTTGGCATTTACTAAAGAGGGTCTCCCTATTGAGTGCAGTCCCACTGCATTGAAGTCAGCTTCCTCTCCTAAGGGGCAGCCAAACTCTAGCAGTTTTGATTTCTCCGGCAAAATATTAGAGACAAATACAGCATGGCACTAGCAAGACTAACTTCATATATAGACGATAGGAGTCGCACTGTTTTATGCCAGGGTTGAAGTCGGCTGCTACTGTCCAGTGTTCAAGGCTTATCATGGCTAAAAACCTGTTCCTTATAGTATTTGCTGTTCTCTGAAGCAGAGAAGCTTTGCAGTTGCTTTCTGTCTTTGCTGCTGTGATGTGATGATTATAAATTGTGTGTGAGAGCATACATTTTGTTAAGGCTGCACTTTTGAACTTGTGCTTGATTCAAGTTTGTTTCTGCAGCAAAAAGAAACCTCAGAGGCACATGTTTGGAGTACAGGCAAAAAATGTCAGCAGATGCATTGTGTAAAAACACAGTGCCAGATTTAGAGCCCGGGGAGACTGTTGGTCTCTAGCTCCAGTGCAGCCCAGTGCCTGAGCACCTGCTTAGCTCTAATGCTGAGCGCTTTCCCCTTGGAGTGCTTGTTGCAGAACTGCTGCCTCTGCCGATTGTACGTGTGGGCTCACGTCACCTGGGGCATTCGTTACTGCCGCACGGCATCAGCACATCGCAGTAACAAGCAGGTGACCTCAAAGCATCACTGCACCATCTCAACAAGGTGTCGAGGGGCCATTGGTTCTGCAAGTGATTTGGGGATTGTCAAACCAACTTGCAGGGTGGGATCAAGTCATAAAAATCAGTGCTGATCTTAGAAAATACAGGTGGCATCTTTCTGCCCTTCTAACTGCATCAATCAACAGATCTCCCATGCTGGATGTTTCTACCCCAACTCATGGGGAAAATGACTTGCCATGTGCTTGGCATGAATAGTCACCTTCATTGCATGCTCCCTGTTGCTTCCAAACTAAGGAACAGAGCCATTTCAAGCATATGTTCTTACATTTAGTTAGGGAAGATCTTGCTTTGAGCAAGCGGTTGGACTAGATGACCTCCTGAGGTCCCTTCCAGTCTTTCTTTTTAGGGCTAGGGACAGACAATCAAAAAGCCTGAGCCCAAATCAATTCAGTCTTTGCAGGTTAGTCTAACCTGGCTAGGCTAAACCGGTTTATAACCATATAGACATCCCCTCTGGACTGAGAAAATGCAGGCACATACCTGCAGCAGCTCAGGCTAGAAGCTGGGAGGCACTAGAGCACTGGCGACATGTAAGGAGTGCACACGGGTGCACATGCACCTCCTGAGCGTGGCAGTGCACCCGCTACAAAAAGGTGCTGCTGATACAGTCAGTCAACTTACAATGGTAAGGATATCCTCTTCGCCTACCTAGCCCTTACCTGTCCCTGTCCATGGCAAAGTTGAAGTGCATTTCTGTCCCTCAAACTCACTTCTGCTCAGAGTCTTTGGGCATTTATACTCATGCAGGGAGCCTGTTCCGATGCGCTGGAAATCCAGCATGTCAGAGCAGAGTCAATGAATCGAGTCAGCTGGAGCATGTAAGTTGATGCAGTCTGGCAACCTTGTGTGTCACGTGTATCAGAGGCCCAGCGCACCTCCGCTCTGAGAAAATGGTGGCTTTGCTCTCTGAACTAAAACATGCTCTATGTGCTTTAGTTCAAAGTGCACCACTGCCATCTTCTCAGCACGTGGACGCACTGTGCCACTGATGCATGTGATGTGTTGGTGCTTCTAATTTGTGCATCTCTCTACTTAAAAGCGCCAGGTGCCATATTGGGAGCACACCTAAAAATGCCTTTAGTTCAAGCCCTACTTAGCTGTGTGCTTCACCTTTGCTTATGGGGTGGTAACACACAGCCATACACATCAAGTAGGAATCCTACCTGCAAACCTGAAACAGAATAAAGCACATAAGAAACCCCATGGGGCTCATGGGGTGTTTGGGACAGCTAGACTAAAACAGCGTAACCCAGTGTTTGATGTCAGTGGCCTGCCCCAAACCACTGCTTTCCAAGCAGAGCCGCACAGCCATTACCAGGACCCTTGAAGTCAATAGAAGCTTTGCTGTATAATTTCCCTGAATAGTTCCTCATATGGAATTATCCCTGCTACTCTTTGCTGGGTTTCAAGGATTTTCTAATGCCCTCACCTCAATTTTGGGAGAATAATTGGTGATGTATCACTCAGTAAAGTTTAAAAATAAAAAGACACTAGCATTTTTATTAGAGGAAATTGCTTTTCCCCTTTCTTTCAGAGAGCAACCCAAAGGATTTGGTTGATTGGACTGAAATAAAATAAAATTAAATTAGATTAAATTAGGCAGGAACTTACACGGAAGCCTGTAGGAATCAGGTGCCCCGGGATCCGGTCATCTTCAGTGGGAGTGGGACACTTAAGACTTGATCCTCTTGAGGTCCGTTCCAGCTCTATTTTATTATGATCTTTCAGTTCTTGGAGTCAGAGGCAAAACTTTCACGGTGCAGAATGAGGTCCCTAATTTTTTCAGCCTGCTTGCATTGTCCCAGCCTTCACTTGTATAGGCTACTTCTCATCCAGAGCCTCTAAGGCAGGGGCGGGCAATTATTTCGGGCAGGGGGCTGCTTACTGAATTTTGGTGAGACATTAAGGGCCACATGACAGGCAGCCCAGGGAAGATAAATATCAATTTTCTAAAATTTTAGGGGCCCCGCGGGCCAGATAGAATGGCCTGGCGGGCCGCATCTGGCCCACGGGCCGCATTTTGCCCACCCCTGCTCTAAGGACTTGTGTATACTGTATTGGCAGCTGGTCTTTTGGAAAATGGGTCTAAACTTGTCTCGCTCTCTCTCGAGTCTGCTGATTAACTCCAGAGGCCCGAGTTCCCCCATGAACCCACTTGTACCCCTTCTCAAACCAGCAGGACACCAAGGGCTTGAGAGGAGGCACTGGGGACAGGCCTGGAGCAGCGTCATAGGCAAACTTTGAATTCTGTAGTGTGTCAGCAGACTCGGGGCAGGACATGCTCAGACCCATCCTCGCAGCGATGTACCGCTGCCTTGATAAAGACAAACCCTAAGTAAGATGCTGGAAAGTACCAGGTTCCTTTTGAACTGCTTTCTTGGAAGATCAGAGCATATTGGTAGTGTTGCTGGGATGTTTCCCTTAATTTAATCATGGTAGATTAAGGGCCTGATCCAATGCTGATTAAAATCAGTTAAAAAGCTCAAAATGGCTTTTGTTTTAATGTTGCAAGATCAGGGCTTTAGACCTTAAACTATAGCGATGGTACTAAACCTGAAATCTTCCATAAAACTTTTGTCTCCAGGTTTGGGGAAAGAAACACCATGTAAACAGCACTTTTAAACCACTCCCCAAACAGTCAGCCTTTGTTAGGCTTTTTGAGTCAGGAAACCTTATGCTTTTAGAGGAGATCACAAGAGTATCCCCCAGCAAAATACCCCCAAGGAACTGGAGGGGGGAAGGGAGCATACTAATTTACCCCTAAGTAACATTTGAAAATAATATGGATGTTCCTGCAGATTGTGATCTTCCACAATTATATGTTGAATGTTCATTCTGTGTAATGAAACGGCATTTGAGCAATTAGGACTCATTAAAGGATTACAAGAGCTAACCTGCATCATTTCATATTACACCATAACATGGGCAGTTGTAAAATACTGCATGCACAATAGCACCTTCTTATACAAGGACCTCCCTTTTCTCATTGCCTCCCTTTTATTCAATGTCATTAATTATTAGGTCACTAAGAATTTGGAGCTTTGGGCAGCAGTTACAGTTGCAGCTGACTGTAGCTACTCCAAAAAGCTTCTGCATCTGCTGCAACCCAATGGCACATGCAACCTTGCTTAAAATAGATTACGGCTATTTATCATGGTCCACCTGCAAAGCAACTGGCAAACATCAAATGCCCTCACAATGTCACCCAGAGGGAGATGGGTGATACCACCAATGTATAGATGAGGAAGTTGAGGTGGAAAGGTTAATTGACTTGCTATAGTTCATAAAAGAGTCAAGATTAGGAACTTTCTAATGCCCAGGCTAGTCAGTCAGTAGTATCTGCCCCGCCTGCCTTCAAGGTGGTTAGCTGACCTCTGTATGGCCGTTCATAATCTAGCTTCATATTGTTATTCAGTCTTTTCATTCAAGATGTCAGACTCACCTGGAGGCCTGGGCTAAACCCAGACTGCAGGGCTGCTCATGGTCTGGATCCAGCATGGGCATGAGTGCAGCCACCATGGTCACCGTGCCATTGGCAGCAAGGTGGGGTCTGTTTGTGCTTTCACAGGCTACCACTGCTGCTTCTGGGATTTTCCCAGTCCCTCAAGGACAGTGAGTCACACCACACTTGTCATATCTGGCATCTCTCTGGCCTTGCAAAGTCTGATTTTGGAACTTCCTTTTTTCCCAGGCACGTCACGGAAATGTCTCAGACTGCCCGCTGTTGATGGCAGAACTGAAACAAATCTTTTTTCTCTGGGACCAACCTAAGCACCAGTGACATGTCAGGTGGAGGCTGGCTGTTTCTTGGAGAAATTATATTGTGCTGGCTTTTTCTAGCTTTTCACAATGTCAAAAATGGTGCTTAGGTGGGTATCTGGGAGCAGGAGACTAACCTATTTGTTGCAAATACAGCAAGCAACAAACATTGTCTATTCATCCTGTCCAAGCAAGGAGCCCGAGCCAGAAACTCAGGCACAGAGCTCCCTCTCAGTGCCCAGCTTGCAAAGCCATGGGGCTTGAGGCCCTCTGGCTTTAAGTATCTTCCCCTGCTGGATGCCCAGTGAACCAGGTGGGGCCAGGACCTGGTGGTTAGAGCCTTTTGCTGGAAAGTGGGAAATACAGGTTCAAATTCTCTCTGGGTAAAGGGAGCCTTGAACTTAGGTCTGTCTGTTCTCCAGGCAGGTACTCTAACTACTGAGCTACAAGGGGAGAGATTCCCTTCCTCCTCCTCCTCCTCCTCCTTCTCTTGTTTGCAACCCAGACTGATGCCCCTGCCTGGGGAGAGTAGTATCTAAAATCCATGTTAATGCCCTGAAATGTCACTTCTGCAGGTAGAGTTAGCCAAGCCCATGTCACCTCCCCATTGAAAGGTGGAACTGGATGTTTGCCTAAGTATATACAAATAGAACAAGCAATCAAGCAATTCCCTCTTTTTCTGTTTTCCTTCCCAGCTCTTGGAAGAAGCAGTGTTACTTCTAAAACTTTTAAAACGTACTTCTGTGCTTGGGGAGGGAGGCAGGTGTATAGGTGCGCCTACAACTATTCCACTGCCATGAGTCTCCCCTCTGCCGATCAGCATAACATAGCCACCATGGGAGGTCACTGGTCGATGGAGGGGGACAGGACCAAACCTCCAGCAGCAAGATAATTGCTGCCTTTGAATACATCCAGGGGGGTAAGCGCCAGGGAAGGAAAACTATTTAAATTAATGAATGGTTTTGCCACAAGAGCCAGTGTGGATAATCTGGCCACAAATATTTAGACTAGAAATTAGAAGGATCCTAGCCATTGGAGCAGTCAGGTCTTAGAACAGTTGGAGAACGGGGGGCAAAAAGCCAACAGAGGTCAGCACGTTTATGTAAAGCAGTATGGGATCGAGTGAGAGGGCTGGGGGATCCAGGTATATGACTCTCTGTTGCTCCCAGATGGCTGGATCCATTCAGGACATAGACCTCGAGTTGGCCCCACTCAGTCAGGATTGGGGGGCACATATGCTGCATTTTGCATCAGGCCAGGATTGTTTAAACAAAGGTGCCTTGTGCAGTCATAGCCCTCTTTTCCTCCCTCCCTTGCTCTTCTGTCCATATGAATCTACCCACGGAGCTGCTCCATGAAATGGTAACGTTGCGGTTTCTACATCCTGAGACAATGCACTGAAAGGAATAAATGCAGCCATCTGGAGAGCTCCCCTCCGATTGTGATAATGGAGGGAAAAGTTACTACATGGCTTTAAGATAAATAAATACGGGGAAGAAAGGAAACCCCAGTGCACTTTGCTAAAGAGGAACAGATGCAGAGCCAGAGCAGCCAGCCAGCTGGGTCAGGTCATATTAAATATTGTGGCTGTGTTCCTGTAGCTTGATCCCCTCTTTCAACTCTCTCTCTCTCTCTCTCTCTTTTTCAGCAATGAAATTGTAAGGAGCGAATTAAAGAAGCTTCCAGCTCTCCCAACACCAGCACTGAAGGAGCATCCATCCTTGGCTTACTGGTAAGATATTTCTCTGTATAGACGCTTCTAATCCTCACCTCCGCTGTGAGCCAAACCTGTCTAACAATGTGAGAACAGGACCACAGTCCAGGAGCTCCTGACTTGGCTAGTGACTTGCTGCGTGATGTTTGTGAAGTTGGGTTTGCCCCTCTGTACCTCAGTTTCCCCCTCTGTTAAATGGGTGCCTGACCCACTGGGAAGTTAGAGTCCCAAGCTGTTCACCTGACTCACCCAAAGAAATCCTACTCAAGCCCATGCACCTGGTTTGCTGCTGTCTTGAGCCTTCTTGAAGCCATTTGCAGTGGTGGAAAGCAGTTATGGCATTTGATCAGGTTGGAACAGCAGCATCTTACGCCCACTGTGCTCTGTTTTTACCGGAGTATAAGCAGGCGTGCACCATGCAGGATGGGGAAGAAATAGGCTCTGGAGCTGCTCATACGGGTAAATGATTACTTCCTGAGCATGAACTAATTGATCTCTGCATGGGATCCCCAAAGCCCAAGGGCCTGGCTCTCCTCTTATCTTGGCCTGTGGGTATTCATAGGTTCAGAGCAGGGATCTGTGCAATGCTTGGACTAGATCAAGCAGTCTCCGGGTGCTATGAGTCGCATTGTTTGTTCATCCTTCTTTCTATTGCTTTGGAAACATGATCTGTTTGCGCCTCGCAGCAGATGCAGCATCTCAGTTGAAGTCAGCCTGCCCCCTGAATCCTTTCCCCTCTGTCTGCTCCTCCCCTCCTTTTCATCTGTGCAAACAGGAGAATTAGTTTGGGGGAAAGCCCTGGGTTAATGCTGAGATGCACTGATTTGCCTTTCTGTTGGTGACCCTTTCATGTCTGTCTTTAAAGCATTAGGCTCCAAGCAGCAGGGGGGAAGGGAGGAAGGGGAGTGCAGTCTTCTTATCTGCTCCTTTAATTTCTTCAGCCTGGTAATTTGATGATGGCAGGGAATACGGTTTCCATTTTGAGGTTTCTGATCTCTCTTCCCCTGTGGGAGATCTCTCCATTTTTCTGAGCCGGGCTTCATCTCCAGAGTTAGCTGTAACTGGTGCAGCACCAGGGGATGCTTAATCTCTACAGGCTTTTTCAGCTCATCAAGAGAGGTTTAGAGACCGGGGCTGTTGCTCAGCATTGGAGGCGGTGGCATGTACAGACCCCCCGTGTTTCTCTCCCTCTCCATACTCTCACAATGAACTAAGCCTTTGTGATAAAAATATAGGGGAGAATACCTAGCAGCCACTGCCTTTTACAAGGCAGAGTGGGAGAGCCGTCTGCCTTCTTGGTCTCCTCTTCAAAATAAGGCCCAGCGCCTTCCAGCCCAGCCCAGCCCCACTTACACACACTTTGCCTTTTCCCATGGCCAGACTGTGCCATGCCAGACCCTGAGCTCCCGTGGATCTTGACAAGTTCCTACCATGATCAGTGTAAGAGCAGAGACTGCACAACCGTGGCGTGATGACCAGTTTCCTTATACACATACTCCCTTGGTTTGGATCTTAAATGGAGCCAGGCAACCCAGGCCAGAGAATCTGCTTCAAATACTATTTTATTTACAGCTGTTCCCAAAAAGCACTTCTCCCTAATGATCCTGATTAAGTTCATGCAAGTCATTCATGGGTAAGGACAGACCACTGAGAGCTGCAGGTTCAGGCCCCAGGTCAGAAAGTTCATTGCTTCCCATAACCAAGTGACCTTAGCCCTGCAGCGCCCTTGTGACTCCAAGCTCTTGCCCAACTTTTATTACATTCAGACCTTATTATTTTTTAGAAAAGTTTGTCCTACGCCCCCAAATACTTTTAGTTTTACCACTGGAAAGAGGTGAATAATGACTCCGGCCTGAAGCCACTTCCCTGAAACATTGAGTAGACTTTAAATGATCTCCATGGAAGGATGTTTAAAGGATCTAATTGTCTTCTCAATCCTTATACGCTGCCTCTGCTTCTTTGCATCTTGCTCTGGTTATGCAGCATAAGGCAATTTCACACTTTAGTCTTCTGTTTGTCTTCCGGTTCATGCTCTGGTTCTTTCTTGTTAGCACAAAGTGATGGGGCGTGATTTTCCAGCGCCGCAAGGATATTTTGGTGTGTGCATGTTCATCAGCTGTGCAGTCTTATTTGATCCTTTTTATCCTTCATCCATATATAATGATGTATTTGCATATGTACTCAGCAAGAATGGAAATTCTCGCATGCAAATCATTTTGGATGTCTTTTCACTCCTCCCCTGGCATGGGATATAATCACAAAGGTACGTGCTCTTCTTCCTGTGAGCACTGCCTAGCGAACAGAAGGTGGACTACGGGTCTAGACCAGCGTGATGAGTTCTGAAGAGTTTTTCATAGCCAGAGCTGAATTAAGGCCATCTAGGACTCTAGGCACCACCCTTGTGGCCTCATATCCTTCCATGCTACCAAACTAGGATTCCCATAATGGCTTGCACCCCATGGCACACATTGCCCATGTTGCCGCAGTGTGCAACTGGGAAGTGCAAGCAGATAAGGGAATGGGAGAGTGGCTGGAAGGAGGGGCACTCCCTCCAGTGCCCCATCCCTGTGGCCCTGGCTCCCCTCCTTTGAGTAATATGGCAGGCTTCAGAATAATCAGAGAAAATCCCCTGCTCGGAGCTGCTGTTTCAGGCTCTCTTCACTCACATGTCACATTTGCAAGCCTTTCTGTTAGTCTGTGATGGCTAGAGAGATGGTGGTGGCTTTAAATGAAAGCTGAGATTCTGGTCCCACCCTCCAACTCCAGAAACAGGGCCCTGAATACAGGCCTGCCATGCCCACGTCCTAATCTGGCCCTAAAGGGAGGTACCAGTAGCATAACATGGGGTGAGCAAGGGGGAGACGTGCCCCAAGGGAGGGGTGCCTCGCTCTCCCACTCCCCTCTCTGCTTGCACTTCCCAGCTGTACATTGCAGCAGCAAGGGCAGCGTGTATCATGGGGCACAATTTTGGGAATTGTAATTTCATAGTGGCAGCAGAGCTCACTACTGCTAAGAGGGAGAGTTGGCCCCCTTTTTTGCAACTGAAATCAGCAACTTTTGCCTTCCCTACATGGGCTTCAGCAGCAAAGGAATAGGCTGAAAAGTTTCCGCCCTGGAGCGGGAAACACCACTCCTGCTCTAGAGAACTACAGTTCCCAGAATGCCGTGCACTGCATGAGACACACTTCCCAGACTGCTTGCTGATGCGCCATTTGCTGCCTGGTGGGTAAGGGTGAGAGAGGACTGGCCCAGGCTCTGTGTCTGGACGGGATGCCTCTGGTACATGTTCCGCAGGATTGAAACACAAATGTAGATCAAAAGCAAAATGAATTAATAGGAAACATAAAAAGTTTTGCTGCACCAGGCTTTGGTTTTCTGAGTGTTTTTATTGTATCTTTAACAAATAAGTAGCTTCTAAACCGGGAGCTAATGTATGCCTCTGCCCACACTCACCCAACAAATTCCCAAGGAAAATTCGAGGGGCAAAGTGAAGATTGGATTGCCGAGGTGGAATATTCAGGAGCACCCGAGGGCGTCAGTTTTCAAACATCCTCTGGCTTTCAATGGAAGACGTGTTCCCAGCTCCCTTCCTCAGCCCCTTTGAGAATCCCCCCTTAAAACTTAAGCCTCAAACTTCAAGTTAGGTTTTCTTTAAATGCAGTGCAGAACACCACTTCCACGCTGATCCAGATCTTATGTCTGCATTGCGCCTTGTGCATACAGACACAAAGATCTGTCCACTTGCAGGCAACAATAGGCCTTTGAAAGTCTATTCTCTTGCATGATTTAGGAGCTTACAGTGCTCACCCGACGAGGCCCAGAGCTCTCATAAACACTGCTGTGTTTACAACAGGGAAGGACTGCCCTTTAGCATATAGTGTTACCTGTAGTAACCCATAAGTAAATGCCCATGTTGTTGGCTCCATGCTAACAAGTCTCAGGACGGCGTATGAAATGTATGACATGCCAGCAGAGACGAAGGAGCAGAGACGTTGGGCCACAACGTCAGAAGAGCTCAACTCTCGGTGAGGCCCAGAAACCTATGGGCAGCCACTCAGAACAACGCAGGATGAATCCATCTGAATATCTGGTCCTTATCGCAGGAACTCAGTTTGGCTCCGTGCCCTTTCGAAATCTTGGAGATTTGTCTGCCTACTAGCTCTACCAGCTGCTACTACCAGAGCCTGTTCTCAATCCTCACATTTATAAGAGCTTTATAACAATCCTTGCCTGTAGACTATCATTCACATACAGGTTTAGCAGCTTTCACATGGATGTGTATGAGTTGACAGGTGGGCAGTAGCATGTCAGCTCCATATGATTTCAAGGCACTAATGATCCATTGAGTGCCCTCTACAGCCACCATGTATGACGAGATGAGTTGACATCGCTGACGCGGAGGCAATCTGGAGTCCGTGCCGTGACGGTCAGGTCAGCAGGTGGCCCCAGACGATGCCCTGCCACTCGCTCAGCTGTCAGGAAGAGTTAGCCCCATAGCAGCCTGAAGAGGAACAGCTGAAATGATAAACCAGAATGTCTGTAAGCTCTGCTAATTCTCATCCTGCCCAGTGAATTATTGTGCTTGTTTTTACTGGCACGTGTCACAGTGACCCCCCGTGCATGGACTGACATGGGAGACAGCAACCTGACCTCTGTGTCTGACGATTTCTTGCATGTGGCAGCAGGAAAGAGAGAGCAGGAAACAAATTTGTTGTGTGAAAGGAGGCCTGCAAGGCACTGGGCTTTCACAATGTCACTGATAATCCAGGGTAGATGATTTAACAGCAGTGCGCGAGACCTCCAGAAAGGAGGGTTACAGAGCTAGCTCTCATACATATTTCAAATGTATTTTTCAAGGGAAGGGATGTATATCAGTTTCCTCATCTTACTGATGGGGAAACTGAGGCACAGGGCACTGAAGGGAAGTCCCACAGCAGGTCAGTGGCAGACCCAGAAGTGAAAATACCTTTCTCCTGAGCTCTAGCCCAGTGCTTTATCCACTGAAACACATCTCCCCAGAAGGCAGCTTTCTAAAGACTTGGCTTTCCTTTGAGGGAGCAGTACTTTTGACTAGCTTTCACAGCCCAAAGGAAGCAGTGTCAGAAAAATGTAATTATTTTATCCATTTTAAGAGTTTGTAACAAAAACAGACAGCATGCAGATGCTTACGGGGCAGGAAACAGGGAGAGAGATCTGTTCTCCGCTGGTATTGTACTGTACAGAGCTAATGCCAGGGATTCATCTCATCAAAAAACTACAAAGAACCAGAACCAGAGCAAAGAACAACCTCTGGGGCCTGGTTCTGCTCTCACACGGGCTTCTGCAATGCCAGAGACAGAAGTGAATCAGGCTCCCATATAATAACAGGCTATGAAGTCATGTTAAAGGACTGTACGTCCTCTCTGTTCTTCTTTATTGCTAGGAACAGTGTTGTCTAGAGACCTTCCAGCATTTGTGCAGTCATGTCATTCAGTTCTTGTTCCACAAGTTAATCTCGCTTGCGACTGTTATGTGCCAAAGGCCATAGATGCATGCGTACAGCCTCTGCGGGCTTTGGGGAAGCCACCTGCCCTTGGGGATCCAGCTTCTGGGCGATAGGATTTGCTTATGTTTCATTTACTGAATGTGCAAATGATTTGGTGCTATTTGTCAGGAGAGCTGTCATATTCGTTTCCCCGTGGACGTAGCCCCCGAGCGGAATGGCACCCTGGACAGTAGGTTGCACCCTGTTGGAAGACCTCCCGGCAGCACACGTTGGCTCACTGACAACTTTTGTTATTTTGGCAGGATTAGTGGGGGAAGTTGATCCCAAGGGAGTGAATGAGGGAGGCAGTTACTTGCACATAAACACATGGCAGGAATGCTAGAGAACAGCTGGCAGTTGCCTGCTGAACTCTGACAATCATTCTGCCTGAGACTGACCGTGCCCCTGCCTGGCTTTTCCTCCTTTCCTTTGCATTATTACGGTGCTTTTGCATGAACAGAGGACCTCCTCGGTTCAAATGTCCGATTCCCCCACCTGCATACATAATCTCCCGTCTATGTCATGGCGCTCTCCGCACAGCCCCTCATTGCGTGTCGCAGACGAGATTGTGAACGGCCTTTAGCTGAGCTCTAAACAGCAGGGACAGGTGAGCTCCTTTGCAACGGTCTGTGGCAGCCTAACAAAAACGGGACTGGGAAGACAGAAGCTGGAAGGCAGTGTTATGTAAGCAGAACTGTTGCTATGTGACACGATCTGCGATGATTTCCAATCAAGGCCCCGGGGGTCTCGAAGCATCTGAGATGAGCTCATCAGCCTTCGTACCCCACCCCAGCTTGCTCTGGCCTTCTCTGCAGCAGCAGAAAAAACCCGCCAGGCTTCTCTTCCTCCTGACAAAAGAGTCCCTCAGCCAGATGGCTGCTTTGCCATGACCAGGGGCCAACGTCACCAACTTGGAGCTTTTGTCCCTAGATAGAACAACTTTTTGGGGGGTTCCCAGTGACAGAGTGCCTGCAGTAAGGGTCCTGTATCAGTCCGTGATATGTCATACCTATTCAGTTATCTAGGGACGCTTCCGACAACTTTAGAAGACCGACCTAGCAACTTTTTGAAGTTAGTTTGGCCGATTTCTGCACCGTTGAAGGAGTGTGCTGAGGGGGCTTCAGGATGGAGCTCTGCAAAGCTTCTATGCAATGGTTGCCTATGCACATGCTCGTTGGCTTTCTAATTAGAGCACACCAGAGCAGACTCAATTAATCGAGCGTGCTCCACGTTCTAATTAGAACTCTCCAGCGTTGCCACGGTGTCACATTTTTAAATGGCCACAGGACTCCTTATCTAGACCTCATTGAATGGGGTGATGGTTCCAGGCAGGCTGTGTGCTCTCTGTGTGTGCGCCCTTCTGACTGGCTTTCGTTCTGGGCCTCATTGAATGAGGTTTAGATAAAGTGCCTCATGGCCATTTTTAAATGTCTTGGGGCTTAATACATGTGACGGTGAGGAGTTTTACTTAGAGCGGCTCCTCGGGAACCTGTCTAACTTCCCCACCACGCACCTCCAAGCACATGTACAGGCATCCAGTGTTACAGCCCATAGAGAGGTGCCCCCAGCACTGTCTCACCTCTTCTAGAGTCCTCTGTAGCTCAAGTTTGGAGGGTACCAAAGTGGTGTAAAGTCACCATCACCTTCCTTCCCACCGTGCTGGAGTTTTCTGTGTTGTGCCTCCTAAAGGCACAGCAAAGATACCTCATCCTCAGTGTAAAGGCACAAAGGCTAGGACATTTGAGTGCATATCTGAGGGCCTGACACTCCAGTCACATCAGTATTATACCAGTGTAATTTAGCTGACTTCATGGGCATTCCTCCTAATTTGCATCGGTGTAGATCAGACCCATTGGAGTTACACCAGTATAAATCTAGTGTGAGAAGAAAAGCAGGCTTGGAGTCTGCCCTCAGGTACATAGGTGCAAATCAGCAGAAGTTTGGCTGAAATTAAAGGAGACCCATGGAAGTGGCACACAAACCCCAGCCCATAATTACCCCTGCTGGATCCCCCGTGCTGGAATTCCCAGTGTGCAGTGGTTCTGCTATCTCAATATCCATACGAGCATCAGCAAAGACGGGGAGGAGGAGGCTGTTCAAGGCTGGAGTCGCAAGGCTCATTCTCTCTCTTTCTTACTCTTATTCTTACTCTGTAGCTGCGGCTAGCCTCAGAAGCTCTGTAAATACTAGGAAATGGCGCATTGTTAATAAGTCTCCAGAATGCTTCAGTAAAGATGAACAGAGAGTTTTGTCCCTCTGTGCTGAAGCAGTGAGGCGTGCTCCTCGAGACTCACTGTTTCAGATGGCCGTTCGCTTCAGCCGCTTGGGTGACCCAAAGGGTCCTTTGGTTCTGCAAGATGATTACAAGAACCAAGGCAAAATAAAAACCAGGTATCTCAAGGCACTTTGTGCAGGTAGCCTCACTGCACTTATTCAGGAGAGTTATTATCGGGAAACTGAGGCACAAAGGAGAAAATCTGAAGCAACGGATCCTCATTCCCCATCGTAAAACTCAAATCTTCCAAGAAACTTTCTTTGAAATCCATTTTTATTTTCTGGTTCATTCTTGTATTTCTGAAATTATTTAAAGTCTCTGCCCAGCACCCCCAACCAGTTCCCTGGGCTGGTAGCCATACTTAACAAAAATGTCTGCAGAGCTATTGCAATCTTCCCTGATTAGCAAGCTGCAATGAAAAATAAAACAATTCTGTTTCTCCCTTTCCAGTGAGGACAGAGTCATCGAGCACTACAAGAAGCTGAATGGACAGACAAGGGGCCAAGCAATTGTAAAGTAAGTGAGAAATGCAAATGCCGGGAGTCCGTATTTGCTCTGTGGTATTCTGTAGAGGGCTGGACATTCTGCATAGCTGTGTCTCCCGTCTCCTGTCTAGTGACTTTTTTTAAAGCGTGGGCTTTTTCAGGAGAATGTATGCACTCTATTCTGCTTCTCAGACATGTGCCTGTCTCTTTTGTTTTATTTTGCAGTTACATGAGCATTGTAGAGTCCCTCCCGACGTATGGAGTCCATTATTATGCAGTGAAGGTACGTGCCACTGAAAAAAGCCAATTATCGAATTAAACTGACAATAGTGACAAAACAAAAACAAAAACCCTAGGCTCCATGTACAATACACTTTACTAAAAGTCCTGTTCTGCTTCCTTTGTTAAGATAAACTTGTTTCAACTCTGCAGTGCCTGTTTAGTAAATACAGTTCAGTAAAGGAAAATCCTGTTCTTCAAGATAAAATTCCAGCATCCCCTCCACAATGCCGGAGCCACTGCAGTCAGCCTGCAAGCAGCAACAGGAACTAGTGGTGCCAAAGTGAAGTGCCAGTGGCAGGGTCTGATAGTTTTGGGATACCTGGATTTTGCCCCTCTTGTTGCCATATGAGCAGCTTGCTAGGAGTGGCTCAAGGACCTGCTGTTATTGGCACCTTATAGATGGCAGCTTCCTGCACTTAATCACTAGGGGCCTTCCCTGGGGCTGATGGTTATTCCCTGGGGCTGATCCATTACCTCTTTGCTGCTTGACCAAGGATGGAGGGTTGTTTTGTTTTTTTTAACTAGTGAAATCAATAAACACAGAAAGGAAACTAGAGTTGCTTTCCCCAAAGCATTTCCCCCTATTCATTGCTGGTGGTGTTTTGATATCTTTTATCTTTCTCTATCTGTACTAGTAGGTTTGTATGTACAGGGGCATTTTTCATGTCTCTCTGCAAAATGTCTTTCCCACTTATGACACTGTAAAAAGAATAATATAGGATGATAAAAATCACAAGGATGGCTTTTCTGATCTTTTCCTTCTATATAAAGAAAAGAGAAGCTGGAAGTCCTATTTTAGGACTCTGTGGGCTATGTTTGGAGAGAGAGAGAGTGGTTTTCCCATCCTTTCTCATAGGACAGGTCACACAGCTTCCACTGACTTCCATGAAATAGGAAAGGACTGATCGATTGGGCTCTGGCACCCAAATCTGCAAGCACTTGCTCCCAGAAGTTGTCCCAGGGCACACTTCAAGTTATCAGTAAGCATGTAGCTAGTATTACCCCTAGTGGGTGTTGGGTCAGACCCTGCAGATCCGGTCCCCGTAAGATGTAAGAGCTCAGACACGTTCAGCAGAGCAGCTCACAGGTCCTGGGGCTTTGGATCAAACCTGTATGCAGAGTGCAGAAGTAACAGCCAGTTTAGACCTCGTCCATCTTTTGGCTGGATTTGCATTGTTTTTGGTGCTATTTTTTAACCTGCCCTTCTCTGGCACATTAACGAACCGGATATAATTTCACGGAGGATTCCAATTACCTACATCACAAAGAGGCTCATATCAGATGTCATCCATTACTCCATAAAATGGCTTTACTGCAAAGTCTTTGGGGTCTGGGCCTGTCAGACCTTATCACTTGGTAGCCTTCGCCTCACATTAATACGGTGTTTTGTAGATTTATGTCAAAGTTCTCCAGCATAATTCAAGTCAGCTGGGCTATTCTCTTTCACCAGTCTCCAATCTCTGAGGCCAGAGGGAATAAAGTTGAGACTAATTTGCTCAAGGGGTGGGGAAAGGGAGAGGATGAACCATTACTATAGGAACTAAGGGCTGTGCTTCCATAGGGATACTTTTAGTAGCTTTATGACAAAAGCCAGGCACACTCCATTTGAGGATATGAGGATCCTCTCAGAGATAATTTAGCAGTATCCATGGTCGGGGATGATCCCTGCCCCTGAATAATGGACTAGGGAATCAATAAGGATCTTCCCCTTTCATACAGTATTATTCCCTCTACTTTATCTCCTAGGACAAGCAGGGAATTCCTTGGTGGTTGGGACTTAGCTACAAGGGGATCTTTCAGTACGACTACCATGACAAAGTGAAACCAAGAAAGGTAAGTGTGTACTTCGCTGTTCCATTTGACTCTTTTCTCACCACTTGTGTTATGGGTTGTTCTGATGTTAGAAAGTTGGTTGAACACTGGCACTGATTCCCATCGCTGATTTACAAGGAAGTTATGGGAGGTGGGAGGTGTATCTCCCAAGGCTGCCTGAGGAAGCTGACAGCCTGAAGTAGCCCCTGATTTATTAAAGTGCTGCAGTGCTGTGAAAAATTGTGCCATAAATGCTGCTTTGAATCCCACAGTCATCTGGTTCATGGCCCAATCCTGCAAAAGTTTCAAGAAGTGAGAATTTAAGGCCTGATCCTACAGTATGCTCAGCACCTTCAGCTTTTATTATCATCCGTAGGAAGTGATGATAGCACTCTAAGAGCTTGAGTCAAAGCTCAGTAGCCCAGGCTATAAATGATTAGGCAGAAGGCAGGGTAGATTCACACCTTATAGATTAACTGAATCAGCAATGCATAAGTTGTCATAAGCATTAACTTTACCAGATGCTGGGAAGGAACTGATCAAAGATCAGATCAGAGAAGAGAGATGGGCGGACATGCAGATAAGCGCAGTTCTTCTCCTCCTTACTCAAAAAAGCCCCAAACAGCAAATTTTGAGGGGAGAGAAACATTAGATATGCTGATATATTAATGGCTCAAAGGCTGCTACCAGTCAATCCAGGATAGGTAGAAGGCAGGGCAGGATGGCACCTTACAGACTACCTGGTTGAAAGAATCATGAGCTATTGGAGGTGACAACCTGTTTCATCAGATGCTAGAAATGGACTCAGGATAGAAAAGCTTCCTAACGAAAGCCAGGGACATTTCTCCTCCATCTCCATCCTGTTTAGGAGCTTTATGGTGAAAAACTCCTGAGGCACAGCATACCTGTCGATTATTCTAAAGCTCAGCCTATGTTCCCAGTGCCACCCTATTCTGGTTCTCCACTGCAATTACTCAACTTGATCCTCCTTTGAAGCCTGGTTTGCTGAAACCATGTACACAGCACTTCGAAATATCAGGTCTCCCAAAAGCCTTGCAGGGTAGATGCCCAAAAAATCTGGGTTCCTAAAACTATGAGTCACTTTGGTGAATAAGGCCAAGAGCTTTCTACAACATTGGCTTCAGCATCCTGGAATTTCTTCTGGAGCAAATGAGTTGATCGGCTGAGCTCGTTTTGTGAGGTAGACTGAAATTTTCTGTGGTTATGCATCTGCCTTTCTCAGTCATCCCTGCCCCTGATGGAAACCTAATCATCTTCCAACACTTGGTCTCAGGCTGGCAGGGAAAACCAACCAACAGTATTTGTCATACCTGGGCAACCATGAAAACATCAGGAGGGAAGCAACAGGCTTCAGGCTGGCTTCCACATGGGAATACAGAGCCAGGCTGTCCAGAACATGGCACAGCACATCTGCAGATGCAAATACCTGTGCTAAATTAAAAATTGCCATATTTCTCAATACATTGTTTCTTTGCCAGCTGGCTGTCCTGATTACTCATTGTTTTCCTTCCATGGACATGTTTCAGCAGAATCCAACTTTCTCCTCTTCTCATGTGCAAATTGACTGCTGGTTGATGATCACAGGTTTCTTTTATGATAAACTGGAACGAGGTGCCTATTGAAAGATAGAAAACTTGAGACTTCTACTTTTCTGCTGCAGAGATCAGAATGTGGGAGACGCATTGGTTAAATGAGGCTTTCTATCTGCTGGGAAGGTGTTTACACAACATATTTACATCAGCCTAGATACAAGTACAGATGAGCTGCATTAGGTAGTGGAAATTGTTAACCCGCAGGGCGCTCATGCGGGCAATAGGTACTTTGCATCTCTTCTATGATACGCATTTGCACCCACCCACACACCTACATTGTCATAGAATCCACCTCCAAAAATTGGGCTCAGCTGCAGAAGTGGTTCCTCGAGGGCAAATAATGCTCTGCAACAGCCGGCTTGCCAGGACCGGATTCAAGCCCTGGGAAACCTTGGGGGTTCTTGCTTCTCTGGGTCAGAAGGGTTGGTTCCCAACCATGCTGCGGTGGGTGAATGAAGCGGGAGAGAAGCTGAAGAATCAAGATCAGCCCCACTGACTGCTCTTGAGTGAACAGCACCGGCTCCTTTGGAAGAGTCAGGGCTCCTTTCTCCTCAGCCTCTCTATGGAGGTCTCTTCTTCCTTCTTGTAGTCTTCCCTTTCTCCCTGCTCCCTCCGCCTGAGAGACCCCAAAAACCACCATGGACACCGTCCCACCTGCCGTTTAGTTCTACTTCAGCAAAGCCAATCAGTCAGTTGTGTGAATCTCCCAGCTGTATGAAACTCAGTTGTCTGACTCTCCCAGCCTTTTCTCCAAGCAGGCATCAAATATTGGCTGAGAATTTGAATTTAATAGCGTTTCCACTGGGAATCAGTTTTTACCTTAGCAAACTGGCAATTTTGCAAGAAATCAATGAAAACCAATAGAATGGTGCAGTCTTGTGTATAAAACATGGGAAAACGCTGTGGATTAGTGGGATTGATCAAAAATCATTGGATGTCTAATCTCCAGGCTAGAATTAATCCATGGTTTCCACCAGCATAACCCAGAGACTACCTGAAGAATCAAGATGGGCTGATTAAGCATTGCTATGTTGCATAGGTCTTGCAAACCTGGTCATTGGTGGAAGACTGCCCCAAATGGACTGGAGAAAGCGTGCACAGGGCATCTGGGGATGCATTGTAGATCCTGAAGACTATTTACGCTCTACAGGTAAAGGCTGCCTGTCCTGCACAGGTGGTAGGACTCTGGTTAGAGCAACCTGAGCCGTCTCTGAGGTTCAGGTTTTCGGTTTTATGCTGCACCCATCACCATGCCACCTGCAGGATCTGATTCATCTCTTTATGCCACCAGAGGCTGCCTCAAGCCTTTCATGTACACAGAGGGATTTTAAAAAAAAAGCATTGAGAACTTTCTTTAGTAAAGCTGTAAGCATAAAGCAGAGTTTGGTGTAGGAAGGGCTATAGTCTATGGCTGTGCTAATCTTTATTATTTAGTTTGGGCACCTTGCCAAGACCGAGAACAAATTGAAAAATTACAATGGAAAAAAAAAATCTCCCTGGAACGTGAACAGGCAGAAAAGTATGGCAAGGAACCAACTAAAACCAAGAAATGTATATTAAATGCATTATAAAAACCTCACTTGTCTTATAAGAGGAATTGTAATGTTTTCCTATTATGTCACCCCAGATAGTTTTTCACAGTTATTGTATTCCCAAGTAAAACTGTAACCCACACTGACTGGCAGAGCCTATCTCAAGTGATTCCATTAGCATTCAGTCAAAACCAGCTTTTGAGTAAGTTGGTTGTTTGTCTGTAGGATCCTAACTAGGTTTGTCAGCAAGTCTGCTGAACTCAGAGGGGAAACTTCAGGAAGACCGGGGGCCAGATCCTACTGTCACTCATTCCCTTTTAAATCTAGGGTAACTCCCTCATCATCATTAGCGTCGCAACCGAGATTGGTGTCTGGCCAAATCATGGTGGTCATGGCGGACTATTAAATACCAACATAGCCATTAATGGACTCTCAAGCTATAAGCAGTGAGATGCTTGCTTTTTTATACCCATCCTGATTACTTTTCATTTCACAGGGAAATCCAAACTAACAGAGCTTTCATACCCCTTCCTCCTCTGCTTTTCTTCATTGTGCTTGGGGCCAATGGCTAGTTCAGAGGATGGGCAATCGGCTGTGACTGTTTCCTTCTGCCTGTTACCTGGTCACATCCAGGCCCGGCTTGCATTTGCTGAAAATGACCATCTGGCTAACTAGTCACCAGTCGGATAAATGCAATTGATGGCCTCAGTATATTCCTCATGGCCAGAAATTTACAGCAAACAAATCATCAGTGGACTTGCCCTGATAGGCATAATCTGCGTGCAGAGGTCATCCCTCTTTCTGGTTGTCCCTCTGGGCAAAGATGCATTGAGAGAGCGGTCTTGTGTCGGGGGAAGCTTTCAGTAGGGATGCTGGTGCAGCATCTGTTCCACATTTAAACGGAGGATTCGAGTCTCCACGGTTCCCAGAATCCCAACCCGTTTTTGACATTTTGGGTTCTGAAGTTTTGGGTTCTGAGGCCCTTCTCTGCTGATAGAGGGGAGCAAGGTTTTCCATTGCTTCACTAGCTCTGCTCATTCTCCAGGGATTCAAGTAGCTCTTATTTTTTCTGAATCCGTGATAACACTACCACCAATTGATGTTGGGCCTGATGTTCAGCTAGGGTAAATCACCGCTGCGGAGCTGCGGCGATTCCCGTGAGTTATGAGGGAAGAGTCTTTGACCGGCATTTTGCTGACGTTGCCTGGCAGTGAGAATATGGAGAGCACAAAAGTGGCCAGGCCATTGAGTACTACAGTGTCTGTGAGTGGCCGGTCTGGATTGTACCCAGTCTTGCAATGACACCTCTGCAGTATGTTCCAAGCCCTCCCAGCATCATTCGATCAGGCACAAGTGGCATAGCCTGTGGCTACATGATAATGAATAGCACACGCTTGAGTAGCTGTAGTAGCTATAGGCAAGGCTCTGTTGTTCTAATGAAATATTTCCACTGTTTTAAGAGCCCAAAGGCATTCTTCAATACACACAGTTTAATAGTTTTAGTAAACAATTAACTCCAAGCTGAAGAGCGAATGATTAACAAAGTCAGCCAAAGTGTTTCCATATGGCCTATAAACAGACACGGGGATCTTTTAGCTGCTAGCTGGAAATAGGATGGGCTTGAAGGAGAGGGGTGTATTCTGTGTCCCCTCACTCCAGCTGAGCAGGGGACAGTGGTATTTTAGATTTGCCTGATAAGCTTAGGATATTAAGTAAAAAAATATTTAGCTGAGATACTGCCATAACCTGGCATAGGGTGTTCACAAAACTCTGTGAATTCTGCTGGATTTCCACCACTGATGGCCAAATTCAGTTATCATCAGGATTGATATAAACCCAAAGCAAATGGACTGAACTTACTCTCCATTTCCATCAGTTTGATTGAAAACAGAATCCAGCCCTCAGGCTAGGTACAGACAGTCAAAAAGCCCGAGGCTGAATCGATTCAGCCTTTGCAGGTTAGTCTAAATAGCACAGATTAAATTGAGGGATGTGGACAACATGGAGAGGGTCCAGAAGAGGGCCACTTACATGATCAGAGGCAACAGGGCAGGCCCTACGAGGAGAGGCTACGGGACCTGAACCTGTTCAGCCTCCACAAGAGAAGGCTGA
>NW_017729008.1:31058308-31060775 GCF_001723915.1 Gavialis gangeticus
CGGACTCGATGATCCGCTCAGGTCCCTTCCGACCCTACCAACTATGAAATTATGAAACAGAAGTAAACAGACATTTACCTTTGATTCAGGAAATGCAGCCACATGCCTGCAGTGGCTCAGGCCAGAAGCTGGGGGGCACTAGAGCACGGCTCTCTGGCATGTAGCCAGCATGGGCTATGTGTTCACTTTGTCTTCTTGCTGCCCCTGAGGTCTCTGGGATTTGCAGTCTACAATCACAGCAGCAGGACTCTTCAGGGTTGCTCATCACTTCCTCTTCCTGCTTCCAAGTGCCTCTGGGATTTGTAGTCCAGTTGTAGCCTGCAGGAAATTTGGGCAGGCAAAGGGGTGTGTAACCCCCATTCCTGGCCCCAGACTTCAGCTGGGATTTGTCTGGGGGGACAGTCCCCCCCTGCTTGCAAACTGGGTTGCATCCCTAACTATGCTTGCCCCCACCCCCCTTGTCAGCCAGCCCTCACTGCTCCAGCTAGGGAGCAGGGCCAGCCCTACTCTCTTGAGCAGACAGCCCAGCCCAGGGCTGCAAAGCGTGCTGGGATGCTGGGGGACTGTGATTTAACTTAAACCAGGAAGGGGTCTGGGACAGAAGTTGCATAAACTGGTTTGACCCAAATCATGTAAGCCTGATACTACATTCAACCAGGTTTATCTTAAACCAGTTTCAGCCATTTTGAAACTGGTGTATGTGCACTGAGCTTCTGTTCTGTTGCAGGTTTAAACCAGTTTCTGATCACTTAAGCTAGTTTATGTGTAACTTCTGTCCCTAGCCTTAGTGTGTAGCGGTGTCTAGCAAATATAAAATTGGTGGCTCTACATGTCCCAGAACTGTCAAGGCTGAGCAGAGAAGTACCGCACTCTGCTGTCCTTTTGCATGTAATCCACACCCAAACTTGCTGTGTGACCTCAGGGCCTCATCCAGACAGCAAGGAGCAAAGTGAGAGCTCTAACTCCACAGGAAAAATGGGCTGTTTGGGCAGAGGAGAAATAACCTAATTAAGAGCTTCTTTACTGTAGCAGAAATGGAGAAGCACTTCATTTTAGGGCATAGGGAAGCGTTGTCAAGTCGGTAATTGCTGTGGCTATGTGGTAAACCTTGATTTTCCTGTCGTGAAGGAATGACAGGCCAGCAACATAAACAAACACAAGATAAAAAAGACAGAGAAAAATATGCAGACTAATGAATGGTGCAGAGAAGGTGGACCGGGAGCTTCAGTTCATTGTCCCATCACACAAGAACTAGGCACCAGTTAGTGAATTGAAAGGCAGCAGATCTCAAACTGGATAGATCGTGTGCGGGATACACGAGGTGTGTGTCTGGAGCTGAGACTGATTGCCGTGTAGTGCCACTGAGGTCAGAAGCTGAGAGAGATTAAAAAGATATTCAACATTTATGTAGCTGCCAGGAACAGCTGAGTTTACAATAGTGCATAGTAAAGGAAAAGTAGGAGTTTGGGGAGGGGACCTAAACCTTTGGGCTTCGGCCTCCTGTTCAAGAGGGTGAGGAAGGCAGTGTCTTCAGGAGATGGGTACCCCCTAGGTACAGTATATATAAAATGCCTTCATCGGTATAGTACTGAATAGTTAGTTATATGTATTTGGAGGGCACAGACCTTCCTTTAAAGCAGGGCTATCTAACTGGTGGCCCGTGGGGCACATTCAGCCCCCAATGAGTTAAGCAGTGCCCCCCCCATATCCTGGTCCAGCTGCTGCTCCCGCCTTTGCTTTTTGCCACTGCCTGTGCCCACCCCTGGGCAGCCTGTGGGGTGAGGGTGCCTGTGGCAAAAGGCTCGGAGAGATCTGGGGACCCTTCATTGGAGAGCCCTACAGTAAAACCAGCATTGGCTTATATCAGAAACTGGACATGGCCTCAGTGGGTGCTTGGCTTCTTCCAGGAATGGCAGCATTTCCTGTGACTATTGTAAACATTTTTGTATTACAAGAAAAGATTAAAGATCTCTAGTGTACAAGTGATCTGGGGGAAACAAAGCTTTTCCAGGAAATACTGCTTTAAAAGGCCAGCAGAGTCTCTGTGGCATTACTCTAGTAAATTATGCATTGCGATTAGCTCTTAGTGAAAGGCTACCTGCTGACTTCTTGTGTTTAGATGCACTTAAATCGTCCCACTGCTGATCCTTTCTGCATTTTGGATTGTGGGCTTGGCCGTCAGGTGGTCTGCTCTTCAGGCTCTGAAAGGTTTTGCATCTTACAGAACAGCAGCCTTTTTTCTTTATTTTAAACCTGGAGTGATGGAGAGAAGACACAAGATGTAAGTGAGGTTGTCCTTGCCAGATTATTCCACCTTGTCACACAGCCCCTGGAAAGTGTTTAAGCCTTTAGTCCACACCAAATTGTATGAGGGACCCTGCAAGCCACTTATCAAAGGTCATTTAGTAGCAGCTGCAGTGCCAAAACTGCCCTTACTGAGGTCATTTATACAAGACCGTGATACATG
>NW_017729008.1:31065775-31091291 GCF_001723915.1 Gavialis gangeticus
AAGCCTTTAGTCCACACCAAATTGTATGAGGGACCCTGCAAGCCACTTATCAAAGGTCATTTAGTAGCAGCTGCAGTGCCAAAACTGCCCTTACTGAGGTCATTTATACAAGACCATGATACATGAGAAACAAGTAAGCCAGGGCAGAATGACTCCTGGCCCAACCAGGGCTTGAAATCTCATGAGACTGGGTTTTTGTCTTGAGAGATTCAGGACTTCCAGCATCTGGGTCAGTCAGAAATCCCTCAAGAATAGTTATTCAGGAGCAAAGCTATCTTTTCTGACCCTGTGGCAGAGTCCCAGTCAGAGTTAGTTCCACATACGCATTTGCCATTTGTCACGAGCAGGCCAAAATTAGTTGACACTTGTTAATAGATTACCATCCACCACTCTTACCTCAGGTTTGCTCTAAGCTGTCCTGCACTAGGATTGCTCTTAACCAGGTAAAGTGCATTAATCCATAGCTAGACTAAGGAAGAGGGAATGAATATGGGAGTGCCAGACACAAAATGACCGTGGTATAGGCAAACGCACAGCCAAACTTTCTGAACACAAGGCACTCCTGAAGTTACTCTCAACCTGGGGTCATGATTCTCAACCAGGTCCTTTTCAAGATACCTGTGAGTGCTGTGCAATATTTGCCCAGGTAGGTGTGCAAACATCATTCACAAGATAGACACAGAGATTTCAAATAGGAAGCCATCAGTGTTAAAAGCATTCTGGCCTGTTGTGGTCTTTCTGAGTTCTTTGCAACAGAAGAATCATGCTAGTATTTTTCAGTAGTCGAAAAATGAGTGAAAATTAAGAGCTACTATTTTTGGAGGGATGCCTTGAGTCTGTCTGAAAAGGCTGAGAATTGGGATTATGCTGGGACATCAAGAGAGCCATTTTTTTCTGGCAGTGAGGGGTCTGGCATTGCTGCTGGCTCTGCTGTGCACCTGTTCTCTTGATGAAAGTCTCCGGGGGATTCACTCCCCAAGACTCTTCATGCAACTTTCTGCAGAAATATTCATTCACATGGAGTAGAGCAGTACTGTTCTGTGACCTCCTGTCCCAGTGAAGAGCTTAAGACCAAGGCTTATATTAAGTCCGTGTGTCATCCCGTTGGTGGAGAGGACCATATTCACATGCTTGATCCAAGGCTGAATGGGTAAACACAGCAGCCAACTGGTGCATAGTAGTAACCTCAAGCAAAGCATGGTGAAACAAATTGGGCATTTGTGAGCTGGAGCTGGCATAAAGATTACAACCTGCACTAGTACTCACAAAGCTGGGCAGACAATTTGTGATCCTCTCCTCTGCCCACATACAGCTCACATTTCACCAGGCCCTGAGAGTGAGAAGTGCTGAGCATCCCGTACTCTAGATAAAGCCAGTGGGAGCTTCAAGGATTCATCAGCTCTAAAATGAGGCCCCTAAAGTATAACTATGTTGGTCTGTTTCTTTTTTATTTCAATAGGAGAGGATGAGAATTCAAAGGAGATATAACTTGCTTCAGTTTTAAGAGATTAAGAATAGGTGAGTTAGAGATATAAGGATTAGAGAAAAGAATGACCTCTCTCTCCAGGCATGCCCATCACTGTCACATCAAGACATTATATATTGATATTTGGCAAGACACTCTATATTGATATCTTAGCAACACTTCAAATCCATGGTTAGTGATCAGATCCCCGTTGTGCTATGCACCGCCAGTACCTACTCCAGAGAGCTCACTACACCTGTGCCACACTGGCTGAAAATGCTGGGCTTCATTACATGTAAAAATAATGTTTTGACAGAATAACTGCTCTTTTCTCTGTGATCTGATGCTTTTACTCTGAGCCAGTAAAACCCTTTAAAATGTAATAAGGAATTGTCTCTGCACAATAGGAGTGAGCATACGGTGCTGGTTATATAAATTCAAACACAACTTTTATTTGATCAGGCCAAAAATGTTGTTGAGATAATGTGGTCTCTTGAAAAATGCAGAAAGCAAAAAGGATCACAAGTTGGACAAAGCTATGTTTGTCTGCTTGGCAAAAGAAAAGACCCGGAGCCTGAAGGTCAAAAGCAGAGAGATATTAAGCAAGGATTACTGACAGACAGCTTAAAGGTCCAGTTAACAACGGGTCTCTTACATTTCAGGGATAAAGGGGAAAGGCCTCTGAGCAATTACTCAGTGAAGTATTTTCTTCTTCTAAATTATGTCACACAGGAAATAGTATATTAAAAAAATATTCTGGTAAAAGCCAATCCTGGTAAAGCTAACAGAGAAGGAGTTTGGATCCAAATTCTTCCCGGTTTACTCTCACTCATAGCTTGAAAAAGACTATTTGTGTGAGTGATGCAACTCAAGCCAGAATACAGATTTCCCTCGCTTTATGCAGTACATGCATCCCTGGAAAACTGCGCATAAATCGAATTCACATAAAGGGAACCCAGTTTATAAGGTAACAAACAGGGATACGTTCCCACGGCGGTGAGGTAAGGAGGGAGTGAGGCTGGGGCTAGGGAAGGGGTGGGAGGAGGGGCACGGCGCCGCCCCGCGGCTGCAGGCAGGGTGAGAGGAGCCCCAGCCCCATGGCCCTTTCCCCTCCCCCCACAGACTTAACTGCTTGAGGGAGGGGGAAGCGCATCTATGTTGATCACATAAGAGTGAATTTACCTTGCATATAACAAATTTTGGATATAAAAAGGCTCATGGCATAAAAGCGAATTCGCACATACAGAACCCTCAAAAAGCGAGGGAAACCTGTACATATTCATAGCTTGTCATCTTGGTCCCATTGACTTCATGGGAGCCAAGGTTTTGCTGGTAGATTTTAAAGCCAAAAAGGATAACTTGGTCACTTCTACCCTAGCCCTCTGCATAATTCAAGCCATTGACTTCCCCCAGCAATTCCCGCAGTGGAAGGAATTGGACTTCTGAGGAGTTTTGTGTAAAACTGTACGAAGCTTCCAGCTAAATTGAAGGAGTCACACAAAAGTAACTCCATTGCATCAGTCTGCTGCTCTGTGTCAGGCAGGACTTGTTCTCCAGCCGGTGAAGAACTGAGTGGTTTTAATCAAGATGTTACAAATGTTTCACAAATCAGTTTTAAATTCCTTGTGAATCAGAGAAATCTCCCAGAGCATCTGAGCTGCTGTTGGATCCCTTTCATTTGGCAGTAAAGATATACAACAGTCCATGCGTTTGAAGGAAATAATGGTCTCCTCCGGTATTAGAATTTCAGCCACCAGAGAAGTTAGAAAAAGGAGTTTGCTAACAGTGAAAAGTGTCATATGTCTCTTTACTGAGTACAGTGGTCATGCTATCCAGAATCCATAGTGTCTTGGCATCTAAATCATATTATTAATAGCTACGGTAGCAAAATAATGAATGCTGTGCATCGTGGTCCATCAGAAAGGATCACAATAAGCTTTGCAACTGTTGAGGCTTGATTCTCTGCAATATTCAGTTTGACCTGGGCGCAACAGGGACAAAGAGTTTTCAGGGAACTCCCTACTGCTCCTTCATTCCCTAGGTTGCACTGGGTACAAGTTAGAGCAGCCTGGGAGGTACTTTAAACTGCACCAGCTGGCTGCATTTCCCAGGGACCATAATCCAGTGAGGGACTGTCAAAATGTACCAACCACCAGTGTTGCCATGTCCTAATACACTCCTCTATTGTGGGAGCTGCAAGGTGTAAAGCACAGGAGACATCTGATGGTTCTTCATCCCTGGAGACACTGGGTGGTGGGAGGATTCCCTAGGGCTAGAGACAGACATTACACATAAACCAGTTTAAGTGATCAGAAACTGATTTAAACCTGTAACAGAACAGATGTTTAGTGTACATAAAACAGTTTGAAAAGGCTGAAACGGGTTTGCATAAATCTGGTTGAATATAGTATCAGACTTAACTGATTTGGGCCAAACCAGTTTATGGAATGTCTGTCCCAAACCCCTTGCTGGTTTAAGATAAACCAGACACCCCCAGCATCCCAGCATGCTCTCAGGGCTGGCCCCTCCCCTCTGCTCCCTGGGCAGAGCTCTTCTGGCACAGACTTACAGACACAGCAGGGTCTGCTAATTTGCCTGTGCCCCCCTCTCCCTCCCCTCACCACTTGCTGCTTAAGCAGAGATCCCTTCCTCCCCTCTCCCACAGCACAGACCATAGCCAGCATGTGGTACGCTAGCTAGTTCTGTATAAGGCTCTGGCAGAGACTGCAGACACAGCAGGGTCTGCTAATTTGCCTGTGCCCCCCTCTCCCTCCCCTCACCACTTGCTGCTTAAGCAGAGATCCCTTCCTCCCCTCTCCCACAGCACAGACCATAGCCAGCATGTGGTACGCTAGCTAGTTCTGTATAAGGCTCTGGCAGAGACTGCAGACACAGCAGGGTCTGCTGGCTTCCCCCTGCCCTAACCCTCCCCCCCCTCACTGGTCAAGCAGGAAATCCCCCTCCTCCCTCCCTCCCATCTCCCACAGCCCCAGACCTCAGCCTCATGGGCCCTAGGCATGTGGTGTGCTAGCTAATGCCAAGAGGTGTCTGTGTGTGTGTCTCTCCAATTTCATATGGACAGGAAGGCAGACAGAACAGAGCTTTTGGAGCTAATCAACAGGTCACCCCAGTTAGCTGTTTAAGATGAGTTTGAAGTAATGGGAGAGTGGCTATTGTTTTGTTAATTAGGTGATAAAGACTCTTATCAGCTCTGGGCTACCTTGCTCGCCTGTCACTTTGCTTCAGACAGTCTGACAAGCAGGGAGGGAGACTGAAAAGCTCCGTATCATCAACAGATGCATGCACTGCACACACGCACCCCTTGCCTGAGAGTGTTAGCAAGGGGCTGGGGGTTGACAACTCTCCCACCCCTTGAGCAGCCAGTGGGGAAAAGCTTGGGATGGTGCAGGCAGACCTCCCTAATAAGAAAGTCCTGCTGGGGCCTGGCCACGCTCCGCTTAGCTCAACTCTGTGCAAGGGGACAGAGCTGCTCTAGCACTCCCTGGCTTCTAGCCTGAGCCACTGCAGTCATGTGCCTGAATTTTCTCAGAGAGAATGTCTGTCCAGTTTCCAACCAGTTCAGCCTAGCCAGGTTAGACTAACCTGCAAAGGTTGAATCAATTCAGGCTCAAGCTTTTTGAACATCCGTCCCTAGCCTAGAAGAGGGTGTGCCAGAAGTTTCCTCTCCTGTTGCTCTCTGTGTGGAGCAAAAAGGGAGAAGAGTGGGGTAAGACATCTAGTCCTTTGGAAGTCAGCCTGACTGCATATTATGAAGGAGATACAGGGTACTATTAGTTGCAGGTTACAGATGAGGAAGCAAGCACAAAGCAATGAAGGTCCAGATGACTGCGTGTGTACCAGTACGTTCTTAGTAACTAAATGTGTGCACACGCAGTGGCCCCCTGTCCTTCTAGCACCATGTGGAGTGTCATAACAAATAGCGTGCCCACTGCAAGCGAATACATGCACTCAGTTATGCCATGTGTGCAGAACACCCTAAAAACTTGGCTCTTTATGTTTAGCTCAAAAATCACGGAGGAAATCTGTGGCAGGGCCTGAAATAAAACCCAGCTGGCTCTCATGGTTTATACACAAAACCAGCCCTGCTTCCACATCATGAGCTCCTGGCATTCTTTGCATGCTGTAACCTTGCACTTCTGACTTATTCAAAACTCCACCCTTTGGTCCAGGACTCTATACCCCACACTGTACAACCCTCCGTCCACCTCCTCACCCTCCACTCGGCTCCTTCTCCCACCTGCCAACCTTGCAGGTGAGCATATAGCATTTCTGGCACCAGCGTCTCTCCACCATAACCATCACACCCGCCTCGGTGACTGGATGGGCTTATGAGGCGCTGACCACTTCTAAGCTTCACCGGCTGCCTGATGTGAAATCGGCTGGTTCTTAAACGTTAGCCTGGTTCCCGGTGATCTTGCAAATTCGGTCTGATGGCATGATTGCTGATTTTCATGGCAGGATGAGCCAAAGCCCCCAGGGTATACGTCAGGGGTGTCTGGGATGTATATATTATTTTTCTTTTTATTCACTGCTTTTTCCTTCTTTTACTGTAAACCACAAAAATGTGCAGCTGTGCTGAACAGCCAGTCTTGAAGTACCCATTAGAAGCCTAAATGATCTCATTACATCCTGTCCAGCATGGCTGTCACAAAAAATTGTTCCCAGCTGAAGGCTGTTTGATGCTACATTGTGCAAAAGGGGTTAGCGCCATCAGAGTAGATCCCCACAGACAAGCATCCACATCACAGAAACCTCCCATCGCTACCACAACTACCACTAATTGGCACCTTCAGAAGCAATCTCAAGGAGGCCAATGAACTCTTGAAACTGAACTCTTTCCTCATGCTTAAAACAGGCCCCCTCTTGGGCCATATTGATGGGGTGGTCTGGACGATGCCAGCACTGCATGGACAGTGGCTTCAACCCTAGAGATCAGTCAATCCATTTAAAAAAATTAAGGACAGATTCAACATCCTGTGGACCAAACCCCAAACTGGAACGTATAGATGAACCAAATCGAATCACAGTATATCGTAATCCAATCAGGGAAATACATTACTGAAATCAATGCATCAGCTCATACTTGGTGAAAAAATAGGCCAGCTATCATTGAATTTCTACATGGCTAATTAAACACATGGCAGTTTCTTTTCTTCCTTTGTGAAGACTTTATGCAAGACCCCATTGAAGGGTCTTGCTGGGCATCTGTCACTGAATTAACGACATCGATTTGAAACTGTACACAACCTGATAAGTTAGAGAACCAGTGAAGGGAACAGAGAGGTTATACTAGGAGGTCTGATTGAAGGGAGAAATTAGCCATTGCAGGCTATATGATCAGGTAGCAGGAAAGCGGATACTTTTTCCTGGGGGTTAATATATTATGTATTGAATTCCTTGTGGGAAGGGCAAGACCTGTCAGATCAGCCCTGGGCAGCATAAGTGGGCAGCTGCATCTTAAGAATGCAAAGGAAAATGAGGCCGTTAGCCAAAGGAAATCATGTTGATAAGTTCAGGAGACGACTGATTTGAACAAGACCCTGAAAAATCAGACTGTGATGTTGCTATCATCCCCTTCCTCCACCAATTCTAGACAGGCAGGCCATAGCAAATAGACCAGAGAGAAAAAAGTGCAGAGTGAGCTGTTTTCAAATGAATTATAGTGAGAGGTATGAGGCCTTGAGCCCAGAGGGAATAGGTCGCAGGGTTCAGTCCTGCACTGTTCGAGGCAGGCAAAGTGGGTGATGAAGACCATCTCCATCCTGGCTGTGCTGCTCTTATAGCTGTATAGAAGAGTTGCTGCCAGACTCTCAGGCGAGGGTGTGAGGCTCCATTTGCACCATGGAAGGGGTCTGTAGTTTAGCTGAAATAAGCAACCTGGAGAAACATCCTAAAGATGGATATTTTAAGAGCATGGGCTGGTAGGCACTTCCATGTCCCCCAGAACTGTACTGTGTGTGGGCCTTGCAGACATTCACAAACATAGCTGCCATGCTGTCTGGGGAAAGATTGCTACTGGCCCCATCTTATAGACGGGCAACTTGAAACTCAGAGAGAGAGGTCTTCAAAGATCTCCTGTTCCTGGTCAGCTTCTGCTGACTGTCAGAGGTGGTTAGGCACCTAATTGCTATTTGTGTCTTTGGAAGCCACCTTCTTAGGAGAATTCACACAAAAAGTCTGTGGCAGAGGTTACACTTGAACTCAGCTCCGCTAAACCCTGGCAGACTCTTTTAATCCCAAATCTACCTTTCTTCTGTGTACGAGGGTGTGAATATCTCTGTGCCCCCGCATCTTTTGTAGATCCTTGTAACGATGAAAATGTGGCTAGTTTCTCTCCAGATATTCTGAGCAACAGTTTAATTTTTCCACAGGGAAATAAGCCTTGACCAAAGCATGGTAAAATCTAGGCTACTATTTCTTTTGCCTGCCTCGGTTGCTCCACGTGGAGAGCTGCAGAGCACAGTGTAGCTAAACCGCCTGTGTTGTGCTGCAAGTGGGACAGTCTGCTCTACTGCAGCTATTCCAGGCATCTGGAGTTGTATCTGGACAGGGTGATTGTAAGCCAGGTCACCAGGGATGGGTGTTGTGTTCTCTGTCCTCCCCCTTCTTCCCTACGCCCACCACACTGAGGGAAAAATAAATCTCTTGCTTGAAAACTTTCCCAACACGCACATCTGGCCTGTTTTGCATTCCAGGGCTGCTGCTGTGCTGCGAAGCAAGAACACTTGGGTGTGCTCTGTAGATAGCTTTGTCCTTCAGGCTGCTTCTTCTGAGAACACACCTATTTGATTTAATGCAGTCACCGCTCGCCGGTCCATCCATATTTACAGGGGCTTATCTCACAAACCGCTTCTTCCTTAGAAAAGGAGAGGAACTCAGCTGAAGCTGCTTCTGTTAGACAGGGGAGAGTCTGGTGATTCTGGTGGGAAGCAGAGATATGATGGTTACGGGGTGGGGCGATGTGGGTGACTGCCCAGGGCACTGTGGTCGGGGAGGGGTGCCACACACATGCATGCACACACGGGTGAGCAGCCGCACTCACTCCCCACCCAGCCCCAGGCAGGAGGAGCAGTGCCACCCCAGCCTGCCCCCCGCTCCCTCCCCACCTGCAGCAGATAATCATGAAGGAGCTTATTTGGGCAGTGCCCGCCTGTCTGGCCCACCATGCTACTCTGCCTCCCCGCCGGACTGCGCCCTGCACCCCTGCCCATCACCCTGTGCCTGCAGCAGTGCCACTGACTTGCAGGGGGGGAGAGGGGGCCAAGATACAAGTTTGCCCTGAGGCCGGCTCTGGTTACGGGGCTTGGCCGCCTTGTAGTTTGGCAGTCATAACTCATAAGACAATGACAGAAGCTCAAGTAATCCCAACTCCTCTTGAGTGCTGCCTTTCCTCAAATAGGACAGTGTGTTACTCATCAGCTGGCCAAGTAGCTTAAAAGTCAGGACTCTTGGGTTCAGGGCTTGGCCCATCCACTGACTCATTGTGTGAATTGGGGCAAGTCAGTTGATCTTTATATAAAAGCAGTTCTTTACAGTAATGCATACCAGATGCTGTGGGACTGCCAGGGTGTTTGCAGCTGTCGCATAGTTCATTCTGCTTGTAAATTGTACCCTTAACCTCCGTCACATCTATTTGCTTGTAAGCGCTTTCATCAGGGACTCTTGTCTTATTCGGTTCGGCTTAGCGGCCAGAGCACCGGCGTGGGAGTCAGGAGACTGGCGTTCTGCTCTAACCTGGTTACTGACCTGCTGGGTGACCCTAACCAAGCCTCTTCCCTTTCTGTGCCTCAGTTTCCCCGATTAAATTAGGACCATAATAGTGACTTCCTTTGTGACATGCTTTGAGAGCTATTGATGGGCGAGAACTAGGTATTTATTCTGTGTTCATTCAGGGCCTAGCCCAGCAGAACTTACTCGTGTTTAGCGCCCAGGCACTGCCATGGTAAATATAATATATTGTGAGCTGTGGTTATTGTTCGAGCCCTAAGGGAATGACATATGAAAGCTCATAAGAATGTATGCGATTTCAGTGGAGCGATGCTAATTTACTTGAGCCGGGAATCTGGCCCGCAGTGTTATTACCTTGGCTCCTTTAAGTTTTGTCAGTGTGAAAGCATGCCAGTCTGAGGAAAAACCTCAGCCACGCAAGCGTGAGGGTCTCAAATGTGTGCCAAATGCTCAATCTTTCCGGATAAAAAGAAACGAATCCTGATTTTTCTTTTGGTGGCTTTGTGGGTTGGCACGTTTATATCTTGTTTAATCTTTTTTTTTTTTTTTAAGAGTTAGGAATGCCAAAGAGCGAATGTAGCTGTCTTCATAAAGAGCCTTTTCCTACCTTGATGTTAGGCTTTTTGCACAGCAGAATAAGCTCTCCCTGCTCCAGACTTGATTAACCAGACAAACTGCCTTCACTCCTGACAGCCTGGTTTTTTTAAGCAATCAATCCATAGGTTAAAGCGGAGAAATCCTAAAGGGAAAAGGGTCAAATACAAGCTCCCTGCAGCCAGTCCCGCTCCACGTTCCTCTCCTGCCTGGGATGTGGATAAGCCTTGGCTGCATCTGAAAGAAAACTCTTTGCTTCGCTTTGTCTGCAGTCCCACAAGGAGCAGGCAGCCTACATTATTACTATCTCATGTTGCCTGCCCTGATCGAGGGTCACAGCAGCCTCCGCCCTCCACGGGGACTTCAAGCACTAAGAGCTAGGCAGGGGCTCGTACACATTAGTGGGCAGGAAGTGGAGTCCCTATGGGAGACAGGGGAATTTGAACGCCTTCCCATTTCAGCACTCCAAGAGGAGGAAGCTCAGTTCAGCACTACTCGCAGATGGCTACTGCTCACTTCTGAAGGCGGTTTTACCCCCCTCCCTCCCTCCCTTCCTCCCCTGCTTGGGGACTTGGAGGGAAAAATCTGCAAAGCCAGGAGCAGTAGGAGAAAAATGAACAAAGGGGAACCACTCTGAAAGGACCTGTTTTGTTTCTTATAAGAGGAGTTAAAAAAAAAAAAAAAAGGCTGGAGGGAAATCCACACCCACAGCCCTGTGCGCTTGGCTAGATTTCTTATTCGTGCCTGAGTCTACTAGCAAGAGGTAGCAGAAGAACAAACGCAGGATCTGCTTGCTCGCTAAGGAAGCTACAGGATTTAACAGAGCGTCAAACCCGCTGCCATGAACTCGGCATTTTAACCCAGCTCTGTTTCCCTCAGATCTTCCAATGGAGGCAGCTGGAGAACCTGTACTTCAGAGAGAAGAAGTTTTCTGTGGAAGTTCATGACCCACGCAGGTAAGCCGGCCACATGCCGATGGATAATGCAGGCTGCCTGATCTGGGCTGCCTCGCGCAGCGAGTGTAATTCAGATGAATGCCTGCTCCCGGGGGTCAGGAGAGGCAGGGTGGAGTGAGATTCCTCTTGCTGATGATTGTAATGGGCAGCAAATATTTTGGTAGGATCTTGAATGAATTGAAGGATATCTGAGCCTTGACTAGACTGCTGTGCATGGTGCTTTTTGTGCCACTAAGTATGGCAGCGTGTGCAATTTCTATGGCTGTTTTCAGCATGTGCTTCATATTTAGGTCAGCATTATTCTCCCTCCCTCCCCTCTCCCCCTACCCATTTTCTATGACTTTTTTTTTTCCTCTTCCCTTTATAACCCACCACCCAGCTAACACTCTCTGGAAAATTGCTTTCAAACATTGCAGATTCCTTTTGTGCCTTTAGGCATAGAGACAGATAGTTAACTCTTAGTCTGAAGTCAGGCAGAAGGCAGGGCAAGGTTGTACCTTATATAGACTAATGCTGTAACAGAGAGCAGTCACAAACTTCTGCATTTCTGAACTGGCAAGTCTCTAAGGTTGCACCCTGCCCTACTCTCTGCCTTTTATTCCCTTTGGGCAACCTTATTGGCAGCATCCACACTAACAGGAGACTCTTTATAGTCCTAGAGATCCTTAGGGTACTTTAGAGACCATCTAGTCTCTGGAGTTTTACTTGGGTAAATCTGGAGTAATTTCAACAAAGGTAATGGTGTTACTGCAGTTATGCCAGCGTAAGTGAGAGCTGGAGCTAACCGCACTATTTCTTGACAAGATACCAGTAGGGGTTTCTTTGTTTCTTACTCTAGGAAGCTGATTTGGGAGACAGTAAGTTAAAATTACTGTAACACTCAGTCACTTTGAACTAAATTTTGTCATCTATTACCCATGTTGATCCTGATCCAAAGTCCTTTGAGATCAGTGGAAAGGCACTAATTGTGTTATACATTGCTGCACAAGTATCTCCCATTAAATTCAGCATGTTACTGGTCCAGGCAGGTTGCACCCAGCCTGAGCAACATTGGGAGAAGAAAACAAGCCTTCTTTTTTCCCTGCAGAGGTTTATCTGCCACAGTGTGTTCTCGCTGATGATTACCCTGCAATCCTGTTTCATGTTGCAACAAAGATCGCTGTGTTGTGCTGCACCCACCTATGTACTAATGTGTGTGCATCTGCTAGTACTCGTCTGCATACAGCTTTTGTACCCGTTTCCTACACCAGTGCAGCCCCTTGGGTGGATACAGTCAGGCCAACATAAAGCAATTTAAATTGGTACAAATTTCTTTCTCTAAATATAGTTAAAGCTGTACCAGATCTATGTATGTGCCAGCCCCTGCTGTGCCACACCTCCAACTGCCCACTCCAGCTCAGCAAAGTCATTAAGCACACGCTTTATTTTAAGCACATGAGCAAGGGCAGTATGTGCTGCTCCTCCCCTGCTCCCTCTTAGTCAGCAATCAGTGCTTTAGCAGCACACGCAGCAAAGGGGAACGAACACATTAGGCATGAAGGTGGAACGTGTCATTTAAGTGGAGCTGAAAGAACTACCTAAGAAGACAGGCAAGGTGCTATGAGAGGTCAAGGTGTTATTAAACGTGCATGTAGAAAATTACGGCCGCCCTTTATACCTGTGCCGAGCAGAACCCTTCTTATCTGAAACCACTTGTAATCAAAATTTAGGCGGCATGAATTACTGATGTGAGAGGACTCCGTGTTCTCAACCCTGCCACCCCATTTGTCTGAATAAATGCCAAGTTCCCTGCAGACAAAGCATTTGACTCTAGGAATGATTTTTATTTTCCTTCCTTGCTGCGCAGATTAGAGCTTTGTTGACTATAATAACCAGACAGTCAGCATTTGGTTCTAGCACCCTGAATCAGGCGGCCACTCCTAGTGTAAAACAATAACCCGCATTGCAATGTCAAGTGGGAGACCTGGATGTGGGAACATACTTCAGATTCTAGTCTCCTGGCCAAGGGGGTTGGACTGAAGTCTGCGGGGCGGGGAAGGAAGCCAGCCGTACGCTCTCGGCATTCCTTCGGAGGAAACGTGCACCAGAGTCTGAATCAGCTCACCCGCTCGCAGGCAGCAGGCTAAGGCAGAGAGCACGTGGCTTAGTGGTTAAAGTACGGAAGGGAGGACAGGGGGTCAGCCAGCCTGGACTCTGGCCCTACCTTGGCCCTGGGCTTTGTATCATGAGCAGGTCTTTTACTTCTTTGTATGATAATACCTTCTGGAGCGGACTTTGAAACGAGTGCTCATAGTGGGTTCCCACACTGGAGGAAAGTTCCCAAGAATTCAAAGCAAGTGCTGACATTTGCATTGCACAGAACTGCTCTCCTGCTTTAGCACACAATGATGTGGCTCCTTGAATGGGACCTGATTCACCAGGCTGGTCTGGCTGTTTGGAACTGGCCTAACTTGCAGCATTTGGGCCAAAGCGCTTTGGTGTAAAGCTGCTAACACTAGAGAAGGGGTCCTTAGCTCTATAGACTGTTACACCCAAGGAGGCACAGTGGCCCAATAGGTAAAGCATCCCCCTCTAGAGCTGGGGATTGTGGGTTCAAGTCACACCTGGGTCAATCAGCTGCTTTATCAGGGGCTGGGCCTGATGATCTTCATGTAGTCCCTTCTAGTCCTAAGTTTCTGTATGATCAGAGGCCTGAGGAACAAGCCATATGAAGAACAGCTGGCAGATATGGGACTGTTCAGCTTGGAGAAGAGAAAAGCTTGGCAGGATTTGGTGGTGGCTTATAAATATATCAGGAGCTTGGCCAACAACAATTATTCACCAAAGTGCCCCAGGAGCAATGGTCACTCCAGGAGTAACTTCAGCAATGCTGGGTAGAGCAGGAGAATAACCCCCCTTAGCTTTGGGGTTGGACGTAATGATCTGTTGAGGTCCCTTCCAATCTATGAGTTATAGACAAGTTTTGTGGGGGTGGATGGCACTGTTGGGAACTCATATCCATCCCAATTTCATAGCAAAGCAGGGATGAGCGATAATCTGATGGAGAAACTGGGTGCACCTACATAGACTATAGGGCTGGAAGGGACTGCATGAAGATCATCAGGTCCAGCCCCCTGCACCAAGCAAGAAAGATGGGGGTCAGATGACCCCAGCAAGGTGACCATCCAGTCTCCTCTTGAAGATGTCCAGGGTAGGTGATTGCACCACCTACCTGGGCACGGAAAGAGGCTTCAGTTCTGTGCCTCCCAGTATGGACAGGCTGGGGGCAGCTGATTAAAGGATAAGACTGAACCGTGACACTGACTGTCTTGGCCTTTCATCTGGCTCTGTCATCACGTTTTCTCTCTTGCTCATTTGGCTTCTACTTCCCCACTCATTACCTTCCAGTAACTATTAACAATGGCCATGGCCCTATTGATCCATGCTCTAATCTGGAAAACTTTTAATCCTGTTTTGGTCAGGACCTCCAGTTCGGTTCCATAACAAAAATGTACAGTAGAAAAGGTCACAGACTAACAGTTGCTGCACGGCTTTCGTGAGCCAAGGCTGGGCTGGCAGCTTCAGGTCTAGATCAGCAGGGTAACGCTTTCTTTCTTTGTCTCTGTAACCGCTCTTGGCTTATTCCTAATTTTCCACAGCGATTTGCCTTTTTTCACACCAAGTTCTTCAGCTTCCAACCACCCCCAAAGGGAAGAGATCAGGGGGCTTTTGTATACCCACAGGTACAGGCTTGAAAGGCAAGCAGAGAAAAAACCAGTTCAAGCTGTAGGTAAAGGATACTGGAAAGGTGGGAGTTCAAACAGACCAGTGGACGAACCGGTCTTCAGAATGGAAGCTGGTCGCCTCTGGGCACTGGGGAAGGCAACTCTTGCTCACCCTTGGGTATGGTGCTGCTGTACTCCCTAGCAATCCCTGTCAAGGGAATGCTTTATGATCCCCGTGTGAAAGGCCGGGTCAGTTTGTATCGTGTTTCTGCATGATCTGTGTTCTCACACTCCCAGGCAGTATCTAGCTAGGAAAATCTTTATGTGACAAGATGAGTTGTTTTTTAGTCTTTCTCTACAGCATAAGGTATCGTGCTGGTCTTTACAGAGCAGTGACTCAATGCAATGTGATCCAGCTTTATATCCAGGCAAAGGGACAGTGAAGATGGGCTAGTAACAATGCTGCAAGATCCTTTCCAATACTTATACGGCAACAACATGTAGGGGCCACTTGTTCTCAAGAAAGTAGCGGCAGACTTAGAATCAAAGGAGACATAGCCAGACGACGGGTCTGTACTGTGGCGAAAGTGCAGACAGTACTAATAGCTGAGGACACTGCAGTCCCAAAGCAGTAAAAAAGGCTCATTTTTCCTGTTTGTTAATAGATAATAGTATTTAGCATCCCTACAGCCCTTTGCAGCTCCAGAGCCTGGGGTAGTCATTTGCTGACCCTCACAACTCCTCTGTGAGACAGGTAGAGAAATGTTGCCATATGCATTTGACAGATGCGGGGAAACTGAGGCACAGAAAGAATGAGGCCTATGTTTCCTAAAGCCGTCATTTATTTTGGGTTCCTTGGATCTTGGTTGCCCAACTCATGTCACCTGGGCCTGATATTCGGCCACTGGGAGCTGTGGGAATTCAATACTTCTGAAAACTTAGGATCACAGGAAAGTAGGGCTGAAAGGGACCTCACAAGGTCATCTAGTCACTTAGGTGAAGGTGTTTCATGTTGGGCACCTAAAAGTTGAGGCCTGTGACATTCATGTATGGTTTAAAAAGCATTGTCCTAAGTGACTTCTCAGGGACCTACAATATATCAGTATCCAAGCTAGGAAGAGGGTCCAGAAGTCCCGACTCCATTCAGACCCCTGTCCAGCAGAGCCTGCTGCTCCTGCAGGACAGCTCCGGTCAGGTGCCCAGGTTTCAAGTGTATGGGTTATTTAAAACAAAGGCTCAATTAATTTAGCTGCTGAGCAATAAAGGGAGCGACTTTATCCACTTGGTTCTTGGTTTTATTCTGCCATGGACGGTGCTGTTTATACAGAGAGAAGTTAAAACAACCAGTCAGAAGAAACGGCAGCATAACCATGGCTTCTGCTTTCCTCTTCTCTAGGGCATCTGTGACCAGGAGGACATTTGGGCACAGTGGCATTGCTGTGCATACATGGTACGCCTGCCCCGCACTCATCAAGTCCATTTGGGCTATGGCCATTAGCCAGCATCAGTTCTACCTGGACAGGAAGCAGAGTAAGGTAAGAATCGCGTTAGAAGGAGAGCGTGTCCTCCACGGCTCCCACTCCCGCATCGCTCCCTCGTCCAAAGGGTGGCTCTGGGACTGCCTTCACTCTTATGCTTCTAACACATTGCCTTAAGAGCTTAAGCGCTGTCATACTGGATCAGACCAAATGTCCATCCAGTTCATATCCTGTCTCTGGCAGTGGCAATGGTGGTTGCTTTAGAAAAGAGTGTAAGACAAAGGGCATGTATAGGGTGACCCATCCCTGATCCGGCCCTCCCAGTCACAAGCAGTTACAGGCACAAGGGATGGCTTCAGCCTGTGGCTGCAATCTTGATGGACCTTCATACATTTGTCTGACCCCTTTTTGCACCTGGTTATGTTTGTGGCCTCCACAGCATCCTGAGCTGAGGAGTTCTACAAGTTATAAAGGTGTGTTGACTTTTGGGAGTTCAAGGGGCTTTGGTTTCCTCAAATGCCTATTGGGTGAGGACTGGGGGCTGGGAAAAATCTGGCTAAGTTATGACCAAGATACAATGGCTAAAGTTTGCAAGTGAACACAGTCTGTTCCAGCACATGTCCTAGCTCAGGTCATCATAAAGTCAGGACAGTTTCCTACAAATGTGTTTGCAGTAGTTTTACATTCTGGCCCCCAGCTCTGAGCTGACAGACACTTCCCTGCCAACTTAATGAGTTTTACAAGCCTGTTTTCCTGGGGGACCTGTTAGGGGTTAATTGTTTTCCAATCGTCTCTCACTGTTTGAAAGACTGCACAGACACTGGGAAGCTAAGCGCCCTTACAGAGAGCTGGCTGTATCTGCCTGTACTCAAAGGAAGCCACCTCAAAAATAGCGTCAGTGCTACGTATAGTCCACACAGTAGCTGGGAGATAAGTTTCATAGAAAAGAGCTATTTTTTTTTTTTAGGTAACAGTACCCATTTAAATATGAGTATCACTGGCATAATGAAATGTGAGTGATGCAAATCTTGGCTAGTGGGGGGTTCTTCCTCCTTCCCATCTCATCCTCCATGTGCTGAGCTCCTACTTCCAGTGAGATTCCAGGTATCCGCTATCTTCTTATCTGCCATCTGTTTCCCCCACTTCCAGCATTGGCTGAAGCCAGGACACTCTAAGCACTTTCCATCTCCCTAGGACCAGCTTCGAATAAGGCCAGACCTGTTCGCAATCTGGGGCACTAGAGCCTGCAAGGTATCAAGTTGTTTAGTCCACAAACTGACACCCAAACAGAAGGATATTCCCCTTTCCTGGGTGAGAGGGTGCCAGGAACTTCCCAGCTTTTGTTGACAGCAGATTGGGTTTCACGTGATGACTGTGTATCTGATGGCCTCTTCACACCTCCCCCCCAGCCATCATGAGTAACTCAGGCTTGTTTGCATCCACATCAAGATGCTTTGTTAGGGTATTCCCAGGCTTCCTGCTAACACTTTGAAGTGGGTGCACACAAATATGTTTTAATTTTTTTTTTCACTTTGAAGAGTGGGGCTTTCATCTGTCATCTCTGTCTTTAACAGCCAAGCTTCATCAAGTTCTTCTGTCCTAGCTTAAGTTTCAGGGATCTGCTGCATTAATCCGGCTGATCACAGCAGTGTTATGCCAACATGGGCTTGTTTTTTAAAGCCAGCAATGAGCGTTCCCAGGTGGAGTTGTGAGAAACTTGGTGGATTCAGTTCTCAGGCGTTTCTGCAAACGCCTTTCTCCTTTCAAGTGGCATGGGTTTGTACCGCTTTACATTTCACTCTGAGATTCACCTTCCCATATGTCTGTGCCCTTTAACATCCAAGAAAAATTTAGGGACTCCCAGGTTTTGTGGCTGGGTTTGCCAAGAAAAAAAACAAAAAAACCCTGAATTGCTCCAATCTGGGCCCATGCTGGTTGCAGTGATTTTGATTAGATGCAGTGGGATATGGCACAACACTAGGATTGAATTCGCCTTTCAGAACAAAACCTGAGACAAACCAAGACCTTCTTTTCTGATTTGGCTGGGATATTTTGCCTGGCTCTGCCTTTACATTTTGCTTGATTTAGTAAAAGCCCAATCTTTATAGATTTAGGCCATTTTTGCACCAAAATTAAACCAGGGCTTTTCTTCCGAATTCTACGTATGACGGACATCGTGGCATGATGAGACCCCAAAACCTTGTAACCCTGTTTTTTCTTTCTCTCTGGTGCTGCATTAAAGTAGAAGATGGACACTTCCAAGACTTCCAGCTCTCTGAACAGTCTCTTCAGAGTGCAAAATCCGTGTCCATTTCCCTTCTCTTTTTCTGTACCAAGCAGATAAATGCAGCAAGGCTGAGCGCCAGCTCCATGCAGTGGTGCCCACGTCGAGTCAGTCAGATGTTTACCCTTGAGAGCTTGCTGGTAGCAGGAATTTCCCATAACATACAGGCCTCAAAGGCTGGGCTCCTTAGCTGTTGGGAGCTTAAATGCGTGAGATTGCCAGAAAATGGGTAGGCAAACTGGGGATGGCCCCAGTGAAACACGTGCAGCACAAAACCCATCATCCCAGGCGAAAACACCAAATCGATCCCTGATGTCGGTCTGTTCCTGGGGTCACTGAGGGCGTTCTGTAAGACGTCCGACCTTACAGGAATGGTGCCAGGGATCCATTTGGCTCTGGGACTTTAAGAACTGCTTTGAAATTAAGCCCAAATGAGTGAGTTTCCCTCCAAACAAATGAGACTTGGCAGATCTGTGCAATGATGGCTGTAAAATACTTCAGAAGGGTGGGGGTATTGAATGCCCTGGGGGAGTGTTATTGGGATATAATCTAGCCTCTCACTACTGTGCTGCCAGTACAAATCCAGCCCAGACCCTGTCACTTGCTGGGCAGTGGCCTACATGGAATGAGCCATGGTGTGAATCCTGCTCCCGACGGACCACTGTCTGAAGCACAAAAAACCATGTACCAGATGGCATCACTGTCAGCAGCAGAGAGACCTAATAAACCATCTCTTTCTGGAAGTGCTTCCTCTAAGTCAGTGTGGAGACTAGGGCTATGCATGGCAAACAGCACCTGAGAATCATTGCCAATGGCAATGACAGTGTTTCTCAATTAGGTGCTGTTTTAAGGGTGCCATGCAATATTTGCACTGTTAGGTATGCAAACACCTGCACATGATTCAAAGGGTAAACCCAGAGATTTCAAATAGAAATCCAGAGTGTCAAAAACATTCTGACCTGTTCTGGTCTGTCTGAGTTCTTTGAAACAGAAAAATTGCCCTAGTATTTTTCAGGGATGTATTTGGTAGCTATGTTGGTCTGAGACAAAAAGGAATGCAAAAATCTAGAACTCTTGGTTCAGAAATGATACCTTTTATTTTAGTTGGTCTAATAAAAGGTATCATTTCTGAATGGAGAGTTCTTGATTTTTGCCTTTCTAGTATTTTTCTGTACTCAAGAAATGAGTGAAAGCCAAGAGCTTGCATTTTCCGAGAGGTGCCTTGAATCGAACTAGGTTGAGAACCAGTCCCATCCACACGCGTGTATTTCTAGCTTGAGTTAAACTTGGAAACGCTGGTCTGGTGCAGGACGAGGGTTGAAACAGAGCTGACCTCTGAAATAGTAATGCAGTGGGGGCAGGGGAAGGAGTGAAGCCGTTGTCTTCAACTTGAGTTAGCACAAACTCATCACCTGCTAATCCAAGCGCTCTGTGCAGCTGGAGTGGCTAAGCCAACTCAAGTGGGGCAACTTGAGTGACAAAACTTGAGCTCATGGTTGCAGTGAAAATCAGGTTCTGCGCAGGCAATCACAGGATCAGTTGCCTAGGCTGTTTTCTGCAGTGAAGCTTTCTACAGGCTGACCAAGTGAAGGTCTCTGTTCTTAGTAGGTACATGATGGGGCAACATCTTCCTACAAGTTATTCCAAAGCTACATATAGAAACTGTAGCTGAACCTTGATGCTCAGTCAGATCCAGGTTCACAGTCAAATGCAGCCCGTGAAATGAATCTTGTGCCCTTTCAGTGCTCAGCCTCTTCAGTAAGGAAGTCAAACTATGCTGGCATTTTTTTTCATGGTTTCTTACTGTATCTCTTAACGTGCAGTTTCTTGGGATATAGGTCCTTTGTTCAAGGGGGAAGAGTCCCTGGCAATGCAGAGAAACTAACCAACAAGAAGGAGCAATGCCAACTTGGCTCCAGATTCTCAATGTTAAAAATGCGGGTATTTGAGGGCCAGCTTGCTTGCAGAAGAAGCTGAGTTGGCTTTGGAGGTCCTGTTTTCTGCTGGACTGAAAGGAGTCTTTGCTTCTGTGATCCGTTCAGAAATATCAGACTGTATAATAGTGTTCTGTGTCCATTTCCAGTCCAAGATCCATGCTGCAAGAAGCCTAAGCGAGATTGCGATTGACCTGACGGAAACTGGAACACTGAAGACCTCAAAACTAGCCAACATGGGGAGCAAAGGCAAAATTATCAGCGGGAGCAGTGGGAGCCTCTTGTCATCAGGTAAGTCCTTTCCAGGAACTGTCAGAGAGGGGAGGAAGGATGTAATGAGGACAGTGTGAAAAAGCTACCAGCTGCTACAGCGACGGGCATCTCAGCAATGAAGCTGACAGCCACAAGATCCTTTCTGTCAGCTCTGCTCTGTGCCTATGCGTGTGATGATTTGTCTTTCATCTCCCCAGCATCGTTATTTAAAAAAAACAACAATCTTACCAGCACCCCATCCTCACAGTTCATTTCCTTTCTCTCCCTGGAGATATCCTCTCCAACCTTCTCAGCTCTCTGCTGTGGCCTGACCTGTCTCCTCTCCCTGCACCTCCAGCACCAGCTCCTACCCACCTTCCTGCTTCTGCCCAGCCTGCTCCCACTCTAAACAGCTGCTTCTGTCCATCTAACCCAGCCACTGGAAGCAGGGAGGAAATAAGCTTGTGTGTGGCTCATTAGAGAAGCTCAGGCTGGAGGATTAAAGATGTCTTTCAGCACTGCAGAGACATAATCTGTAGGTAAATAGTACTGCTGTGCCCTGCCTCTCTGTTACTGGTTGCTGGAAGTCAGGCTCTGTTTTTATCTACAGCCCTGCCCATCTAGTCACTCAACCCCCAAATATGTGAGTTTCCAGGTTCACCTAGAAGCTGCCTGGTGCCCTGCACTTAGCCAGTTTTGGGGGTTTTTTTGTGGAAAATGGTTAGATGCTCTGTGAAAAAGTTCAGCATTTTCTAGGCTTCAGGGGTGAATGTAGCTCCTTTAAATTCTCCAGTAATCAAGAACTACAAAAGAAATGGAAGAGGGATTGCTGTCAAGGAGAGAGAGCAGGCGACTGGAAGTCAAGAGCTTGGGTTCTGGTCCTTGTTCACCCCCTTCCTGCCTGTGTGACCTGGAGAGTCTTTCGCCCTCCCTGTGCCTCAGCTTTGTCATCTGTAAAATGGTGATAAAGGTCTCTTGTAGGAGTGATGTGAGGATGAGTGGTTTGCCAAAGGTTTTGAGCTCCTCAAAGGAAAAAATCACCAGCAGCACAGTTTTATGTTCTGTTGTTTTATGGAAGGCAGGGTACAGGTGTGCCTTACAGACAAACCAAATCACAGATACCTACATTTTCATGACCAACAGCTCCCTTCATTATTTTACAGTTGGAGTGTCTACACATGCATTTACACTGGCTTAAATTTACTGAGCAGTAAATTACTACGCAGTAAACGGGAATAGGCCAGCATCTATACGTGCAGGCCTTAAAGCACATTAACGCTGTGTGTGGACTGACTTGGGACTAAAGTTAGTCCGAAGTCAGTCCACATACACAGTGTTATTGCTCAGTAAGGTGTCTACACATGCATTACTGTGCAATAACTAATTGAGCGTAAATTTGATACCTGCATGGGGCAGGTATCAAATTTATGCTCAAGTCAGCGTAAGCCGCCATATCTACTGCACAGGACGGATGTGCATGTGTAGATGTGTGCCCATACTGTGCAGTAGTTTCAGTTACTGCAAAGTAAATGTGCTTGGGTAGATGCGCCCAGTGTGTTGTTTCTGTGAAGCATGGGGGATGTTACTTTGATCCATCAAACCCACAATAATGGTAATGTTTGACATGGGAGAAAAATCTCGTAATTAGGGGAAAGTGTACCCTTTAATGAGACCCAGGCTGCACAGCTGAATCCATATTCACTCTCGGAATCAGCTAGGCCCGTGTTTCTCAACCTGTGCGCCGCAACCCAAAAGTGGTTGCATGCTGGAGTGCTGCATCCAGTTCTGGGCACCACACTTTAACAAGGACGTGGACAGGCGTGAGAGAGTCCAAAGAAGAGCCACATGTATGATCAGAGTCTTGTACAGCAAGCTTTATGAGGAAAGGTTGTGGGATCTGGGACTCTTCAGCCTGAAGAAAAGAAGGCTGAGAGGGGACTTGGTAACAGCTTACTGCTACACTAGGGGAGCACATCAAGGGCTCGGTGAGCAACTGTTCACCAGGGCAGCTGAGGGAAAAACTAGGAGTAATGGCCACAAACTCCTGGAAGATCGATTCAGGCTCAACATTAGGAAAAACTTCTTCACAGACAGGGTGTCCAGACCGTGGAAAAAGCTCCCTCCAGAGGTAGTGTGATTGCCTACCCTGGATATCTTCAAGAGGAGACTGGACAGTCACCCTGCTGGGGTCACCTGACCCCTAGTTATCTTTCCTGCCTGGTGCAGGGGGCTGGACCCGATGATTTTCTGAGGTCCCTTCCAGCCTTACAGTCTATGTGGATGCACCCAGTTTGTCCATCAGACTATCCCCATCTCCATGGAAAGAATATTGCTCATCCCTTCCGGCCTTACAATCTATGAATCTATAAATATACAAAGCTGTCGTGAGCAAACTTTAAAAATGGATCAACAAACTTTAAACATTGATTCTCCTTTAAAGGAGAAAAAAGTGGGAAACCACCAGTTCTCCCGGGCAGGCTGGCAGAGGTCCAGCCTGGAAGGGGCTGCTTGGGGCCCCCTGCCCTACACCCCCTCCCCGCCCCACGCACTGGAGGCCTGGGGGCAGTGGGTCAGGAGTGAGAGGCACTAGGTCAGGTCTGGCCACTGATGCTTATAAATGGGTCTTGGCGCAAAAAAGATTGAGAACCACTGAGCTAAGCAGTACTGGCCTACAGGGTAGGCATCTGTACCTCCTTTGTGCCTAGCTTCCAACTCCACATGCTTTTGCTTCAGGAGCGTTCAAGAAAGAGTTAAGTTGTGAAAGCGTGGGGAGCTGCGGAGCAGCTTGTTCAGGAACTCCCAGCCTAGCGGTGAACAGAGATGCCTTTCTGCTGCTGACGTCCCTCCGGACCCCGCACACAATCCGCTGTTTGTGCCGTGTGTCGCTCAAGCAGTGGCAGCGTCTGAGGCCTCGCTCCGTTGGTGTCAGGTTGTTGGGGCTCTTTGTTGGCTTTTTCTCCAGCTCTCCCACTCCTGAAAGTTAACAACATGAAGGAGCCCAGGAAATACTTCTCCCGAGATCCCAACCTTGTGGGCAGCAGTCGCGCGTTTGTGAACGCCACGGGCTGGTAATCCTGTGTCTCTGGTACACGCCAGCTCCCCGCACCCTGAGGAACGGAGCGGGCCTGATTCTGCTTTCGAACCAGGGGGACCCTATGAGCTCACCGGAGCTAGACCTTGCTTTTTGAGAAGAAATCCTGTGAAACATCTGGCTGAGAAGTTTCTTTAGATCTCAGTGAGATTATTGCTGTGGCAGCCCCGGCGCTGCCAAAAGCCCCCAAACGTTGCTTAATGCAAATTGGCTTGAGCCAGGAGTGCGGCAGGCCTGGAGGGTCAGCTTCCCTCCTCCCATCTCATTGCTAGGCACATCCATGGGACTCCCTCCAAGCTTTTGCATTTCCTCCTATTGTGCTGAAAAATATGCACACTCATAACAACAGCGTGTTGTCGCCAAGCCATTCAGCATATGTGTCTTGAGAGAGTGGGAGGGAGCGAGGCCGCTGTAACTTTCCAGGCGGTAAATACAGGGAGTTACCCAAAATCCAGAGGGGGAAATTAAAAACCGTTCTGTTTATCACTGCCGCTCTCTCAATATTTTTCCGTCCTCCTTTTCTCCTCAGAGTTTCTTCTTGTCTTTCCTATTCCCATCTCTGCCCCTAGGATGGGTAAACCCAAACCGTGTGGTGCAGAACGCACTCAAAAGTACCAAGTCTCATCTGGTTTTGTGGAGATACCACACGCAACTGGAAACAATTAGTAGCGGTCATTATGGGAGGGTCTGGCAGGCCCAGTGCAGACTGGAGACCGTATACGTATGGTGAGAGATAATGAGCCCACAACCTCCATAGACAGCACAGACAAAGGAGGGGAGCAAGCCTGTAGTATGTAGGGGCAGGAGCTTCAGCCACCATTTGCTGGGACCACCAAAACCCACCATGGCCGGACAATGCCTTCCTCTCCTGATTGGGTACAACTTCAGAAAAACCTATTAAGTCCCTGCATAGGAGGGGTCACAGAGTCATAGACCAGGGCAGGGCTTTGACAGGTCATGCCACAAGTCAGGGAGGGAGCCCAGGTCTCCTCATGCTGTCTCCATTGCCTCGTCCTCTAGACCACACTCTTCTCCTTTCCATGTCTGTGGCATGAAGTGGTAAGCTGGATGCCTGACGTTCCCATTTGCATCTCTCATCCAAATCTTAGCTAGCCTTTTGCCTAGAAAAGGGCCTCAGCCGGCATCCCTGACAGGTCACTGCCCAGAGCTGAATGCTGTGCCCCAAACCCGGCTTTGAAGGGTTCTGTGCTGGATCTGCTCACCCAAACTTTGGGATGGTGGCTGATCTGGGTTTTGATCCCCCCGTGTAGGACTGTTCGGATCTGGAGTTTTATCTGAGTCCTGGAGAGAGCAGGGAGGGCCAGCTCCGATCCCGTATCATTCATCTCCATGAAGATGCAGCCACATAAATGAGATGAAACGAGGTCCCTGACGTTCAAATGCAGGGCTTTGATTCCTGCCTGTCTTGGCTCTAAGAGCCTTGCAGGGCAGCCCAGATCTCCCTGGCCATGAAGTGCCATCCCTGCCTTCAGGCCTGACCCCAGAATCCTGTCTGCCCATAGAAGTCATTTCATCTGACTGAGGAGAGGTCCTAGGACCTGTCTGTAAGAAACAAAATTATGCTTTATCTTTGCACACATAAGTAACTTCCCACCCCAACCTTTCCCTTCACGTGTCCAGCCACGTTTACCTCCCCTCTGCACTTGGTAGCTTTCCTGTCAATAGGCCTGTTTACATATGAAAATGCTTAGAGAGGCTTACAGATGGAGGCATCCATCCCAGGCAGGCAGTCCCCATCCCATCCCCTGAAGACATCCATCATGGCGATCTTCCCCTCACACCACGCTGGGAGTTTATTTAGCTGATAAACAGTGACTTGTCCAGTTTCTGTAAAGGCCAATGAACAAAGTGACTAATGCTGACCAGTCACCCTTGCAGGATATCTGTGCACATCCTACACTGAGCAGCTCCAGATGGACGATGGAAAGGGCTTGAGTGGCAGTCTGGCCATGGCTGGAGAGGATATCCTATCTGTTAGTCACTTTGTT
>NW_017729008.1:31096291-31102890 GCF_001723915.1 Gavialis gangeticus
TCTGGCCATGGCTGGAGAGGATATCCTATCTGTTAGTCACAGCTGGGAGATTCGGGCTGTTTGTGGTCACTCCGTGCTGTTGTGCCGACATCCTGTTGTGCTGACTCACAGCATCCCCAGGCATGTACCACCCCAGGCATGTACAGGAACTGTACTCCTCATGGGTCTTGATGAGACCATGATCAGGTCCAGGAGGCTTGAGCCAGCAGGTAGGCAGCAGGATTCGGCGTGAGGAGTCGCCACAGTTAGAAAGTGTTTTGCTGATGGCACAAGAGAACATCTCAAAGAGCCCTCTGAATTGCACAGCTGGACACAGCTGGAGGATGGCTGTGGCCTGTCCCAGTGTTTTTTCACTCTGCTTATTCTTTCCTTTCCACTGATTCACTGTCTACCTCCCCCCGCCCCCCCACCTCATTCAACTGCAGACTCACTCCACTTGCCCTCCATGTTCCCATCCCTTCCCTTTGTCTTTCCTATTAACTCTCCTCCCCACCCACCTTTAGTCTCAGTCCACTCCTAGGCTCAAATGTGTTTAATGGAGAGAATAAGTTGCTACAATTACACACTGCTTCCATCCCCACCGCAAAAAAACATAGGGAATGAATATGATATTTACAAACCTTCATTAGCTTTACACTAAAGTACTTAATTATTTTAATAAAGCGTAATATTCTTTAAACCACTTTATCTTATATTAAACTCCTTTTTCCTCCCTTCAGCTTTCTTTGACTCTCCAGGCTGTCTACAGGGCAGGAACTATTTCTTCCTGTATGTTTTTACACTATCCAGCACAAGCGGACAGGTGGGCCCTAGCCTTAGGGGTCTCTAGACCCCCCTGAAATGCAAATTAAAGTCATTAGTATAGACAATCCAGCTCCAAAAATAAGGAACCAGCAGGCTGTACTGGCTTGGAGACAGGCCTGGGAAGTCTGCCATGGACTTGTTGAGCTACCTTGGTTGTCAGATTCAGTTGGGTCATCATGACACTCCCATGCCTCGTGCTGGCTTTATATCAGTGTATAACTCTTGATTTCACTGGAGATTTTCTTGTCTTGCACCAGTATTGGAGAGGCCAGAATCAGGTCCGTAAGTCCTATAGGAAGAGTTCAGCAGTGATAGAAACAGTGGTATAAATTATAAGGTGGCTGTCACCTGGCCAGAAAGAATCACATCCTCGTCCTAGATGTCACAGTTCTCATTCCCACTCCCAGGAAATCACCCGGAGAGCTGACAACAGTGGCTGGACCCCAAATGGGTGTAAGGCAAAGTAGCATAACAGGAGCCAGTTTGGAAGCCAGTGGGTGTTTGGCGGCCTGGGACTTATGCCCCAGACCGTACAGTTAGGAGGAATGGCATGTGGGACTTCACAGGGATTCAAGCAACAGGGTGATGCATAAACTTTGTCTCCAGTTCTGTGAAATACTGTGCATACATCAGCGAGGCTGCACCATGCTTAATATTGCTTCATATTGGACCTGCTGAATTTAGTGCCTTGAAAAATTCCTGAAGAAATGGCTGTAACCTACAGCATTCAGTCAACCCCCCGCCCCCCAAGTCTTCAAAGGCTTGGAAACAACCCGTATCATTTTCTATTACGTTCCTTCGGGTGGTTCAAAAACCACATAAGAAAATGTGGACTTCTCTGTGAATTCAATATGGGAAAAATCAAGGGAAAATGGGCAATATGGGAAAATGCCAAGTCTAGTTCAGAAAGATACTAGAGCAATTCTTCTGCTGCATGCAAAAAGCTCAGAAAGACCGCAGCAGGGCAGAATATTTCTGATGCTCTGAATTCCTATTTGAAAGCTCTGGGTTTATCTTGTGAATCATGTAGGTGTTTGCAGACCTAACAGTGCTAGTAGCAGGGGCAGGAAATGAAATATAGGGATATATCCTGCAGGGGTAGGAAAAGTTGATAGGAAGCCCTTTCTGTTGGTCAGCGTGGTGGGATTCCCCACATTTTATGCATTCTCTTTCTCAGACGACCTGGGTGGACCCCAGACTCAGTGCAGTTTGTGGCCCTCAGTATAGCTGATTGCTTCTGGACAGAGTCTGCCCAGTTAGTTTAATTTTGTTCAGCATTTGTTGATGTGCTCTCCTGATGTGTTTGGATTTCATTCGGGTTGTTTAGAGTTCAGTCAAACACTGGGGCTGTGGTCACGGATGTGCTAGAGGATGGATTTGTGTTACTTGTATGCTGAGAGCCTCCCTTCGACGTGCTAGGCTCACCATAGTATGGAGCTCGCTTCTGCTCCCCCTTACAGGTGTCTTGCAGTACCGTGTCTCAGTTGACTTTCATAGAGTTCAGTCCTGATTTGTACCAGCCTGGGTGAGGAGCGATTCAGACCCACAGCATCTGAGAGCACACATAAAGAATCCAACCTTGCATTTTACAAAAATAGAGGGTTCCCCCAGGAGAGCACAGACCAAACCCCCACCCCGGCCCTCTCCGAAAGACTGCAGAAATAGATACGGTCTGCAAAATGCCCGAGCGGTCATCAGGCCTGGGTTCATCAGTTTGTGCATGAAGGGCCCCGAACAGTCAGACAAAACTTGTATTAGAGACCTTTCCCACGTGAGGGCCCAGTTGGAATAACTGGTTTAGTGTCTGAACTGGTAACTGAACTGGTTTAGTGCCAGCGGGACATCAGATGAGCTGAAATGGTTCTGCTAGTCCCCCCCTTGCTTATCCCTCATTGCCATGAATCAGAGCGCTTTGCTTCTAGGATCTGTGCCAGGAACTGAGAGATGGGATTGGGTGCCAACTAGTCATTGCAAACGAAATGGTCTCAAGCAGGGCTAATGTGGCTCTTGCACAGATCTAGCACAGCCAGTGGAAACGCAATGAGCTGTTTGTGATGAAGACAGGTCAGTTTGATGAGCTGTGCTACAAACAGTCCATTTCCTTATGGCAGACACACCCATCATTGAGCATGTCAATGAAAGCATCCAGCTCTTGGGTGTAGTACTTAAAATGTATGTGCTTTTTTTACTGGTGCAACGGAAGTGCCTGTCTAGCTGATAGGTGGTATGGATATTAATAGCATTTAAAAATAAACTGGATTTTTGTCGTGGGGTGGGGAATGGAGAGGAGTGAAAGAGGAAAACAAAAAGAAAAAAGACATGCATAAAGTTACCAGAACAGCAAAAGGTAAGGAATAGATAACCATGGGAGGGGGTAAGGGGGTCATGAACAGCTTGTTGATGGTTAGTAGTTCATCAGGGTTGGAGCAGTAGAGTTCAGCAGTTCATCCGCCACCAGTAAGTGCTTTCTGTAGCTGTTTTAAGAGAGAGACTGGGGGGATGTATCCTGCACATGAAATGCAACATGGAAATTCTTCTAGGGAAAAACCTCTTACGTTCTTGTAGTGAAATGCCTTGTTGGGGTGAACATGTGTTATTCTGGATCAGGCATACAGGCATAAGAAGAGCCAAGAGCAATCAGTTTGGCATTCTTGACTTCAGGGCAAGTAAATAGGTATGGTACCACATAAGCTCGCCTGACTTTTGAGGAGGAAGCTCTGTAAAGCAGCAGCCTTTCTCTCCCAGAATCTAACTCATCTTTTGGAGAATTTAGTACTATTTTTGCAATCCCAGCACATCCCACTGACTGAAGTAGTTGTATGCATGGGACAAATGAGAGAGTTACTGACAGATCAAGTGAATGTTAGTTTACTGGACAAGCAACATAGTAGTGATGGGAAAGGTGTATTGAGGTACATGCTTCCCTTGGGCTAGTTGGGTTGGTTTCTTCAGAGACTGTTTCTTTCAGTTCACCTTTAAGTGTCTTGGAGGAAAGTAGAAGCAAAGAAACTCAAAACAAAATGTAGCTGAAAGTGTGGATTTCACCTGGGATTGGTGCAAACCAGACATTTGCCCCCCAAGTCCACCTGGAAAGGAGTGAACAACCTCAGCAGAGCTTTTGGCAAACTCCAGCTGTGCCTACTGGAGTGCATCTGCAGGTCCTTGCCCACACAAGGTTGACCTGCTGAAGGCACCTCTGAACATCTGACAATGTGGCCAACATGAGCCTGAACCTGTAATCCCTTGCTTGACAAAGGCTGTGGAGCCACTGTTATGAAAAATAGGTATTGTGGGGGGATGATTCAGCCCTGTGGAGCATGCAGGAGCTTGTTTGAAAGCATTGTTCAACGTAAGGGCTTGTCTGCATGGGGAATTCAGTGTGCGGTCAGGTCAGGTGTGAACTTAGGGTGCAGAATTCACTCTTCTGTGCTAACTCCATGTGGACCCTCTTGATCCAAGGCAGCTTCATTCACAGCAAATGCATTTGCTAAGAGTGCCCACACAGGGAGTTCCTCAAGAGGAGTTGGTGCACTTTACATTTGCACAGGGTTGCCTAGCTAGACAATCCCTGAAGTGCCTTAGGGAGCCCAGAGGGTGAGGGCTCAGCAATCAAGCACCTGACCAACATCACACCGCCCTTGAGCATGGAGCCCTTGGACAATGCTGTGTGGGTCATTCAGAACTGAAGGTGAATTAGAAATTGGTCGATACGTTTCTTGAAAGAAATAAAGTAGCAAACTCCAGGCCATGTTCGGATGCTGTTTGGTTCCAAATTTACACCAGCATAAGGGTACTGACTTCAGCAAGAGCTACAAGGTGCTTGGCACCTTGAAAATCAAGCTACTTTAAGCACCCAGTTTTGAATATCTTGCCTTACCTATTCCTAAGGAACAACTACTGCTATAAAACCCCTTCCCCACCAATAAAGAGGTGGCTAGTGTTATACATGCTTTATGCAAATCTAACTTTGGTAAAGTATCTTGGTGGTTTTTGTCATCATAGGGTAATTCAAAACCAATAAAAGATATCACTGAAAAAAAAACCCTCCTTGCCTCCAGAGTTAACCACAAGTTTTTGGGATAGCTGCAGGCACCACTGGATGCAGTTCTGTGTAGGAAGTCCAACTGGATGACTGGAATAGCCTCTGCTGGTCTCCATCCGTGACAATGCATCTTTGGTGCTGTTCATTGCTGGGAGCTTTCCTGAGAACTGCATGTAGCATTTTCAAAAGTAGCTTCAAGAAAAAAAAAGTAACCAGCTTGCTTTTATTTATATAATAGAGAACTTCAAATGCCTGTGTGTGCTGGGATGTCTAACCTCGTTCTGTTCGCTTAAGCCTTAAGAACTTGCCATAAACAAACGGGTCTGTGTAACACCTGCTTCACTTCATAGTTCCTTGTTCCTTGTTGGAAAGACCGCATCCAAAGCACAGGCTTTGGTGAACTTCATTAATGCTCCAGATGTGTGTTTTGCTGTCAGCTGGCCTTGAGGCCTAGTGAAATCATTGTTTATTGATAGGTTCCCAAGAGTCGGATAGCTCTCAGTCTGCCAAGAAGGACATGCTGGCTGCCTTGAAATCCAGGCAGGAAGCGCTGGAAGAGACACTACGCCAGCGACTGGAGGAGCTCAAGAAGCTGTGTCTCCGAGAAGCGGTAGGCAATGGCAGTCTCATGACCCCGGAAAATTGTGTTGCTTGTGTTGTGCTCATGCTCCCATTTACCAAGCCAAGGGGGAAGGAGCAAAGCTTTCCATAGGCACCTCTTACAAAGCACCTTGCATTGACCACCGCTCCTCCCCCCCAACATTTCAGTGCAGAATCGCTATATATTGCACTGCCCCAAAGCCCAGCATATATAGAAGATGGCATGACTGCAAGCTAATTGGGCACCCAGAAGGCCTGATCCTGAGGGCAATGCTGAGCATGCTCAGTCCCACCAAAATCATTAGGAGTTGCAGATGCATTGGACAGCCTCTGAAATAGGTTGTTTGCTATTAACTCCATGGGACTGGACTTGAGACCTTAGCTAGCCTGGTGTATGTCCCTTTGGCTTTGTCTACACTAGGGGGAAAAGGTGTGTATAAAGCTAATGCACTCTCGTTCTCTAGTGCTTAAGTGGCTCAGGCACATTCCTTCCCCTGCCCATTCCCCAGCACCCTCTTGCATCTCCAGGATGTTTTATAGCAGATCTGTACTGTCTGATACCTGGTGCAATTCTACAGGCCGGCACAGAGTAGAAACCATTAGAGTATAGTATGTGGTGTAGGATGTCTCGGGGGATGCAGCCCACTGGCTGCATTCCTTCACTGAGAAAAGCATGTTAATGTGATAGTAAACCCCATCAAGAGAAACTGACTCCTCTGGCCCAGGTAGCGTGGGAGAAACTAAGTGCCACGTGATGAGGTCCTATTGTACTTTGCACTTGTCTGCTTAATTATTGTTTGGGTTGATTTAAACCAGAGCAGTGTAGACGTAAATCCATTTCAACTCTTGGAAAAAGTAAGATCTGTGCTGCAAGTGTGCCTGGAGACATCATAAATACTAGCAGCAGTTCACATGTACCTTACACTTGGATTATTCACATACACACCTGTTCATGCTGTTTCCCAAGTCTGGAAGGCTAAGTACAGAGAGTCAAAAAGCCTGAGACTGAATTAGTTCAATCTTCACAGGTTGGTCTAAGCTGCACAGATTGAACTGATAAGCAAATGAACAGACATTCACTTTTGATTCCAGAAATGCAGCCACATGCCTGCAGTGGCCCAGGCCAGAAGCTGGGGGCACTAGAGCATGCTTC
>NW_017729008.1:31103115-31103411 GCF_001723915.1 Gavialis gangeticus
CAGGCCAGAAGCTGGGGGCACTAGAGCATGCTTCCCTGGGTGGCTGAAGCAGACAGCTTGAGCCAAGACTAGCCTGCACAGCCTGCAAGGGGTGGGGGGGAGGGGGAATTATGGGGGAGGTGCAAAGCATCCTGGGATGCTGGGGGATTGTGAGTTAACTTGAATCTGGAGGGGATCTGGGACAGAAGTTTAATAAGCCAATTTAACCTAAATCAGTTAAGTCTGATACTCCATCTATCCAGATTTATCTTAAATCGGTTTCAGCCATTTTGAAACCAGTTTATGTGCACTGAACT
>NW_017729008.1:31103422-31112313 GCF_001723915.1 Gavialis gangeticus
GCCGCTGCCTTACTGCATGCCTTTGCCACCTTGCGCTGGGTATACCAGTTTATGTATAATTTTGGTCCCTAGCCAAAAAGTCCAAGTTTAACAAAAATCATTGGCTCCAAAGAGGGGTGCTGGGACTTTTTGGAGATTATTTAATAGTAACTGTGGATATCCCTTTTTTTTTTTTTTTTAAAGAAAGGCATGGGAAAATGGCACTGTGCAGTTTTTAAACTCTCCTTGCCCTTGATTTACCCTTGGCTGTAACTTTAATACCTGTGAAGAGATACGAGAAAAAACATTTTCAACAGAGGAAGTCTCTGAGGGCCTGATCCCACAACCCCTACTCACAGAAGCCGTCCTTTGTCACATGAGACATCTCACGTGGCTTTAGCAGGATGACTCAAGTGAGTAAGGGTGGCAGCAATTTAGCTTGGGTCATCCGTAGAACATAGTAAAACATTTCACTGGCTCTTTGAGATGTTTCCTCTCAGATGGTCCTAACTGGCCATGGGTTTGGGTTGGGAATCGCTTCGTGAGAACAAGACAGAGGGGTTACAGTATGGGCATAATCCAGCCAGCTTGGCCCAACACATTAAGGACAGTGGCATCAAGTTACCCCAAGCCCACTACTGCCTCTGTTACTTATTAATGTAAATTAAATTTCAGGATCGTGCCTGCCAGGACTTTTCCATGGAGGGTGGCAGTGTAGTCGTCTGCATTTATGTTCTCCCAGAATCCTGGGGATTGTGAAAGAAGCCCATACCGATGTTAACTCTTTACTCACTGCTCCGCTTCATGTTAAACTATGGGTTATAAGGTGATTGGGCCCCTTACTCCAAAGTACAGCCCATGGGGACCTGTACCTTGGTGCATTATTTATAGCCAGCTATTTTGTGCTGTAGAATAAACATGTTACCAAAGAGGGGCTGAAACGACCTCCCCAGGGGATGTTTTCACAATGCATCTTGAAAATGGGAACTGTGCGGTGTGGGGGTTAGAAACTCATTGTGCTGGGAACTGCTGAAGATAAGAATTGAAAAGGCCACGGTCTCATTTCCCAGTGACCTGAAAACAGTAGAAAGAAACAAGAAGCGGGTGGGGGAGGGAGGGCTGCTGGGGGGAAGAGGGTGGCAGAGAGCCTCAGCTCTACACTGCACATTAAGGTCAGCCACTGTTATATGGGATTCAGATGATTTAGGGTTTTTTGCCAGCTGGATCCTCTCAAGGGTGGTGTTACAGAATACAAAAGCCTTTTGTCCTCAGCACAGAGACTTTTCAACCCAAGACGCCGAGTTGTTCCTTGTAGCAGTGCGCTTGCATTTCTGTGTAAGCATTTGCATACCTTTAATTCAGATCAGTAGGGATGTATTATGCATACCAGAAAAACCGCCGCGTTAGCAGCAATATTGGCACTCGCTCCTTTCTATGCTTCAAATATATTCCACCACGCATCTCTTGGTTTGCAAATGGCCCTTTTGCGCCAACACGGCATCGCCTGGTGTCGCTTCCAAACTGTGCATGACATCACTCAGTGTTTGGCAGGGACTTCAATTCATAAGATTTCTGAAACAGGCAATGAGGTATCAGGCACCCCTGGAAACGGCCCCTTTCACTGCATTCATCTCAGACAGATCACAAACCAGGTTGCAGTAGTTTATAGCGCAGTTACAATGAGAAAAATGACGGTAAAAGTGGCCATTCCTTTCTCCTGGTGGGAATTCACAGTCCAACCTGCTGACTTCCTTTCAAAGATAAGGTTTGAACACCTTTTACTCCCTGGTGCCCAGAGACAGGACAGCTGAAAGAATGTGAGCTGGAGTGTATCCTAGCTCAGGCAGACTCTCTGGGGGATGGTCCTTCCAGAAAACCAACGCAGGCAGGTCATCATCTTGAGTATCTTTATTGCTGCTGATGGTCAGCTAGCCCAGAAGCACCCAGCTGACAGTCAGATCCTAGCCTGAGTTTGCAGGGCTGACAGTTAAGAGAACCCTCTCTGTATTTATCAGCAAAGCACATCTGAGTGATGGAGAGGCTGTAAGCCTGAGACCCTGGGGGACTTGTTTTTTCTACCTTCGCTTCTCTGAGTATTGGTCCACTCTAGAGCTAGACCCAGGATGGGTTTGATTTGGAAACTTCCCAGCTTCACTCATGGCATTTTATGTTTGCAGGAGCTCACAGGAAAGCTGCCCAGAGAGTACCCCCTTGACCCAGGGGAGGAACCACCCATCGTACGGAGAAGAATAGGGACTGCCTTTAAACTGGATGAACAGAAAATCCTGCCGAAGGGAGAGGTGAGGATCTGCCTTCCATTCTGGTCTCAGCTGTCCGGCTCTTGTACACCCAGGGCAGCCCTTGACATATGGCTCCAGCTTTGCTCTTTTTTTTTTTAAATGAATTTACTGTTCAAAAGGCCTTGTCTTTGTTTATACATGGAAGCAGAAAGGGGAGGGGAGTCAGGGTACAGGACTGAGCCAGGAGTCACTGGCTTTGACACAGAGAGTGTGTGTAGCCTTGAGTATGTTAGTTATGGCCCTGGTCCTGCAAATAGCACAATCAGCCCTTACCAGCTAGCATCACTGGGGCAGTAGAGCTTACTCCTGTGAGTAACGGTAGTCGTGCATCTCCATCCCTGTCTCTAGCTGCAGCACACCCTTTGGGAATCACTGGGTAGAGACACAAGAGTGGTGGAAAAATGATACTTTTTCAAAATCAAATCCAGCCCACAGAGCCATCTGGCCCAGGGGGCTCCCCACGGGTCTGGAAATTTGGTGGTGGGGAAGCTGTGGCTGCTGCATAAAATTTCCGAGCCCAGTGTGGTAGATTGGGCTCCAGCCACATTGGCCCTGTGCAGTGGGATCGGGCTGTGGCTGTGCTGGCCCCACATGACTGGATCAGGCCAAAAGGCTGGGCACTGCTGCATAAGGCGTATCTGTGCACATATGCATCTCTCCGGGTGTAAGAGACATATGTGCACCCAATTTTATTCCAGAAAGAAAGTGTGCCCCAGGTATCAGAAGTTTGGGAAACACCGCACTAGTCTTTTGAGCCAGCTCTACAACCCAATCTCAGCTCTTTCTTTCTCCCTTTCTGCAATGAGTCTCACGCAGCACTAAAGCCATTTCCTTTCAAACCCTTTCTGCACACCTCGGACTCATTCCCTCCAAGTCAGTGTGTGCTTGCAGGACAGACCCCTTCCCACCCAAAGGAGAACTTGGTTTTCCCGCAGGGAGCCTGACTTGTTTTTCTAAGCTCGCGGGGAGTGTTTGCTCTGCGCTCTCACCCCTGCAATGGGTTGGGTCAGTGCCCTGAACCATGGCTGTGAAAACAGGCCCAGAGCAGCTGGAAGGCGGGACTGGGATTCACAGAAAAGCCATTGTCTGCAGAGACTTATTTGTCTCAAGACATTTTTGTATAGGGGAGTGTTAAGTTTCCTTTCATTTTATGACAGGAGAGACCTTGGCATGAGGGTGCAGGGAGGCTTGGTTTGACTGGAGAATTAACTGCTCATCAATTTTTTTTTTGGCATTTTCCTTCTGCTGAAAAAATAAGCAGTTTGAGCTCTTCAGTTTTGTTCCTGAAGGAGCCAGCGAGAGGGATGCCATTGACCTAAAATATTTGTTACTTTGCCGCTTGGAACTGAGCTTTGAGAAGGAAAGTGCAGTCTTGCCCAGCGACTCCTAAAAGCCCATTATCATCCGATCTCCTAGCTCCCAGATCTCATTTTCCTGTTACGAGGGGGCACTATGCATTGTGGTGACACAGTATTGCCAGCCCTCACAATGATAGCACAGGCCTCCCCAAACCTTGAAGTAACAATAATAGCTCTTTTAAGCTCTGCTTGCCTGCTTTGCTTGCCAAAGCCTTTTTGAGCCTTTGAGATTTGCATTTTCAAGCCTCAATCCTGAGGGCTAGAAATAGCCTTTAAACCTAAATGTCATCACATGATTCCAGGACCTGGGGCTTGAACAAAAAAATGCCAATAAGCCTCCAGCACAGGCAAATGGTTGGGAGTGCTGGTGTTCCCAGGCAGTATTTGTTAAGGCATCATGTTGCAGGGGGTGGGAAAAAGTCATTAATGAGGAAAGGCAAGTTAAGGTGGTTGTTTAAGGGTTTACGGGTGTCATAAAAATGAATACGCTAAACTTGGAATGGCCAGTTCACACCAGATCTCAGCCCCTTCAGTGGGATTTTTGTCTGAGCAAAGATGGTGAGGCTGGAACCTAATTGTCTTCTTTTCTAATCATCCTTACCGCTGCCCTTAATCCTCCATCGCTGACTGCTGTGGGAGTTGTGTGAGAAGGAAGCAGAATGGGTTCTCGGCCTTATAACGCCATTGTGTTTCCTCCGCTTTTAATAAGTTTAGTGTTGACAGAGCTCATGGGATCTTCAAAGGAAAACTCGCCTTAAAAAAAAAAAAGCAGGCATTCAATCTGCAGTAATGTGAAGGGAACCGTAATTAGAGCCTTAAAACGGTGCTGACTCACCACTGACAGAAGGGGGATTTTTAAGCCAAAATGCCCCAAATGAAAACTTCGCAGCCATCCCAGTCTGAGCAGGGATTAATTCATCCCACATCAGCTTGCCCCATATGTATGTGTGCTAGTAGGTTGAGAGAGGGGGTTTGAATAGCGGGAGCACTTCAGTGAATATTCAGTGAATAAGTATTCTGTGTCCTGGCAGTTTATGAAAGAAAAGAGTAGAGGTTTGGGGTTTGGTTTTTTTTACTTTACACTTCATTAGAGTCTCCCTTTATAGGGTATTAATAGCAAAACTGCCATTTCACTTTGGTTCTAAAAGAACTAATAAGATTTGAGTGCTTAAGAGTTTTAGACATCTCAGAAAATTGCATCCCTATCTACACAGGCAAAAGATGAAGGGTCAGATTCTCTGCTGGTGTTGAGTTGATATAGCTCCACTAACTGACGCGGAGCTAAAAATAATGGATCTATGGCAGTTTCTACCTTCTAAGAGCCTGGCCCCAAGTCTATAAATCCTGCGTGGGGGTGATTTTCCAACCTTCTAGCCTAGACAAAAATCTTTCAGGAAAATTTTTTCACATGCTGACATTTTGCACAACTCCTGTTAATGGCTCAGTCTTGTGATGCATCACAGCACAGTAATTGTGCTGGATGAGAGTCATCCCCAGATTGCAGTGAGCCTGCACCTGGGACAAATGCAACCTCTTAATTCTGTACAAACACTGTAAAAGTCCTATCAGCAGTGTTTCATTGACATGTCGTGGTTTTGCATGGACACTCAACATTGCAACAGGCGGTCATTGAGTCCAGCGCTAAGGGTGACACAGAAAGGTTGGGGTACAATCATTACACCACTGGGACACATAGCAAATAGTGCGAGACAACATTGTGTCTCTAGCCAACACACACACAACATAAAGGTTATACCATGCATCCATGTGCAGGTGATCCCTTACACATACGAGTAATAGTTGTGAAGCCATGAGCAAGTTCAGTAGTCCAGTTGTGGTCAGTCTGGCCATGTAGGTCATGTAGTTAGATTGAATCATTGTTAGAGTGAATCATCGGCACTGATTCCATCCTCAGCTGGTGGAAAGCAACCTAAGTCTGTTAAAGCCAATGGTGTTTGACCCTAGAACCAGGCAAAGGATCTGTCCTCTGACACCTTGAAATCTTGAGAGCTGGAATCTGTTGCCTGTTTGACAGGAAGCTGAGCTGGAGCGTCTGGAGAGGGAATTTGCAATCCAGTCCCAGATCACCGAGGCTGCCCGACGCCTAGCCAGTGACCCCAACGTCAGCAAAAAGCTGAAGAAGCAAAGGAAAACCTCTTACCTGAATGCACTGAAGAAACTGCAGGAGATTGAAAATGCCATCAATGAGTATCGTATCAAATCTGGGAAAAAGCCAACGCAGAGAGCCTCCCTGATCATAGATGGTAAGTAGGGCTTGTGGGGGGCCTAGTGTTCGCACACCAGAGCTGTATTCAGGACCACACAGCATGCAGTAACACATACACCCTGATACCTTCACCTTGACTGAATTGCACCCAGTGAGCTGGAGCTAGGAATAAAGCCCAGGGGTCACAAGGGCCATAGTCCTGCTCTAACCTCTGCTATGTATTGCATTTCTCCCCCTCAGAGACCTCTTTATACAGGGAGAAATCATGGACCACAGGGGTTTATATTGCACCAATTCTTGCTTGTCCAGGCTGGCACGGGTGTCTAGCAGGCTGACATGGGACTCCAGTAGCACACAAGTGCTGAGGTGTCTCACAGAACAAGGGTAAATTCTGTGCTGTGTGACCAAGTCCTCTGAGTACTTAGCTTACTCACCTGTAAAATGGGTATGGTAATACCTGCACTAGAGGTATGAATATTATTAAAGGAGATTGGGTTCCTTAGATAAAATCAAGGAATCATGACGGCTCTTGTCATTGCATTTGTTAGAATAGTCTTCTCAAGACACTTAATTAACATTTACATGCTTTTTTTAAAAAAGTTTCCATTGACCTCCTTCATAGGCTTAAAAGAATAGGCCTTTTTCTCTTGTTCATTTTGCCCTTTTCCCTTCTTTTTGTACTTATAAACAGAGCTGAGATTAACACCCTCTCTGTTCGTGTCCTCAACTGGGCTGCAGGTACACTGCAGGAGTTCCTCTCCATTCACTGTCAGTGCACACAGGTGTGCAGAGTGTGTGTGTGTGTGTGTGTGTGTGTGTATGTGTGTGTGCATGAGACAGAGACACAAAGAAAATGAAATGAAGGTCAGAGGAGCTCTGGCACAAGAACTGGGTAGCTGTTCTGCTGCTGCACAGGGCTCTCAGTGGCCTGATACTAAGGAATGCCACTGTGAAAACACACGCCACTTGTGTAAGCCCAAAGTCAAGGGGTCTCTCATGGGTGTTTGGACCGAGGAAGTTGGCCTGTACTAAGAGAAATCTTATTGCTTCTTGGGGAAGTGGAGGCAGATGCCTCTGCTTTAATGTTCTGTGGAGGAAATCACATGGTGATTCAAAGTTCATTACTGCAACAGTAATGGCCCTATATTTCTTCTCCCAGAAGGAAACATTGCCAGTGAGGACAGCTCCCTCTCAGATGCCCTCGTTCTTGAGGATGGTATGTTGTCCATACATACGTTAGAAACCTAGTAGCGGAAAGGGAAGGATACATGATGAGGAAGGTGGAGGAAATCCTCCCATGGGACATGCCAACCTGAGCTTTTTGGAGCGCACAGTTCCAAGCAATAAGTACCCTTTATCAAAACCCCTGTAAGTGCCCCCCCACCACACAAGTAGATTTAAGCATGAATTCTGTAGGGAAGAGGTCCGTATGTATTGCAGCAAATCCACCACCACTAGGAATCCTCCTTGCTGGGACAGGGCCTCTCTCTCACACAGGCAATCTGTGTGTGGCACACGAGGGAGAGGGCAGGCAATGCAGTAGCAGATGGGGCAGGGAGCAGAAAGAAGCGGGGAAGCAGATCAAGCAGGGAAAGGAGACAGGAGTGACACTCAGGGAGGGTGCCTAGTGAGAGAAGACTCTGAGCTGAGGCATTGTCTCCATTGGTGGGTGAGAGAAAGCACCTTGGAAGAAGGATGTGGTGCCTAAGTATGCTGGTTTCTCTTTGCAGAGGATTCTCAGGTTACCAGCACCATATCCCCTTTACAGTCACCTCACAAAGGACTCCCTCCCCGGCCACCCCTGCATAACAGACCACCTCCTCCACAGTCCCTGGAGGGGCTCCGACAAATGCACTACCACCGGAACGACTATGACAAGTCCCCAATCAAGCCCAAGATGTGGAGTGAGTCGTCCCTGGATGAACCCTATGAGAAGGTCAAAAAACGTTCCTCACATGCTCATTCCAGGTGAGTCAGACATTTGGCCACTGCTGGCCACGAGAACGGTCCTCATTCCCAGAGGTGCCTGGTTGGAACAGCAATGCGGACTCTTGATGGGAACACCGGGGGAAAGAGCAGTGGTCTGTAGCCTAGGACTTCATCATGAAAGCTCTTCCCAAATGGCACAGCAAAGTCATCAGTTCCCCAAATTATATGCAATTGTTCTAGTGGATAATTATGCCATGCAGAACAGGCACAATCAAGCTGCTGGTGGGTAGCTTACTGTTACTGCAAAAGGCTGTCTGAAAGGAAAGAGGACAGAGTCTCTCAGAAATGGCTGCTGCATCCGTGTCACTTGAGCAGGGCTTGCACTTGAACCAGGGCTGCTGTAAAAAGGCATGTGACACCATTGTTGCACATGTGGAACTCAGTCCACTTCAGTGGGCTCACACGCATGTAACAGAGAGCGGAATTAGACACTAGGCTTCTTGGTGGAGAGCATAAGAGTAAAATGCCTTGTTTGCTTTGCAGCAGTCATAAGCGGTTCCCCAGCACAGGGAGCTGCGCAGAGGCTGGAGGGAGCAGCTCCCTGCAGAACAGCCCCATCAGGAGCCTCCCGCACTGGAACTCCCAGTCCAGCATGCCATCGACGCCAGATCTACGGGTACGCAGTCCACACTATGTCCACTCCACAAGGTAAGTCTGTCCTGCTGCCAGAGCAGCTCACCACCCTCCATGGGTGCCAGGGTGTTGTCTTTTGCTTTGCTTTCACATTGCAAAGGTGAAGGACCCAATTCAGGCAAGTGCTTAAGCCAGCGTGCAAGTCTCAGCTGAAGTGCTGTCCTCAAGAGAGAATCAGGCTATAGATCCCGCACTCACTTGAGATCAAACTGACCAGTCCTTTGGATGAAGCCTTGAACACGGTTCTAGGCTTTGCAAGATTCCTGAGCCCTTGCTGGCATGACGAGCTGTTATTAATGTTGAATTCAAGATGAAGCATTAATCCAGCTGAAGCAAAAGAATTCCTCCCTCACTGCAGCAGACTGGGGGGGGGGGGAGGGGGGGGGGGGGCGGGGGCGCGGGAGA
>NW_017729008.1:31112413-31129266 GCF_001723915.1 Gavialis gangeticus
ACCCCCCACACCCCCCCCCCCCCCCCCCCCCCCCCCCCCCCCCCCCTCCCCCCCCCCGCGCGCGGGGGGGGGGGGGGGGGGGGTTGCGCGCATGTGCATGCGTGCGTACAGGAAAACCTGGCACAAGTGACCAAGCAAGAGGCAGGTCAAATAAAACGGTTCTGGGAACAGCAGGATGAATTAAGATGGCAGTTTGAGGGAGTGATGTTGAAGGGGTGGTAGTCAGTGCCGGTAGGGTTTCCACAACAACCTAATGCTGGCCCTGTTCTGCTGTCCTGGTAAACTCCTAGTTGCCTGGGGGGCAGGAGGGGACAGAGCTGAGTCAGCTGCAAGCAGTTTTGGCAATCCCTCCTCAAGGGACTGGTTCTGATCTCCCTTACATTAATGAGCAACTCCACCGATACCAATGGAGCTGCCTTAGTGAAGAAACTGGGTATTTATACATGTATCTTTGTCTGCTCCGACGTGGCAGAAATCCAGCATCTCAGAGCAGACTCAGTTAATCGACTCTAGGGAGCACGCAAGCTGACGTGCCCAGTGCTGTGTCACGTGCATTGGTATAAATGGCAAAATGCCGCTGCCGCGTCAGCGCACAGAAAATGGCAGCGATGCACTTTTGAACTAAAACACCATCAATGTGTTTTAGTTCAAAAGTATGCTGCCATTTTCTCAGCGCTGACGTGCATTTCACCATTTATACAAATCCAGGTGCTTTTAAAAGTGCCCGGTGCTGCAGTGCATGCATGTGTACAAATGCCCAATACAAGTGAGCTCCAAATAAGGGCCTGGGTTAAGTCTGCAAAGGGCTTTGGAATAGAAGTGCCTTGTGTGCTATGTCATTTGTTCATAGGATTGCTGAGCAAACAGCTAGTCTGTGGTGTGGGAAATTTCACCTGACTTGCACTTGAGAACCACCCTTGAACAGCAAGGGGGAGTTTGAGCAAACATATTTCAGCCTGTGGCTCATTCATGAACTATTTGCCCTGACCTTGGCTATTTGTCATTTGTGCTGTGTGACTGGTCACATGGCACCATTGCTGCTCTGTGAATGGATGACTGATGCTCTCTAAATACTGGGCAAGCCTGTCTGGTATGAACAAAGACCACCCAGATTTGGATGTGAATCCATATCCTTAGACACAAGCCAGCTCTGGGTGCTTGCCCAAGGACCTTCACACTGTGACATTCTTGCAAACTTAAACCACTGGAGAGACCAGCAAAAACACCTAGGTGCTCCACGGGAGTGGCTTTAATAATGGGCAGTATTCGTTAGGCTTGGGGGGGTCTCTGGAGAGAGGAGGATGCTGAAGAAGCTGGTCTCTGACCTGCACGTGACCATGTCAGGCAGCACTTTCATGACAGGGCTTTTCCCAAGGAGATGGCTGCTGGAGTAGCCATGCCAGCTCCAAAGGTTGTGAAGGAGCTCGGTAGCCCAAAAGCCTCACATCTGGGTGGTGGAAGGGGCTGGGTTGCTTTTTCAACCCACCCCCGCAGGCTGCAACCCCATAAGCACTCAGTGAGATCTAACCCACATTCCCCACTATCATTCCTCTACCTTGGGGCAGAGAGAAGGGCATTTCATGCTTCCCAGGAACACCCTCCTGAACCGTGTCCCCTGCCATCCTGGCCAGTGCCAAGCAGCCACAGCTCCTGTTGGAGTTGGTAGGAACAGAAGGTACTTGGCAGCTCTCAGACGTCATCTGTGCGCGTCTGACTGGATCAGCGTGCTGCTGTGGCATAAAATGCTCAGAGGCCACCCAGCAGCTCCCATTCATGCAGCCGACTCAAGTGCTAACTATCTTCATGGTCCCCACAGGTCAGTAGACATCAGCCCTACCCGACTGCACAGCCTAGCTCAGCACTTTAGACACAGGAGCTCCAGCTTGGAGTCGCAAGGCAAACTCCTTGGCTCAGAGAACGAGACGGGGAGCCCCGATTTCTACACCCCAAGGACTCGTAGCAGTAACGGCTCCGACCCCATGGATGACTGTTCCTCCTGCACCAGCCATTCCAGCTCTGAGCACTACTACCCTGCTCAGATGAACCCAAACTACTCCACGCTGGCAGAGGACTCCCCCTCGAAAGCCAGAGAGCGGCAGAGGCAGCGACACAAGTCAGCGGGGAACTTAGTCTCTTCGAATTCAGGGAGCATGCCCAACCTGGCTGCCAGGAATGGAACAGGCCACCATGGCGTCTACCTGAACAGCCAGAGCCAGCCGTCCTCTCAGTACAGGATCAAAGAGTACCCCCTGTACATCGAGGGCAGCTCCACACCGGTGGTGGTGCGGAGCCTGGAGAACGACCAGGAGGGGCACTACAGTGTGAAAGCACAATTCAAAACGTCCAACTCGTACACGGCGGGGGGGATGTTTAAGGAGAACTGGCATGCGGACGAAGTGGACTCGGTGAGACTGACCCCTTCCCGGTCTCAGATCATAAGGACTCCATCTCTGGGTAGAGAGGGCCATGAGAAGGGCTCGGGCAGGACTGCCGTGTCAGACGAACTCCGGCTGTGGTACCAACGGTCCACAGCCTCCCACAAGGACCACAGCCGCCTGTCGCACACAAGCTCCACATCCTCAGACAGCAGCTCCCAGTACAGCACATCTTCTCAAAGCACCTTTGTGGCGCACAGCAGGGTAACGAGGATGCCTCAGATGTGTAAAGCAACATCAGGTAAGAGCCAGGTCAGGAGTTTTTGCACTGGTTGGACTGCATTACTGGTGGGGCAATAGCTGGTAATCTATGACCAGCATCAGACCAGACTGCTTCCCCTGTCCTTGTGTGGGTACAGCACACTGCATACCCAGTCCTCCAGGTTGGCCAGTTGTATTTTACCCCAAACACTCATTTGGGGAGGATTCCTCTATTGCAGCTCTGAAGAAATAAGTTTACAAAAAGCTAGAAATAAAAACTCAGGGTCTGATCAAGAGCCCACTGAAGTCAGTGGAAGTTTTTCCGTAGGCTCCATTAGACTTTGGGTCAGACCTCTAAAGAGGTGCCAGAGAAAATCCCATCAGCAGGAACACACTGGTCCTAGGACACCGAGTTGGTCACCATGACAAACTTGCAACATAGAAAGCTACCAAATTCAGAAGGATGCCACCTTCCAACTAAATCTACTAGGGAGTAAGAGATTTTAAGTTCATAATGAAGCAGTGATTTGAACATCTGGTGCAGAATTAAAAGATAGTTCTTTAACAAGGAGCAGATGGTTCTACTAAAAAGATTTGGGTAACATCTGGAAGGCAAGATCTTTGTCCTGACTCGATCACAAGCTACTAGAGATGCTTGCTGACCCTGGGGGAAATTTTGCAAGACATCTAAAATCAGATGCTGTGGTTAATGAGGAACAGCATGGCTACTGTGGGTCCTCTTATCTGGGGTCACTGGGCTCTTCTGTAGCGTCACTGTCAGATAATGGTGGAAAGCTGAAAACACTAAATTAGCAAGTGAGCAAAGTTTGCCTGAGACACTATTCAGTAGTTTAAAATTAAATCGCTACTTGGCATCAAGCCCTCTGTTGACTAGTTTCAGTGACATAAGAACTAAGATAAGATTTACCCAACCTTTCCTCACCCACACCAGTGGGTCAGATTGAAAGGCTGATGGAAGTCAATGAACAGGTACATCATGGGCAGGATCATAGCCGGCCTCCCTCACCCTGTCTACAGCCATATGCTTCAGCCTTGACATGCAGACCTCCCTTCCAGGGGTCCTGTTTCCAGGGCCCATTCAGTTGTGTGCGTCTCAAATGAGGTCACTGTTGTGCATGCCAATTAATCATGATGGTGCTTTTAAAAATATCAATACTTGCATACCACTAACTGAATCAAGGCCACTGCAGTCATTTCACACAAACCACTGAATCGCTATCAGCCCATCATTTTCAATCACTACTGACTTGGGGCCAGATTGGAGTTGGCAATATGATGATTATTGCACTATTCCATTACCAATTGTTGGTTGATTTATTTCCATTACCTAGGAGCCCCTAAGTGCAGGGGTTGTGAACTAGATGTACATGTATGGTCCCAGAAGATATGCAGGGGTAGGTGGAAACAGAGCACCACCACCCCGTGCTGCTGCCTCTCAGGAGCAGCGCTGCACAGATGCTGCGCTGCCACCACTCACTACCCCTTCTTCCCCATGTCTGGCCACTTGCTACCTGCCCCAGGGGTACACTTATTAAAAAAGATTGAAAACCCCTGCCTTAGTGCATTAGGTATTTTGCCACTCTTTTCTGCAAATTTTTCCCCCTCCATTAGTTAGGAAATTCAGACTTTCTTAGGACATTTCTGCCTCAACAGGAAATAGCTGAAATTTAAGGAGCTTTCCTACCGAGATAGATATTGAGACCAGTTTTGCAGACCTGTTAGTTTTAGATAGGACACTCAGAAAGAAAGCACCAGTTAAAAATACTGTCCCTGCGAGTTCCTGAGAGACTTACTTAAGGCTGTACTTCATTAAAACTGGAGAACATAATGTAGTTGCTTTCAGTGATCATGGCACATCATGATCCGAGGGCAGTGTAGGTCTAGTCCTCTAATAGCTAGCTGCTAGAATATGACGAAAGGATGATGCTGACCCATAGGGCCATCTGTTAAGACAGAACAAGTTAGACTTTGCACTTTTCTCATGTTTGAGCTACAGGTAAGAACAGCAGCTTGTAGGAGGGGGCTTGTGAGAAACAATCTGACTGTACAGCCAAGGCAGATCAACATCTATTGAACTTCAGTGTCCTTCAAAGATTATGCTCTTGGGAAAGTGTTGCACAGAGCTCAGCTTTAGGACACAATGATCATAAAATGGGGTTCGCCTTCACCCCCATAGATCCCTGTAGGAGAAACGCCCCACAAAATTCATGCTGCTATTACAGTATTTGCATACAGAAGTCCTCATTAAGATCATCTCTCTTCTGGTCCTACATTTATGGTTTCACTGTGGCCTAATGTGAATGAATCTTATGACAAATGCCTGAACTCTAGAGTTTGGAAGCTCCCTGCCAGAAGCCCTGCCTGCTGCTAGCACAGGATTTCGCACATGGCCCCCAACATGCCTCTGCCACCTGCACTGCTAGCTTTGCCCCTGAGAATTACCTGCGGTGGCTGCAAACTGTGGTACCAGCAACAGGACAAACTGGTTCACTTTCACCTGCTGAGAACATGAGCCTCTCATGGAAGGACCTTTAGCCTATGAGACACACAGTTGGAGACTGGGGCAGGACAATATTTTCCTACCCACATGAAGGCAGAGCCAGGAGCACATGCTTGCAGTACTGAACTAGCTATTCACTTGCTGCTCAGAGAGCATCTGCCAGCCTGTGCAGACAGCTGCAGCTACATGTGCTGCACTGACTCCCCACTGGGTTGCAGCTCGTCTGGGCTGTCAGGGCTGAAATACCTTGACCCTCCTGCCCTCATCTAACTGGTTATTTTTCCCCCCCATCTTCCTTGTTTTTCAGCTGCCTTACCTCACAGCCAGAGGAGCTCCACACCATCTAGTGAACTAGCAGCTACACCACCAAGCAGCCCCCACCACATCCTGGCATGGCAGACTGGGTGAGTCTCAGGGCCTGGAGAGCTAACATCCCTCCATGTCCCAGATCTCGTCCCTTCAAGGAAAGAATCCCAGAGAAATAAGACCTCTGAGGCAGAAAGTCTCTTCGGGAACCAGGCCTTTTCCTGAGGGCAGGGGGAGGATGCTTGAGAAAGAGGATGAAAGCATAAGGCAAGGGAACACCATCAGATACTCAGCACCTCGTCTGCAGGGAGAGGGCTCCTATTCCCTGTTCTTGCTTCAGTCCAAATCTAGCAGTGTAGAGAGCGCACCTTTTATCTAGCGCTGGCAGGAGCATCTTCATGTCACCGGCTTTGCTCTCTCTGGTACCAGACGAATGGTGGGAGACAGATGGTCCCCATCATCGTACGCAGCTGAATTGTCTTTATAAACATCCCCCTGGTCACCCAAGCCGCTGGGACAGCTACTCAGACATGGTACAGGTACAGCTGGAAGCTTAACTATTATAACTCCAGTACCTGGGGATGAGGAAGAAAGCTTCCCCAGGGCACAGGTCCTGCAGGATCTTCATTCTGTTCATTTGTCTGGTGGTGTGAAGCAAAGATCCTTTCCTACATCCACCCAACCTCCCGTTTCCCTGTATGCTGCCAGTACGTGATTCTGTGAAACTACGAGAAGAGACTTCCTGGCCTCCCACTTTAGAACCACTACCCTAGGGAAGGTTAATTGTCCTCTAGCACATGGGTTCCCAAACACTGGGCTGCAACCTGGTACCCAGCTGCGGCAGGTTGGCTGCTGGGTCGCGGCACCAGTCCCCCTGCTTGGACCACCGTCTGTCCACTCAGGCTAGTGGCTTCTGGAGTCACAGCTGAGCTTCCAGGGTTAAAGCCGGGTGGTGGCAAACACCGGGAGGCCAGCTTCATGTGCTCTGTCCCACGGTAAAAAAAAGGTTGGGAACCACGGCTCTAGCAGTCCACTACAAACCAGGGAGCTTATCCAGCAGTCACTATAGGAGACAGACATTGGTGGGCCTCACAGTCCTTCCCTCCTCCAATATAGATTAGACTGCTGTTTGGTTTTAAAAGAGTAAGGAAAAGTTGGTCACTACACTTGGTCTCCACTGGAGCATCTAAGCCAAGACTAGACCTTGAAACAGATGGGAACAAGGGGGAGAAAGAATAGGACCTCAGGCTCCTGAAATAAATCCCACTGCACTGCACTTCTAAATGCTCAAATATGAATTCCTAGGATCCAAACTCACCAGTTATATTTGAGGTCCCAGTCCAAAACTAGAAATCAGTCTATAATCTGAGGTACACAAAACATTGTAATACCCAAAACTTCTGCCATTTTGCCAGACAGCTGAGATTTCCACCATTTGAGGTCTTAGTTTTGACTCTGCCTCAACCTCTATCACCATCTGGCCTTATCCCTCTCTCCTAGTAAGACTGATCTGAAACCAGTTGAGAAGTTTTCTGTTCTGAAGGCAGCCACCAACTTGAGGACTCAGCATCTGCCACTCAACAGAACTGCTCCCTGGCTTTCACATCAGGATAGCAGAAATCCACAGCTAGTGGAAACAGACTGACTTTAATTGTTATCATTTAAGGAGACTGTACAAAAAAGTAATGGGAGATAAATTTGTGACTGGTTTCATGCTTGGGAAAAAATCCAAGTCTCCAAGAAGCAGGTCCGGTTTATTACTGGGTGCCTAATGAAAACATGGCCATCTTGTTACTTTGTGGCATGAATCCAAGATTTAAAATTCTGCCTGACATGCTTCCTTGTCACTAACTCTTTTGTCTCACAATGATTCACCAATTTGTTTTCCCACTGTATTAATAAGCTCTTAACAATGCTTGTTTCACTTCTTCTCCTTAACATTTCCTTTCTGCTCTTTCCTCCTCTTTTTTTGCTCTCCTTTGTTCAGAGAAGCAACAGACAACTCACCCACTATGGATGAGTCTCAGTCTCCAACTCACCAAAGTACTGATGAATAGAGGTATAGTAAGGGAATGTTTTGTTCTTTCATCCTTCTGCCCTGTTGCTTGCATTCTGCAAATACAGTGCAAATAATTTTGACGCCCTCCTGTCTGTACGGAGCAACCACTTGAGCTGCGTGGGCCTTTGTCTGAGAGCAAGGTTTTGTTCAGCTCTTGCAAGAGCCAGCTGAAAGCATTTATATGTGAGCTTCATTCTGCAGCTCTCTCTCACCCATTCAGCACATCTGTAGTTCCTCTTGGTTAAAGGCCTCATGCCTGCTTGCTTTGCAATGCAAGTGGCCAGGCTGGGCTCGAGTAAGCACAGAGCATTAAAGGGAACAAGAGATGCCTCATTGCCAGACAGTTTCAAAGCAGTCTAAGCAAAATCCTGAACCAAAATGGGGAGCAAGGGCAGTTCCTCATACTTTCAGGAGTAGACTGCAGGAGGCCTGGATACATTTCCAGGTGTAGCTGCATGCTTCTTGCAGGACCCTGGGAAAATCCCTTGTGCTCCCCCTTGCCATCTGTACCATGGGGAGGATATTTTCTGACCCCACAGCGGGGCTGGGAAGATAAAACTGCGAGTGGAGAGGCATTCTGACCACTACAGTAATAGGGCCAAGTACACAGATGGATAGGAACAGTCCTGCCCTGGCTCACTGGGAATGGAAATTGGCCCAGAAAAAATTGCAGTAGCTGTGAAACCCCAGTCTGTTACTCTACAGTCTGACAAAGTGGAATGTGCTGCTTGTTTCGAGCCCAAATATATAATTAACCCATAAACTTGTGCGTTGTAGCAAGGGGTTTGGAACCAGGAGGCTCTTAAAATGCAGCTGAGCTGCTTGGTTTTACCTTAGACAGACGGCTGCTGCCTTGGGCCTTAACTAAAGCAGCAAGCAAAATAGAGAGAGAAGACCAGAAATGCTACGTTGCTTCAGCCCTGGGGCTTCCTGGCCCTCAAATCTGAGCCTCCCTAGCAGAGGACACAGCCACAAGCATCACAGCCACTGAGTTCTCGGGGATGGGCTTAGAGGCAACTGCAATGCAAGATCTGAGAGCTGGAAGCTGCTCACAAGTCCCTGTACCCAGCAAAAGTGTTAGGCACTATGGGATAGGTGCTTCCCTGTACAGCCAGTCACACACTTGAACCTGGGCATGTCACACCAGGCAATTTAGTGCAATCAGTGCCTCAAGCAGCATTTCCTCACACCAGGTAGGCGTACCCCAGACATGGTGTTTTCTAGCTAAGCAGAAACACGCCGTGATGTCTTTCCCAAAGGGCAACCCCTGTATGTCCTAGAAAGACCCTTACCATCCCCAGCATGTCACAGCAGCCTGTTCCATCAGAACATCCTTCTGTTGCCAAAACGGCAGAGTCCTCGCAGGGTGCAGGGGTCCTTATCCTACTCGCTAGTGTAGGCCTCCTATTTATAAGGTCACTGATATGAGAAAGCAAGCCAGCAGGCAGTCCTGACATCCGTTCCTGGCACATCCTTGTCAACTCGTTACCATGACTTCCTTGTCTAGAAAGTATCCCAACAAAAAGTTTCTTGCTCCCTGTCAAATCAGACATGGCATCAGCAGCATTTATTTTGCCTCAAGTCAACAGCCAGCCCCTCTGGCTTGGAGGTGGGGAGGAGAATCACCAGTGAGAAACCTCCACAATATTGCTGCTGGGATGATGTAAGGACCAGGGCACAGAATAAGAGGAGGTGTGTGTTCGTGTGTGCATATCCTATCCACCTGCATAAACACAGGAGCCTGGATGCATTTAAAGTGGAGGAAAAGGGCTTCTTGCTGTAGCTGCCCCATTCATCATCACATAAAGCAGTAAGCTACATGCACTGGATAAAGCCCATGTCCTTTGTCCCCTGGCTGTGCCAGCACCTGTGAGTGAGTGCATTACTGATCATGGGCTTTTGTTGAAGGTCATCAGTTTTGATGCCATGCCACGTACCTCCTTCTCAGAAGGGGTCTAAAGCTGTCATTGGAGTTCAGTTTCCTCTTGGGAAATGAGCCCAAGCTAAACTAACAGAGAAAGATCTCTGTTCAGCTACTATTACCTAAGTAAAAGCAAGGTCTTCTGGGAGGGCCTGGCTGCTTGGGTCCTGGATGTGGGGACTATTCTGCGAGTACCTGCAGACCCCCATGACGCCAAGGTGCCACTCAACACACAGCACCTCATCTCCTACCCATCCCTGTTGCCTGGTGTTTTGCGTCTGCGGCTCAATCTAGGAATGCCTGCTGCCACACTCGTTTTAATGCAAAATTTCCTTTTCTCCTGTAGGAGCTACAATGATAGCTGCTTCCTGGATGCTCCCCTCTATCCAGAATTAGCTGATGTCCAGTGGTATGGACAGGAAAAAGCCAAGCCTGGGACTCTAGTGTGAACCCCTGACCTCAATCTGATCACATCAATGCCATTTTGAGATCACCTCACTGCCTCTTCATTTGCCTTACCCAGATGCACTGTCACCCGGCACCAGCTTCAACTCTAAGCACTTTTCTCGAAACCATGATCAAGGATAACACTACCAACCACCGACCCCACAACAAGCAACAGATCTCAGTATTTCCAACCAGATTGCCACGGACTAGTAGATGCCTCCTGCAGCCCCAAAGGGCATAGGTGACACATGAATAACTACACTAGTCAGCCAGGTAGTGATTAATTTAAACAAATCATGAAAACCTTTCAAAGTCTAGGCATCAGCCTAGTGTTCTGTGGCAGGTATAAAGAGTAGGATTTCTCCAACCCATAAGCTGATGCCAACACAGCATCAGTAGAAAAGTTGGGGAGACATTTGCCAAGTCAATCTCTTACTCCTAAAGTATTTCCTCTCTGAAGAACTGTAAAGAAAAGCTTGTCCCTTCACAGACACGTCAGAATATCACATCCAGTTCTGTGCTGCCAAAGATCCCCCCAAAAAAGGCATCAAGTCAAGCATGCTTAGCAGTTTCTTGCCACAAAAATCTCTCTCATTTAAGCCCATTTCCAGACACAGCAGTTTGCTATTTGGAAATGGTTTTAATCTTCCTTCAAGCCCTGCCAAAAACTTGGCATACCCCAATGTGATGAAGACACACTGGAGGGTGGGCTGGGATTGCTAATGTAATCTTGAGAAGCTACTATTAAACAGGACAGACAAGAAGGTTGACCAGGCTACGAACTAAAGCAGAGGCAAGTACTGCTGCTCTTAGCTGGCACAGACTACCACAGACACAGCTATTTTTGTTTTTTGGGTTAATAATTTGTTAAGGAAGGTGACAAATTGCCAAAAGCCATTATTGGACTAGACCCAACCAATCAATTATAGCAGATTTATGCACAAAGTGGTTAACATGAAATCAAAAGGAAGCACAGCCTGCTTTGACATAAAGCTGCAGTCACATAACTGTTCAGCTGGTTTCATTCACTAGCGCCAGTGTAGCAAAGGGCTCGTCATCAACGTATCACTGTCTGAGAGGAGCCAGTCCGCCATTACGGGAGGGCCCCAGTACTAGTGTGTAGCAACAAGCAGACTAGGCAACATTTTCCAATTACAAGAAGGGACCAGAAGAAATCCAAGCTATACATTACAAACTCTTCCATGTTCCACGCAAAGTAGAGCCGTTTACCGATACCAAAAGGAAAAATGCATGAGAATGAGCGACGGAAGGAGCTGCAAGTTTACACAGACTTTTGAGCAATGCTTTATACAGGTCAAGCCATTGAACTACAAAGGCCTCAAAGACACTTTTGTAATGAACACGTGCACAATCTAGGTAGGTGTTGAAGCTGGCACATCTAGTCTTCACTACGGTGCTATGCTGTTTTTATTGCCACTAGATGGGAGTGGGGCTCCTGACCCCATCTCTCAACTCGTGAGTGCAGATGACGATGATTTCCTATGGGAAAGGCATTAACAAAAAACGGCTGGAGGGGGTTATGGTGTGAAAAGCAGAGACTGAAGGTAGCTTTAGTTTAAAAAAATAAAAACATAGTGTGAGTGTGTACGAGTGTATGTGTGCATGTGTTTTAAGAATAACAATAGAGTCTACCAGACAAGGAGGGCAAGAAATTTAGACACCCCAACTTGGAGCTGCCACACCTTTTTGCAACAGTAGTGCCAGAAAATTGTGCTGTATGAAACGATCAGATGACTGGACTGCTGCATAAGCAGACCTGGAACCATAATGGGCTTTTATGAACACGAGCCATTATCATTAATGCTTTTCCCTGCAAAGTTAATCATGCTTATTTGAATACTCAGAGTGAATCCACGCCAGCGAGTCACTGTAGGGTTTGGAGTGGGCAGTGGGATTTGAAGATGAGGGGAAACAGGCACCAAGAGGTTAAGTGACTTGGCTCGGCATCTCATAGGCATTCAATGGCGGGGCCAGGAACAAGCCACAGATCTAATTTCCGCGCTCTAACCATGAAAATTACTTCTCCATAAACTGACATTTTAACACTGCAAATTTAAAAAAACCACCCCTGAAGTATGCACTAATCTTTCCAAACCCAAAGTCTGCAGAAAGCTAGAATCATTACACTTGGAAATAAAACCATGTTTGAAAATAATCATGCGTATTGCTAACCAAGTGCGAGGCAGAACTGACAGCACCAAGCTAGTCCCCATTCTCTGAAAGGGCATTGCACCATATGGTTTTGTCTTTCCCACTCTGTAAATTTGGACTGCTAATAAGGGAATTATTGCCTCCTCCCAATTACTTTTGAGAGGGGATCGTGCCAATTAGTAATGGTAATGGTAGTGCCATTTGCTGGTAACTAATCTTTCCAAAGATTAAAAAGGCCCAAATTAATCACTGACAATGCATTTAGCCTACAAATCTGAGAGGCTCTGAGCATGTTTTTATTTCTTTCTCCAAGTATTTTTTTCCCCCTCTATAGCCTTTTTCATTAAAAGGAGTCAAGAACAGCAGTACAATGGGACCTCGGGCACTACTGTAATAAAAATTAATTGCTCCAGAATCAGAACAGGCCCGCAGTTGTGTAGCAGGGAAACAAATAGGGTGGCAGCCCTCAAGTTCATTATGTTGGGATTGAAACTGCAAAAAAAAATATGTATGTGGTTTGCCTGCAATGCAAACAGGCCCAAGGAGAGGCAAATAAACGGACTGGGTTTTGCTTCGTGTTCTGCTTTTCTGTTTTTGCAAATCAAGGCACACGTGAGCCAGTCTGGTAGTAAAGACAGATTAAGTAAAACAGGTTTTACTGTTTAGCTCAATTCAGTTATACACAAAATGTACATACGATGTTAATCAGGTGTGATTAACATGTTTAAGTATAACGTAGAGGGGGAAAACAGTTATTGTATACAAGCACTTGACTACCAATTTATTGGCCCCTCATTACCTTTTTTTTAAAGGAAGCCCTCCCCATTCTGAAATAAAGCCACTATTGCATTCTTAGCCTACATGTATGAAGCTCCCTCTGTTTAGCCAGAAGTGTGGTGTTTTCTCAGACACCACCCTATGTTGTGAGGCAGGGTTTATTTTTTAATGATATTATATGCAGTCGAGTGTTAAAAATGTTGAAAAGTTCAAATCTGTTTTCACTCTGTATTAGTTTTAGTTCTGGACATAGCAAACCCCATTCAGGTGCTATCAGATGACCAGTTACTGCTTAGTTAACTAGATGTAAAGTTTTACATATATATTAATGTCAATAGTTTTATTACAAGTTGTGTAAAATGGACTCTCTAGTTTAAAAAAAAAGGAAAAAAAGAAAAAATTAGGTCTCTCCTAAAACCAACTTTAGAGCATGTAAAATGATTTTACTGGATTCTGTTCAACTGTAATCAAGGAAAAAAATATGTATGTTGTAGAAAAAGTTGCAGAATTAAAAAAAGATCTGCTTTTAATTTATTCTTTTTGTATTAAGAATTTGTATAGTTACCTCTACATTTTGCAAAATGGTGTTGTCAACACTTCCTTATTAAAGCATTTTCAAAATGAAATGTTGCCATGGCTGTTTTAGATGTGGGCAGAGGGTCCATTGGGAACAATGCTCAGCTGTACCAGGACACTGGTTTGGTCTAGTTACATCCAAACTGTGGCCACAACTGCCAAAAAGGGACCTGTGTTTGAGGCACCTTGGAAATGCTGAGCACCCACGAAGGAAAAAGTATCAGGCTCTGCCTGGTCTTTTGCCTATATGTCCTGACCTGTCCTAAGGATGTCCGTGGGCTCTCTCCCACTGTTTCCTTAAACGTAACTCCTCACTATCTAGGACATGATGGCAAAAATATTTCATTTTAATCTGTAGAATAAAATAAATCAATGGTCTGTGACAGGGTCCAAGGGTACTAGCTAGTTCCCAGCAAACAGAGTTCACTTCTGCTAAACTTTCCTTTTTGAAGATCACTGTTGGCAAGACTGTGATTAGGAGTCCAAGAAGGCTGCCGCTGCCACCTGCCAGTCAGGGGAGCTAGGCCAAATGCCAGCTCAGTGGAGACTTCCCTTTTATGCTCATGTTAACTCTCATGGAGTCCAGCGCACTGTCCCTTGAAAAAAATGCCCTTGCTGCTTACCTCCTGGTTTTGTTTCCGCCAACTATTTTCTGCCCAGCACCTTTCAGAGACAGCTTCTGCCCACATTTCAGGGTTGTCTGCCTTATGGTATTTGCTCCCTTTCTACACTGTCTTGGTTACTGACTACTGACATTGCTAAATATTCACTACAAAATACCAGCATTTGTTTTTTCCACCACCTAAACCAGGTGCTGGCACCGTTTTTGGCTAGTGCCAAAAACACTCCGGTCTTCACCCATGCCTCAACTTGGCGTGCCAGAGGTGGGGGAGTCACTTGGGGCCCAATCCTCATTGCTGGCAGCAGCTGCACATGCTCCTCCAGGCAGACAGCAGGGGAGAAGCCAGGGCAACCCCAACCCCTCCACCCCAGGCACCACAAAGCATGCATGCAGCTGCTGCTGCAGAGCCTGGTGCAGCTGTTTGCAACCAGCCCAGGCTCTGGGCAGCTGCTGCCTGCCATGGAGCCCAGGCTGCTTGCAGCCTCCCAGTCACAGCCCAGACTCTACGGCCCAGAGTGGCTGCCCAGAGCCTCGGTTGGCTATATCATGCCAAGGAAAATGGCCTTGGGTGCTATGCTCTGGCACGCATGCCAAGGGTTGCAGATCCCTAACCCAGTCACTACCACAGCTGCAAGAACCTCCAAGCTGGGCCCAGGCCTTGCAGCCACACGTGTATAAATCCAATTGATATGAGCACCTCCTCTGCAGACATCTGCTGAAACAAGAATGAAATCATATATTCCATTAACCAGCCTTGGGAGCCAATAAAGGAGGGTGTTACTACTGGCAGGTAGCAGCTGCCCATATGGAATGGAAAATAAAGAGGGATTCCTGGGAAGAAGCCCTGCCACATTCACTACCTGCAGGTGCTGCTGCACTGGGGAAAACAAATGGTCTTATCATGGGCCAGCAAGTCCAGGTCAGGGGATGGGGAAGGGACCATATTCAGAAGCGCCGTGGAGGCTACATACAAATGGGAATAAATAATCACTGTGACTTGCAAGTCTGTTGCCACTCTCACACACGCTATGAACTCTGCTGAGGTTTCTGCTGCCTCCTTCACCTGCTCCCGGCTTCAAGTATTTTTCCAGCCACTCCATAAGCACTACAAATCAACATGCATTCGTCAACATATACCAGGTCCCCTACATTTCACTACCAAAGCCTGAAGCTTAAGTGCTCTATGAACCAATCGGTCTGTAATGTCCATATACTGCTGGGCGCTACTTCCCAGTGACACCACGTTTGGTGGCCACTTTTACTGTAGCATGCAAGCCCCCTGGGTCTGAAATAGCCCAGGCACAGTGCAAAAGAAACTACAGACAGCATATACTGTAATGCTCCACATAGCAGCTCTGCACTAGCATAACTATGGGAAGATTTGAGTGACTTTGCACTTTCACACACTCAAAAGGAAGGCCTCAAAAGACTTTCTTGCTATAGCTAATACCATCAAACTTCTGGCAGGTGTCATCCAAGGTACAGGCAGGAAGACACAGACTCAAATCTAAAAATCCTAAAAACAGTAATTGTAATAATTTGCCTTCATATAAAACAGTAAGAAAACTAGCCGGGGATTCAGCCATCAGTGAAGGGCTCAATAAGGGATTTTTGCTTATGAGCAGCTTCTCCTCAGGGTAAGGGAACCCCAAATGCCATCTACTACACCTCCCCTTTCCAGCAGTTTTTTAAGGAGGGTCTCTCTCACTTTTTCTTTTCATACAATAGCCCAAATACAGTGCTGGTTTGGCAGTTAAGATCTAACTAGATCTTCAATGACATTAAAACTGAGCTGCCTGAAATCTAAAACTAAGTTATGTAGGGCAGAAACTGGGCCAGCCTTTGTGTCTGTACAGCACCCACCACAACAGCAGTCCTGTCTCCTATTTTGGCCAGGCCCTCTGGACAAGCCTGGTACATAAATAAGTTGGTGTCAACATTTCTCCTTCAAAGCTTCCATTTTGGCATGGCTTACTGATATACTAATACAAGCCCTTCATGCAACAAGGGGAGCAGACAGACGTAACAATGGTATCGCTACCACAGAATACAGATACAAGCTGGGAGGATGCAACTGGACGTTCATTCTAAGTCTGCAGCAATACGCATGTAGCAAAATCACTTCCATTTGATCCAATCCCCTTCCCCCTCCCAGGTCAAAGTTGGGGGGGATTTAGCTACAGACTCATGCACACAGAACAGTGACAGCAAAACTTGGGCTGTGCACTCCCAAACAGCAGACTCCCCTGCCCCTTTTGAAGTGCTCAACATGTACATTTGTCTACCCGCAAGAACTGTCAGTACAGGTTAGTCTAGGCACAGGAAACAGAGTTTATGTACCTTCAATACCTTCAATAAAGAGCAACTGCAAATCCCAAGTCATCCCCATTCTCACTGATATCACCAGCAATACTTCTGCAAAGGCAGAAACTGCGAGTCTTTGATGAGCCACCCGAGGATGGCATTTTTGGATGCAATTTATGCACACCGTTGTGTGTACCACGTTACTCAGTGAAACTGAATCTTTGCTGCCTCCTGCCCTCAAAAATCCCTGATTATGATCATTCTAACTTAATCTCCTGCAATAACAGGGAGCACAGTTTCATAGATTCATAGATTAAGGGTCGGAAGGGACCTAGTAGATCTTCTAGCCCGACCCCCCACCAGGGCGGGAGAACAACAAAAAACCCCAAAAAGAGAAATGGGACTCAAACGAGTCCAGCCAGGTAGGCATCCAGCCTCTTCTTAAAGACCCCCAGGGTAGGGGCCAGCACCACTTCCCTTGGAAGTTGGTTCCAGCTCCTAGCCGCCCTAAC
>NW_017729008.1:31134266-31141196 GCF_001723915.1 Gavialis gangeticus
GGGGGCTTCCGGACACTCCTGCCCCCCTTGCTTCTTGTCGGGATGGACACCCCTTGGGCCGTGAGTATCGTTTCCTTAAGGAACGACCACTCGTCCTGGACACTGAGTTCCTCTGCCCTCAAGGACCCCAGTGCCTCTCCCACTAATCAGTTATTCAATGACTGTACATTATTAAGTTCATGAGGAATAATATACAGACAAGCTTGACTCCTATTAGGCAAAGCTCTCTGAACAGGAAGAATTATTCCAGAGATGCTGCTTCAGGACAGGAAGATGAGGTAACAAAGCCACCACTGTGCACCGATTCGTTTTCTCAACTGACTCAACATTTCCAAAGCATGAAAACGTGAAATCTGCTGCAACGTTTTGTCACATGAATGGGCACACTGGAGCTCCCAGAGTCCTAAAATTATGCAAGAGTCTCAGCTTTCATTTAAAAAGTTTCTAGCCCTGGGGCTAAAGAGAAAAGCTTGAAAACCTGAGCCCTTTTTTTCAGCTCCTGGAAACTTTTTGGTTTAAAGCATTGTGAATTTCAAATGCTATCGGGAGGACATAATTGCACTGCTTTGGTTAGAAGCCCACATTTTAAGGCACTTCAGCATGGGCCAAGTAGTTTTTTGTGTCTAAATATCAACTAGCCGTTCCTTTCTCATCGCAATCAATGGGGACCACAACTGAGTGTGTCCTGGCCCATCAGGTATAGCCCCAAACTAAGGTATTCTGAGAAATGCTGCCTTAGGGTCTCGTGGGTGGTAATGGCTCAGTCGTGTGACAGGGTGCAGGACCATAAAACCATGTTCTTAGACTAGCGAGATGGATGAGGCACCAGGATTTAGAGCAGGGCTCTCTAGGTCAAGCACTAGCTAAGTGAAGATGGCGAAGCTGTCTCATGAAAGGGCTGGAGAGCTGGAGCCGGAGAAGTTAGGCTGCTCAAGCCCATCAAGAAAGGTCTGGGAGGTGGCATAGGGACAGACAAGGATCCAAGGAGCCTGAGCAGCAAGAGCTGTAGCACAAGGTAAAAGTATTAATGAATGGATTAATGAGCAAGCCTCATGTCAGGACTGATGAGATGAGGCATGACAGAAGGATTGTTGCGTGTTTGGATTCAGAGGGCAAAGTTACCAGACCAGCTGGGAAAAAATGAGGCATGAATTATCACTGTGGCAGCAGGAGACTGCAAAGCTGAAAGGGGGGAAAAAAATGAGACAGATGCATAACCTGATGCTGAAAAGATAAAGAGAAACTGCTGCGGGGCCCCACTGTATCAATGCGGGACAGACAGTAAAAGAGCCCCTCGGAGGAGTACAGCTGTGCCCCAGTGCATACCTACACCCAGCGGAAGCTGGCAATAACATTTGGAAACGATCAAAATGGGACTTAAGCCACCGTGTACCTCAGTTCCACAGGCAGATACCGCAGTGCCTCCTACTCCAGATGCCTTGGATAGATCAAAGGACCCAGCCAGCAAGCTTTAGTGGGTTAACTTTTCACACAGGTCATTTGGTAAGAATTCATTTTTATAAAAAAAGTAGAAACAGTAAGTGCCCAGAAAACTCAATGGAGATGAGAAGGGAACTGGGGTACATACTCTCTAAACCCAGAGCAGCAGGGTCCCTGTTCTGAAGAGGTCACAATCTGAAGAGACAAGACATCGGAAGTAGGAGAACAAGATTTTAGATGGGCAATGGAGGCAGAATCATGGAAAACCATAAAAGAGCAGGATCAGTACCAAGTTCTCCTGAAGCCCAGCCCAGCGCCTAGGCCACAACACCAGCCTTCTCGTAAGCAGGCGTCCTGGTTTTCTCTGATTTAAAAAAAAAAAAAATCCCCAATTTTTGGATTAGAAAAAGTAACCTCACATTGACATTTTTCCATGATCAAAATCAAACTCCACTATATATATATCTATATATTAGTGGCATTTCATTTTAATCATGGAAAAAGGTGGATTAGGGGTAACTTTTTTAATCCAAAAATTGAGGACTTTTTTTTTTTTTTTTAAATCACAGAAGACCAGGACCCCTGCTCGTAAGGCACCCAGAAGTCGTAATTCAGAATTGTGCACAAGTGGCTTTCTGATAACTTCGTGAACAAACAGGAAGACGAAAAAGAAATGTTCATCTGTCAAAACCTACAGAGGTCAACGCCCAACACTTGAGCTGCAACATCTTGCCTTCACAAACTGCAGACTGCAATCCGAGGCCAGCTGGGCACTCCCACCCGCTCCTAAAACCACTATGCTATTTAAACCAGGCTCTTGGGCTGTTTGTTTTTTAATGAATACTGTTTAATTATTTGAACACAGTCTAGTCATGTGGGTCTATCGAGCTACAGAGAGCCTCAAAACTGATGAAAAGCAGTTGCCATAACAGCATTCTCCTAGTGACACTCCAGGGACTGAAGCTGGCACTCACACTCGGGACAGCTGGAAACTCTTACATAAATATGCCGTGAGAAAGTATTTTTCAGTTTCTGGGCTCCCAATACAAGGCCATTCCAGAAATTGCTGGGGGATAAAGTTATTCTGTCATGGGATACATTTGACTGCGAAGGCTGCATTTTTGGGACTCTCAGCAAGGAAGACACATTGCTTAAATTACACTGTTGCTTAAATATGATTAGAGTAAAGAAACATTCACATCCAGAATTCACATCCCTGCAAGAGGAATATCTCCATTCAGACTATTACCCATGTCGACATTAAAACAACTCTGGTAGTTCCTGAGTGGGAGGGAAGGTCTATCCAATGGCACCGGAAACCCCCAAAGGAAACTGGTTCCCACCAAAGCAAATACAACAATCCTTCTTAAATCATTTCATGGCTATTTTTGCTCACTGCACCTTTCAGGGGAAAATATAGTTCTTCTAAACTAGAGACAATAATGTTCCTAAATGATTCAGGGAGTTATAATTCAGGGATTTATTCAACACAAAGGTTAAGGTAAAGAGTTAGAAACAGAACAGGAATCTGAGGTAGAGGGGCTAGGGGGTGGACAGAGTTGTGGCCTTGTAAATACTGGCTGTTGCACTAAAACCTCTGTGTGTGTAAGAGTGAGAGACTGCGAGCATGTGTCACGTGTGCATACACCAGACTGTCATTAATAACAGTCTTCCAAGGACAGCTCTGCTAACATCTCCCCAACTCCTCCCAGCAAAGCCCAAGCTATTCTCTAAAGCCCTTTCCCCAAGGTCTGCTTTGAGATTTTCACAAGATCTTCTTTTTTATTACTTCTAAACTGCCTAAGCTCTAGCTCTTTTCCCTCGGGTTCAGAAACTTCAGGCTGAAGAATTACTATATCCAAAAATGTAGTAAAAACCCAGAGCCCTGAGATTTCCCGAGACAGACATGCTGTTGAGTTTTCCAAGAATAGACCTGAATGCAAAATATCAGTGCCTCCATCTGCCCCAAAGCACAGAGACGTTAGGTGACAGCAGCGTTGGGACAAAGCCCTCTTTCTCCCCTTGCCTTCACCATGAGGATCAGAGCTCAAACAAGTGCTCAATGAAACCCAACCTTACCTCAGTTCTTCAAGAATAATCTCAGCTCAGATTCTTAAATAATGCTGTTTCTCCATGGGGTTTCAGCACTGATAAATCTGTAACACTGAACTTTTACTGTTCAGAAAACCTGACAGGCCACAGGACTGGTAATGGGATATACAGCTTCTTAGTTTTAAAGCACAGGTTTGAATCCAGCCCGGGTTTGGAGTGACCAGAAATCATTTCATGGCTTTTCGCAGGTCTGGTTCTCATGGGTTAGCAGTCTCACTCCAGCTTCTAAGGGGGCAGTCGTCCTCAACCATAAAAACCCCGCTGTCACTGGCAGCAATTCAGAAGCCACTGTAGAGGGGTCAGGGTTCGATTGCTCTCCAGGACACCCATCTAAGGCAACTGGGGGAGAAGCCTGTCCCAGTCCTGGCAATGCTGGGGTCACTATCTGGATAATCATGCATCTCAGACTGCCAATCGAAGTCGGTGGAAGTTTAGACCTTCAAAAAACATGCAGCATCCTATATAAACAAAAAGGTATATCATTCTGGCTGCTTCCTCACTGGTCTCGAGTCAGGATGAAGGATGGTAAAAAAGCAGTGGCTGTTAAAAACACTGTACCTGGTCCTGGGAGGTCTGGTTATTCTAACTGCAATGCCTAGCAGACTGCAATCTCCTCCAGATGTACCAACACAATTTGAAAACCTAAGGAGCTGAAAGATTACTTACCGCAAAGTTCACAAGGTTTCTATTAAAAGCTTCATTACCAAAAAAAAAGAAAAAGAAAATCAGATGCATCCAAGACAAACCCTCTTTTCACCCAGCTTGGATGCATTTTTCTGCTGAGAAAAATAAACTTTTACTGATAAATACCACATGAAGATTAAACATTAAAATATTCGTATTTACAGAAATAACTAGGATTCAGCTTCAACTGTTTCCTTCTAATCATCTGCCCACACCAGTCTCCAATGCGAAAGAGTCCAAAAAAACCCACCCCATTGCTGTCAGTCATCTAAGCATCTGAATTATGGGAAAAGAGAAATTAAGTTCAGCCTGGTATGCTTTCCTGAATAACTGGTTAAAATAAAAACGATGAAAACCATCTCGTGCTCCCCCCTCCCCACACAACCACCCAAAAGAGCCCTGTGCGTCCTGGATCCGCCAAGTGTAAAATACACAGTCCTTAAGAAATGTAAGTAGATGTGGCTGGTGAAAAAAGAAAATCAGAGAGAAGACAAAGCCCTACTTTATGCTTTTGCCCAAGGCCCACCCAGAGTTTCTGGTTGGTATTCAAGCAAAAATGTGTTGTTCTCTTCATCACTCTCTGGAACTTGAGGAGCAGAAACTGATTTACACCTTGGATGTAAAAGGGCCTCACAACGCGTTGTACTCCACGCATTTCGATGGGTCTGTTGGGAAGTGTTTCTGGCAAATGGTCATGAGCCTCTTCAACCCCTAGAAAGTTAATAAAATAAGGACATTTCTGTCAGAAGTCTGCAGCCACCAAACAAACAATGATTTGATGGTTACTTCCGATTGCTGAGCGGAAGTGAGAGAAACCACTATAATGATTTTTAAGTTAAGTAAGTTTCAAAAGATCCATGGTTTTGTACAAGCAGTATAAAGAATGAGTAGCTGTATGCTTCTCAAGTGGGAAAGGAGCATGAGAGAACTTGCAAAATTAGCCCCTCTACCTTCATAGGAAAACATCACATCTATTATACTAGAAACTGTCCTTGGGAAAACAGTGGGCCCCCCATCACAGGGGACACACCATCAGGTTAAAAATGATTTTAAATGGCTGATTATTAAAAGAGAAAGAAATTTATAACGTGTCCTGTTCATCATTGATACTCTATATTACATTAAACACAGTTGTAAAATGAAAAGCTGCATCAGTCATCTCATGGGTCTCCTGCACGGGCACAGTGCCAAAAAGTCTAGGTTTGAAAACTAGAAAAACCTTACAAAAATGAGTATCAGGCTTCCAGTGAAGAGTTGCACTTTTCTCATCACTTTAATCAGAGCACTAGCACTCAGGGCATTTTCACACATGCAAGCACCACAGCACCAGGCGCTCTGAAAAGCGCCTGGCGCTGTGACACTTGCAGCTGTATAAGCAGCAAAATGCGTATCAGTGCTGAGAAAGTGGCGGCAGCACGCTTTTGAACTAAAACACATTGGAGATGCTTTAATTCAAAAAGCGCACCACCACCATTTTCTGCACATTGTTCACTTCAGTTTGCGTGTGGAGCAGATTGCATGTGGACGGATAAATCAAGTCCGTTCCAAAGCAGCGGATCTCCGGCGTGTCACGGGACAAAAAATAACGTGTATAAATGCCCTCACAGACTAAACTCAATAGTGATACTCTGGAATCACACAAAGATAGTGGATCACACATTGTAGAGCAGGGGTGGGCAAAATATGGCCCACGGGACAGATCCAGCCCTCCAGGCATTTTCATCCAGCCCACTATGCCTACCAAAGAATTGTACCCTGCCAGCCCTTCTGCCCATGTAAACACACCCCTCGCCAACATACCCTATCACGCCTCGCTCCCACCTTTGGGGGTGGAAAGGCCTGACCCAGCCAGCAACAGCTTCCAGGTGGGGCTGCTGCTGCCACTGCTGCAGCCTCCTGGGGACCTGCTTGGTTCCCGCAGCATCCCACTTACTCCAGGCGGCAGGTAGGGAGGCAGCAGGGGCAGGGGGAGCTGTAGCTGGAAGGGAGCATGGAGTGTGGGGCTGTGGCTGGTCGCAGCATGGACCCCATGCCCAGGCAGGCACCAGCACCAGAGCTCAGGTGGGCAGGGTGGATGGGTGTGGGGACCCCCGCTCCCTGCAAACACTCCTCCTATGGCATGCAGCCTCTGCAGGCAGTGGCAGCAGCAGCAACAGGCAGGGGTGCTCATACCCAGTGCGTGTGCCATCTCCCAGGGCACAGATCCAGCCAGCACTGCACATCACAGTAAGAAGCGCAGTCCAGCTAGGCCAACTCTATTGCAGGGGCTCCGCTCAGCACACATGCAGCTCCCCGCACTTGCATGGCACAGGAGGGAAGCTTCGTGCACTGGAGCCGACTGCCTTTGAGGCTTCCTGCCACACAGGTCCCAGACCACCACCGGAAGTGGAGGGGAGCCCCAGGACCTGCATGGCAGGAGGTGAGAAAGGCAGCTGGCTCCAGCGTGTGGAGCTTCCCTCCCATGCCAGGTGAGTGTGGGAAGTTGCATGTGAACGGCGGAGAGCACCGCAATAAAGGCGGCCTGGCCAGAACCAAGCGCTAGGTGACAGTGCCTGCACCAGGCACGAGCACAAGCGTCTCTGCCTGCTGCTGGCAGGGGCTGCACACCATAGGGGGAGTCACAAACGCCACACACACAACCCCTGCTGCCACAACCCCCCCACATATACACCCTCCCCCACCCCCCCACCCCAC
>NW_017729008.1:31141468-31152063 GCF_001723915.1 Gavialis gangeticus
CCCCACCATACACACACTATACAAGACTATGACTTTATTTTTGAGTTATTATGCATTATACGCTACACAAACAAATCATGACAAAATATTTTTTGTAATAAAGGAGGCACGACCTGGCCCAAGTAGCCCAGGGGTTGGATGACTTTGGCTCTCTTTGAGGTTAAGTGGTGAATCTAGAAAATGTACTAGGCATCGCCCATTAGGGATGCTGTAACTCTGGACTTCTGGCAAAGGGCTATGTGCACGGGCAGAGACAAGAGTTATTATAGTTCTTGTTATAACTAAAATGAAGTGTTTCTTTGGGGGTAGAAGGGCAGAGGAGAGGATGGGTGGCTGTGAAAGACAGCCGCACCTACCATGAGAAAGGGAAGTACGAGCTTGAGAGGGACAGTGAAGTGGTGATGGGCAGGTGGCTCCCCAGGGTGTGAGGCATGAGAATGGAGCAGGTAGGGAAGGGAGAGAATATGGAAGGAAAATATTTTAGTGTATGGAGGCACTGACTGGGAGTTCAGAGAGGCTCTCCTTGGTCAGAGTGGGAGTGGTGGGGTGGAGGGGTTGGAAGTCCAAGGGTTGTTTTGTTGTACCTTCTGATTTTAATATTTCATTCTGTTTTTAAGTTATTTTGTCTGTTATTGTAACCCTCCCTGAGCCTTTTTGGGAAAGGGCAGCATATAAATCAAATAAATAAACAAACATGCTCCTGATATTGTTGGCCTGAACAATGCTAATATTTCATAACCCAAATTCAAACAATGCTGGTTACAGAAGGCTCTGGGTGTTTACAACAGAGAGAAGGAATACACATGCTTGAGGCTAGCTCGACATATGGCCATATGGTTAACTGTGAGTTTAAGCAGCTCAGATCTGAGCCTCCTACCCACAGCGAGACAAAGGAAGACTGCATACAATTATGCAGAGACTCCTAACTGGGAGATTTTAGGCTGGTGAGCCGTTCAGTTTAGCAAACGCAGGTTGGCAGGATGGCAATTACCCAAAGACGTTTGATTTGAGGTATCTGAGAAGAGACCCAGAAGCATGGCTCTTTACACAGTTTCACACAGCCTCCAAGAAAAAATAAGAAATAAGAACAATTCTTACACCTCATTCTTTTAAACATTTATATAAGTTTGGGACATTTTTATAAAGTGGTCTCCCTCTGGAACTGCAATTGTGAGTACATGCAAAATGTCCCTTTAAGGGTCACCACATCTGGCTAGCTGGAGAAGTACAGGGCCAAGCTGGAAACACCTTACTTCGCTGTTAAGTCAATTCAACAAGAGGCCCATAAACTCTGTACAAGACGTGATGGTAAGGCAATGGGTTAGGAAATGATGGAACCCAGGAGAACAAAACATGTGCTTGTAGTTATTTCAGCCCTGATACGGGACCCTGGTAATAAGACCTATTTGACTATCTCTAAACCAGAGCAGAAGAGTGCTCACAGGTCCAGGTAGCATTGGCTATTAAACTGATACTATCCTGGGTCCCAGCCAGAAGGCAACAGCCCATATCTAGCACTTCTTTTAACCACATCATTCATGCTTATAAAGCTACACTATTCTAACTTTGAAAGTCAAGTCTCAGGATTCCAGAGCCTAACACTCAGCACCTTACCTGAATGTATTTTCTCTGAGTCTCATCATTCAGGACATGGGCCACATGTTTAGAGAAAATCTTTTCACGGCCAGTTCGGGCATGGATGCCAACCATGGTGACTCCAATGGGCCAAGGTGCATTCCCAATGGCCATCTGAAGGTAAGCGTCATTCGCCTGAAGTAACAAGAATTATAAATACTTAGGAAAGCAAAAGATGATATCAGAAAGTAAGGGGTTCCCAGAGTTCACTTCCCATAATCACCAACACCAGGGCCATCCCTAGGTAGGGGCACATTGGGATGACCGCCCCAGGCCCTGCGCTTTGGGGGGACCCCACAGAACCAGGTGGAGTGGCCATGGCAACTCCGCACCACTGCCACCAGCTTCAGATCCGGCCACTCGCTACCCACCCGCCCCAGCCACCTTCTTTGTGTCTGGGGCACATGGGATCAGGGCCTGCTCGGATTGGCTCTGATCAACACACACATATCAAGCTCTCTCCCTGAAATGAAGAATTATTTATTGAAGTCTATTTTACAATCTAAATGATCTTGCATTTGACTCCTGAAATCAGTGACAAACATAAATTTAATGCTTTGATTATATACAGGAGGGAAGGAGAATCCCAGGTAATAAAATGTAACACTGACCAGAAAGTCAAGTTTCTGGAGATCATTTTGACTACAGAATCCTTTAATGATGACTTTAACTTCCTGCTAACAAATTTCCTTATTTTTCAGAAGCTCTCTGGACATTGAGGGAAAATAAGGAGAGAAAAAAAGAGGGGGAGGATGAATGACTGGGCCAGAAGCCCACTACCAAAGCAACTGAATGGGGGGCTCAAGACAGCTTCCACATGGCTGAGATTGCCCTCACACACGCATGGACCTAGACAGTGTTTGAAGAAATAAGCCAGCTGTGTGAAGTTGTCTTCCAACAAAAAGACAGACAGCTCCTTTGCCGCTCTCTACAAGGGTGGGCTGCATTTAAACTCAACACCTATGGGCAGGTTATCAGCCATGATGACTGAACCTGGTACTGACAGATCTAAAAGCAGGAGCTTTGACTGACCAAGTTATAAGCCCCTGGACTTTGAGCTCAAAACTCCAGGTACTAGGGGGAACAGAGCTGTGCTTGCTTCACGTTCCAGGATATGATGGTAGTACCACTTACTGGTGGTGCACCCAACACTTCCCACAATTAAGCTGCCATTTTGATTATTTATAATTGTGCTGAACTTTGGCAATTCCAGCTGAAGTCTTCTTACCTTTGGCTGAACTGTTTTGCAAGTTTTAGCCAAAACAGCTGATGAAGGAGAAAAAAAATAGATGGGAGAAAACACTGTATCCGTTCAGAAAAGATTCTCAAACTCTGACACCTAGGAGCTGCAGCACCTCCCAACTTTTCAGCACAGACCTGAAATGGGAGGGAGGCCCACCCTGGTATTAGGGATGTGCCTTTTGCCGGTCCCCTGGAAACCAAGCCTTGCCAAGATAGAAGTCTCTTCAAAAATTCAAGTTCCTGAACACTCAGCCAAGACTGGTCTCCAAAGAGCTCATCTGCATGAGCAGGCCCCAAGCCAGGTCTGTGGAGACTGTGTTGAACTCATCCTATTATCTCCCCCACCCCAAGCATCTAGGAGTCGTGACAAGGAGTGGAAGAACAGAGTAAAGACATTCCCTTCCACACTCTCCATCTTGCCCCATGCCTCCTGGGACCCTGGCAGCATGGAGAAGATGTGAAAGCACTGGAAAGCAGAAGGGTCAGGAAAGGACAGGGAGAAACGTGGGGCAAGGCAGGTGGTCAGGATCCAGAACCACTACAGCATCCTGCCTTCCAGGGCCTGAAGTCTCTTCTCTCTGCTGTCAGCAAGCAGCTGTAAAACTACTGGTAAAGTACAAGCTAAAGTGATTGGCCTACAACCTGCTACTGCTACCAATTACTCCACTGCCTGATGGGCTGCCTAGATGCTGAGGATTTAAAAAAAAAAATTAAGGAAAATTTTGTGTCCCATGTCAAATCAGCCAAATCAATTCCAAATCTGAGAGTCATCCAAGAACCAAATGTGGCCCTATTACCAGCAAAGATCCTCCAACCCCGCATGGGGCTTCAGATGCTTCCAAATCCTTTGGCGGGCATCCTACGTGCAGGCCCAAGCCCGGAAGCTTGGGGCTCAGATGCCCCTGAGTTTGGCTTGCCCTCTGCCTGCTGGAAAGGACGCAGGGGACTGCAGGAAGTGAGAACCGAAACCCTGCTCTGCTTGGAGGCCGGGTAGGGACGGTACACTTTAAGGACACCTGTAGCCACTCACAACACATGGAGATATTTCAAGAAACACTAAATATCCAATTACTGAATGTGGTGAGTCAGGGGGGAGAAGGGGGGTGGAATTGCCTGTGATCATAAAGCAGTCAGTCATTAAAGGGTTCATTTTGGTTTACAGGAGACAAATTCTGTCATTTCCCAGCTTACATGAGCTCCATGTTACCAACGCAACTATCTTTCACCATTTCCTGGAGATTTTGAGTGTACAGCACTAAAAATACACAACTTGTTGCATACAGCAGAAAGCACAAAAGTTATCAACAACTGAGGAAGGCAAAATCTTGTCAGGAATTAAGATAGGGAACTGGGTAGAAGGGATGGAAGCATCTTCAAAAGTGTCAGGTCCACAAGCCTCAGAAAACCTTCCAAGTGCATATTCAAAGGCACCAAGCCAATCTAAGTATAAAATCAAGCACCTGCAGAACAGACAGGCACAGCTGATCCACCCACATTTGCCACATGCCAGTTGCTTTCTTAGGGGGACATTTAGAATAGACAGATTGTAATTCAGAAATGTCTTAGCCTGACTTCAAACTGGCTTGAATTAAACTTGCCTTAGGGCACACTACGTTCCTAAAAACAAAATCAGGCTTGCTTGCTAGGCACATTATTCCAAGTCCTCACAAGTCTTGGGGAAAAAAATTGGAGGGGGAATTACAAGGCTCAGTTTCCCTTGCCACCCACTCATGCTTGCCTAGAAACGATTTCAGCATTCAAGCTATTTCTGAAGGTGGTTATAGTATGCTTCATGTAAAATGTATAACTGTCACTGTTTTGGGGCACCAAGTAATTCCAGTTGCCTCCTCTAGGTTCATTTTTTACCCAATAAATGTAAAAACTTCATCTTCAATCTTGCTAATTCTGATTACGCACCTGCAGCCCATGAAACTGAGATTGTAAGCAAGGCAAGATTTATCCCTCTTCAGTAGCCACATCCAAATCCAAGACTTTCCAGGCAGCTCTCTTGCTGAGAAACAAATATGAATCCAAAACCTGGAAGCCCGCCATTCAGTTCCAGGAACTATACAGTGAATTCCCTACCTCCCTCTGCCTGGTGTCTAACCAGAGGCTGATGTCAATTTTGTCTGAACAGCTGTTATGTCTAACCCTAACTACGTTCCCTCTGAGGACCTAAAGCCTTCACACTATATACTCAATCTAATTAATACAAGGTAGTTTCAACACTTTGGAGGCTTTTAAACAAACATACCTTCACATACTCCCGTTGCAACATGAATTTAATAATATCTGTTATTGATTCTTTGATGTCTGCAGGAAGAGTCTGGAAGAGAAGACACATCAGTTTTACTTATGAACAACACATAGCTCTTGAAAGTCCTCCTACCGTAGAAGAGCTCAGCACCTACAGATCTCAAAGCATGCTAAAGAAAATAGATGCATCTAAATAAAAGTATTGTGCAGACAAGGTGACTGAGGCCTGGGAAGCTTAAGTGACATGGCCAAGGTCCCAGTAAGTCAGCGGCAGGCTGGAAGCAAACCGCAGATTCTTTACCACCTCACCAGTCCACTGAACTTGCGATGCATAAAATGACAATTGTGCAGGCAATGGACAGTTATTTGAAGTAGATGATACAACTCAGTGATTAGGGCACAGAAAGGAGAACCAGGTAGTCTATTGGGTTTTCTTCTCAATTGTGTGATTGGATAAGCCTGAGCAAATCTTGGTCTCCCTAATTCCTTTTCCCCATGTGCACAAAGGAGGTAACATTTTCTTAGATGAGAAACAGCATGTAACCACTGAATATTCTGTAAGTCTTGCTGAATAGTAGCATTTTAAAAATCCTTCACCCTTTTCCGTAGTTTTCTGAAGAGGGGTCGGAGGTAGGATTCTGTCTGCTTTTGAGTGGCACTGCTCAGCTTCCCCTGCACACCACGTTTGACATAATCCTCCCTGGCATTCAGCTCCTTGGCCCAAACTCCAAGAAGAAACTGCAAAGGGAAGGAATAAATTAATGATACACTGCCACCTCGTGGCTAGACTCACAAAGTGCATGCATAACTGTAAAAAAAATGAGGAAAATGTCTGGACAAAACTCAAAAAGGTGGTTTTCAGGAGGGAATTGAATTAAAACATGGCATACAAGGATCATAAAGTTGTGCCAGGCATAGGGGATGGCACAGAAGGTACCACAAAGCAGAAGGAGGCAACTTGGGAAATGCCAAGATTGGACGTCACTGCTGGAACTAACAGGCAAGCCAAGACAAAGAAACAAAAACAGAGACATTGGTGGGAGACAAAAGGAAAAGTTTCAGCATTATTTCAGCTAACCACCACACAACACTCCTTTCAGATCAGAGCCCAAAAAACATTCTTGCACTACAGTCCCACAACATGAGTTTCCACGTCTCTTGTGCCGCAGTGCACTTGCACACGATCCAAGGTAAATGGGTACCTGGGCATTTAAGATAAGGAACAAAACGTGGCCAAACACAAATACTAATCACATCACACTAGGTGCCACTAGCCAGGGCTGACAGGCCTGACGGACCTTCCAGGCTCAGACAGACCATGACAGACTGATTTGTACAGAGCTGTCACAGCTTGCTTAAGCTCTCTTAATCCAGTCTAACTTAAGTGTCACAGGAAAAGATTTACCAAAAATGTGTTAAATAAGCATGAAAAATCAGAACCAGTTTTCAAAAATGTTATGCATCTACCAGTTCCTCACTCTGTCCAGTAGGAGGTGTTGAGCCCTTCTGAAAAATCTAGCTACCTAAATAGAGACTGGCTAAATAGGGTCTTGATGTCTTTAAAAAAAAAAAAAAAAAATCTATCCCTACACATACCAAGGCAGAACAGCCACAACCAGAACCTCTTGTTTTTAATTATTTTTATTACATTCACTAAATCGTACTCTTTGCTAATGCTGAAACAGAATCATCCCACCAAATTAAATCTCTTTACCTTTAAGAATTTGGTTATGATGTCCATGTCTTTATGGTCATCCCCTTTTCCTAAGGACTCTCCCAAAGCCTGAAAGAAGAGAAAAGCTGTATGTTTTCCTTCCACATCTTCCAGTTACTTGTTTCTGCCAAAAAAACAGCCAATAACACTGCGCAGGCTTCTGACATTCATGAATCTACTGCCTGTGGGCAATAAGGAACCAGCTGCAGATTTCTTAAATCTGACTTATCTGGGATTTCTAACGTAAAAGCATTCTCACTTACTAAATCATAGGCATGACAGGCAAAGATGCTGAGCCCACAACTCCTGGACATTGATGGTTATGATTTGCATTCAGTATTTTAAAACCTCTAACAAATCAGCTCAGAGTGACGTTATTAACGTTATGCCATGCTTTATGCTATTTAAATTCTCTGTTCAGAGTTTCACATTTCTGTTTACTCGGACAGGGAACCTTTGTATAGTCAGCTCCAAGATAACCCTCTAAGGGAGCGTCCACACATGCAGGCACATGCGCTTGCAGCAGCTCAAACAGAAGCGGCACAAATTTGAGCCAGGGATTTTTGCCTCAGCGCACATGCCTGGACATGTACTTTGGTGTAGGGAAAGTTGCACCACTTGGGGCACAATAACCCTGCTCAGCTCCACCTGGATCTGCAGCCAGAGGAAGCTAGAACCTGGGGCCAGCACCTGTGCTGGCCCCAGCACTTTAAAAACCTGCCCTGTGCCAGCCCCAGCAGTATAAAAACCTGCCCTGGTGAGCAGCTCAGGGCTGCTTGTCCTCAGGAGCTTCTGAAGCCTAGCCACTTGGTATCTAGAGACACTACCCCTTGTGCCAACTGGACTGCTGAAGCAGCCCCAACCTGGAATGACCCCGTCCCCTCTACCCACTGCAGCAGTCTGGCAGTGGGGGATGCTGCCTAGCTGTGACCTGCTGCCATCTGCGACAGCATCCACCCCCTTGGACCTGTGGCCCCATGGCTGTGCCCCTGCCAGACCCCCACTCTGCCATCTGGGCAGCTATCACCCAAAAGATGTGCTCCTTGCGGTGGCCCACTTTGAATTGTCCAAGTGTGTCCTCTTGGCCCCAAATGGCCAACAGGTCAGCCACCTCGTCTGCCCCTCCAGCTGGGTCCCCAGTGCTGGCCCTGGACAGGGTCGTCTGTCCGGGTCTCGCCACTTGTCTCACCAGCAGAGATCCTGGTGTTCCCTGTTTAAAAATTGCAAATTCTCTGATAAGAAACCCAAATTCTCTCATTCAAACAGCCAAAATAGCGTTCTTCTGCTATTAAAATGAAATGCCACTATATATAGAGAGATCCATCGGGCAATGTTTTATTGATACATTTACAAGTTTAAAGTAATTTGGAAACCTACCAGAGTCTCTATCATCGTAATAAAATACATTCTAAATATCTATACACTTTGGCATTTACTTTTGGCTTTTTTGTCATAGAAAAGTCAGAGCTGACCCTACCCCCTTCACTCACCAGGGTGTGCAGTGCTGAGCAGCACTGATATGCCAGTGCCCTGCCTCTGCCTCTCAACCCACAGCCTGTCCCTCATCCCAGTCCCCTCACTCCTTACCCACAGGGCCAGGTATGTGGGTATGGGGTTTGTGGGAGTGGCTGGGCCCAGGCAGGGAGGCAGGCAGGGGGGTTGGGGCCAGGCAGGGGACCCACCCCTCCTGAGCTGCGCCCCCATGGTCCCCTGCACCCCCAGTAGTCCCCGCACCCCTCCCACCCCTACTTACCTGGAATGGAGCCCAGGTCCAGGTCGCTGCAGCCTGCACGACTGTTTGTCCTGCATAAGCAGGTAGTGTGCTTCAGCCCCAGGGCAAGAACCAGCCATAGAGATGCTCTGGCTGGCTACCAGTGCATCTCTGTGGAGGACCCAAGCCTCTGGTTGCCTCAGGGCATGGTCTGGGACCGTGCCCTGCTCTTTTTTCCCCCGGGGTATTTTTTGATACCTGGACCTCCAGGTATAAAATTCTGACCCTGTGCTGCAAATATGCAGCACAGGGAACATTTTTTTGTTCCCAGAGTGCTTCTTACAGCATCTCAAACTGATTTGGGATACTGCAAGAGGCATTTGCACTCATCTGGACGCGCCCTAATAGTGCAGCAGTCTGCTGACATGTACACACTACAAATGCTACTTTTATACTTCTTATAAAGACCCAGTGTTTGTAAGGCCCATCTACATGAGAAAATTGATCATCTCTGTCTCGACAGGACTTTTGCATGAACTGGTTGCAAAGAGGTTTAACCATACTGTTAGTGTTTGCAGCCTGTTTCTACCCATCCTTCGATGAGATGGCCTGAGTAGACACCTTATCTAAATCCAGCCACGAAGTTTCCATATGACACTGGACACCCTGAGAGAGAGAGAGTTAGATTAGCATATTATATACCTCCAATTCTTCAATAGTAGTGTTTTCTTCATGGACTTTCAGATCATTCTGCGAGTCATCTTCTCCTGCTTCTTGACCACCTACAATTTCATTCAGGTACTGTTGATCAATCTTATCCAAAGCCGCCTTCAGGTCATTTCTCAATCCCTGAGAGAGAAAGGAGAAATAGTTACTATATAATCATAATCCTATTGCTTTGGATAATGCCAGGAAACTTTTTACTTTTGTCCAGTAAGGGCTGAATTCTGAGGACTTGCATAACTTCTTAACTTTAAGAAGGGGGGCTGTAAAGTCAAAGTGAATTCAAAGGGCAAAGCTTCTAGACACATGAATTGAGATTACTCATCTACTTAAAGTTAAGCGGATACACAAGAGTCCACTGAACTGAAACTTAAAAACACAGCAATTAGCACCTTTTCTGCCATTTTCAGCTAAAAAACTATAGGGACTGAATTAGCTTTCAGTGCAGTCAGCACAGTACCTTAATAGTAATTCTAATGCAAGAAATGCATTGTCTGTTGGGCTTCATCAAGTCTTCCCATCTGCAACCATGCTTTCTTTATTTAAAACAGCTCTAAACATCCATGCTGTTTCCCTTTAGCACGTGTAAATATTGTTCTTCTTTTTAAACAAAATTGAATGTTTTATTTGAATTCCAGTTAAAGAGAATTTAACTTCACCTACTTTCAAGTGTGCATGAAAAAAATAAGTAATATTACATATGGTTACAATCTGGTACTAAATTTTTATAATCAAAAGAAGACAGCTTGTCAATAGGCACAAATTTCTCTAAGGAATGGAACTACTGTGACAGGCTTTTAAATTATACAGAAAGCTAGAATTCAATCTGCCACTCCTAACCCTAAGCCAAGTTCATGCACTCCTATCACTTCAAAAGAGGTAGGTATGTATTTTCTGAGTGATCTTTTTTGACTCTCAGGAATGATCCAGCTGCCTTCATCAGTTTTGGATATCTGACCCACACTAACTATTAAACCCCCCCAAACATAGCTCAACTGCAAGGGGCTCAAATGCATGCTAAAAGTAGTGTAAATTATTTTATTTCCTGTCCTCAGGCCTGATTCCACTTCCAGTGATGCTAATAGCAGTTTTACCTGACCTTGGTAGAGTCAGGCCTCAGTTCGCCAGAACTGTATCAACTCTTTAATCTTGTTTATCCTACTTTAGGCCAGTAAACAGAGGAGAAAAGACACAGAAGCTGTGCAAAAGAAACAGGTTTAGAACGGCCCATCTCCCATGGTTTGTAGAGCTCTTGGTGGTTTGGACTGGCTTGAAACTATTTTCCAATAATATTGTTTATAATAAGTAAGAAGG
>NW_017729008.1:31157063-31158621 GCF_001723915.1 Gavialis gangeticus
AGTGATGCTAATAGCAGTTTTACCTGACCTTGGTAGAGTCAGGCCTCAGTTCGCCAGAACTGTATCAACTCTTTAATCTTGTTTATCCTACTTTAGGCCAGTAAACAGAGGAGAAAAGACACAGAAGCTGTGCAAAAGAAACAGGTTTAGAACGGCCCATCTCCCATGGTTTGTAGAGCTCTTGGTGGTTTGGACTGGCTTGAAACTATTTTCCAATAATATTGTTTATAATAAGTAAGAAGGAATAAAATCCAGCTTTCTTGTTTTGTTGTGTAGAGGGCAAACATAGGGGATGGGGAGATGAACAGAATCACGTCTTCGTACTTAAATGATGATATCTAATATTCAGTTAACAGGTTTGTTATAAAAAATGCCAGGTTAGGAGTCATTTTTGGCCCACAGCCATTAAAAAGTTGGACAGCTCTAGTATAGGGAGAGTAAAAGGCACACTCAAAAAATCTACATGTGGAGAATGAAAAGTATTTTCCATTGTTCTATACCTTTTTTAAATGACAATCCACAGATATAGTAAACATTAGGACAAAACTAATTACATACATACTGCTCTCACTGTTAAACATTTATTTGCCAGTGTTACCTTGTTAACTTCAGGCGCAAGAATTTCTATCTTCCTCAAACGCTGGAACGCATCATAATCTGTTTCTCCAAACAATCTGATAGGTTCACCTCTCTCTCTCAATCTTCTAATCACCTGCAAGGAGTCAAAGTGTTCTCTAACACAAACTAGTGGGAGGCAAAATAAATGCAGGACAGTTTATTTACATAGTCTATAATAAGCAAACTGGGGGGGGAGAGGCAGTGGTAGTCAAAACAGCAGCAGCAAAATGTTCCAGACACTTTCTGATCTAAATAGGACATTCCCACAGTATTTCAGTTAAGGGTCATTTCAGCTGAAATAATTCCAATCCAAACTTTCTTTAAAATCTCAGGCATCCCTGATGTGGCTTAACTTCCTCTTACCAACTTGTTTTTGAAACAGCATGCATCTCCCCTGCTTCAAAAAAGTAGGTATCTATTTTCAGAGTGATCTTTTTTTGACTCTCAGGGATGATTCAACTCGTTTTGTTAGTTCTTGATATTTGACCCCCACTAACTATCCCCTGCCTATGGTGTGTTGGGAGATGTTCCTATAGTTTCATAGTTTCTAGGGTTGGAAGGGACCTGGGCAGATCATCTAGTCCGACCCCCTGCCACGGCAGGAAGAGCACTGGGGTCAAATGACCCCAGTAAGGTGGTCGTCCAACCTCCTCCTAAAATCCCCCAGGGTGGGAGCCTGCACCACCTCTCTTGGAAGCTGGTTCCAGACCCTAGCCACCCTGACCGTGAAGTAGCGCCTCCTGATGTCCAACTTAAACCTTCCCTCCGCCAGCTTGTGACCATTGTTCCTGGTCACTCCCTGCGGCGCTCAGGGGAACAGGGACTCCCCCAGCACCTGCTGATCCCCCCTAACCAGTTTATAACAGGCCACAAGATCCCCCCTCAGCCTTCTCTTTTGAAGGCTGAACAGGTTCAGGTCCCGCAACCTTTCCTCATAGGA
>NW_017729008.1:31159052-31166697 GCF_001723915.1 Gavialis gangeticus
AAGGGGGCCCAGCAGGGAGGTGGCAGTTCTGGTCCTTACTGAGGAAGACAGAGGCAAAGAAGTTATTAAATATGTTGGCTTTGTCGTCTGGCGTGACAACCAGATTCCCCGTCTTGTCCTGCAAGGGCCCCACATTTCCTGGGGCCTTCTTTCTTCTCCCTATGTACTTAAAAAAGGACTTCTTGTTGTCCTTAATCCGGGAAGCCAGCCCCTGTTCCATCTCTGCCTTGGCCTTCCTAACCATCCCCCTACATCCCCAAGCAACTGCTGAATAGTCCTCCTTAGTGATGACCCCTCCTTCCCATTGGGAGTAAGCCTCCTTTTTGGCAAGGAGACATTCCCGGATGTTTTTAGTGAGCCATGGAGGCTCCTATTTCTAGTGTTGTGCTTTGTACTTTTATGTGAGGGTTTGAAGTGGTGATTTTTAGGCATCTTTGGGGAAATGGTTGCCAGAAGACACAAGGGGCTCAACTCAGCAGCCAGGGAAACCATTTCCAGTCGTATGTTCCTGCAACATTTTCACATGATGGCAGTATTTTCAAAGCACCGAAGTGACCCAAAAGTCAGAGGAATTGCACTCTGAATAAAACTTGAAATTCTAAATTACTCTGGAGTTTTGCAAGATCCTAATGGATGAAAATGGATGACATTTTTGAAGTGTCAAGATACTTAGCTACTGTCTGAGGCAAAAAAACATTTGTGCATGAATGTAAGTATGGGCTGAGTAGATTGGGTGTCTAGGTTAAAAGCCGGAATGACCTGGTTGGAAGCCAGACTTACAAAAGCTCCTCTTCTAAGGATCTTAGGGCTCTTGCAAAAATTAAGTCTCAGTATACAAACACAGCATTCATTTATTGTAAAAAATAGGCAAAACTGGGGGAAAAAAATTAGACAATATACCAAATCTTGGTCAGAGTCAAGAACAGAACTCGGATTGCCAGATTGGACACTGCCACCATTTTTAGTGCAGTGGACTAACTAAACAAGCAGCAGCAAAAGAGTTAGAGTTTTCCATTTAGTTACATGGTTCTCTGTGTGTCCCACACTTGGGTAAACCCTTAACTTGCAGTCACTGCAGAATCAAAAGTGAATATGGCACATCCATGCTGCTGACACTTAAAAACCTCCATGGGGAAGTTATGGCACTTCTACAAGTAGACCTACGAGGCACAAGAACAAGGCATCCCAGTTTATGCTAGATATGTGGCATGCAGCTTTGAAACCAAAAGCTAGTAGTTCATCTTTCTTTTTTTTTTCTTTAAATGGAGTACTGCAAAGGATAAGGGCTCTGGTTCTGCTTGTTAGCTCTGCCAGCCTGCTGAGGGTGTCCTAAGCACGAATTTTCATACTTTTATGTTGGAGGTGTTAGTAAATTTAACCTTCATTCTCAACATCCTGATTTCAGCTTAAGGAAAAGGCTTTTATTACACTAACTAAAATGCCCTCATAAGGGCTTGTCCCCTTAAAACGTTGAGAAAGCAAAGCAGTAACTGCAGCTTTATGTCCCTTCTAAGAATCTAAGAAGAATTTTAAAATTGGCCTTGGCCCAGGGTCACAGGCAAACAAGCTGAAAATTCAGAATTGGGGGCGGGGGGAAGAGAGGGAGGAGAATGCAGCTCCCTATCCCATTATCCAAGATTCACAGTTTTAGACTAATCTCAAAGAGTAATCAAACTCTAGAAGTGAATGCATTCAGCAATTTAATGTAAACCATTAGAAAAAAGGGTTCTTTCCATCTGAATGGCCCCAGACAATTTGTTGCCTAGCACTCTCATTTTGCAAAATCAACAATCTTGGCAAGTGACATAAAGAAGTCAGGGTAGATTTTCACCTTGCAGACTAGCCACAGTAGATAGATTATACGTATATAGCACAAGCTTTTGTAAGCCAAAATTCACTTCATAAGATGCTGTGAAAGGCCAGGGAGAAAGCAGAGTATCACATCCTTCCATGGCATCTGATGGAGTTTCAGCTCATACAAACTTGTGCTATAAACTAACCAAAATAGAGATATATAAAGGTACAAACCTACCCTGCTTTCTACTTGACTTCAGACTAACTCAGCTAATGATGTCTCTCAGGTGACAAACACAACCTATATGGTAAACATAAATACTGCAAATAAGTACTTTGCAGGACGATAGACACAACCTGGCAGAAAAGGCTCTGGAGCACTAGAAAGTATCTCTAATGGAAAAATTCAGATCGGTTTCTTGTAAACCCAGACTGGTTAGTTGGCAATATCTGATTTTACCTCTTGTCTGGAAAGAGTCATGGGTAACTTTTCTTCTGCCAGCTCTAGCTCCAATACTGGGTTGGATGAAGTCAGTGGTTTCTCTTCCTCTTCTGTCTGCTGTACCTACATGGTAACAATATTTATTACAGCAAGCTGAGGCAAATAAACCTATAGATTTAAGAGCATTAGGCTGGAAACTCTCTGGAGCAAAGACTGCTTCTCATAGTGCAACTATATAGAACAATCAGTCCTGTCTAAGCACAGGTCTCCAAGTGCCACCTCAATTCTAGAAACAATGCCACAGCTAAAATTGTATGTCAGTGTATGCATTCCCAGAGGAAGGAATAATTTTATTACAAATACCAGGGTTTCCTAAATACTGTTAAGGAATGGGGAAAACAATAGATCTGGAAGGCAATACAAAGACATTCAGTAGATTGTGAACACAAACAGCAAAACAGCTTATATGGGGAATGCTTCTTGAAGAAAAATTTGACAAAAGACTACAGTTCATTGCAAAAAACATACCAGCTTCATGCCCTCACTATAAGAGTAGCATGACAGTACCAGTTCCCCTCAATCAGGAAGGGAAGTCTCCAAATCAAGTGGAACTTCCTCTTCCTGGTACAGCTTGATGTTTTCATAGCACAGGAACCTTTCTTTTGCCCAAAGTTAAAAATATGCTTGTAAGTGCATCTCCCTTTATAAGCCCAGGTGTAACACTTTGCCATGGAGGGTTACTGAAAACAAAGGCAAATTGGGTGAACAGGTTGATGCCAGCAGTTCTAAGTCAAACAGGAAAATAATTCACACAAGAAAGTGAGCAGCATAGAAATTTGCTAGATGCCTTATTAGTTTTTAAAAGTAATAATTCAATTTCATTCTATAGAGTGTTACATTATAGGCAGAGTCAAGGAATGCAACAAAAGCCAGATTCAGTTTCTATTTCTAAAACACGAGCTTGGTGGACAGCTTATATCAGAAAAGCAGTTTTAACATTCTCTCAGGCCAATATCCCAGTCTGCAATCAAGGGCTCTTTGTCTGGACATAAGGATATATCCATGTGGCTCCAACTACTGGACCAGACATAAGTCTGTTTTTCATGCTACATTAAAATATACAGGGGTTAAACTTGAATTGAAATACCCACCCACTTCAGTGGGAGTTCAGGGCAAGCAAGGAAGACAGGATCAAGTCAGTGATTGACATCTAAATAGAGAAACATGACTTTCATCATTTCAAGGGACAAAAGAAACCTACCTACTAAAGGTAAGAGAGGAAGCAGGTTAGATGGGAAACACCTCCCCTTCAATGTCAGAATTTCTTTCAACCTTCTAATCATTTTTTAAAACAATAAAGTAAGACAGCAACTCTGAGGAAAAATTTGAGCCATTCTGTCAGCTAGAGTCAAAGTTACAAGCAGTATCTTTGCCATGGTTATTTGTGCTTCAGTGCTTTCTCTTTACAAGCAAGAGACATAATATGTATTATTAAGGCAGTCTAAGCAAAGCAAAAGCGCCTTTGTTTTAAAAAAAAAAAAAAAAAAAAAAACCACCCCGTTTTCCTCCTTTTTTTTTTTTAAAAAAAAAGGCCTTTTTGTTTGTTTGAACTTCCCTAAAAAAATTTTTTTTTTAAGGAAGTTTAAGCAAAGAAAAAGGGCCTTTTTTTTAAAAAAAAAGGCCTTTTTGTTTGTTTGAACTTCCCTAAAAAAATTTTTTTTTTAAGGAAGTTTAAGCAAAGAAAAAGGGCCTTTTTTTTAAAAAAAAAAAAAAAAAAAAATACCAGCCAGCTTCCTGCCTTTCATTTTATTAATCAAAGCTCAAATGCAGAAATCTGGGAGGCTCTAAAGAAGCACCAATTCAGCTAAAAAGCTCACATAAAAATCTCTCCTGAGATCATATTTTAATTCAAAAGAATTCCTGTAGCAAAAAGAGGTATTTTGTCCCTATGTAGCTTTTTTGTCTAAACCCACATCTAACTTTCTGCATCTCAGCAAAAAGCCTGAAATGTACTAAACTGAATTCAAATCACCCAGGAAGGTGAAACATTAATACACAGATACCAAAAACCTAAAAGAAACCTCATTTACCCTTTGATGAGTATGGATCCTTTTTACTCCAAGTGACAGAAATTATGCTAGAAAGACCAGAGTGACACAATTTTTAAGCTTCTTCAAACTGCTAAAAAACAGGGGCTGATACCAATGGCTGATTTTTGGGGCCGATACCAATGGCTGATTTTTAACAAGCAGTATACCGATTCAAGTGCCGCTATGCAACCCAGCAGCATGAAGAGCAGCATCCAGCTGGTAAGTCCATTGAGGGGAAGGAGAGTGGGGGGGCAGATCTAGGCCCCCCGCGGTGAGGCAGGGAGTGGGTCTGGGGCAGGAGCTACACAGCCAGGGCAAGATGTGGGATGGAACCATGGCTCATCTGGCGGGGTGTGGAGACAGGGGGCAGATCCTGCCCGGGAAGGCATGGGGGGCATGTGCCCCCCAGATCTGTGAGTGGGACAAGGGCAGCTCCAAGGTCTTCCTGGCAGGGGGCTGCGCCAGGGCTGCACTTGGGGTGAGTGGTGGCAGTGCTGGGAGGAGGGTTATGACAAATCTGTAGTCCACTGCATAGCCCCCCTCCTACCACTGCCACCACCTGCCCCCAAGCATAGCCCCAACTCAACCCCCACCGCCAGGAAGAGCCCAATGCTGCCCCTGGCCCCAGCCTGCGGCTGCAGCCCACCCTCACCCTGCACACAGATCTGGGGGAAACACGCGCCCCATGCCCTCCTGGGGTACGTGCAGCGGCGGGAGCTGCCCCCACCCCCCACGAGCTACGGCTCCGTCCCATGCCCTGCCCCAGCTGTGCAGCGCTAGCCCCACTCCCTCTCTCACCACAGGAGCCTCAGACCGCCCCCTCCACGCCCCTTCTTTCCCCCCCAACAGACTTACCAGCCAGACACTGCTCTCCATGATGCCAGGCTGCACTCCTGGCCACCTGCATGCTGCACTGAGGCTGTGAACACGCATGTGGCATTTATCAGCAACATTATCAGCCACATCAGCCAAAAAAAGCCAATTTCTGATAACTTCTATTTTCCTTTTATCAGTGCCAATACGATATGGGACACATGTATCGGTGCACCTCTACTAAAAAACCTGGCTGAATATTAATTTCTGCTCTGAAAAATCACAACCGAATTCTCAGAACACTTTCCAACAGACATATACTGGGTGTCTTCATAGGAGGTATTTCTATGTTGATATCTAAAAAGATCTAAATGCCTTACAAACTCATCTTATCAAATTTTTGGATTGGCTAACTAACTAGGTAAAATTCAACTGAAAGTATGGCTTTTTCTGCCTAGCGAACATTAAACAAACCATTAAAGGTTTTCCTTTCAATTTCAGATCAAGTACTTCTGTATACACAAAAACACACATCCACCCCTGAAACTAAACAATATTCCAGCAGCTCCCAACTACTTCCCTGATGCTGCCGAGGTAGAAAAAAAGCCTTCCAGATCACTCATTTGTTTCAAAATGCAAAATCCAGAGTTTCACTGTTTTCTAGTATTTTTGTCTAAAAGAAAATAAACGCTGTGCTGCACTCCATCAAGCACTGGATCTTTAGAGGCCAAGCAAAACAATTATCAATGCTGATACTAAACGTGTTGGCAAGTTTTTTTTTAAACACCCATTTTGTGCCGATTCCTCTGAAATATTTTGATGGGAAAACCTTGAACATGCTCTTTGTTGTTCTTTCTTTTTTTAAATAAAGGGAGGTGGCTATGTCAGATCCAGTGTTCGTGCCTAAAAGCACAATTTAAAAAAGAAAAAAAGAACAAGCTTTAATCCCAAGCCACTTCATGCTTTCCACAAAAAGCCAAACCAGAACATAAACTTAAGTAGCTAGATATCATGCATGTCTTTTCCTGCATTAAAGATGTTTTTGGAAACGCATACCTCTCCAGAAGGCTTCTCACTTACAGGCTAATGTATAACATTGACAAATTGAACAAAGAACAACAGTTATCATTAACGATGCTTGCAATGTTGATATTAAAATCTAGACTACAAAGTGAACATCCAAATCACTAAAAGAATGATCCCAGTACCTTGTAGCCACATCTCTGCAAGTACGCCTCTTCCTCCTTCTTAACTAGCTCACTGCGCTTGAAGTGCTTTTTGTTTTCCTGGAAGGGAGGAAACCTGTTAATACTTTACACAACTTGATTCCAACGTCTATCCAGTCTATCCACCTGGACCTCAAAGCCTGCATCTTTCCTTAGGTCTGCTTGCAGGGAGAGGAAAACATTTCAAAGGGCTCCTCCAATGCACACCAGCTACAAGTTCAAGGTAATGCTGCAACACATTTCCTCCAGACTGGTTGGTTAGCAAGTACTGCATTTACCCGAATCTAAGATGACTTCAAATTGAAGATGCCCCCCACCCCCATAATCAGATGCTACCAATGGCAAATGTAAGCATTTATTATAAGGGGAGGGGGCTTGGGCAGCAGAAGAGGCAAGGCCAGCCAGTGGCTGTGGCTCTGACTTTGATGCCGAATGTGAGCCTGGGCTGTGGCCAGAGTGACTGCCTGCCCCCTCCTCGCCTCATGCCCAAATCCATAAAATCATAGAAAATTAGGGTTGGAAGGGACCTCAAAACAGGACCCTCCTCAACTAGACCATCTCTGGGTCTAGTTCAAAACAGGATGGGTGCTTTAAAACAGTAGCTCTGGATCAGCATCGCCAGGTCTTAAATGTGAAATTATCGTACTGGAAGCTCAAAATTATCATCGTATTTGCTGAAAAACTGCCATACACTGAACAAAGTATGCAAGTAAGCATGCTAATAAGCATGCAAATAAGTCTTCTTATCGACTTTCTAGTGCTCCATGTAAGCTGCCAGCGAGCCAGCAAGAACCAGGTCAAAGTTGAAGCATTTTTTCCTATTCTGACCCCAGCAGCCCTGGAAAAGGGCTGAAGCCAACCCCTGAGCCATGTAGGACTCCCTAAGAGCAAACAACACTAAGATGTGGGGAGAAGTGGGCACACCAGAAGGGAGGGACAGGCTACAACTAGACCTGGACAGGTTACAGGGGTGGGCGGATGAGAACAGGATGGGTTTCAACACTGACAAGTGCAGGGTACTCCACCTGGGGAGGAAAAACCAGCAGCAGAGCTACAGGCTGGGGAACTCCTCTCTCATCAGTGCAGAGGCAGAAAAGGATCTTGGAGTCATCATTGATGCCAAGATGAACATGGGCCGGCAGTGTGGGGATGCAGTCAGGAAGGCCAACCGCACTTGTCATGCATCCACAAGTGCATCTCGAGCAGGTCCAAGGAGGTGATCCTCCCCCTCTGTGAGACACTGGTCAGGCCGCAGTTGGAGTACTGCATCCAGTTCTGGG
>NW_017729008.1:31166892-31177748 GCF_001723915.1 Gavialis gangeticus
CTAACTACGAAACTATGACTTGGGTTTTGCACTTGCTGCATCCATTGTCTCAAGAAACGATCGTCCATGGCGACCACCTTTATCACTACTGGTGGTACGTGGGACCACGGTGGTAATTACGGTACCCCCCGACAGCACCGCTCCGGACTCGTTCCCAGAGAGGGGTGCGGGACCCCACTCTGTGACGTAGGACCCGCTCCCTCGACTTAAAGCCGCCACGCGCTGAGCGGCCTCGCGGCGCATGCGCAGAGCGGCAGGGCTCCGCTCCCCCCCGCCGGCCGGTGCCCGGCCCGCCTCACCCCAACCAGCTCCTTCTCCTCCAGCAGCCGCCGCTTGCGGAGGATCTCTGCCCGCAGGATGTCCATAGCCCCGCTCTCGCGCAGCCGCCGCCGGAAGAGACGCAGGAAAACAACCCGCGTCACTTCCGGCAGGGAGGAAGGAAGTGGTGACGGCGCCTGAGCGCGAGCCTTGCAGCGCCCCCTGGCGTCCCCCGCGGCATTGCACCGCCACGCCGCCCGCGGGTATGCGCATGCGCCAGTCCCTGCTAATGCCACGAGGTGGGGTGTTAGCACCCCCATGGGAATACACCTTGGCTGCAGGCTCCATCAGCCTCAGTCCCCCCAGCACCTTCTGTCCCTGCAACGGGCAGGGGGGCAGAGTGCAGTCCCCACACCCTTTCCTGGGTCCCACAACCCTTTGGGGCTGGGGACGGAGCATCTGGAGGCCAAGGGTCATTGCGAGCCCAGTCACCGGGGCTGGACCAATACAGCAAACCAGCCACGCCAGGCCACTGCCCAGAACTGGTGTGGGCACCTTGGCACCAGGGGAATTGCCCCCCTACTGCTGTGTCCCCTTCAGGGCAACACAGCATGTTCCGTGGGTCTGTCTTTCAGGACCGCACAGGTGTTCCCAGAATAGCCTCATCTTCACAATCCTGAATTCACTCGTGAAACCCTTTTGATACCCGATCAGCATGTCATGATGTTTGACTTGCTATGGGAAAAAATCAACCCCCTCCCCAAATTGCTTAAGTGATTTAAAACACTGATCCCAGCCCTGTCGTTTCCAACGCCCTGTCTCTACTGGTCACCTCAATGCTTTTTAGTCAAGTCTTCAGGTTCGGACATGCTATGAAAATAACATTCATTCCTCTGGTGGATAGTTTTCTCCTACCTACAGACAAATTGAGTTTATCCACAATCATCCTCTTTTACCTCCTTATCCTGCTTCAAGAACAAACTCTCTATACTGTCCATCCTGTTTGGACTGGGTGACCGCCTTTGCTCGGCACTTACTTCGTCAACAGTCAATTCTAGATCTTCCACCAATCCAAGTGTTTTGTTAGCTGTAATAACCTACAGTATGCCAAATCCTCTTCCTCACATTTTTACTCACCTGCTCCTGGAGGTGAGACAGGAAGCTGTCCTGAGAGCACCCCCAGGTGTCGCTTTCAAGCATGCCAGTGGCACAGCCCTCAAAGAGCAGTGGCAGGGGCAGCCCATGGGACAGCCTCACCACGGCATTTTCGGCGCTGGTGAATGTGGAGCTGAAAGGGGTAAGGTAGGGATGCAAGTCTTGGAGGAGCTCTCAGGAGACTACAAGACGTGCCTCTGGTCTCTTCTCAGGACCCAAATAACTCCCTCCCCTCATAAATGCAATCCTGGTTTTTCCATCTCAGCTCATTCAGGAATCCTTCTAGAATTCCATGTTTATTTTCTGGTTAAGAACATGTCAGGTGTGTCTTTTTTTGTGGAGCGCAGCTCTCCTCGTATTTCCAAGAACAGCTTCATAGCTGACTTTCCCCGCCAAGTTTAGCTGAAAACTTAAAAATATCAGCTGCCTCTGAATCAGCTGTTGTCAGACACGAGGCTACTTTCTGACAGCCTGCCACTGGGTGAGTTTGCTCCAGTTGTCCTCTCCAGTTGACTCCTCTGGTGGGACTTTTAAATACTCCATATTACCACACAGGACATTGTCTTGGTTTCATCGGACAGATGCCAGTTTCATTTAACATCTTAGTTCTGTGATCAGCATTGTTAACAGGAACCTCTGCAGAACATAACAGCCAGTCCCAACTGGCTCAAGCCACAGCAAAGATACAGTTTCCTGCAAAGGAGAGCTCAGACGACAGGTCCCTCTGCCATCTTCCTGCTTGTTTTCTTTCTTTGTTAGAGGCTGGCAGTGAGAGGAAAAGCCATAAACAAAAAAATAAAAGGAAATATTTTCCAATGTAATAAAATGACCTAGTGTAGACTGTTCTCTGCTTCTATCTGGCCTACAAAGAATATAGGGCCACATCCAAAACTGAAGGTAGGTGCCTATAGAGGAGCTTAGGCACATAAGTCCAAGTGAGCAATCCACAAAACGTATGTCCAACCACTCAGGTGCCTGAAACCCAAAGATGCTTATGTTTTCAATGCTTAAGTCAGGGGTCAGCAATCTTTTGTCAGCAGCTAAAAGCTCCAAAGGTGGGCCCCCGTTTCCTTTGCTGACATCCCTCCATTGCTTCTGACTCACTTCCTGCTCCTACTGCTTTCATCATCGCTGGATTGCTACTTACACCCCATCTTTGTGGGCCAGATAAAATTATTTTGCAAGATAGATCCAGCCTGTGAGCTGTAGGTTACCAACTCTGACTTTAGTTAGGTCGGCTCCTAAAATTCTGCTACTGCATGCCTGAAACTGCTGCCATCTTGTCTGGGCTGAGTATGTGGGTACCTAGATCCCACCAGCCGTTCCTGCACCTAATTACCCAGAGAGACCAAGTCAAGTTGTCATATTCAGACCACCCATAATATATACCAAGAGCAATGAGATTAGCACAAATCACTGCACCAAGAGTTTCTCTGACTCAAAACCACACCTAATGGCAGTCACCTTGTATATAAGAATCTATTGGTTATAGCAGTTGCCCAGAAGGTGGGAGACCTGAGTTTAATTCCCACCACAGCCAGAGAAATTCAGAACCAGTTCTCACGTTTCCATTATCCTAGGCTATAGGCTAAGCTCGGGTTGAACACATGCTCTCTCCCTCTTGTAGAAAGTGGGCCACTCAGGAGAAAGGAATGCAACATTAATGGGGTAGGAATGAAGGTAAGCAAATGACTTCACAGCCTTGTGACAGGGACACTTCCCTTCAGAGGTGTTATCTCGGGTTCTGGGCCTTGCTCCAATGCAACTCATGCATGTTATCCAATGACTCCTTAATGCAAAATACATAACCAGTCCCTACAGATATGTTGCTGGTTCTTAATACTCTGAGAATAAATGGGAAAACAGGGAGATCCTAATAAAAATGACAGTCAGAATATGTTACCTTACCACACAGGGACTTGAACAGTAAGGCCTTACACTGAGCAAGCTGAAAATATGCCCTCAAGAGAAGAGGTTGACTATACTTTACTTGTCTATTTTGCCTGCCGGCAGAAAATAATCCTGATATTTCAAAAGGGCTGACAAAAAGCAAAGACAAATTCTCAAAATCCAGTTACAATAGATGCTATGTTCATGAAGAGTTCACCGGACTGACAATGTAGCTTATCCACTGGTTGAGATAATGATATGAATAACTACAGATGTTGTGGACTGGACAAAAGATCACTAAGTTGGCTAGTGAAACTGCTATCCTTTATTTAAGATAGCTGTAAGAAAGTGCGAGTTAGTCCTCTATAAAATAGTAGGGATATGCAAACCACATGTCACTGCCCAAAGCAAAGGTACATAGGGGATCCCTCAGGAATACCCAGTCAGAGGGGTTTTGCTGGAAATGATTTCAAGCTGGGTATTAGGGTAGGAAAGGACAAATAGCAGAAGCCTCACAGAAGGGGACAGAAGAAGCAGAAAGGCAGGCACAGCCATCGAAGTAGCGATAGCACAGCCATAAGAGAAGAGTATTTGGGTCAGTGACTGGCTGAGACTTAGGTTTGTAAATAAGGAAAGTATCTCCTGATGTTTGATTCCTCCTGTGTTTAGAGAAACAGGACTTTGTGTGTTATAAACAACCCCAGTTACAAAGAAATACCCGACTCTATTACCAGTTTTTCTTGCTGCTTGGAACAAACTCCAAGAGCCTGATTTTTGGCTAGCCATTCAAGTCAAAACATGGCAGTATATACTATTGCAACTAAACCTGAGGATAAACAACCATCACAGACAATGCTAAGTTGGTTGCCTATAATGCAGCAGACTTAGTATCACATGAAGCAATCAGATTGTAACAGAAGGAACCAAGAGCTACTTACACTCGTTGCTATGGGCCTACTCTGAATTGAGCATGCAAGGATGCCACTAAGAATATCATCCTAAGAGATATACTTGAAACTGTTTACAAAAATCACAAAATTAATTAAAAACTGCTCAAGTGAGAAGCTTTATTTCAGGATGTAAAATACAAAGTGGTAAGTACATCATCAGGTATCCATGACATCTGTCCAACAGAAAGCAGAAGTGTAGGCTTCAGTTTCTGAGAACTACCTTTCATTCTGTGCAATTTGGGAGGTTGCAAACAATGTATTAAGAAACTGAAATGAGAGCTGCTTTGGCAGTGTAGCAATTCAAATGGCAAGCTATAACTTCCTCTTTTGTACTGAACAAGGCTGAAGAGTCCTAAACGTGGCAGAATCCATCCAAAACTCTGCAAGGATCAGGCATTTCAACAAGAGGAGGCCAATCTCCCATAAATTGCACTTTGTTCTATGAGGTTCATCCAAAATCTTGATACAGCCCCAACTTTCATAGAAATGAAAGTGCTTGATTCCAATTCCTTCCACAATTGATTACTCATCTACAGAAAAATCAGTAATTGGATATCAGAACAATCACTGAGATCAGTCCAGATGTAAGTATAATTTCACTGCTCTCTTTAGAAGTAAAAGATGAGACATTCACAGTTCAACCAGTGTTTGATTCCACACGGATACAAGGATAACACTGCTGATTCACAGCTTACAGATGTTACAGGCAGAGTTTGAAACTTTATCAGATTTGCAAATTGTTCTTTTTACTCATATTTGAAAAAAATAGTCGTTTAATGAGATCAGTATGTACCCCAACAAATTTGCCCACTTCTAACAAAATGAGCTTCTCTTCATTGTTTCTTTTATTTATTAAAGTAATACTTACATTTTGGTGGGTATTAGATTGCCCAGCCCCCCAAAATGTTATGCTCCTGTTTACATCTGTTTATTCACACGGTACTTCAGTTTATCACGGGGGTGGGTGGGAGGGAGGCATCAGACCCTCTCTCATGTACCTACAGTAATTTATTGCAGACTCTGGTATTGTCATCCAGGAGTTATGATTATGCAAAACTTCGCTTTATAAGAACCTGTATTCAGGGTAATCATTAACTGTTTTGACTGAAATTTCCCGTACTCTAGATTTACTTCAGGTTATTTTTTTAAAGTTTCAGCTAAAATTATCCAGCCATTTCAAAAACAGGATACATTGGTTTGTCCATGTTAAAAAACAATTTTTGTTAAGACTCTGAAACTGCGAGACTGTGGATCAAGTTGTTGAAATTTGACAGGAAAGTCACCCTGATGTCAGGGATGTGCCTATTGAAGTACCTCTTTGTGAAGAATCTGAAGAAACCCTCCAAATAATCTGTTTAGACAGGCACAGTAGAATGCTTTCAAGTTTAAGTTCAGCTCTCGGAAGATTCTATCTGCCCTGAACATATTCCCCTCCTCATATTTCCTGCATGGGCCTGGGCTGAGTATTGTTATCCTTACTCAGCATCTGAGCATGCTCCATCCCAAGGGTCATCCAAGCAATTGCTCCTCCAAGATGCTGGGAGTCTACTATTGAGCCAGGTGTCCAGACTGAGCACTAAAGGGGCATGTTCTATATGCTCTTAATGTTTTCCCTGCTTGGAGGAAGAAAGTAGCCTGGTAGATCTGCATATCTTCGGGGGCGAAATGAAGCTTTGGCTTATATATAAACACTGATTTGGAACTTAAGTGGACTTTAGCTGAATAAACCGAATATACCAAATACCAAATCAAATATTAAAAAAAAAAATTTCTTAGTAGGCAAGGTTCTTTGGGTAGATGTGATATCTCTTAGTAGGCTTTCTTCTATTCTTCTATATACCTTTTACTGAGTCTTGAAATGAAATAGTTGTAGATGGGTCACTACCTTTATCATTGGTTCAAAGATCAAGATCACTGGTTTATTTAATCCCTGGGATGATAATCATTGAAAGCTGCTACCAAATTATCACTATCAGAAAGTGTTGGCTTGTTTCCCACTAGATCTATCTTGCAAAAAAACCCACAGTCTCAGATGACAATGTTATTGGCTACCTCAGCAGGAAGGTCACGGACTGATTGGGTTTTGGTGAGACTAGACTTTCTGCTCCTCCCAAAAGGTAAATCAAGGCAGAGCCACTGTAATGAAAGTGCTCTGGTAGACATCCCCTAGATGAATGAGGGCATCATTCCCCAGGCTTGTCAATCACTGGCCTGACCAAGATATTAAATTCACAGTCTTTATCTTAAAGAGGCATTTCTGAGTATTTGTTTTGGATGCACTCTGTTGGTGGGGGTAAGATTGGATTTTTTTTTTAAACCCCGGTAAACAGGCAGGTGGCGTGGATGAAGCCTAAACCATTCCAGTGGGCTAAATACTGTATTAAGCACCATTTGAAAATACTTAGGAAATACAGCTTCTGACAGGCACCACTGCAACTTTTTCATGAATGTATTTTTGTTCACATCTGTGCTCCATGCCATGAGGATTATAATTTAGTACAGAGCCTCTCATTGGGAATAAGGATTGAGGGAGTCAAGGCAGCGGCCTTGTGCACTGACAGGGATGCTAATAGAGCAGCAGTGGAAGTTGAGAGCAGATCAGAACAGCTGGGTGGGCTGATAGAAGGAATCAGGGCAGCCCAGAGGAGCAGTAAGAGGATCCAACTAAGTGGATTAGTAGCATACCAAAGCACACATTACTTTTAGTTTTCAAACTCCCATTGATATTAGTGCAATTGCATTCACTAATGTGCAGCTGGAGAAATATAGGAGGATCAAAAACAGGATCCAGAAGCAGAGAACAGATCCCTGCAGCAAGCTGGAAGCAACAATAGGGTCAAGTAGGCAGGGAGACACAATGTAAGGTAATGCCCCCAACAGTAGCCTATGTCAGGACTTGCACAAATATGGCTGTTGTGTGGGGATCTTTATCCGGCAACCTATGGGAGCTTGCAAGCATTGCTAAATGCCATTGCTCCTACAGCTGATTATTTTTCTAACTGTAGCTTCAGTGATTGATTAGTACCAATGGTCACACTCTCTTCTCCTTGTATTTGAGAAAAAGCAGCTGAAGGGACTGCTAGGGAAATCAGACAACCATGAGAGAACTCCCCCTAGCTGGGCACTCACCGAGCCACTGCATTTGGGTCCTGAGACACTGGACCCATGTTCTCTTAAGCGTTCTTTGACTTGAACAGGTTGTAATGATGACTCTATCCATTACTACTTCACAGATATGAGACTTTGGCACCCAACTGCCTTGTACCTGACCCTGGCCCATACTGTCCTTAAAGGCACAGAGAGAAGAGCAGCTCCCCACTGTAACTCATAGCGCTTCACAGGAAGCCCCATGAGTTACAATGATCCCTGAGGCCCAACAGATGTTCACTGCTGTTTAAAGTGGCTGCAAAACTGTAGCCACTCTCCCTTAGCAATTCCCCTCCCTCCTCCCAGCCTTGGCACTGTTTTCAGAATGGGAAGGGGGAAAGGGAGCAGAGGGAGCTTGTTCTGGGGGTTGCCCAGCCAGTGCTGAAGGGTGGGTTGGGTGGACCCCCCTCAGGCTTGATACCTTGGTTAGGAACAAGGTGGGGGGGAGGCTCCAGTCCACCCACCCCATCCTTCAGCGCCAGCTTAAACCCCCCCAAACCAAAATCCCTCCATTCCCTTTCTCCCTCCCATTCTGAAGACAACACTGGGAGCACGGGTGAGCTGTGTCAGCCTGGCTCTGCTTTCGGCCCGCACAGACACAAGTTACTGAAGGGGCTCTGTTTTGGAGAGTCCTCACCTGAACCCTCATGCAACTGTCATAGGATCGGGCCCTTTTAAAGCACTCTGAAGCCATGCACTTGTGCTTGGTCACAGCTGAAGAGCACTATTAGGGACCAGATCAGGCAAACATTGTCACTTCTGTCTGTCCATTAAAAGTCTCCAACAGCTTAAATACATGCTCTCCCAGAATTGCACTCAGGCTTTTAAGATTGCCTCTCTAAGGGTCCATGATAGCAAAGCAACAGGCACGCAGGGTTTGCCAAAGTTTCTAAATACAATTAGTCTTCCCTTTGGATAACACAGAAGATGCATAGAGCCAGACAAAATAATAAACCCACACGCATGTACTGCCTCATTTGCCTCACAACCCTGGCCCATTGTGGTCCAGTGATGTAAGGGTGGGGGGGAGCCATATGGGGGTGCAAAAATTACAGCCACTGCATTGTTGACCCAACCACCATCACTGCTACCAGCAGCACAGCCACTGACGCTGCCCTATGTGCCACCACTGCCCAGGCACAAAAGTGTCTAAATATGCCTCTGCTGTGGGTTTAGACCAGAGTCTTTTAAGGAGTCCATGATATTTTTCCTGCAACTTATGATTTCTGCTTCTCCTCTGAAACATGGGGGCGGAGAGAGAGAGAGAGAGAGAGAGAGAGAGAGAGAGAGAGAGAGAAGATAATGCAAGTGTATGGGTGTGCAAGTGTCTCTCTGTCTCCCTCTCCAGGTAAGCCTTTTACTAAAATGACTGATGTAAAGCACACTCTTTTATTAGCTTTCATCCATTTTAGCAAGCTAGATCCCTAACAGATACATCAGGTGATCATATTTCCCTACCAGCTGACCTGTGTCTTTGCTATGATCCCCACTGAAGTTCAGATTTGGAATTCTGGCTTACCTTCAAAAGTGGGATCTAACATGTATACAGAGAGTTCATAAGTTTAAGAAGTCGACTGTTCTATCTAGACAGGGTACAAAAACAAGTTACCGCAGAATTTACGGTCTTCAAACTTCTTTATGGCATCCTGAAGTCAACAGGCATGTACAGAAGTTGCTTTTTTCACCATTTCATGTGCTTTATTGCCGTGACTTAACAGAAGTGCTTGGCTTTACAGCACCTTAATTTAACCCTTGTTAAATGAGGTATTAAATTTGAAGCGCTGTATTTTACAGCACTTTAAATACCTTCTGTATGCTGGTCAAATTTCTGGTGATTCTGCCACTGTCCCATAGGCTTTGTGAGCTTGGTTAGTGCTCCTCGGCACCACCAGGGGTAGCCTGGGAGCACTAGCCAAGCCTGCAAAGCCAGTAACCCACCCTGCTCCCATTAGTCAACAGAGACAGCAGCAATTGGGCCAGAAGGGCTGCTGCCCAGCCGCATGGCAGATGCAGTGCTCACTCCCAGTGACACGGTGGCATGCCATGGGTGGGACACACACACCCTGAGACCCTGCATGGCTGGGGACCAGATGCTTGGAGCCAGACTGTCAGCCTGGGTGAGACTTGCTGCCTGGCCTGTGGCAGAAGCAGTGCCTGTGGCTCACTTCACCTGTGCTAATGTTAAGCTCCAACAAAAGGATGCTTCTCAGTGAGAGGAAAATATGGCATTAGAGCTCTTGACAAGTTGAAGAGTCAGAAAAAGGACTGCATATTTAAAAATGTGCTTTTCATATATAGGTTTTATGACTAAAAATGTTCACTGCAAACCCTCAGAGAAAAAAGTGTTACTATGGATGTACAGCCCTCAAATACAGCCAATGAAACATAAATAGCTGAAAATGCTAACCCACTCACTAGTGACCTATGCATCTCCTCATGCTCTCATCTGCCTCTTCAGCCTACTCCTGCTCTCTTGTACACATTAAAGCTCTCCCATCTCCAAGATGAGCAGCAATCATCACACTGTTAATGCTGACAGCCATTTCCTGCTTACACTGGCCTCATGTAGGTTGCCTAGCATATGGGAATCTAATACTTCATACCAAGTATTGAGGTTTTTAACTCAAAACTTTGTTAAATATGTTGTTTTCAGATTAGAGGGCTGAAGAGACTCAGCACTTCTGAGCCCTGAAGAGACTCAGCACTTCTGAGCCCTGACATTCTTTTCCCTTTTGCTTGCCCTCAACTAGTCTATGTTTATAATAATAGCTTTCACACAGCTAATTAAAACATTTTAATTAGCTGAACACACCCATTGGTAGGTTAAGCCTTGAAGCAAGGAAAAACTGAAGTGTCTAGAATGTCCTGATGCGGAAAGTATTATTTAATATTAATATGGTACCTTAAAATAAACTTGGTGCTTTACATAGAATAAAAGAGCCCCTGAAGAATTAACAGCTGGCACTGAAGACAATGATTCTGAAGGAAGAAGAACTTAGAATATAAAAGGATAACTAAAAAGGAGGCTCTGATCTTATAATGCACGACGACCCCTCCAATTACTTGGAGGTTTTTAGTAGATAAATCTTATTTAATTAAATTAATGTCATAAAAAAACCAAATTATTCAAAGAATATTTTAATTAAACAAGTAATCAAAAATTTCATAATTTTCTGAGTTGATTTATAATGATTCATAATTTTCAGAGCTGAACTATAGTTTCTCAGCATTTAATATCATGAGAGCAGCAGAAAGAACAGACCTGTGAGCTGGAGAAGTGGATTAATGAGTTCATGTTGTAAAGAGCTCTGTAGATGAAAATTGCTATGTAAGTGCAACATATTATTATTTTAAATTAAAATGCAAATGTTAGACTTGTCAATGAGAGGGTGGTTGGCAGTGTTAACATGCACCAGCGCTGCTGTTTGGGTTTGGCTACATGGCATTCATCTGGGG
>NW_017729008.1:31182748-31186233 GCF_001723915.1 Gavialis gangeticus
CATGAGGGGCTCTGAGACTAACCAAATTAAATGGTGAAATAAAAAGTTTTCTGCCCATTGGATCAAGTTTATCTAACTACTGTCAGTTGCCCATCACTGAAATGCAGCTCCTGAATAAGGTGGGGCAAGGGACGAATAATGAACATTTTGACTTTGACACAAATGCGCTATTATTGTTCTGAGTCCCATTCAAGGTGTCTACAGAATAAAAATACCAGTGTCCCAAAAGATACTTCCAGGTCTAAGTGTACTTGGAAACTGAACAATCCCTTGAGAAAGATATTCCCTTAGGTCATGGCTGAGGTGCCTTGGCAGTGTGGGGTGGAATGTAGGCTCTGCAGTGACCGATATCATACCTGCTCTGTAGATAATTAGAGGACTCTGACCTAAAGGACTGTCACTCTGTCATCTTGTCCTAGTTTCTAATTCACGCCCATACAGATCAGATTGCAGGATCAGGGTTTAGGTGTCTGGGTCAAAAAACACATGGGGTTTACTCACATAAGGATGTTTTCTCCTGTGGGGTTTTGCAGAATCAGGCTCTTGGTATACCCAGGAAACTGCTGAAAATAATCATAACTGAAGTTCTGTCAAATGCACAATTTAGGCCCACTGAGCAATAGAAAAACAATAGTTTTTCGCTAACTCTTACTGCAGTAATCGTAGATGTTATTTATAATCACGGAGTGCACTCAATCTTTGTACAGATATGTAATTTCCACAATTGACAGTGTCCCTTTAAGAAAAAATAAATAAAACCCGAAGAGAAAGAATTAAAAGGAAAGACGGACACCAATTCCATTTTGTCTCATGAGTCTCTCTTCACAAATTGTGAACCAAAGTGTTTTACAAAACTGTCTAATACAAGACAGAGAATGGCAGGAAAAACAGAAAAGATCTTTTTTTGGTCTATAGCACATTCCTTAGGTCAGTGTAGAGTTGAGCCTATCATGTGAGCTGAACAGCAGTGAATGAAGGCCTTATGCTTTATTAAATTCTCCTATTGTCCCGTTAAAGATGAGCACAAAGCATAACAGTCCCAAAGATGTTTTAAGTCTTTTAAGTCAAGTTGGCAGAGAAAAATCAGTAGGGATTAGACCCTGATGGCTACAAGCAAACTTAAAACAATGGAGCAGTGGAGTTTAAGGCCTGGCTTCATTGAAGTTACGTTGGGGATTAATTGTGACCATTTATTTTAGCGGACAGTAGTAGTAATGGCAGCTATATCACTCCCTTGTATGCTGTTACCTATGGAAATGTAGCTATGCTAGCCCAGTGGATTATCTAGGCTTGGGAAGACCTGTGATCTTCTATGTACCTGCCTCCACTGTTTCAGCATCCACACCTAAAATACATAATGCAGGATTTGAGCGAGCCTGTTAGCCCAGTTTTCTTTTATAAAGTATTACACTGAAGTTTAGAAAATTTCCAAAAGCAGCTGTCCACTAAGGAACTTCATTTAAAACATCCCTGTCCAGGCCCCTTAGAAAGGGGCTGTTCTAGAACTCGATGAATCTCACCTATAGGCTTATTTTTCGACAATACTATTTGGTGCCAGGACTGGTTTCTACTTTTTGTTTGTGTAGTACCTAGTGCCACATGGATCTGGTCCAGCTGAAGTTTCTACACACAGCTGTGATACAAATAAATCATGGTAATATTCAGTCTGTTTTCTCTGTATTACTTTCACCTCATTCTTCCTAGCCAGTGCACAACCTGCAGTACTGAACTATGGACATCAGTGGACGGTCAGGGTGTCTAACCCTCTCTTTAAATACCTGCAGGCATGTTTTGTGCCCATTTAGGGACTTGCAGCAGGGCCGAGACAAAAGATTTTGATTTGGCCTAAGTTGTCTGAATCCAGGATTGTGGTCCCTGCATGCAGTGCACTTTCTCCCAAAGGTATTCTTGATGTGATTGCAGTGAAGTTGCACCAGGGGTGAAATGAGCTCATTCTGTGTAGCAGGCAGCACAGGATATCAAGTACAGTAAAGCCTTAGCAGAGGTGAAGGTGTAAGCTGGTGACTAAATTAAAGCATTCACTTCAGCTGTGTTCAGATAATGTAAATCTTAGGTTGTCCTTCCTGTCGCACCTTTTTTGAGGAAGGCGCTTTCCTTTGAGCAGCCACATCAAGGGAAACTGTGTGAAACGTTGTGCCCTCAGTTCGCAGAGGCTCCTGCCAAACTTCTTCCAATTTTACTTTGTGACCTCTGACAGGCAGAGATTAACATCAGGGTGATTGAAATGGGCACACCCTTGTACACATGATGAGCAATCAGAGGGAGATACTTTCAGCCTGCAGTTTCAGGGAAAACCAAACTCAGAAACGGGGGCTGCCAGCATAAAAAGGTTGTACTAGGTGAAGAACTGAGCATCAGGAAGTGAGCTCCGGCTTGTGAAAGTTTGTACTCTCTCTCTCTCTCTAGATATACGTGTATTCAGTTAGTCTGTACATGGGCATATCTACACTGACTCCAGACTAGTCCAGTTAACCACTTCTCTCTAGGAAGACACTCCTAAAGTGGTAAGTAAGCACAACAACTTGGTAGGATGGATACAAAACAGTTTACATGTCTGTAGCTCCTCCTCTTTGCTTATTTAATGGGCTTTAGAAACAAGGAAGGGAACACAAGCTCCCAGCCTGGGGCAGCCTTACCCCAGGCTAACTGGGTGCTTTTACCTTGGGGAGAACCAAGGCACCTTTACCCCGGGGTAACATAACCACGTACCCTTACCCCGGGGATAACTGGGGCACCTTTACCCTGGGAAAACATAACCAGGCACCTGTACCCCAGACAAATTGGAGACCTTTACCCTGGAATAACCTGGTACCTCTACCCTGGGAATAACTGGGGGCACCTTTATACCAGATTAACTGGGGACCCTTACCCTGGAATAACATACCAGGGCAACATTACCTGGAATAAACTGGTACCTTTATCAGGGGATAATCAGGTGCCTCTACCCTGGGGTAACAGGGCACCTTACCCCAGGATAACATAACTGGCCACCTTTACCCCAGATTGACTGGGTACCTTTACCTCAGATTAACATAACTGGGCACCTTTACCTGGAATAACCCGGTACTTTTACTAGAGGATAATTAGGCATCTTTACCCCAGATTAACATAACTGGGCACCTTTACCCTGAGATAATATAATTGGGCACCTTTACTCCAGGTTAACTGAGTATCCTTACCCCCAGATTAACATAACCGGGCACCTTTACCCCAGGTTAACAGAGCACCTTTATTTCCCCTGGGATAACTGGGTACCTTTACCTCAGATTAACATCACCTGACACCTTTACCAGGGATAACATAAGAGAGCAACTTTACCTGGAATAACCCTGCACCTTTACTAGAGGATAACCCGGCACCTTTCCCCCGGTATAACATACCGGGGTGAAGCGGGGCCGTGTCGGGGTACCTGGGGACTCTTGCCCCGGCGCGCTTCCTTCCCAGCCGACCCCGCCGCGGCCGTG
>NW_017729008.1:31186452-31195871 GCF_001723915.1 Gavialis gangeticus
CCGCCCGCCCGGAGCCGGCTCTGGCGGCCGCGGCGGAGCTGCTCCAGCCTCCCCCTTCCTCCTTCCTCTCCTCCCCCTGCTCCCGCTGCTGCTCCCGCTCCTGCCTGCGCGCACCATGGAGTTCACGGAGAGGAAGAGAAGCAGGAAATCCCAGAGCTTCAAACTGATCAACCAAGGTAAAGTGCGGCCAGGCGGGGGGTGGTTATGTTTCCCCCCCCAAACTAGGACCCCCCCAAATTAGGGCAGAGGCTGTCTGTGTGGTTCCCCCCCAACTCTCCCCACGATTGGGCTGGCTTCAAATGTAGGGGCAGCTCTTGTACAGGATAAAGTTGGGTTTCATTTCATTGCCCCCCCCAAAAAGAGGGGGTTCAATTTGACCCCCCCCTTGAACCATTCTAAAAAGGGGGGGAATGACAAGGGTCTCCCTCCCCCCCGTTTAATGTTATCTCTTGCATGGGGGCGCGGGCGCTTTCTTGTGGCCGCTGCGCACCTCCACGCCTGGCTGGGAGAGAGGCTTCACGTCCACACCAGTCGTTTAATTTGAGGGCAGAGGGAGGGGGGCTGGCTGGCGTGGGACTTGTTGGATTTGGGGGTGAGGGGGGGTTGCTTTTTTATTTAATTTTATTTTTATTTTTTAATTTTGTCTTCCCCCCCCCACACACACACACCCCTCCTTCTGATTCACGTCAGAGAAATGCACCTCCGTCTTCCAGTCCTTGTCGAAAATCGGAGGCTGTCTGGGTGGTTTAAACAGGTGGACCTGGGTTGCCGGGGGGGGGGGGGGTTGTTTCTTGCCACCGCAGCCGATGGAGATGTTTTTCCCCCTCCTTGATCCGGCTGGAGATCTTGTAAAGTATCGAACTGAAATATCTCCATGAAATGCCGGATGTGTCCTGCATGCCAAGTTGAAGGCAGAGTCTCTTTGGTGTCATGTCACACTTTCTGAAAAGAAATGCCAGAGGTTCACAACTCCTGTGTCAAGATGAGGAAGGGGGGAGGGAGGTTTGCCGCAGGTTATGCGGGAACAAGTGTAAGAAAGGCGGGTCTAAAACGAAAATCATCTCACTCGAGGAAATCGTGAAATTTTAAAAGATAGATTTTATATATATCTATATATATGAGTAAATGTGTAACATAACAGTGGAGAGTTTGCATGGTGAACGTGTAGATTTGGTTTTTGTTCAGCTGGGTGAATACAAGCTTGTGCAAAGAAGCGCTTGCCAAGCTACAACAAGTAGAAATGCACGAAGGATCATAGAGAAGTAGGGCTGGAAGGGACATTAAATGCCAAGGACTACATTTATTTTTCAAGCAATAAACCTGTTCCTGCATTGCTTGTGACCCCAAGGTTGAAGAACTGTGCTTAGAGCAGCACGAGGATTTGAAAGTGAAACTGATGAGAAACAAAAGTGAAACTGATTAGTGTATTTTTATTTCCAAGCTGAGGGAACTTGTGAAAAGTGTAGAATAACCTAAATAATTAAAGACAAATAGATATTTAACAGATAGTTTTAACAGTCTCACTGTAACGTAAGTTAAGAATTTGGCTAATACTACGTTAACCGTCATTTAATTCTAGATAAACTAATGTTCGGTCGTAAATTCGTAGTTGTGCTTGGCTTGTCTTGGAAATCTTCTGCTTGTAGAAATGTAAAGAGACCAACTGTGCCAAATGCAATTTCTGAAGGAAATTTATTTGGATTCTCAGAGAGTCGAGAAGATAAAAACCGTGTTTTAGTACAGTAAGATTACATTCTCATGTACTTTTAGTATTTTTCCTTTTCTATCAGAGTTGATTACCAAGATAATTATATATATGATTGTTGTCTCCCTTGTAATCAGCCTATGCCTCCTGGCTGAGTCACTCAGTAATGTCACAGTTTAATGTTTACTGTTGTGAAATTGATATGGATTTCACAGGCCCTGGACTGTGACATCTGAGGCAGAAGGGGACCGAAGAGGAAGCCCTGTGCTGTTTTTATTTAAAGATATATAAACTATTGTCATTGTTCTCCTGTTTCTTCTCAAAGAATCTCAAAGCACTTTACCAGCCTGATCATACCAGCTGTGCATGTAGAGATCACTTTATTCTTTTATTGAGATGTAGCCACCTCTGGAGCAAAATGCAGTAACTTTAAGGGAGTAGCTAAAGACCAAAAGTGAACAGTATCATTTTTGCTGGAGACGACATATAATTTAAACCTTGTTAATCTGCCAGTCCCTACTGTCCAGGTACTGATACACACTTTTACCCAATCTGCATCAACAGGAGAAAAAATAAATAGAATTTAATGACTGGAGAACAAGACTCTGGTAAATTCTGTGGGGTTTCTTATTTTGGAAAAGCAACTTAGAAAGTCTGGGGTTTGGCTCTGTATGTCATACAGCCTTGTTAGTCTTTACTTCTTCAGCACACCCCATCCAAAAATCTTTCAAGTAAACAAACCTTCATTAAGTGTGACTAGTCACCATTCTCCTTAAATTTGCTTTATATCCATAGAAGTCATCCTTCCCTATAGTCACTTCTCTCCCTCTCTTTCTCACCTGTATTGATGTTATTTTTTTTCTGATGCACTGCTGGGATCACATCTTTTGTTTTTCCTTTCTTTTATGCCTAGTGCTTTACACATAAATAACGATGCGTAATAAGAAAGATTTAATACAGAGGGTCTTTAAATTCTGGACATGATTATTTTGTCAGGGTTGCAGGTGTGTTTCTCATGAAAGGAGCAACTGCACATAATACTCTTCACTTCTGTTGTGCCTTTTATCTGAGTAGCTCAAAGCACTTTTCTTTGCATTAATTAATTTCCATTACACCTTTACGAGGCAGGTAAGTTTGATAAAACCCAGTCCACAAAGAGAAACACTGAGATGTAGGGAATTAAAGGACCTTGTCCTCTGAGATGCTGAGCTCCCTGCATTTCCATTATAAGAACAAGGAGCTAAAAACATCCAGCATGTCAAAAGAGCTGCTTAGTGCTTAATACTGCCTGGTCCCAAGTGACTTGCCCAAGGTCATAGAGTATATCAGTAGCAGAGCCAGAAATAGCTGCCAGGAGAGCTGTCTCCCAGTATTTCCTGCCATAATTACTCCTCTCTCCTTAGGTGTTTGCAAATGAGAGAGTTGCTTTTAACAAATGCACACCTGCAATCAAAGCTGAGACCTCAGCATCCAAGTTTTACTTTATTTGAAATAGAAAATGAATAGTGGTAGAACTGCAACTTTTTGTATATTAAATTAGGGCTGTCCATCAGGTGGCCTGTGGCTGTATGTGGCCCCCAAGGAGTTAACCTGCAGTGGTTCAGGCACTGCCCTTCCCACTGCTTTCCTCCTGCTGCTGCTGGAGTTGTGTTTTCCCTCTCTCTCCTCTAGCTTCCACTTCTTTCCTCTACCCCTGGGAGTGGGACAGGGGCTGAGAGGGTCCTCTGCCAAGGGACTTCAGAGGACCTAGGGACCCTACACAGTGCAGTAGGGGGTGGGGGCCATTCCACATTGCAGGGTGCTAGTGAGATACAGCAGTAAGTCTCCTGCAGCACAGCATGCAACACATACAGCATGTGGCCCACGGATGTGCAGCCTGCGCAGCATGGGGCCAGGGCATCTGCAGCCCCAACCACTCAGATATTAAACATTTGGTGATGGCAATATCTTTTTAGTAAGATCAATTTCTATGGCTATATACCCATGCATTTTGCACTTAGGAATTAAATAGCCAAATAACATCAGTGGTGCAGGATTAGTCCACAGACCTAGCAACGTCTCCCCCGGTGCGTACCACTAATTTTGTTAAGAGGTAAAGTTTGAAGTTTCCCTTAGCTTTTGAAAAGGTAAAGTTTTCATTTACATTATAAATTTGCTTTCCATCTGTAAAGCAAGAAGCCAGATAATTGGCATCTGGTGGGATAATTTGCTGTGAAAATGAACACAGTAATTTAGGCCAGGCATAGCTGTTCCCTAAAATCTGTGAAATATTTCAGCCGAGTCTCTTCAGTGCGAGCAAAGTTTTTTAGGAGGTGCTGATACAGAGCACATTTTCTGTGGTTAATTTGATGAACATAGAATAAACTGCAGATATATTGACAAATTACACAGTAAAATTGTGGCCGTGTGTGCGGGTTCATTTTTTCCAGATTGCTTGCATTCTAATTTTTTTTTTTTTTATCGTTTTTCATTCCAGATTACCACCATGAGGTATACAAGATCTCTGACTACAGCAATGATGTTAATGGGGAGACCAAAGAAACACAACCCATTTTTTTAGGTATGTTCTTGCATTGATTAATTTCTGAGCAACCCAGCGTGGCCATTTGCAATTTGGGAGTGGTAAAAAATGTCTGCAAGCACAGGAAGTGTCTGCCATTGTTTAATCTGACGTTCTTTCCAAGACCTTTTTATTCTGTGAATTGCCAATATATCCTTTATTAACACTGCTAAAAGTTGTAATTTCAGACATAAATGTTTATTAGTGTCTACACACAGTGCTAATTATCACTCACTCTCAGAGCCAGATGCTGACTGTGCAGTTTTGCAGCTCTCTGCTCACCCCATTTACATTGCATATTTGCTGGCATGCTTCACTGGCAATAGTTTGTGTAATTGGGGTATTACATCTTTGACATCTGGATAACAGAAATTCAATTTCCAGGAAGCTGCTATTTGTTTGGTTTTTGCTTCTGCCTTGGGTGGGATAGGGGATTAATGTGCTGTCTTAATGTAATGTCCTTTCACCTCTGTAGCCTGCCTGCTAATCCTGCCATAGCAAAATTAAATTAAATCAACAATCAAAAATGTGTAAAGAAAGAGAAGTAATATATAGCCTTCCTAACTACAGCTTGATAGGACTGATTGTTACTGAGCTGCTCATCATTTTTCATGGCTGCTTATTCACTGTCATCTTTAGCTTTCTTACTGTTTTCCCCCTTTCCATTCCCAGCCCTGCTCCTCTCTTATCTCAGATCTGATTGGAGAGATGATGAGCATCTCTATAAAAGGACTGTGGGCTAGATGCACAAAAAGGACTTAGGTGCCTAAGTTTGTCCTGCTTCTCACTATTGGTGCCTAAATCCAAAGTTCTGATTCTCAAGACCCCTGCTTAGTTGCCACCTAAACTTTGTAGACACCTAGGTTGAGAGCAGTAACGATTCTCCAAGCACCTGGAGTTCTCCCTCCGGGCATACTCTGGCACACCTTGGACTCAGTGGTGCCAAGCATCTGGACACCTATTACTTGCTAAAGTCCCTTCAGGATTCCTTAGCCTTGGTCTCCTGAGGGCCTTAATCTTGTAGGTATTCTCAGGGCTTATCCGGGAAATTGATTCCACACAAACTCCAGAGGAGGAGGAGAAGGATGTGGTACCAACTTCCCTTTCATTCGGTAGCTCAGTGGTTAGAGAGTTCTGCTGGGATGTGAGAGACCTGGATTCAGTGTCCTCTTTTAGGAAGTTTTGAATCCACATTTCTCACCTCCCAGGAGAGTGCCCTAACCAGCAGGATGCAGGCTGTTCTGATGGTGGTACTTCTGATCCCTCTCGTTAATGATGATCACCTTTTCCTTGGATAATTAGCAGTTTATTTGGCCAGAGGAAGGGGGAGGGTGATAGAGAGATTCTTTAGCTTTATGATTGAGGCTGATTACATCCCACCGAGCACTTCACTATTTAATATTAAGTATTCCCTTGCGTAGAAGAGAATTGAGTCACGCCTTCCCCTCATTCTGGATAGTGCAGCACCATGGTGCGAACGAAAGAGAGCACACATCTAACTCCAGGAGGAGAGCCAGAGCTTTGAATCTTATCCCTCCCCATGAGCTCCCTCTCTGCATGATCCAAACCCAGAACTGAGGCAGTGAGGATGCCCTGAGAGTACCTCCCACCTCTGCTGTCAAGCTGTTGGCAGCCTTGAGAGCAGCCAGGAGCCAGTATAGACATGCCCATAGGTACCAACTTCTTCTGCTGCACCGCACAGAGAACATAAGTGCCTAATTCAGGGCTGTGAATTCCTCTTTTGGTGCCAGGCAGCATATTTCCTGTATGGATCTAGCTCTGTGTGGCTTTAATCCATGGAATTCAGGAATTTCGGATGCTCAAGACATCACCTCACTAAGGGCCTGATCGAGCTCCCGCTGAAGCCTGGTGAAGTGTTTCAGGAGGTAGCAGTAGGAGATTAACTGAAAGTGAATAGCGTCTCTGAGCCTGATTCTGCATGCCTTTTCTCAGACAAGCAGCCCCACTGAATTTCCATGAGCAAGGCTTGTCAGGGTCAGGCTGTTTGTGTGATGTTTGAACTAGTAAAGCCCCATAGCCCTTAGCGAATAGTGACAGCACTTTTATTCTACCCCAGAAACAAGAATGCAAGTTGGTCAGGAGATTGTACACCTCTAGCATAAAGCCGGCACTGTCTTGTAGAGCCACAGTGGCTTTTTAAGAGTGTGTTCTTCTGTCTATTGTATTTTATTATCTTCACAAAGATATGAACATATAATATAAGACAATGTCTTTACAATGCTTTCAACTTGAAATTCAGGCTCTGTGTTTGAAAGGTTAATGTAGAAAACTAATTATATTATCCTGGTAACCAAATGTGTGATGAGACATTTGTCTGTGTAATTAACAGTGAAGAACTTTTATAGTTTCATAAAATTGAATGCTACATACAGTAAGTAGGCTAGGTGCATTTGTTTTGAAGAGATGTCCAAAACAGAGATGTTTATGACTGATATAAAGTGGAACTGAAATGTACTGTAATGCAGGTGTCTGTGCATTTTACAACATTTCACATTGTTGAAATGGAAGTCACCAGATTAATAACTTTACTTTGTCATGATAAAATAAGTAATACGTTCTTGGAACAGGGGAATAGCGCATAAGTTACTCAGTAATTCCAAGAATTTATTCTGTTCCAAGAATAATATCTTTCACAATTTATTCATAGAGAGAAAGTTGACTCAATGTAAGTCTAGGAAGTTTCTTGTTAATTTTAATAGAATGATATCCTAGACATGATTTTTGTAGCAGCTAAAGTTGAGACTGCAGGAAGGTTTCCTTTATGTAGCTGAGCTTTCAAATAGTCATTTCTTTGCAAAACATTCGTCTTTTAGGTCAAGGTTTACTCTGCTTTGGTCTCTGCCACAGCTGATTGGTTTTTGTTTCAAGTAAAACATATTTGGGGCATGTGATTGAAATACACTTTTTGTTTTAAAACAATCATGTGATGCTATTTATTGAACAGCTCTGGCCCGAAACCTCCAGCTGTATTTAGCAGTTGCAGTATGGTATGAAAGTGCAGTAGCCCTGCTGCAGAGGAAGATGTATTTGATCTGAGTTACAATCTTGAAAAATTTTGTATCGAGCAAATGCAGAAGAGGTTGTGTTTTTGAATTTGTTTCTTGCTAAGTTACTTCAGGGTCAGTCAGCTTCAGCCTGACTTTCCTTTGAAGTCAAAAGCCAACTTCCCCATCTCTGCCTGCCAGTGAGGGATCTGACCCTGTGGCCTTGATTCTCCAAACTGCTCAAATGGATGCTTGCATCTGCTGCACCTTCATCCACTTCACAGGGGTTCCACATGGACATACAAGGTGCCACCCATGTTTGTAGGATTGGGGCCTCAGGGCTGGAAATACTACTTGGATGAGACACCTAAGTGGCTCTTAGGAGTCTGAGTCTCCAGGTGTGATCCTGTTATACCCAGCTTGATTTTTCTCTCTCTTTCTCTCTCAAAAAAAATTAAAGCTCCTACTTTTGTTATTTGCCTTCATTCTAATCTTAAGCCTGATGAGTCGGAAAAAAACCCAGCCAGGAGAAGAACCCATCCATCTTTTAACAGTTTTTCAGGGATTCAAACAGCATGGAATAGGATTGCATATAAATGCCTAATAACTGGATTAGGATGTGGCCCCACAGGGTCTATTTCTGGCCCCAGCTATACAGTAGTGTGCTAGCTCATGTGTATGTAACTAATTTGGCTACACAGTGAAACAGCTAATCTCAAATAAACTACAAAAAAAAGGTCAACTTTCTAGTTGTGCTCAGAAATTCAAGAATTAATCAGAGCAATCCTATCTGTCAAGACTTGAATAAAGTGTTTGATGGAGCATCCAATGGGAAATCTTTAATAAATATGGAGAAGACTGGGATTAGTAGAGGAACTGCAAGGTGGTAAAGAACTGGGTAAGGGGCGATGGGAGTTTGTAGCAATGAAAGGAGACATCAGGTGGTTATTAATGGAGTGATCAGATATTGGCCTTCAGACCGAACTTCTTTTAAAAAATGTATTAATGGTCCTGACACCAAGGAATGTGAATGTGCATATGAAATCTGTTGTTGATGCAATGCTAGGTGGCATTGTCAGTACAGAGGAGGATCAGGTTATCATTAGTAAAGAATTTTCCTTTCTATGATTCTGTGAAGTAGATGTTCTGGAAGACTGGTATGATAGAAATGAAATCAAATTCAGTGACACAAAATGCCAGGTCATGTTTTTAGAGTTCACTAGCAAAAAATTCTGCTATGGAAAGAACTGAGGAAGATAAGGAACTTGGTGTGCTAGTTGATCACAGAGTGGCTCTGAGCTCCCATACTGAACCATGAAAAAAGACATCCTCAGATCTCATTTGCATCAGCCAAAGTATTTCCAGTAATATCATTATACAGAATTATCATTGTACAAGACAGTGGTGAGACCTCATCTGGAAAACAGCATACAATTCTGGTCACCCATGTTCAAGGAAAATGAACTCAAAACAGAGCAGGTACAGAGAAGTGCTATCAGGATGATGAGGAGAATAGAGAGTCCATCTTGCAGAAGGTGATGAAAAGAGCTTGGCTTTTTTAATCTAGCAAAACGAAGACTGAGAGGGAATTTGGTTGCTGCCAATAAGTACGTCAGAGGGGTAAACGTCAGGGAGGGAAAAGAACTATTTGAGCTAGTGAACAGTATTGGTACAAGAACAAATGGGTATGTAACTGTCTGTATGAGAGACTCAGACAGCTGTCCAATCAAAATAATGGGGGCAAAAGATCTCATTACTTTAAAAGTGGAGCACAGTAAGTTTGTGAAAGGATTATATGATGTGATGTCAGCAATAGTAGGAGACTAGACTCAACCTATGACATGAGGTCCTATCTAGGCCTGGGTCCCTCCCTGCTACTATTTTTTTCAACTCGAAAGTTCTTTGATCAAGGGAAATGTGCACAGGGCAGAAAAATATGAGATTCTCTCATTTCTGTCTTCCCTTACTGACCTTCATATACAGGTATACCTCGGAGATATTGCGGGTTCGGTTCCAGACCACCGCAATAAAGCGAATATCGCAATAAAGTGAGTCACACGAATTCTTTGGTTTCCCAGTGCATATAAAAGTTATGTTTACACTATACTGTAGTCTATTAAGTGTGCAATAGCATTATGTCTAAAAAAAC
>NW_017729008.1:31200871-31215425 GCF_001723915.1 Gavialis gangeticus
AAAAAGTACATACCTTAATTAAAAAATACTTTATTGCTAAAAAATGCTAACCATCATCTGAGCCTTCAGCGAGTCGTAATCTTTTTGCTGGTGGAGGGTCTTGCCTCAATTTGTAAAAAAAACGCAATATCTGCAAAGCGCAATAAAGTGAAGCGCAATAAAACGAGGTATGCCTGTATACTTGTGCTTTAAAACTTATTGTTTGAGGCTCAAGAGGGTTGCAGCAGAAGTGACTGAAGTTTGAAAGCTGGGGTTTGGCATGTTGAGTAGTCCTTATCAAGGGGTGCAGAGGTTTGTTCTGGTAAGGAATTCCTTTTCTTCTGGGTAAGTGTTTGCAAATCGTGGCACCAAAACAAGAGAGTGTCGTTGGCTCATTCACTGTCAACCAAGGGCATGCCTACATTAGGGCTTTGCGAAGCTTCAGTAGCTGATTTGGTTCGGAGGAGATTTGGCCCGATTCAGGGACCAAATCTCTGAATCTGAATCAAATTGGGAGACCAAGTAAAAGCTCTGAATCGATTCAGATGCTTCAGATCGATTTGGAAAAAATTTGGCTGATTTGGAGATTCAGCCATAGACTAAGCAGGCAGCTGACAGCTGCCTCCAACCAGTAAGTCTGTTGGGGTTGGGGAAGGGGCATGGGGGAGGGAGGGATTGGGACTGGGACAAGCTGCCCAGCCGGGCGGGGGGGTATGTTACTCAGGGAAGGGACAGGGGGGTGCGGGATGCGGGTGCAGCAACACTGGGAGCGGGGGCTCTGCCCTGCTGCCACTTGCCCAGTTGGGGCAGGGGGGCGGGATGCAGGCGCGGCTCACTCCAGGTGGAAGGGGGCAGGTGGCAGCAGGGCATAGCCCCCGCTCCCAGCACTGCTGCGCCCACATCCCATGCCTGCTGCGCCAGCTGGCAAGCATGACAGAACAGAGGCCCCGCTCCAAGTGCTGATGTAGGTGCGGCAGCAGTGGGAGCGGGGGCTATGCCCTGCTGCTGCCTGGAGCGAATCACGCCTGCATCGCCCCTACCCTCCCTCCACACTGGCTGGGCAAGCCACAGCTGTGTAGAGCCCCTGTGGCTCCCCCTGCTGGGGCAGAGGCAGCTGCAGGCGGAGGAACTGTGGGAGGAGCCCAGTGCTTCACAAACAGGCCCAGGGAAGTGATTCTCCCCCTCTATGCGGCACTGGTTAGACCACAGCTGGAGTACTGTGTCCAGTTCTGGGCGCCGTAGTTCAAGTGAGATGCGGACAACCTGGAGAGGGTCCAAAGAAGAGCCACTCACCTGATTAGAGGCCTGCAGGTAACGCCCTACAAGGAAAGGCTAAGGGACCTTAACCTCTTCAGCCTCTCCAAGAGAAGGCTGAGAGGGGACTTTGTGGCAGCGTACAAATTCATAAGAGGAAAGCAACGTGAAGTAGGCAACGAGCTGTTCACCAGGGTGCCCCCTGGAACAACAAGGAACAATGGCCATAAGCTACTAGAGAGAAGATTTAGGCTGGACATTAGGAGAAAGTTCTTCACAGTAAGGGTTGCCAGAATCTGGAATGGGCTCCCAAGGGCGGTGGTGCTTGCCCCATCCTTGGGGGCCTTCAAGAGGAGACTGGACAGGCACCTGGCTGGGATCACAGGACCGCAGGGTTAGTGACTCTTCTTGCCTGCCAGGGGCAGGGGGTTGGACTAGCTGGCCCACTGAGGTCCCTTCTGACTCTATGAAACCAGCTGCCCTGCCCGGCCCCAGCCTCCCAGCACTTAAAAAAATAATAATAATAAAGCCCCACACTCACCAGCTCTAGTAGCAGTGATTGGGGGTCACTGAGGGCTCATTGCAGAGACCACCCCCCTGTGCAGCATGGGACAGTGGGGATCTCCCCCCCTGCTTGGTACCTGCACGGCAGCTGCCCCGTGGCACGGGTGTAGCATGGCTCAGCAGAGTGCTGCACGCTGCCTGGGAGCTAGGGCAGCTCCAGCAGTCACCTGGAGCCCAGCACCGCTCAGCCCCAGCGCCCCATGGGGGCTTCTCCTGTGGCTCCCCCCACCCAGGAAGAGGCAGGCACAGCCAGAGTTGCCACAGGAGAACCTGCAGCCGGCCTCTCTCCAGCCCATCCGAATCACTGAATCTCTCGAAATCAGTGCTGAATCTTCCAAAGCTGATTCAGCCGAATCGATTCAGGACCGTGATCCAAATCTCCAAACTGAATCTCTGTCAGAATCATCCGAATCAAATACTTCCACGTTGGCAGACCTAGTCTGCATGGAGCAGTGAAGTGCTGTGCAGGCATATTCAAACTAGCACTAAGTGAAGTATTTTGGGTTGCATTTACATAGTGTTCTGCCTGGGTGAGCTAATTCTGGGCCGCTCTGCGGATATCCCTATGTGATGCTGCATTATATATGTACTGCAGACACACTCTAAGAAAGGATGCTCTGCACTTACAGAAGTCTTTCATTATAAGCCTCACATTCCCCAGTCCTTTGAAGTGCCCTGAATCCATCCTCCATATTCTTCCAATACAGAAGCTGGGTTCGGCTGCCCTCAATACAGGCAGGCAACATAGCCTCTTATGTTCTAGATTCATAACCTGTTTGCTCTGTTACAACTTTTTGTAACCCTGCAAGTTTTTGAAGCCACAAAAAGTTGTTAGTTTTAATTTAGCTATTTAAAAAAATTGAAAATTAAATATATAATCTGTGCTAAGCAGGTTTTAGGTTATTTTAGCAATGGCAAAATGAAGGATGAAGATGCAACCTTAGCTGTGCCCATTTGTGTATCTTTGTCTACTTATTGTGGGAGTACATAGAAGCCCCAAAGCTCATATTGTTTCTTAAATACTATTACGTCATTTTTTGAACAACCCTGGGCATTTTGTAGTTCTCTCCATTTTTCCAATAGAAAGTCTATTAGGCTTATCTCTATAAAATCACAACATGACCTATATTTATACAATATACTACACACAGATGAAGCATAAGAAGGAGAAAAAAGTAGTGAAAACCATGCTCTCCTAGTTAGGAGTTCAGAACTGAGTGAACAAATTATCAAAATTGTTTAACATAAGTTATTTATAAATACTGCTGGTACTTAATACAACAAAACCCACAGCAGCACCTAAAACACGCAAGCTTTTACTACTAATAAGAGAATTTGGTTTTAATAAATTTAAGTTGCTTTCATTTGAAATATTTTAATAACTGTGGTGCTGTGAATTCTGTACAGGAGTGCTCGCTCACTAAGGAAACAGTTTACCATTAGTTTAGAGGGACTGCATGTAATGTTCTGAAAAAACCATATCTGAACTTCACTAAGGCAGCTTGAGGTCAGGCCATGTGAAAGTTACAAATTAGTTATACTTGCATAAGATAGTCTAGCAAGAAATAATACAAATAATGTTCTGTTGATGCATTTCTGCTATGAATATATCTCTGAGAAACAGCTTCTAACATCTAAAAATAGGGCCCGATTTTGCTGCCTTCCTTCATGTTGAATAGCACTTTATACAGAAAGGAACTTTTGGTTTTGGTGAAATCAAAGTGACTGCTTGTAGAATAAGGCACTATTTCACATCAGTGAAGGTAATACAATATGCTATATAACTTACTATTTAGAGGCACTTCTAATTCCACAGCTCCCCTCTGCTGTGTCTACCAAGAAAATTATGGAAATATATATATAACCTAAACTGGAGTGTGAAACACACATGGAGGAGAGGGTCAAAATCTGTTTAATTATAGTGAATGATTTTTGGAGTTTCTTCCCTTAGTCCACAGTGCCTCTCCCCACTGTTGACTGGGGATATTCCCAGAGATCAACAGGGCATTTTGTATTGTATTTATTTATTTTAGTATCTTATTGAGGACTCGATGAGAGAGCCTGCCTCTCGAGGCCCCACTACATCTATCCTTGCTTTCTCACCACTCTGTCTTCCTTTCTGAGGTTTCCCCCTTCTTCATCTTTCTTTCTTTTTTGTTCTTCTCTGTTTGCTTCCCTGCAGCAGCTCCCAGTTCACACCCCCTTGGGTTTTACTCCCAATTGCTACCTGATTTTTATTCACTAGTAGGATGAGTAGTGGAGCCGTTAACATTAGTAATTAAGTGTTAGCAGCAGGTTGAAAAGCCAATACTCAAATCAGACAAATGTGGGTAAGGAGTTTACACCACTGAGGCATTACTTCAGGACATTTGGTGAGACATTATCACCAGTTACACTTCATAAGCGTATCTGGGCAGGTGACATAGCTAGCAACTTATATTTGTCAATGGAAGCTGGGATTCTCCAAATCCTGAATAGGTCAAGGGAGCCACAACACATGTATTCATCCAGACTCTAGCCTCTAGGCCTTAGGCTTGAGAACTATTTAAAAACGGAAAGGCTCCTGCAGTGAGATTCAGTCCAAGAGCAGCAATGTACTATTTAGTGCAGAGGTGTGCCAGTGTGCAGCTAGCTGCAGTCATTGAAGAGCCTCTGGATTGTGGTGACTGAAATGCATAGAAGTATATAAAGATGCGAGGAAATAAAATACAAGATGTTACAGATGTTAAAGATGTAGTAATAGTATTTGACCACCTCATTAAAGACTCATTGAAATGTATGTGTACTAGGAAACAGAGTTAGGTTTAACTTCCCTATTTCCTGTTTTGAGGATTTGTCAACTTTTAAGGCCCAGCAAAAACTACCAAGGTAATAGAAACTATCCTACCATGTCACCAGGGCTGGGCAAGATAGCAGTCACTGCAGCCAGTTGTGGGAAATGCGTGAGGCCCTTAATATTCACTTAGTTCCGGTTTGTCTCCCCTCCCTCTCCTCCCATAGCATTTAATAAACGTGTATACTAAATTCAGAAATTGTAATAAGGCATATTGTTTATCCATACGGTTGGATGATATAAGCCAGTGGTGGTCAACCTTTTCATAATTTCATAGTTTCTCGGGTCGGAAGAGACCTAAGTAGATCATCTAGTCCGACCCCCTGCCATGGGAGGAAAGAGTACTGGGGTCAAACGACCCCAGCAAGGTGTTCATCTAACCTCCTCTTAAAAACCCCCAGGGTAGGAGCCTGCACCACTTCTCATGGAAGTTGGTTCCAGATCCTAGCCGCCCTGACCCTCCCTGCTTTTGGCTGGAGGGAGGGTCAGATGGGCACTGCCTGATCCCAATGTGGGCCAGACATGGCAGGACCCCTTTCGGCCATGTAAAGGGGGAGGTGGGGACATCTCAACCCTAATCCAGCCATGTGGAGGAAGGGGGCCTGGGCTGGCCACAGCTTGGCTCTGCAGGGGGAGCTGGTATGGCCCATCCCTGTAGGAGGAAGGGGGCATGGTTTGGCCCTGACCTGGCAGGGCAGAGAGGAGGGGGCATGGCTTTGCCTGAACCAGCTGCGCAGGGTGAGGGGTCATGGCCTGGTCCCTATGGGGGATAGGAGTTGTGGCCCAACCCCAACCTGACTGAGTGGAGGGAAGAGGGTGTGACCGGGCCCTGCGGTGGGGGGAAGGGAGCACAGCCCAGCCCCAACCCAGCCATGCAGAGGGAAGGCAGTACGGCCCAGCTCTGCCCCACCCTGTGGAGCTAGGGATTTTGGCAGCAGGAAGGGATGGCAGTACTGCTACTGCTCCCCTGCCACCAAATTTCCCACCCTATAGGGAACCCATGGGCCAGATTCCAAGGCTCTACAGGCCATATTTGGCCCGCAGGCTGGAGGTTAAGCCCCCTGATATAAGCATATTAATTAGAGGTGCATCAATACATCAGTCCGTATCGTATCGGGACCAATAAAAGGAAAATTGACATTATTGGCAATTGGCTTTTTTGGTCTAATATTGCCAATAATCTTGCTGACAAATGCCTCATGCATGAGCGCAGCCATAGCATGCATGCAGCCAGCCTGGCAGCTCAGAGAGCAGCATCTGGCTGGTAAGTCTGTTGTGTGGGAAGGGGCACAAGGGGTGTAGATCCAGGCTCCCACAGTGAGGCAGGGTGCAGGACAGAGCCATGAGCAGATCATGGGGGGACATGGGGAAGGGGCTCCCACAGCTCCCCCAGGGGAGTCATGGGGGACATGTGCCCTCCGGATCTGTGTGCAGGGTGAGGGCAGGCTGGTGCTGCGGGCTGGGGCTGGGAGCAGCACCAGATTCTTCCTGGCAGGTAGGGCTGAGCTGGGCTGGGGCTGCGCTTGGGGCAGGTGGTGACAGCAGGACTGGAAGGTGGTGACAGCAGCACTGGGAGTGGGGGCAATGGGAGGAGCTACAGCCACCCCAACATTCTCTGTATCCTCCCCAGTGCCTCTGCCCACCCCAAGCTTAGACCTGGCCCAGCCCCTTCATCAGGAAGAGCCCAGCACTACCCCTGGTCCCAGCCCGCCTTCGCCCCATGCACAGATCCAGGAGGCATGTGCCCTCCCATGCCTCCCCCAGGGATGTGTGCAGTGGTAGGAGCTGGCCCCCTCACCCCACCCCCTGACGAGCTGCTCACAGCTCTGTCCTGTGCCCCACCGTGGCTGGGTAGCACCTGCCCCAGCCCCACTCTCTCCCTCACCACTATGGCCTGGACCTGCGCCCCCACATGCCCCTTCCTCCCCCACAACAGACTTACCAGCCAGACTCTGTTCTCCGAGCTGCCAGGTGGCATATCGGCAATCAGATCGGTATCGGCCAGTATGCCTCGCTAATAATCAGCCATCAGTATTGGCCCAAAAAATCTTTATTGGTACACTCCTAATATTAATATTTCTGCTTATTTCTATTGTGGAAGTGAATAAGAACCAAAACATGGACCAGAACTTCCTTTTGTTACGCATCATACAAACTTATAATAAAAATCATGGTTCGTGTCCCAGAGTTTGCTATCTAAGTACCTAGGTAGAAGCAAGCCAATGGTGTGAGGAGGACTCTCAACTTGCGTGGAAGCCAGGAATTGAGAACACTTGCCAACTTTCTAAATTGGCTCCTAAAAGCATAAAATTAAAATGGATAAGTTTTCTAAGTGCTTCTAATACTTCTTCCAGCATACATTTATATTTCATATTACATTTCACATAAAGAAGTTCAAGAGAGTGAAATCTTGCACAAAACACACTGCCTTCTCTTTATTGCTATAGTAGAAATAGTGCTTTAGTATCCTTCTAGTGGATCGGCAAATCCTACCCAGATTAGAGAGCTTTCTTGCAAGCTACCCTGCCAGTGAGTTGGAGCCAATTGGAACAACCTCAACTGAAGGTAGAGTTGGCCCAGGGTCAAATGATTCAGTAGATCAGGTAGCTGGCCTTTCACTAGTTTTATGTCCAGCAGGAACAAATCTGGCCTCCTTTATCGTGGGCCCTAGGCAGTGTGCTCCAAGAGGTTGAACCTGACCCATATTATGTTTTTGTTTGGTTTTTTTAAAGTAGTATTAATGTTAATGACCTTGCTTCAGCAAGGTATCTAAGACGCGCAGATAAACTCACTGAAATCAATGAGACTGACTGCCTCTTTGAAGCCAGGCTCATGCTCCCGTACCTTGCTGAATTGGAGCTATTGTTCATTTCTTTACACCAGCTCTTTTGTACAGTTACCTCTATAAAAAATGTTTTTTATTGTGGGGGAGGGGGGTTAGAATGTAAATTGAAATATTTTTCAAAGAAAAGATTATACTGAGTAGCCCTGCCTTGAATATAGTATAAAAGGAGGGTTGATTCTATCAATGTCTTGATCTTCATTATCCTTCTTGCTTAAGATGTTTGATTTTTCTATTACCAGTAAAAAATAGAAGCTGCTTATTTCAGAAATGGTTATGAACATTTCCTTAATACCAGTGAAATGTAATGCATGCTTTAACGAGCAAAATAGCTACTATCTGCCCAAAACATATATATTCATTGTGCAATCAGCAGTTTCATACATAAAATTAATACCTAAATGGTGCCAAGAGCATTAAAGTATGTAATCGTTATTATTTAAATGTGCTGAATGTATTTGAAACAGTTACATTTTTCTTGTACATATTTTCTTTTTGCTTTCATAATTTGCGTTTGAAGGCTTCCAGCAGTTAGGTTCCACAAGACTGCGGAGATATTCGCTGCTTTTTTAAATTTTACTTCTGTGTATGCTATTATTGTTAAATTCTAGGGACTGAAGAACTGATGTTGCTTCCATTAAAGTCAATGGGAGTTATGTTATTGATTTTTGTGGGGAGAGGAGGGTCTGCCCCTGAGCAGATGTCCTGCTGATATGTTTAGGGTCTGATCTTGCTTGCTGTACTGAGACAAAATTCCCATTTATGTCAGTGCTGAAGTAGGTTTGGTGTCTTAAAAGGACAGTTTATTTGAGGCTGCGGGAGCCATTGTTATTTCCTTCAGGAAAAGAAATGCATTTCTTAAACATAAGAGCTTTAGAAGCAGCATTAGGCAAGCCAGCAGGTCTCTTAACCCAGAGCTATCTCAGCCATTTCTGTACTAACGCATGACACGGGAGATGATAACTGCCACTCAGCCATGTCTTTTACTTATTTATTTATTTTACTCCAGCAGCTAGAAACTCTTATTGGCATCTAAAATCACTAATCTCTCCCCATTACCGTTTTTGCTAATTTACAGTGATAACTGTGGCTCTGTTTTCATTAGGAGATGAAAGCCGGGAAATTAAAAAACAAATTACAGGGATGAGAAGATTACTGAATGACAGCGCTGGAAGAATCTATCAGCGCGTTGGCAAAGAAGGAGAAAAACTGAAGGAAGAACCCCAGGATTTAGACTTAGCCTGGGCCCAGCGCCTGAACCCCCCTGCAGAGTCCCAGGCGAGCCTCCATCCTTCTCAGAGTGGTGCATGGAATGAATTATCACCCCAAACCAGCCATTTTTCAGGGCAGTATGGAACTCGGTCTAAAACCTTCCAAAATCAAACGAGAACCGTGGGATCCAATGGTACGATCGCTGTTAGTTACTCCACATGGCATTATTTTTTACTCTAGTAAATATCTACCTTTGTTCAGATAATTATAGTAATAGTGCATTAAAATTACTTATTGTTCATAGTTTACAAAATGAATGTATAGTTATCACTCTGAAAACCTGGGAGTGTGGGCATGGAGCGTTCTGCTCTTGCATTTCTGAGCCTTTAAAGTGGTCTCCTAATGACAGGGCATAATTGATAATATTCTGTTATATAGGTTTTATTTCTGTATTGATTAAATTGGGTCCTGCCATTGTTACTGAATTCATAGCTAGGTAAGGGCCAGATTCTGCCACTCCATATCATGCTTGATAGAACAGTAGAACCAACAGCAGAACTGCTTGCAGAGCAAGATCCTTCTTGGTGTAAGGATGCAGAATCTGGCTAGTAATCAGCTTAGGGTATAAGGTTCCAGTTTAACCTTAGGCATTTTTTTTATATGGGACTATTTAAAATAAGATACGATGGAATTCAGCAATGTTTAACATGTATGAAAACATGTAGCCCATCACCTTCCAGTGTAGTATTGTTCCTTACACTAGATGTTCAGTGCTTTTAAGTGTGTTTTCCTCCTAGTGCTATAGATGACCCAAGCAGTGGAGCTTTCATTTCCTTTCTTGGTAGACTCTTCCACAGTCTGTTCGAACTCTCTCAGAAAGCTTCCCTTCTCATTCAACCTGAATCTTGAAAAAGGTGCCTCAGTTGTGGGGGTTTTGTGTATCAACATTGTAAACATGAGCTTACATCCAAAAGAATTACCAGATATCTCTGGAGCCAACTGCAATTTATTATTAATTGCCATACAGTGATGTCTGCTGTGTCCTTATTTAAAGATGCACAAGAGTTGCATCTGTTATAAATGATGAAAAATGATTCTCTGAGCTGTACAAGAGGAATTACTTTCCGCACTGAAAAAGTGACAGTCTTCAGGTTTAGTCTTCTCAGGGCTTACCCTATCCCTATATAGGCAATGATTGGAACCAAATAAACTGGGAGCCCCAGAGGCTGATTGTGGCAGTGGGTCTCATTTTGTAGCTCTCTTAATTCAGTTTGTTTTAATATATTAAAGTGTGACAGATGTTGTTAACTCTACAGTGACTTATGGCTTGTCTACACTATGGAGCCTCTGCTACTGTAGCTATGACCGCATAGCTATGTCGGAGCCATCCCCTTGTGAAGACATGCTATGTCTTGACAAGATGGGTTTTTCTTCAACCATAGTTATGCAACCTCCCTGAATGACAAACAAAATGGACAAAAGCTCCTTCTATCAACATAGCTCTGTGCACACCAGGGGTTTTGTCAGCAAAGCTGCATCAGCCAAAGGAGTGCAATCTTTATGCCCCCCTAGCCAATGTAGTTATGCTGGCAAACTTTGTAGCGTAGACCTGGTCTTGTTGCTCATAAGCTTCATAGAAAGAGTATGTTTAAAAGAGGGATTTGAATGGGTGGAGGATGGACATGCAGCACAATGAGATGGACACGTATAGAAGAGAGTATGGAAAAAGGGGCAGAAAAGGAGAGGAGGAGGAGATGAAGAAAAAAGAAACACAGGAATTATTGCAAAGGAAGGAAGGGGGGAATATAAGGTTTGCAAATAAGAAGGACCTGACTGCATCCCCAAAATCCATAGGACCTTTGCTCAGATCTGGCTTCTATGTACCAATGCTGCAAGCTGGGCAGGATGGCACATGGGCATCTATGCTTGTTGAGTGCCCCATTAATTTCAGTAGAATCTGTGGACAGGGAACTGATGTAGCATCCCCATCCAGCATGAACATAAATAGTTCCCCGGAGGTCAGTGGTGCAATATCAATATTTTTGGTTTTTATTTCTCAGTGTTCTTTAGAGAATGTGAAAGTGGTGTCCCATTGGAATAGGTTTTTGGCTCTGCTGAGATTAATTTCAGTGGATTGCACTTGCATGCTTTTCAAGAATAAATTTGTTGTTGTAGAAATCTAACACCAATGTGATTTATTATCAGCAGATCCATTTGCAGGAAGAACTGTCTTGGAGTATCTGCTGATCATGCAAAGAGAGCGACCAAACGATGTATTTGTGTCTTCTGTATCAGTCATACAAGCCAGGATCAAATTCACATGCTGGCTTGCCTCCAAAGCAGAGGGAGATGGCTCTTTAAAGATCCTCCATAAAACTAAAAAGTCGCTCCCCTTTTTAAAATTAAAAATTGATTTATACTAAGTTGAGAAAGGTTTCTTTTGTCCTCTAAAAATGATAAAGATAGTGCCTAGAACAATGACTGAGAACATTCTCCATGATGTTTCTGACACTGGTGTAACCGATCAGAAGAGGGAGGATGGAAGTAAAATAAAAAATCTTTATGAATATGTATGAAGTCAGTAGAACCCTGCTTTGATTTGAAATATTGGTGGCCTCTTTTCCCATTTACAGTACATACGGTAGATTTACATGGGTAATTTCTATCAATGCTAATGGGGATTATAATGTAAATCCCTCATGCCTCAATGGGAAAATAGACCCTTTGGTTTTCAGTCAGGGGCCTCAATGCCTGCATGCCTTCATTAGGAATGCATTGTATTGTAACAGGGAAGATGAACAGGTATTTACTGACAGAATTTGATTTGTCAAAGTTTTTATATGCCATTCACCAGAATGTAGAATCTGAAAAAAATCTCTTTCAAATATTCTTATTTATTATTTGTTAAGCCCCAGCAACAACCTGGAAGCTGTACAAGAGACAAAATAAAGCCAGGCCTGTCCCAAAGAGCTTATTATTCAAGGAAGACAGACAGAGAGTAGGCAAGCAGCACTGAGGAAGCCCAGAGGGAGGGGTGAAAGGGATTTTTCATTGTTTTCTTTAATTGTAGTTATTCATATAACTGTCTTCTATTTTTGTTGGCATCCAAGACAGCTGCTTGCCTCACTAAAGGGCAGGTAGCTGTGCTGTTGCCACTGAATTTTTTCTTACAAAGCACATGAACATTTGGAAGTTGCCTTGAACCTAATCTACTGTAGAGAGGTCTAGTCTAAATGAATGCTCAGGTGAAGGGTATTGGCAGAACTAAGTTCAGGGACTCTGAGTAATCTGCCACAAGCCGACAAATAAAAATCTTCTCCAAGCATTCATTGTTTGTACAGCTCTAACAGCATGCTAAGCACTTTATGGACCACTGAGAACATAAAGGATGGTTTCTATCCCCATTCCCCTAAAACAACGCTCAGTCTGAATAGGCAGCAGACAAAGTATGTGACCAAGTTGGGCAAAGTCATCCTGAGTCACTAACTTGTTCTTGTTTTAATCTGAGATTGCCAGTGTGTTACAAAGCAAATGGAGCTGGTGCAGTAGTTTTTTTCTTAGTTCTCAGAAAGCCTGAAACAGGAGCCCTCAAAGATGGGACCTACCCTGTTTACCTCAATGCAGTGTTAACAGCAGATCCCTAAATATATTCATTTTAAATGTCAGGTTCTTTATATGTAAGACAGTCAACAGATATCACTAAGAAGGTCTGAGCAATCCTCTGTGAGCAACCTCTTTGCTTTACAAGTGAGTGGCTTCTGGAAGGATTGTGACCACTTTTTTCTTAAATCTGGTCTCTGGGGAACGTTGCCCAAAGCAGACAGTCGTAGGGTGGGCTCAATGCCTGATGGACCATATCAAGAAGGGAGTTGCATGGATTTGGAGACGCAGCGAGATTTGGGGAGCTCTTCCTATTGACACAATCTCAGGATGTGGTACAAACCAGAACTAGAAAGTTGTTAACATAGTGGAGGTGGAGTGAAAGGTGTCAGAGAAGAACCATAAAAATAATGGAGGATGTTGGAAACTAAGAGAAAACTGAATGAATTATATATGCTTTGGCTAAGCAACCATGAAAGCCAACATAGGTGTCTGCTAGTCAAGCTGGAGAACATAAGTGATGGTGCTCCCCCCAGGTCAGTCCACTTATGACACCAAAATGAGATGACTTGTATTTAGTTGTGGACAGCTTCAGAATGACTGTCCCTTTCCTTGCTTTGTTGAGCTGTAAAATAGCTACTGATTTAAATCCTCATCGTTGTCTTCAGCGTTAATTGCCTTTCAGGCAAGTACCACCACAGCAGGTTATATTCAGTTTATCTTTTGGAAGGTTTCTTTTGCAGCTTTAAGGAGCTGAAAGATGATTCTTTTAAAACAAACCTTAGATTCTGCTGCACGAGGTCCAGCCACCAGAGATCTGGACCTGCCCTCTGAGCTAAGCTGCTGGGTAGGAGATGTAAAGGCTGTGGAGGCTGAGATGGTACTAAGGATGGTGCAATAGGAAGCAACTAGGAGTAATGGGATTAAACTGCAGAAAGGAAAATTAGCATGACCCATTAGTATGGTGTTCTGGCCAGTGGTCTATTGGGCTGTTCCCTAATCTCCACAGAGGAGTTGTGAAAGTCCCATCTGAGACTTGGCACTAGAGAACATGCCACAGAAAATGACTGTGCTCTGGTAGAGCAGACTCTCCCAGCTCTCTTGCTGATGATTCTTTTCCTCCGTTGGTTCCTGTGTGTCTCTGAACTGAGGATCTTATTTTCACTCTCAGTTCTTCACTTCATAAAGCAACATGTGTAGCATTCAAGCAATTTTAGAAATCGGAGGCCCTCATTTAAGGCTTAATATAAACCTTTATTATACAGACAGCTACCCATTCTTTGTAAGGCTGTTCTAGGAGACGGGTTTTTTGTGCATGATAAAGTGAGTATGTTTATAATGAGGTTTGGTGCTATTGTTATCTGAGATGAACTAACCTGACAATAGAGAGCCCTGCTGTGAGAGTACATTGTATTCCCACTTCCATGCAGTCTTCACCAGCCCATGTAACATCATGTTCCCAACAGCATGTCAGCATTTACACTGGTAATTGGATAAAACCCGGTGGCCCCCTCCTCTCAAAAATGAATGTATTGAAAATTATTGGTTTGCTTTCGTTGGATTCAATTTTTTGATAGTGTATGTTGCTGTCTTCAAAATCCTGTTGAGATTTTTTTTTTTATTGTATCCTTCTTTTATTTTCTTTCTTTCTTAGGGGAAATTCCAGGGGTGAATTCATCAGTAGGACCAAACTGCTGCACTTGTAACTGTCAGTCAACCTTGCAGGCCATTCTCCAGGAGCTCAAGACCATGAGGAAGTTAATGCAGATTCAAGCAGGTACAATGATCAGCCTCTTGCACACTAAGTGTTAAATCAAGCCTAATGTCTTTAGGCAATGCTTGCATCTGGAAGAGTGATCCAGTGCTTGCTGGACTAGGCTGGGACTTGGAACACCAGTTTACAGTTCCCTGTTCTTTAGGCAAGTGACGTGGGATGAAATTTTCAGAAGGTGCTTTGGCAGAAGGCAGGGTAACTGAAACAGGGATGCATAAGCTTTCATGAGCAACAGGTTGCTTCATCAGACGCTATGAAAGGACATGCAGAAAGCAGGCTGTACAACAGGACTGATTTAATTACAAAAGACTGGGAAGGAAAGAGAGACAGTCATGCTGAGAGCTTACATCTGGTCAGAAAGGAGCTATCTGAGCATACCTGAGCAAGTTCCTTGTGTAGATTGATTGCAGTCCATTTCATTTAAAAAAAAAAATTGGGCAACTGTGGCATTGATGCCTACACAGTCAGATGGATTGCAGATTGGCTGAAGGGTCGT
>NW_017729008.1:31220425-31227675 GCF_001723915.1 Gavialis gangeticus
GCTAACAAAAACAGGATGCGTTTCAATACTGACAAGCGCAGGGTGCTGCACTTGGGCAGTAGTAACCAGCAGCACACTTATAAGATGGGAAACTCCCTTCTTGAGAGCACAGAGGCAGAAAGGGATCTTGGAGTCATTATTGACTCCAAGAGAACATGGGCCGACAATGCGAGGTCACGGTTGGCAGGGCTAACCGCACCTTGTCGTGCATCCACAGATGTATCTCAAGCAGGTCCAAGGAGGTGATCCTCCCCCTCTATGCGACACTGGTCAGGCCACAGCTGGAGTACTGTGTCCAGTTCTGTGCGCCCCACTTCAGGAGGGATGTGGACAACATTGAGAGGGTCCAGAGGAGGGCCACCCGAATGATCCAGGGACAACAGGGCAGACCCTACAATGAGAGACTGTGGGACCTGAACCTGTTTGGCCTTCACAAGCAAAGGCTGAGGGGGGACCTGGTGACCGTCTATAAACTCACTAGCGGGGACCAAAAGGGTTTGGGAGAGAGCTCGTTTCCCCTAGCGCCCTCTGGCATAACAAGGAATAATGGCCACAAGTTGTTGGGGAGTAGGTTTGGATTAGACATGCGTAAGAGCTACTTCACAGTTAGGGCAGCTAGGATCTGGAACCAGCTTCCAAGGGAAGTGGTGCTGGCTCCTACCCTGGGGGTCTTTAAGAAGAGGCTTGATGCCTACCTGGCTGGAGTCATTTGAGCCCAGTTTTTTCTCCTGCCCAGGCAGGGGGTCGGACTTGAAGATCTACAAGGTCCCTTCCGACCCCACTTCTATGATTCCATGATTGCACTTAGTTGTTGTGGGAAAAGTTGACTCCCGGCACCTAATGTGTCTCAGTTTCCCACGTACAACAGGGATCGGAGCACCTCTCTATTTTGCAGGTGTAATGTGAATTGAAATGTATTAAGGATATTGAAGTGCTCAGATATGTGATAATAGGGGCCTGTAAATCCTTAAGTTGGAAAAATGAATGGATCATTAATCTATCCCCTTCTGTATTTTCTTGCCATGTTCATTCAAAGTAGGATTTCTCTGCTATCTTACTTGTTTTCACCCAACTCCTTTTATCCTGGAACTTAGCAACCTCAGCAACACATTTGAGACTTGTATAGCACTATCTGTCCAAAGAACTGTGTTTTGCAAACTGGGTATTCATATTTCTATTTTACTCATGGGAAAAGAGAGGCACAGAGAGAGTGTCATTTGACTCGGATCAGCACAAAATGGAAATCCTGGAGTTCCTTTGCTGGACAGCAGCTCCCAATTAGAATTGTGGGGGAGTATAAGAAATCCTAGAAATCCTTAAAACAGGGCTGGAAGGGATCTTACAAGGTCATCTAGTCCAGCCCCCTGCTCAAGGCAGCATGGCCCTGACTAAACTATCAAATCCAAATGTCTGTCCAGTCTGCTCTTGAAAATTTCCAGGGATGGAGATTCCACCACGTCTTTAGGGGCATTTCTACACATACCTTTTCGTTTGGTAACACACCACTGCTTCTGAACAGACTCGATTAATAGAGCCTGCTCCGCACATGAGCTGATGCTCACTGTGCTGCACCATACGCAGTTGTATAAGTGGCGAAACACGCGTCAGCGCACAGAAAATGGCAGCTGTGTGCTTTTGAACTAAAGCATCTCCAAAATGTTATAGTTCAAAAGCACACCGCTGCCATTTTCTCAGCACTGACATGCATTTTGCTGCTTTCACAAGTGTAAGTGTCGCAGCACCAGGCACTTGCATGTGCAAAAATGCCCTTAGTGCCCTGTTCCAGTGCTTAATCACTATCACCTTAATTGGCCTATGGTAGAAGTGGAAAGGGTAGCCAGGGTGTTTATACCTTACAATATCATACGTGAAATAATGTGATCTAAAGGAACACTCATACAAGCATTATAAGATTAATCAATATGACTAAAGATGTTGCAAAAGAACTGTAAAACCTGATTCTACAGCCCCTACCTTGATGAGTAATCCTTCAAACGAGTTGCATTGATTTCTGCAGGATTACTTACATGAGTAAAGATGACTTGTGAATAAGTGATGCAGGACTGAACCTTTCTCATTAAAACTTGGCATCCAGAATAGCAGATACATTTCTCTTTGCCCTCTGGATTCGAAGGATGTAAATTACTTGAAAATGAATAGGTGTCTTTATAAAAAAAAAAAGCCCTGGGAAATAGTTTTTGTGGGCTGTACCAAGAGCAGATGCAAAGGAAGAACCTGTTTGGCACTTCCGTTAAAAATTAGCACCCCACATACAAACATAAACGTGTAAGCATAATGGTATTTAAGCACCTTTCTAGTGAAAAAAACAAACTGGAACTTGCAACCCTTTATGTTCTTGCCAGAAATGAAACATCATCGAAATCTATTAAGTAAATAACACTACAGTGTGTTACTTCTTTTGAAGAAGCCTTGTAAATAAGAGCAGTTTGTTGTTCACTCAGTGCCGTGGAGTTTTCCATAAAAATTTCACTCGCATGTGGACAAAAGGAAAGTCATTTAGCATTTGTTTCTGGTCCTGATCCTGAAATCTGATACCTAAGGAAGGACTCACCCATCGACCTGATTACAGGATCGGGTCCTTAATTACTAAAGTATAGCTGGATTTTTTCACAGTGCCGTGCAAATGTTCAATATTAAAATGATATAAATAAGAAATAAGTCATCAGGCTTCAGATGTAGCATGTGAATTGTGTGTTTCTATGTACCGCAGAACTTGGATCATTTGTACCCAGGTGGTTCACAGCAGGTTGTCAAAGTTAAGGATGGGCTGTTTGCTGTGGCATATACTTCAATGGGCAGCGCTTCTCCAATCAGCTGGAGCTCATCAATGGTCCCAGGCTGCTGATCAGAGAAACATTACCTCTGAAATAAAAGCCATAGCAAATAGCTGGAACACCTGAGCCATTTGCTGCATCTGCATATATCTCCAGCTAGCTCACAAACCCTCCTCTTTGCAGGGTATTAAGGAACCTAACCCTGCAAAGAGCCTGGCTGCCGCTGTACAAAAAACCAAAACAGGCGTCAAGCTCAGCTTACTGTTTTCCAGAAATATTCAATGCTATTTTCACTCCTTGATAGCACAGGACTTTTACATGTTCTTGTTCAACTAATTATCATGGTGGCTAAATTTGGTGCTAATGCAATTAGTGGTATTTTATTTATGTCAGTAAAAGATGTTCAGAGACAAAGCAATTTTTGATCATGTGGAAGGACATACAGTGCAACACAACTGTAATCATTGCTAAAGTACTTATGCTACAAACATCTCCCCCCTACTCCCCTCGCCCTCATTGGTCATTAATAATTCCCAGCTTTTCTATTGCATTTTTCATCATAGATTCAGTGTGTTTTACAAAGGAGTTTGATGATGTCCTCGTTTTAATGAAGAAATTATCCAGATTTGATTTTAAAATGTTTCTTACCACAATTTATAGGTCTGTTTGCTATTTGTCTGGGAGCACAGCAAATCAGTAATTTAGTTTTAACCTGAATTTGTGTATGTGTCTGTAGGGCAGAGTTTATGTCCATAAATATATTCACAGCTTCTGTTTCCCTTTAGTTGGAACCCAAAATAGACAGCAGCCTCCCGTTCCCCTGATCTGTGCACAGAAGGCAACAATATCAAGGAAGAGAAATAAAAAGAAAAAATTGCCCCAAAAGACTTTTGAACCAGTTACTGTGAATAAGAAGTCCAGCACTGTAGAGAATGAAAAGAAACTGTCAACCAACTCTGAAAAATCCAGTCTGCACGCAGCTGAACCTGCTCTCAAACCAGAGACCCCCGTTTCAGGATTTGGTATCATTCTTGAATCACCTTCCACAGATGTAAGTTGATATTTGAGGTGCATAAAATACCACTTATACTAGAGGAGGAATGCATAAGCCTACCAGGGGCCGTACTTTTCCCCGCTTCCCTTAAACAAACAAATGGGGATTTGGATGTGATCAGAGAGTTGTGAAAGGTGTGCTGTTTCAGATGCCTTATCTTCTTTTTCCTTACCCATCCTGCAGGTGCTCTCTAAAGCTTGGGTTCATTGTTATTTTTAACCCTGCAAAATAACCTGGTCTCCGTCTGCCATGCTGCTAGGAGCCAAGGTGGGCCTAGGAGCCCTGCATGTATGGAATTTACCCCCTTAGCTTTTTGGACTAATCCACACCTTAGCCCTGATCCCCCAAAGACTGATTTATGTACTTAATTTTATGCCCGAATAGTCCTATTGGCTTCAATGGGATTACTTCATGCATAAACTTCCTGTGAGTAAGTCTGCTGGATTGGAGTATTTAATTTGCATCCCTGTAGTTTTCAGATAAAGGCTTTGATCCCGCTGTTCAAGTCTGCAGGGCTTCATATAAGGCAGGGGTCTGCCCAAGCAGATCTAGTTGCAGGATCAGGGCCAAAGTTAGCAGCTATTAGAGTGTGTAACAAGGCCATGGAAAGGCTGCATTTGGCATGCTTTTCTTTTTCCTGCCTGTGAGTATAATGGAGTGTCTCGCTTGTGTCCATAGTAGTGGTTGATCTGCTTTGTTTAATCACCAGGTGGATGGTGATCAAAAAGTTCGCTGATGAATAAACTAATAATTTATTTCTTTTATATATATATATTTTAATCTTGCAACGGCAGTTTCCAATTTCCTAAGTAGTGTGAGCTTGAAGAGCATAATTAGATTCTGTATCAATGAGCATAAATGAAAAGAATTCTGTAGATAATGTTGTACGTTTCTGGAAGTGCCAACTAATAATAAAAAAGAGCAGTCATGATAATTCAGTTATATAGATGCAAGCTACACCACTAATTAGATTACAGTGTCATGTCACAGAATCTGTGTAATGATATAGTAACTAGCTGAATTCTTTTCAGGGGTTCTTCTGTTGCAGTATTCTGGGGAAAATGTTGGATACAATAGGAACCTTGTCCCCTAAATGTGCACTTCAGGTTTATTAAACTATTTGCTTGTGGCTTTTCAAAGTTGACCTCTGTTTTTTTGGGCAGTGTCGGGTTAAATTACAGTGAAATTTAATCCCCAATTTTTGTGGGTGTGTTTTGTTCGTGCCAGTTTTGTGATCAGTTCGCTGTCAAAGCAATTCTCTGCAGGTGTGATTTTTTTTGCATGCATAAATTGAATAGCCTTGGTAAGGCTATCTGAGCCTTGCCAAGCCCTTCACTCTTGAAACCCACTTGTTAGTTCAATATGGTTACAGTAAGAGAACCCCTGCCGTCTTAGAGGATAAAAGGAGATTAATTTTATTTTGTAATGTAAACATTTGTTTTGTTATTCAAAAGAAAACAGTTGAGCTTTTTAAGTGAAAAGAACAGTGAAAACAATGCTGCCATCCCTAAATATCTGGAACATACTAAACAAAGTCACTTCTTTTTTCAAAATTGATCAATGATAGCACTGTTTTATCTTTTTCTTCTCTCCTTATTCATGAGCATTTCTGTTGCATTTATGACCAGAGGGTCTGAATGCCCAGGGAAGCTAAAAGGAAATTCCTTATGTTATAGAAATCTTCTTGGAAAACTGTACAAGTTGTCCATGTGTATGTGCTGGTCCGTATCAATACAAACCAATGCCAGTATTATTTCCACCCCATCTATTTGGCTAATAAGTAGGGCTGTCAAATGATTAAAAAATTTGATCATGACTAGTTGTGCAATTAAAAAAATTGAGTTGCAATTAATCACAATTTTAATTGCACAGCTAAAAACTCAAAACTATGCACAGAAAAGCTCAAAATTATGCATGTACTTTGTATAGGTGGGGGTGAGATGTGTGGGGGGAATTTATGAAAGTGTGGGGCATGTGGGTGTGCAGTTTGGAGCCTGGGGGGGGAAAGCTCCCCGCATGCCCTGGCACGATGCAGGGTACTGTGTGTCAGGAATAAAGGGCAGCACCAGGCCTGAGGCGGGCTGTGGCTTGGGAGTGAGGGATAGACACAGTGCCCAGCAGGTAAATCTGTGGAGGGAAGAGGTGTGGGGGGAGGGAAGGGATGGGAGAGCAGATCAAGGCCAAAGGCAGCAGGGCACAGAGCCCACCTCTGCCCTGCACACAAATTGGGGTGGCATGCCTCCCCTAGCGGTGCACTCAGTGGCAGGGAGCCATGCCCCCCTGTGCCCCAGGATGAGTTGCCTGCAGCTCCATCCCATAACCAGCTCCAGGTCCCATTCACCCCAGCCGTGCCCCACTCTCTTCCTCACTGCGGGGGCCTTGATCTTCCCCCCACCCCCTTCCCTTCACAGGCTTACTGCAGGGTACTGCTCTACACACTACCAAGATGCATTCCTGGCCACGTGCATGCTGTGGCTACTCCTGTGTGTCTGTCTGCATGTCGTGTTCCCTCTGCAGTGGCTCCTGCACTGCCACCATTGCCCCGCTGGGTGGCACGGAGGCAGTGTCAGCAATGGAGCGGAGCCCAGGCATGGACTCCAAAGCCACGTGTGTGATTAACACGTTAAAAAAGCTAATGCAAGAACCAATTAACGCATTAATCGCGTGTGTTAACTGTGATTGACACCCCTACTAATAAGTGATCTCAATGCAACTTTACAAACCCTGCATTATACCTCTGACACTAAAGGAATTAGTTCAGATTTGCAGAGAAATTAGTAACTCCACTGGTTTCAGTGGTAGTTCTGGATTCATATAATTGGAACCAAGCTGTGCATCTTAGTTTGGAATAGAGATGATCCTGCCTCAGGTCAGACTAGACCTCTGGAGGTGTCTCCCAGCCTTATTTCTCCATTATCTGTTTGATATGAGCCATCATCCATTGATGTGAGCCAGATCCAGCCCATGGAACCACTGAATCTGCTTTGCAGACCTGGACTTGTTTCATAGTTTCTAGGGTCGGAAGGGACCTGAGCAGATCATCTAGTCCGACCCCCTGCCATGGGAGGAAAGAGTACTGGGGTCAAACGACCCCAGCAAGGTGTTCATCTAACCTCTTCTTAAAAACCCCCAGGGTAGGAGCCTGCACCACCTCTCTTGGAAGCTGGTTCCAGATCCTAGCCGCCCTGACCGTGAAATAGCGCCTCCTGATGTCTAACCTAAACCTACCCTCTGCCAGCTTGTGACCATTATTCCTGGTCACTCCTGGTAGTGCTCGGGGGAACAGTGACTCCCCCAATGCCTGCTGGTCCCCCCTGACTAGTTTATAACAGGCCACAAGATCCCCCCTCAGCCTTCTCTCGTGGAGGCTGAAAAGGTTCAGGTCCCATAGCCTCTCCTCA
>NW_017729008.1:31227910-31236862 GCF_001723915.1 Gavialis gangeticus
GAGGACCGAGCCCTGCAGAACCCCACTGCCCACGTCCTTCCAGGTTGAGAAGGACCCATCCACTACCACCCTCTGGGTGCGGCCCTCCAGCCAGTTGGCGACCCATTTGACTGTGTGGGTGCCTACGCCACAGCCCCCCAGTTTCTTAATATGTAAGAAACATAGCCCTGCTTTGTGGCAGCAAAGGTGCCCTTTCTGGCCACGGCCTGAACCCTGCCTCATTACCCAGTCTGGCCCATCTGTGCTTTTCTACTCTCCTGAGCTGTTAGGGCCTTCAGTTTTTCTGGCTAAGTCCTCTTCTCCAGCCCAAGAAGTAGTAGTGGCCACTTTCTTGTGGAGTGCTCAGAGCTTTTCCTCTCCCTTTTGGCTCCTTCCAACTCCACCTTTCGGCATTTTGAGCTCTGGCCACTGGCGGGACTGAAAGCACCTACATGCCCGTTGGGCACCTCTGGGGGCTAAACCACAGTGCACCCCTCAGGCATCCCAATGTGACCTCTTCTTCACACTTTGTCCTCCAGTGTGAACGCAAACCAGAAGCGAGAGCATCCACCTCCACAACAAAAGATTCTGCTCTTGGAGTTAATCCCACCCACGGTAGCACTAACACAAAGGCTCCAGGCACTTTTCTTTTGCTGCTCGGGGTTTGGGGTTTCTTCCAACCCTCCTGGGGCATAGGATCCTTCCTCTGTAGGCAGTCCAGACTGGCTCTTCCCTGGAGCTCTGCCTCCTGCAGATCCTATGGCCAAACTGTCTTTCTAGGTCAGGCCCTGGCTTTATAAGTTTTGCCTAGAGTCACCTGACACTCCACTTCTACCCCAAGCCTGTCACTCGCTGCACCTTATTAAATTGCATTTTATTAAATGACCCTCTTCCCCTAGCAGTTCTTTCAGTGGCTGGAGTGTCAGCTGCTCCCTGGCTTCATCTCATCTCCAGTAATGGGGTGGGGGCTTCTCCTGTGTCACAGTGGGGATTGTGGCTGGGTCCTAGTACCGGCCAACCTCTGACCTGAGCTGGGTCATTACAGTTCACAGCCTCAAAACGTTGCTGACCACTGAGCTAAGCTCCTTATTTAAATATCGCATTCTCTTGCTTCTAGTTAATCTTTGTTCTTCTTTGATATAGTATCACTGATTGGTGTAAACTTGGTAATGGCTTTGCATTTCTGATCAATACAACCTACTGAAATGTTGGGGATTAAATCTAATTTTCTGCCTATTCATTTTAGCACAACAAAAGTGTCAGAATTTGGATCTTATTTATGTTACGCTTTACATGAATAGTTTACCCACTGGTTCTTTATACCCTGATTATTATCTGCTAATAGGAGCTATGCCATTTGATAAATCACATTCAAAGTTGTCCATGAAACCTCAATTAAGTACTGATTGTCTTTGATTGAAGAGTAATTTGCCACTAAAAGCAAGCAGGAATAAATCAGCATTTTACCTTTTAAATGATATGGCTGCGGTACAAAATGATTCTCTTATTAAAAACAAAGAAAGCCTAAACTAAAGTAACATTGACTGTTTTCCAATTGATGCACAGGTGGATTTCAGAGAGAATTCACAGAAAAGTTAGTGGCACGTGTTTATGTCCCAGGTCCATCACAGGGATTCTGCAAGCCAAAGTAACAAAGTAATAAGTACTACTCCACATCAGTTAGTCACACCTTGACAATCACACACTGTTCTGATTAAATCGTTGTAAAATTATGCCCATCTTTTTTGCACTTGAAAAGGTTTTTGACAGTCATCAGGATAGTTAATGTTAATGCATACTAAAAGGATTACACCATGACTTTGAAAGGTCTAGTAGAATAATTTTGACCATGTTGGCAAAAGTCAGAGTTTCACCATGTGAAAATGCTTGTCAAGATAAGCTTATGTTTTGATGCAATTTAATACCTTTATGATGATACCAGTTTTGCAAAGGGATCTCCACTTTCACTTGTCTTGTACAGTATGTTTACCTAATGATGCATGTGACTTAGAAAATATTCTGCTTTCTGAGAGTCAGATTGGCCTCCTGTTTAGAAAGTCCACAGAAGAAAAATTACACAGTTGAATCCTACTCAGACTGACAGACCCCTCATCCTCAGTGAAGTTGCAGGTTGTTACAAGCTGAGGAGGGAATTTGCTTCCAGGACTTCAGGAATCTTTGAAAATGCACTCACATTATTTGCAAGTGGATATTTTTCAATTTAAAAACCAAAGTCGCTGTTGAGGGTGTAAACGTATAAGATATAAAATATATAAGAATAAAGTACACTTTGTTCACGTATAGCTCTCAGTTGTGGTGGACAGGTGCCATCCCAAAATCTCAGTACAGAGGCCTTTTTTGGACACCTTTTGGAAAATTTTGGCCCTAAAAGTACTTAAAGTAAATCCAGATAAAAGGTGTCATGCAAATAAAGAATAGTGATTTCCCACCACCCCATTTTTTTTCTGTCACTGGCTATATGATTTACCAGTTTCTTTGTGCTAAAATAAGCTGCTAATTTAATGTCATCTTGTTCTCAAGATGCACTCAGGATGCATGATAGCAGGGGACAGAAGGCACTAGATATGAGAAATATTGCTGAGTCTGTTTCTTCTGCCTTTAGTCACATGGACTATTTTTTCACTGCTAGTCTTGTAGCACCTTGGATGGACCTTAACCGTCTCTCCCATTGCATGTGCCCTCCTGGTCTTGGGGAGGTCCATCTCTGCTGTGGTACCCCAAGAGTGTTTTGTCTCTTCAGGTATAAATTGCACTTCCTGGGCTCACAGGATTGAATCAAGACCGCGGAAGAGATATATAAACCCCATTTAGAAAGGCCATTTGGCCTTTTATATAAATGGCATTGTATAAATGAAAGGTCACCACCAGCTGTAATTAGATATTGCACAGTATTATCTCCCCTTGCGTTATATTTTTTGTTGTGTGACTAGAAGTGTAGTTGGTGTTGAGTACCTATAATGGCAGGTAGCCCTGACAATGTGTATAATTTGATTTGCTTTTCAATGCGCTAATTCATCAATTTGCTTTCATTTCAATAGGACAGGTTGTTGTCGTGACTCCTGGAAGGGACTCATAGATGTGATAATTGAAGTGACAGTGACGTCTCACTGGAAGCACATGTCCAAAATAAAATAACATATGTGAACACTATTTTAATTAAAATATCTGTCTTCTCTTGGTAGCCAGAAGTGCAGCTTGCTGAAGGCTTTGATGTCTTTATGCCCAAATCTCAGCTGGACTCTATATTGTCAAACTATACACGCTCAGGAAGCTTACTGTTCAGAAAACTGGTCTGTGCATTTTTTGACGACAAGACTTTGGCTAACTCTTTACCCAATGGGAAGAGGAAAAGAGGACTCAATGACAATCGAAAAGGATTAGACCAAAACATCGTGGGTGCAATAAAAGGTAGATTTCTATGTTGTGTTTTAAATGTGCCTGTAGTTGAGAACTTACTTGAATCATCAGTGCCTGTGTTTGTTAAAATTTGTCTAAAATGGATAGTAAAAATGTACATTCTTATTTTTATTTCATTTCCCTGATTTTTTTTTAGTTGGTCCCCTCAGGGCCAGATGAAATGATACATTTATGCTTAAGTTCCCCAGCCTCTGAGATGACGTGATGGGATCAGAATTTTGTTTCTCATTTAGAAACAAATCTTCATAACGATCAAGGAAGTGGCGAAAAGCTTGAAAACAGGACCAGAGTGTAACCAATGCTGGTCTGATCAGGGGACACCCTTAAGCAAACAGTATAGCAGGAGGAATATATTTCCCCACTGAAAGATGCTATCTCAAGAAGTTAGAGGGTCATGAGTGCAGTATATGGGCTTTACCTGAGGTCTTAGATTAGAATAATTCCCCTTGGCCCCCTCCCTTTTCAGGGATGAGATGCACTGATACGGTGCTGAGGAGGAGCTTGTCCTGTCCAGTTGTCGTATCTGCTCTGTGAATAGTTGTTGCATGGGTGAGTGGGGAATATCGTAGTGGAGAGTAAAGTTTTATATCTAGCTCGGAGGTCTATGTCTACTTTGTTTTTCTTCCTCTTGTGAGAATGAGTTTGATAGTCTAGGTCTAGCTCCCATGAAATTTCTGTCACTGTGAGTTCTTCCCCTAGATCTACAATTTAAAGTCCCTGTGGAACATATCTGTTAAAGAAAGTTATGATCCACCCATATGAAGAGTTTGAAACAACAGGACAGAGAGCTTTGAATTGCTGCTGTGTTTTGTACTAGCTAGAGCTTTATCAGGCTATAAATTTAATTCCATGGTATTCATTGCCGTAATCTAACCTGGGCATTATGAATGTGTGGCTCATGTCTGGTTCTTGGTTTATATTGCTTATGGAAGCCCTGGTATTGACCCTAATGGTAATTATAGTCAGGTTTCTGTTTTCTATTTGCACACGTTAAGAGAACAAAAAAAGATTATTATATAATTGCCTATTCCCTGAAAAATTAGGTACTGCCCTCTCAGAGACAGAATGTTAGGACTAGAGGAACCAGTGTCTGATTAGGTATAGCAATTCTTATGTAATGTTAATTGACCCAGTACGTCTGGTCACACCATGCTGGCTCTTTTGACCCAGTGCCATGATTAATCTATTAATACTGAAAGGCCCATTGCTAGATACATGTATGATCTGTCATACAGGGTGTTGAATTCTGGTCCACAGGGCCATGCATAGCAAGTTTATCTTTACATGGTGCCTTGCATACAGAAGACCAAAAATCTTTGCATAGTGAGCTGGTCACAAACCTTACAGACGGTAGAAAAGTTTTAACGTGAGAGTTGAGTGCAGTGATGGGAACAGAAGGCAATAGGGAAATGACTGTGGGACAGTACAATTTAAATAAAAAACTTGCCCTTTATAGAAAGAGAAGTGTTTCCAAGCAGTTAAGCAAAAGATGACTGTGTTTTTTCAATGCAAATTGAAAAGCTTGAGTTAAAAATTCCTCAAAAATAGGGTTTAGCATAGAGATGCCAACAAACACATTTGTGTGGTGGCACTGCTAGGCACTGCTATGATACGCAAATTGTCTTTATTACATTTATAGCATAATCCCTGTCACGCTTGACAGGGGAGCCCTTTCCTAAAGACTAATGCAACAAGATGCCAAGGATTGACGCACTGTGGGACTTTACTGAGCCTGGCTCCAATAGCACTTTTTTCCCCTCTGAAGAACCATGCTGTAAGACACTGTGGTTTCATTTATTCCAAGCGATGACTGAGCCAGTATGAAATCTCCACCAGAACAACATCATGTTGTTTGCATTATTTCATTAAGACATTCCTCTACCAAGCTCCCAGATAGTCTTCAGTGGCGCTTTTCGTTCTGTTCCATGACATGGATACAGAAACAAAGAAAAGGCTACATTTATTGACAAAATTAGCAGGAGAACTTAAAGGAGACACCGTTGATTTTTGAAAATTGCCCTTCTGTCTCAAAATATTTTAGCTACCATAATAACAAGTAATATATAAGATTCCTATAACTGAGAGTGATTAGACCAGGATCAATTCTTTCTACTTAGTGTATTCAGTGGTATTTGGTATAGAGCCAGCTTCTCCATTTCTCCTATGCAGTTATTTTTCCTGTTGTTCATGTCAATCTTCCATGCAGGAAAAAGGCTGGAGAATATTGTTTAAAAATTCAGTTATAAAATGTCAAAAATTGGTACCAGAGTTAGGGCAGGCATAGTAAGGGAAACTGTTACCACCTACTATCGTTGGGGTTTTTTGTGTTTTTTTTCAAGCAGAATGGAAGCATGTCATTTCTGTTTCAAAATATGTTGTCATCTTTCACATCAGAGCCATCACCCGAGTCGGCAGCTTTTTATTTGTATTACAGTGGTGATACAGGAGTCCTGGACTGGGACCTTGCTATACTGGACAATGTATAGACCCAAAACAGATCTGTTCCTGCCCCGAAGAGGCTGGAATCCATGCAACTGAAACAGTGGACCTGACCTCAGTCCATCTGGACTGGCCCTTTTGCCCTGGGGGATCAGATTGTACTGTAACGCCTTGGTCCTGCAGAAACAAACACATGTTGCTTAATAGCATTTAACTTATTTAAAAATGAAGTAATTTGGGGAAAATGTTCTCTGTCTGATCCTTTATTCTATTAATTTTTTTAAACATGTATTTATCACTCAGTCAGGGTCCAACCAAGCCTAAATGGCTCTTCATACTGGCATGGCATAATTTCCCTAAGCCAACAGCATGCTATGACCTGATCTGGCCAGTGTTCACGTCCAGCTGCCTTTGACTCCCCAGCCTGAAACATCAGATATCCATTTGCAGCTACATCAGCTGGGGGCAGTTTTTGCCACAAGTTTGCATCAAGGCTTGGAACTCTTGCCTGTCAAAGGCATATTGAAAGGTGCCTTGGCCACACAGCTGCCATGTCCCTGTAACTTATATTACTACATTATAATGTAGCTTCTGTATTGTGTGCCCCCCATACACTTTATGCATTACTTGTCTTTCTATACTGTAACCTCTGTGGGCAGAGGACCATGTCAGGGTTCCAGGTTCTGACCAACATCTCTAGCCACACCAGCAGTATTAATAATAGTAATACTTTTTCTTAAGTTCTTTTTGCATTTTTCTCACTTAAACCATAAAAATCAACTACAGCAGTTTAGCTTTTGTCTTATAGTTGCTCTCCCTTTGTATCTTCAACTTAGCAAAGTTAGAGCTGCAACAAGGATTACTTTCCCTAGTGGAACTGAAAGCATTTTTTTGTAAATGTCTCCTAAGTTTAAGCTGTATAAAAACTCACTTTGCAAGATCTAAATTTGGACCTAACTGACATGGACACTTGAAAGCAGTGTTTTTCCTTATGTGTTTATGGAATCTGTCAGTGCCATCTTGGTTGCCAATATGATAAATGCCAACAGGGAGTTCAAGACTTCTGCAGTATCAGGATTTCTGTGTATCACTTTTTTTTTTTTTTTTGCTTGCAGCCTGACAAATGGGGTCCTGAGAACAGAATGGCCATAAGGAAGCCTTCAGTTCTATATACATGCTGTACAAATATGGGAGGCAGGCATTTACAAGTGTCTACCGTGTCTGGAGGCTTAACACAACTACTTCATATGCAGAAAGATAACTGTGTATATGAACAAATGATATGAGGTGTACACATTATTTCTACATCTCTATCCTAGGTTTTTAATACAATTCAGTACAGGATCTCAGCACAAATGATATTTCAGCAATAACCTTGGATTAGACTCTGGCCTTGCTTTCGTAGAATTGACCACTTGAATGTTAGTTTTCATTGGTACTTAGTTTTAAATCTTCCTCTTCCAGTTTTTTTCCCCCACTCGTCTCAATTTTGTGGCACATTTTTAAAAGATCGTACCTTTTTATTTTAGTCTTCACAGAAAAATACTGCACTGCTAACCATGTGGATAAACTTCCTGGCCCCAGAGACTGGGTACAGATTCTGCAGGATCAGATTAAACTGGCAAGACGGCGATTAAAAAGAGGCTCAGGTAAGCAGGAAAATGTAAGAAATCTCATGTTACTGTAAGACTGAAGTCACAGAGCTTGAGCATCCATAAAAGGTCCTGAGCATACCTTTTTCCCAGTGACTTGAACTGGAGTTGCAAGTACTCAGGATCTCTGGAACTAGGCATTTAAGCTTTTGGCATGTTTCTGCTGGAATGTGAAAAATGGTGTTCAGTTGTGTTTTGAATGGTAACAATGTTGGTAGATATCTTCGCTGCAGAGTTAACTCCAGTGTTGCCTGTAATCCCTCGCCACTTACACATATAACCCTCTCTCCTGAGTTCAGCATTGCTTTGTACTTACCCTATAGCCCTAGCTGGGCCAAACTTCAGGGACTGATTTCCCTCAGGTCCCTCCACCCACTTTGTGGTAGGTGCTGCAGTCCTCCAGTACCTCCCCACAATTGCCCCTGGTGTCCAAAAGTTCTCCCACAATTCATTGGGAGATAATCATAGAGTATCCCAGTTTACTGCAGGAAAAAAAGAACACTGGGATATGCCCCCAGACTTCCAAGGAACACACACAAATGAATGAAACAGCAGGGAGGATTCAGATACTTGGGTCTGCTCAGGCCTAGGTGCCAGTTACTTAGCTAAATACTACTGGGAAGATGTACCATTAGACTCTGATCCCTCTGTTCAGGGCATGTAGGTTCAGCACTCTGCCCATGTGCTCTCAGTCCAATTGCAAATAATGGTGCATAAACTGAATGGCAGAACTTCCAGGGGCTGGAAAATAATACCCCACTCCTGAAGTGTGTGCAGTGATTTCATAAACTTGCTACTCTCCTTTCTAAGTACAATGCTCCCTTTCCTCCTGGGGACTTTCTGCCTATGTGGGTTCTGTCACCCCTCCCCTTATTGACTCTCCTTAAAGTGTTTCCCACTCATTTCTCATAGCCCCTGATCCTTCTTATTGGTAGAGCATCATTTGTACCACTCCGACAGGTGTCCTGAGCCCTTAATCATGTTGCACTACAGCTGCCAGTCTTAGCTGGCTCCCCATGTTTGTTTGTTCTTTAATCTTCTCACTGTCCTGACCCTTACTATGATTATGTGCGCTGTTAAGACAACAAGGACCATAATGAAGCATTGAACCCAGGTGTTCAAACCAGCAATGCAGAAGATAGTGTTTCTGAGCCAAATTGGAGTTATTCTTTAATAATTACATAGCCATTTAAACAACGAATTCCACAGAGCATTCCAAAGGCCAAAAGCCTGTCTGGCTAAAGGCTGTGTGATAGACCATGGGGAACAAACAAATGGTGCCAGCACCACCAAACCAGTGTTCTCAGTCCAGAGAGCTGACAGAAACACTTGCTTAGGCTTTGACATCACTCTTCAAAAGTTCAGGTCCTTTCCTATCACACAGATTGTTTAGTAGCATAAAATAATCCCTGTCTTAAAAAAAAAAAAAAAAAAAAGGGGGGGG
>NW_017729008.1:31237021-31256008 GCF_001723915.1 Gavialis gangeticus
AAAAAAAAAAAAAAAAAAAGGCGGGGGAGCTCCATAGAACCCCAGCTAACTCTGCCTGTCCAAGGGTTTTCTTGAATGGGAAGATACCAAATCTTTGTAGCGTTTCTTGTCAGGTTGTTGTAGTATTGCCAAGTGCAGAGCTCCATCCTGGCCTTTATAGAGGCTTTGAAAAGCTACGCAGCTGTCCTAGGCAGAATGGTAATGAGGTGTTGGGCTTTGAGGACATGAAGAGATGCCATGGAGCAAGAGAGTAATGTAGAGATTTTCGGGAGCTCTGCAGAACACCATTTGGAGAGAGAACTCTCCTGACCCAGGACAACTTAGCTTAGTCTTGCAGCCGTCTTTGGTTGCTTTCCTGGATGCCTTCTAAGATGGTAAATAACATCACACAGTAAAGCTGCAATTATATTGCTGCCTTCACACTTTTGCTTCTACCGAAGGGCTTGCAGCAGCCACTCCCATTTCTGCACTTTCCTCAGTATTGGAGAATCTAACTAGAGAAGGCTGCATCTCAGCCTTAGCAATAATATGCCTTCTAAATAGAAAGGAATGAAACTGAGCATGGTACCCAATGTTCTCACATATAACACACCCCCAAATGAAACTCACGCTTTGTTTTTGGAAAGCAAAATGTAGGAAGGAAAAGTGTTGTCCAGGGTCATGGTTGACTTGCATGGAGTAAGTCATCCTGGACACACTGTTCCCAGGAGGACTTACTTTGTCACACAAGGTTAAGTTCCAGACCCTTGCAAAGGGCAGAACGATATTGTTACTTATTTACTGCAAGTAGTTCTTTATATAAGTTCCTTTAAATAAAGTGTTGTTTTAGCATAACAGGCATCATCACGATACAACTAGCAGCTCTTCTGCTGCTTTTGACACAAGCTACACTGCTCAGCCAATAGCTGTAGCAATGACGTGGTTGACACAAAATTTATTTCAATTTGCTGGTTGGAGACAAGTGGTGGCCATCTTAGCAGTTGCATGGCATGCACAGTGTTGCCTGATGTGCTGCTTTTTCAGTGAAGAAAACAGCTTCCCCACTTAAAACATACATCTCCAATTTGGGGGCAGGCCTGACTGGGGGAGGGAAGGGGCAAGCATGTTGTATGTCAGGAATTACAGCATGCATCTCTTCCCTTCCAGAGAAGTAAACCCATCCAGTCAGCATGTGGTTGGGCAATGGAAAGAAATACATAGAGATTCTACAGTCCCATTTTCTAAATAGTTCATGCTACTGATATTGCAGTAAAAAAAATCTTTATGTCATATTGTTTCAAACTAATACATTCTTACTGAGGTTGACTTTACAGGTTGCACTTAGACCATACCGGGGGCACCTAAAATATGAGCATCTGCAGATTAAAGCTTTTTAACATGTGCTAAGTGCTCTCTGAGCATCTTGAAGCTAACCTTCACCTGAAGTGGTGTAAGTCAAGGTTGCTAGCTCATTAGGGTAACTTCAGTCAGCTCTGTGGGGATAAAACAAGCAATTTACAGTCCTACAACATCCCACAATGCATTGCTTCTAGCCACACCCCTGCTCACCAACTCTCTAGTGGCAAGTCAGAGCTGTGCAGGCAAGGAACAGCATTAACCCTCAGTATGCGACTGCTCACAGCGCATTCAACTTTAACACCACTTAACGTTCCACAGATTTAGTATGGTCTAAGTGTAACATGTAACTTCACCCTGATATAGAGCACATTCATACCAGTACAACTGCATTCATGCTTCGGGCCGTACTGTTCATATAAAAACACACCCCAAATTGACGCATACTTGTTCTAAGATAAAAAATTGCATGAAGATCAGGCCTGGCATTGTAAATCAAGAGGAACCACTGAATCAACAAAGGTGAAGTCATTAAAGTTGATTCAGGGAGAACTGAGAAGAGGGCTAGGTTTTCTCTGGGAAGTCCAGGCCCTGTTCCAGGACAGTGGCAAAACTCCCACTGATTTCAGTAATGCCAGGATTTTTTCCCCTGTGTCTGGTTGCTTTGTTCCTTATTATTTACTTCACACTAGTTATGATGTCACCACAAAACTATGTAATGATCTTTCATGCATAATATATTACAAAAGAGAACTCAAAGCAAAGCTGTGGCATGTTACTATTTTTTTTCAGCTTTAAAAATGTTGCGTTCTGTTCTTGAAACTAATTCTCTATAAAATTAGCATGATGAAAGTGATGCTTCTGACATCTGCTTGATGGGCATGGAGATTGAAATAATTGAACTTAAATAGTACAAGGGAGCCACAGGTGTTAGTACAAGCCTTCCTCATGCTGGAGGGGTCATCTCAAGATGCAGGTGACTGGACTTGACGGTTCAAGAAGTCTCTTCCAGTTGGATGTCCTAAGGGACAGTGCAGCTTTTTGTCTGTCACTGGGTACAAAAGGCAATAGATTCTGACAGTGGCAGAATTTATTATCATGTGAACCTCTGTTGAGATCTGGTCTAAGTACTTACTTGAACCAGTTTAACTAAAGGCATAGCTTTAAACTGATGTAGGTAAATTAATGCAACTTTGTGCATAAACGCTCTTAAATCAACATAAGCTTGTTTTACCCACACTTTTGTAGTGGCTTCACTCAAATGGCTTAGAAATAGGTATAGTTAGAACAATAGAGCACTGTAATTCTACTAGTATAAATGTACAACAATGAGTAATAGCTGGCATAAGGCACCCTTTTAATTTTATTAGGGGTCTACTTAAATTATGGGTTCGCAGATCTCACTGTGAAACTGTGAAATCCGGGATTGTCCATGAAATCAGTGAAAAAGTCTTAATAAAAATAAAATGCTACTCCCCAGTGGGAGTCCAGAGTCCTCACTGCCTCTGTAGCCCAGCCTTGCAACCTGCCCAGAGTGGAAGGCACCAGTTGACAGGGTGGCACAAAGGGCAGCAGAAAAGATGGTGGCTGCCCCCTTGTCCCTCCAGCCCACCAGGGCCTCGGCACCAGGGGGTGGGGCTGCTGGAGCACATCTATTAAATTTCCATGAAATTTGCTCTTTGTGCCACAACCAACCTGCAAAAATTGGTGTCTAACCACAATTTATATAGACCACTAAATACTAGCCCATGCGCAGCTTAGGGACTTGTACGATTTAACTGGCATAGAATCATACCTCTAAGATGAAGGATTTAAAGTGATACTTAAACTGTGTAGATTGGGTCTAAATATCAGGGAGTAGATCCGCAAAAGGACATAAGTATCACTGCTCACCTTGGTTGCACCTAACTGTTAGGCAACCTGTCACCTTATCAACTCCACACCCCTAAGTCGAGCACAAAAGCAGCTTCCCATGCATTGCGTGGGAAGAGTTAGGATCCTAAGAGTAGAATCCAGAAAAACTGAATACGAGGCTCTCTGAGTTAGTGAGTAGAAAATGCAGAGGAGTGAGGTATGACTTACACCCTGTCCTTCCTGTTCCTAGCTATGAATCCTCTCCAGGAAAGAGGTGATTAAGTCAGGTCTTGCAAAAGATGGGAAGGCGGAGGTGGTGCCCTTCCTCATTTTCATGCAATAGCTCAGGGATTATCTATGTTGGGATGAGGACATGTCCTGGCCAGGATGGACCTGAGCACCCCGCATCCAATTCCATCTTCAAGCACACTCTAAACCCAGAAGTTCACTGGAGAAGCTGATCGAGGTGTGCTCTGAGGCTTCTGTCAAGCCTTTAGTCTCTAGCATGCTTAAGAGTGGCTGCTGGACATGAGCTTGGAGTAGCCTGACTGGCATACTTCTGGATATGGAGCATGCATAGGTGGGCAGGGCATGCTTAGGTCCATCCTGGCCAAGACATATAGCCCTGCGGTATAAACAAAACTTCCTGGTTAGAGCATTTGTGGGATGTTAGAGGCCAGGCTTCAAATCCCTCCACTTATGGAAGGGGCTTTAAATCACATCTGTCTCCCAAGGAAGTGCCCCTACCATCCCACACTAGGAGTATGCACTGCAGACTGCAAAGGTACCTGGGCTACCTCAGGTACCCAAAGCAGTCTAGCCGCAGTAGAAAGGACTTCTGCACAAGCTGATACATCCTGTTTCTCAGCAAGGAACAGGCCAAATATCCCCTCTCTGTGGTCCAATGAATGCTTATTTATTCCATAACAAAGCAGAACGGTTTAAACAAGAGAGATGAAAGGTGTTCCCTCCTGCACAAGAATATCCTCTAGCTTAGAGCATTTGCTGGAGAAGGTCCTATGCCATTCTGTACCTCTTTGCCAGGATGTGTGCTTCCACGTGAAGCACAGATTGGCACAAAACCTGGTGTGGGTCCCAACATGGAGGCATGGGTCCATGCAGGTCCTAGCATGGAGACAACGGGGTCCCATGCCTCCATTCTTGGACACACGTGGGCTTTCTCTGCCTACAGAGATGTGCCCTTGGAGATCCCAGGGCAGGTCTCTGTAAGTGGCAATTCCTGACTTCTCCGCTTACAGAGAGACAACCCAAGATTCCCCGGGATGCATCTCTAAGCACAGAAAGCTGGGCCAGTGTTCCCAGGGCTTGAGGAGCCCAGTCCTGCACAGGACTTCCCAGGGTTGGACCCCTCGAGCTCCTAAATCACCTGCCTTGGGTGGCTGGAGAGGCCAGGCAGCTCCAGGTTCCCGACACTCTCCCACCAGAGAGCCAACAGGCACCTGCTGCAACAAAGCGGCACTATTTTACACTACCTTCTGTTGTGGCCTCTGACATGGCATGGCAAAGGGTAGGGATGTCTACTTGCTCACCATTTGTCCTGCCATAATTTTTGAGGCAGCGCAAATGTAACATGAGCTGACGTCTGTTTCTAGCCTTACTGTGTCAGCTGTGCTGTGTGCCTTCTCCTAACCTTATGGTAAGTTGAAGCTAAATCTTAGTTGCCTCGTCTTATTTTATTGAGGAATGAATGACCACAGTTCGGTTTTCACTTGCTAAAGTGAAAAGGGGTAAAAGCAGGGATACAGATGGTTGCCATGAAGCAGTGAACCAGCAGCAAGTCCCAGTTCCCTTGTACCCTGCTGCTGTTTGTTCATACCTTTCATTCTCTGCATGCAGCTTCATTTACTGCCTGAAATGTAGGCTTCCTTATCATTAGCAGGGGTTTAGATGAACAGCAGTTTGGATTTAAGGATGCAAGTCCTTCTATGGATCCAGTCCAGGGTGCCTAGGGATCCTGTTTGTTAAATGTCTTAAACTGAACTGATTTAAGGCTCGGTTAAACCAATAAAAATATCTCCACTGTAGTGGATTTCACTGATTTAACAAAATCAGTCGGTGCAGAAATGTAACTAAAAGTCTTGCATAGATAAAGACCATCAAGGAGTTTTTTAGTTGTTACTGAATTGGATTTGAATTGCTGCTCCACAAGGGGTAAAGCAGACCTTCAGGCAATCGTCAGCATCTTTACCGAAGCATGCAAGAAAATGGTCTGATGCTTAACATCCAGAAGACCAACATCTTCCATCAACAAGCTCTTAATGAGCAGGCCCCAGCTCCATCAGATTTATGGTGAGACTCTGGAGAACATTGAGTATTTCCTGTACCTCCAGAAGCCGTCTCTTGCAAAAGGCTGACATTGATAAAGAAATCCAACATTGCTTGAAAAATGCAAGCACACCTTTTGGATGCCTGAGGAAACAGATGCTTGAAATCATGACAATGGATCCCAACCCAAGCTTATGGTTTATCAGGCAGCCGTGATCCCCACTGTACAGATCTCCACTGTACAGAGCTGAGATGTGGACAACGTAGAGGAGACACCAAGTTTCTGGAGAAGTACCATCAACTTTGCCTGCAGAAGATCCTTTGACTTGGTGGGAGGACACGCACCCACATTAGCATCTTCTTGCAAGCAAACACCATGAGCATTGAGATGATGATTGATCATCTGCTATCAACTTTGCTGGGCCGGCCAGCTTATCCAGATGTCTGATTCCAGACTCCTGAAGCAAGTTTTATTCTCCAAGCTTAGTCAAGGTATATGCTCAAGAGGAGGGCAGAGAAAGCACTTCAAGGATATCCTCAAGGCCAACTTTAAAAAATGCAACATTAACATCAGCTTGTCAACGACTGGCACCCAGGACTGCCCCAGATGGAGGAAGAGTCCACTGCAAGGATTTCAGTACTTTGAAACCTTAGGGCGACAACAGGAGGCAGGAGAGCGGGAGCAGCAGAAACAGCGTCTTGCCAACCAAATCAAGAATCCAAGCCACCCACCCTGCATGGAAACATGTGCCCATCACAGCCAAGTCTGTTGATCCCAAATTGGCATTGTCAGCCATCTTCAGACCCACAGATAAAGCAACCATGGAAGACAATCTTCTTTGATTGCAAGGGATTGTCAGGGTGTGTGTGTGTGTGCGTGTGTGTGTGTGTGTGTGTGTGTACACATATATAATATGGTACTAGATTCTGTTAGTAACCCCTTGAGTTGTTGACTCTACCTCCTTCCTGGCTTTTTCAATCCAGGGTAGACAGCTATGTCCACACAATGATAGGCTACATTCACAAGTAAGCCTCTGTGATGAATCCTCCAAACTATTATTTGATTGTCTAATGATGTAAACCCCACTGTATTCCCCCAGTCTTCTGTAGTAGTACCAGTTTCCAAAAATTCCAGCAAATGGATTGGGCGGATCTGCTTTTTGTGCTGCTTTCTTTAGTCCTTACCCTAGTGTGCATTTTCAACTTAAATATTATGATCAGTAGATTGTAGATGCTGTCCAGCTGCCACCTTATTTATCATATTTGGCTCATCTCCTAGAATGAGGTACAGAGCAGCCTCTGATGGGAAAAGCTAATCAACAAACCCCCCTTTTTAAAAAAACCCTGCTATCTAGAAAATCATTCCCGTGTTGGTTTTGAAAGGTTGTTATCCTAATCCAAATAGAATTGCACTTGTTTTGTAGCAGCTACAATATTTCTTCCTAACTAGAAATATTTTTATTACACTTTTGGTTTTTTCTCAGTTCATTTTAGATTATTGCCTTAGATCTGAGACTTGGGGTTTGTTTTTTTTGTTTTCATTTGTTAGATCTGAGAATAAAGCTGTCACTACCATTAAATTTTTATTGGCCTTGTTCAGTCTTTCAAAATTTCACAAGTTGGCTGTCACAAAGGGAAGAAGGCCTGTGAGGTTAACGTTACAAACAGATGTTATAATTAAAATTAAATAGAATGATGATAGTCCTCAGCCTTAGCGATTGGTCCCAGGCCACATAATCAGGACAGCCACAAAAAAAACAAACCCACGTGTGCTGCATGCTCTGGGATATAGCATCCCATTGCCAGCTCTGTCTTCTCCAAAATGCATTAGCTGAGACCACAGCTGCTATGCGGCCAAGGAAAGAGGGAAATGAAGTTGAGAGAAAACAAATGCATCATATACTCCCCTATTTGAGCAGTATCAATAGCCGTGTCCATTATATTGTAATTTACTGCTGCTCTGAATAGGAACAGCTCCCCACACTGAGGTTTCTCCATGCTGCAAAGATGAATCTGGGTAGGTATCTGATAGAGACCAGCCACTGGCATATGGATCAAAAGAGGACTAATCTCATCAAGATATTAGCTGTTGCCATCATCTCCATAGCCAAACTGTTCTCCTTCTAAATATTCCACTTAATTTCCTATAATATACCTTGGGGCAGGTGCCACAGATAATTTGTGTACTAAAAAGCCCTCTTTTCCTTTTCATGTCTTGAAGAAGTGAGCCCTTATTCTTTAATGGCAGCTTGTTGCTTAAGGCCAGGGTAGGGATGCAGGTACAGTCTAACTACCACTTCAAAAGCACAAAGGGAGTAAGCTCTTCATGACAACTGATTATGCTGTACATAACTCAAAAGCCTTTGAATGCCATGCATAATCAAGGAAAATACAGCAGTCCTACAAATTGTCCTCCAGCTTTTCAGATATGATTGGCTTTTAGTAGTCGTGTGACAGGATGAAAGTTGTTGCATCATTGTACCATTGTTTAAAATAAACATCTCATTAAAATGGAAAATACTGAGGGTGGGGAGAGAAAATCTCCTATAAATCCTTCCTGGAATGTTCCTTCGCTCCCGCCCTAGTGTTGAAATTACTCCATCCTTCACCCCATTTTCTCTTTGTTTCTTGGGGTGTTTTCCCCCTTCTGTTTCTGTGCATTTTAGTCCTCTTCCTCAGCCCTCTAATTTCCACAGTCCTCTCTTCATAGAGCAATTCATGCGCAAGGCAGCTGTGTCTTGCAAGAGAGCAGATTTAAATTAGTGTGTTAGCAGCAGGCACAAGGTTAGATAGCGCATGGGATGGGAGTCCCAGGAGCATGTTGTTTCTGGGCAGCATCTTGCCTCGATTTAAGGGTAACAGAGAGAGCAGCACGAAAATGGATTCTCTACTGACGTCTCCATCTCTGCGTGCACATGTGATTCTGTCCAAGCAGCAAAAGAGAAGATGCACATTTACCAAGTATGCCTGTTGAGAAGAAGTAACGTGAGCTCGAACGGAAAAAGTCTGAAGGAAATGGCTGGAGGACTGTTTACAAGAGTTGCCAAACACTTTCTAAGCAGAGGATACAAAAGAGCTTCAGAATTCCCGCAATGGAAATGATTCCTGCTAGTCTTGTCATGCAGGTTGGCCCATTGAAGTCAAGACAAGTTAGATTTGGCCGACAGTCGTATGGGCGCGTCATTGGAGGCAGACTGTGCTTTCCTGTCTGGAATGGAATGTGGAAAGATGATGAGCTGCCTCAGTGTACGGACGGTCTGGGCGTCTTTGTAGTTTGTGAGCTTGACCTTGGCTGGGTGTGCAGCCCCAACTTGGATGATCTGAGACATCATCTATGGACTCCACTGAAATCTGCCATCTTGGGGCAATTCTGAGAGGGTCCTGGTTTTAAAAAGACAAGGAGAAGGGCCACCCCTATGATAGAGAAGAGCAACTGGTATGATCAGAGACTTGCATGGCAAGCCATACAAGGAAAGGCTGAGGGACTTGGTACTCTTCAGCCTGGAAGAGAGAAGGCTGAGAGGGGACCTGGTAGCAGCTTACCGCTATATCAGGGGACTACATCAAGGGCTCAGCAAACAACTGTTCACCAGGGCACCCTTGGGGAAAACCAGGAGTAAAGGCCGGAAACTCCTGGAAGACCGTTTCGGGCTTAACACTAGAAAAGACTTCTTCGGTCAAGATGTCCAGACTATGGAATAAGCTCCCTCCAGAGGTGGTGCAATCGCCTACCCTGGAAATCTTCAAGAGGAGACTGGATGGTCATCGTGCTGGGGTCACCTGACCCCAGCTATCTTTCCTGCCTGGTGCAGGGGGCTGGACCTGATGATCTTGCGAGGTCCCTTCCAGCCTGTTACAAACTATGTATCTATGAAAAGTAATACTTAATGACCTTGGTAACTGGAGATTCAAGTCCTTTCTTTGGCTACCAAATGTGTACAGCAGTGGTACTGTCCATTTCCCTCTGTCCTCCCATCCTACAGTTGGCATTGGTTTCCGCTTGGGGTGACCATGAGTAGAGAATGAAAGGGTCTGCTAATCTCAGTTGTTGGTGCAAATGTCATCGCTCAGACTTCCAGCAAAGATACCACTCAGGAAATGTGCTCCTTATTTTGTTTGTAACCTGGGCACTTGTCCCCTAGGAACTGGCCTGGATTATTATACCAGCCAGGTATGTCACCAGGGTTTCCATGAAGCTATTCATTTCACAGCTTTATCTCCTACCTCGCTCACCAAGTAGTAATGCATTTCCATTACTGCCAGTTGAGCCTGGATTTGAACTAGTAGCCTAGAGATAAAAAACTGCGTATCCTATTACCTGTGTATTGAGTCATCCCTGCCTCCCAAATGATAGGACTTTTTCTCAGCTGAACTGTTTTGACTGAGCACCATTTGTTTCTGCTCTGGAGCTCCACATTCTGCCAAGAAGTAGGACAGGAGAGTCGGCTCACACACACAACAGCAAGAAACCCCTGCGCTCAGGGCCCTGAGAAAGGTGATCAGCACAAGGGGGCCAATTAAAAGCATTAGCTGAATTTAGTTTCCCAGTCCATATTGCTTTGCCTACAAAGTCAGGGCCCAACCTAATGGGAATTTTCTGTTCCTTTATGATCATGATAGTCTCTAAATATATATAAAAAGTATAATGTATGTTTATAAAAGTAAAACGTGTATATTTCAGATGCATATAATACACTGATGTATATTGGCTTATATATAAAGGTATATGTATATTGGCTTATATATAAAGGTATATGTATATATAAAATAAAATAAGAGATGGCATGCAGCATAATAACATAAAGAAGGTAATTTGAAGCTCTTATTTGCTTCCTAATAACAAGACAGAAGGCAGAGCAGGGTGGCACCTTAGAGATTAACTGGTTCAGAGAGGCACAAGGTTTTGCAGGCAGCAGCCTACTTCCTCAGATGCTACGAAATGGACTGTAGCATGGCTAACTATCTCTCTTGCCTCAACCAGGAAGTGTTCACTGAATCTGAAAGGCAACAAATGGAAAGCTGATAAAAGAAACTACTTTTTTTTTTCTACAACACATTGTTACTGTGAAACTTATTTCCAATAGATGCTAAAATCTTAGACAGGTTCAAGTAAGATTTAGGGATTATAGAGATAACAAGATCATCCATAGGTACATTAGATGGAATAAAAATACACTGCTGCTGTTGCTGGAAAAAGTTATTGACAGTAGTGAGATTTCAATCAACCTTGTTAATCTTCATGCTTTGGGACATAAACCAACAGCTAAGAGCCAGATTTAGAAATATATTTAAGTACCCAAAGATGCAGCTGAACACCTAGTGGGATTTATGAGAGCAGTGAGTTAGGCATCTAACAAGAGTTAGGTTGTTTCCTAACTCACTCGGGTGCTTTTGAAAATCCCATGAGGTGTCTGAATGCATGTTTCAGCACCTAAATGCTTTCTTAAATCTGGACTTTAAGGTGCCTAAAGGTATAGATAAGTGAGCATTTGAGTGAGTCGTGCACCTAATAGCCATTAGATGCTTTATTCAAGGCTGGTGCTTTTGTAAATCTCTCTAGCTGCTTACCCCTCTGCCTTTAGATGTATTACAGTATCTGTAACTCTGTATCGGAGCTGATAGATGGCATTTCTTATGTCAAATTTACAACTTGATTGTCAGCTTCCTGTATCAGCAGGACTTTCTGGGTTTTCCAGGGGAGTAGTGTATTGCCCGACACCACTACATATTAATAACCAAACTCCCTTCCCTAAGTTTGCATTGTTATTATATGACCTTTTTCTTCAAACAGTAACTGTTTAACTGGATGCCAGCAAATTGCCACCGAGGAAAGTAGATAGAAAATGCAAAATCATTTTACAATGCACTTTTTAATCGTATTCCAATATTCAGCGAAAATAATGAGATTTCTTGCTTATGTTTGTAATCAGCTGAGGCAACTGACTGTGATGAGAAACCGGACATTTCTCTACTACAAACAGGTAAAATGCATTAAAATTTTTATCAGCTTGCAATATTTTTATTTATTTATTTATGGCACAGAAGCCATTTTCAATAATCCTGGTATGGCATACACTGTGTGGTAATTGCATGCTGGGCCTAGCTATCTGAGTTTTGAGTGCCCTACATACACTCAGAGGGGGAAAAAAAAAGATAATTTTCACATTAGATATAATGTCCCAGAATCTCACAATTTTTCTCTTTATTTCATATTCATAAAACCACAGTTTTCAGAGTAACAGCTGAGCTAGGCAGGCCAGAGGATGACCTGTCTGACTCCAGATAGAGACTTGTGCTCATACACAGTATTTTCTGTGCATTGTCAATATGCTTGACACAATTAGTTGCAAGGACAGGCATAGCAATTTGCATTGTACTATTTTTTTTCAATTGTGCGTAGGTGTACTATCAACTAGCATATCTTGGGTTTACAAAAGGATTGCAAAGCCCTTTATCTGATATGTAAAGATTGCTTTACCCCGCTCCTTGAGGAAACTCAGCCTCCCCCAACTCAAAGCGTAACAGTTCTTTAATGGCAAACAGCAATGAGATGCCAGGATTTAGGCTAGAAAATGAAGGTGATTTCCATATGCTGAAATGCAAGTAAGTAGGCCAAGATTTTCTCAAGATTTTGAAGGTAAAACTTGAACCGTGTTGCAAGAGCCAGATTGCTAGACAGCACTGAGCCACCAGTCCCCTGAAAATGTGGCCATTCTGTTCAGTTTGGGATCTCATTATTTGGGCATCCAACATCCCTAGCTTTTTTTTTTTCCTGTTAAAGAATTCTTGACTACGTCATGGTCAGGAGTCCTGGTTTTCTCTGTTTAAAAATCCAAAATTCTCTCCCCCACCGTCTCCAGCTCTTCTGGAGCTCCTCACTCCCAACCTGCAGCCCCCTGGCCCTGCCGGTGCCCTTCACCGCTGACTGACGTGTCAGGGTGGTACATGTGCCTCCCTAGATTTCTGTGCCCACGGTAGGACGTGGGTCTGTAGTGTGGCCGGCCCAATGGATAAGACCTGGTGCAGGAGGGAGTGCCATGCTGCCATAGCCACCAAAGTGAGGCATGGCAGCAGGGTGGAGTTGTGCCCCCTGCTGCTGCCAGGCAGACAGGGGGTGCCTGACCTTGGCAGCCCAGTGTTCTCTCCTGTTCCAGGTCCCACCCACTGGGCTGAACAGGCAGCTCCTGCCTGGAGCTGGTCCTGCCAGGCTGCAGCCCCATGGCCTGTTGTGGGTGCAGAAAATCTGTTGGGGGGGGGAAGGTATGTGCATCTGTGGGTCCTGTCGCCATAGACTTACCTGGAGGGAGCCAAGGGAGCTGCTCACCCCACTGCGTGACGGCCACATGCATGTGTGTGTGTGCACGTGCACATGGCGCCCCTTGCGTCCTGCTCCCCCCAGACCCAGGCAGCCTCTTGCAGGCTGGAACCATGCCAGCCTGCAAAGAGAAACCCGCGGTTTCCCAGGTTTTTCTCCTTTAAAAAACAAAATCTGCATTTTGCTGCAGCAAACAAAAAACCCAGATCCCTGCTCATGATTTATTTATGACTTAGAATTTTACCACGATGTAGCTTAATATTGCTAGAGCCAAGAAAAATGAAGGGAAATCTTGAATCATCAAATACTCAGGCTTTTGGGTAGACAGTTTTTTCCCCTCAGACCAATTCAATATAATTAATGTTACTGAATTAAAGGGTTAATTAGAGATTATATGTAAAACCTTTGTAGACCAAGTATTGGCCATTGACTGGTAGCCTGTATATGACAACTGGGCAGTACTGTGGCTGCAACTCCCCATGGTATTGTTATGGCACCCTCACATGCTCAGTGGTCATGAGAGTGGCATTTGTCCCATATCCTCTCAGCCCCTCTTACAAAAGGGACTTCATGTGTCATCGTTGCTGTAATGCTACGGGTTAGAGCACCAGCTGCCAGCGGTGGAGCCGTGTTGATTGAAATCCTGATGTTGGAGCACGTGCAGTTACTAAGGAGTAGGACCAGGGAAGCAGTTGCAAGGACAGGCAGCTACAGTCTTGTTCTGGCTTTGGCCCAGTGGGGGCTGGGAGCAAACTGTGACAGGAGTTGCTGTGCTGTTTTCTTGGCAAACAGCTGAATGTTTTGTGGTGCTATTGTAATGATAGATGCAGGAAACTCTGGACTCAGAGGTCTCTTCCAAGTGACGTCCTGTTTGTTGCCTTTATCAAGGATGGAAGCAATTCTGGTGGCGAGGAACCCTACTAAATGTTGGTAATATCTTGCAGTGTTATCATTGTTCTTGGATTTGTAGTCAGGCCCAGAGTTATTTTATTAGCGTCTACTTCTCACTTGATGGTCTTGCTAAAAATGAATATGATGCGAGGAGATAGCACATCTGGCTGGGGAGTCCTCTCCTCTTTTATATAAACCTTCTGGCCAATGTTTTTGGATGTGTGCATGCGCTGTTCAACATATGCATGCACACATTTCTCAGTTTTACTATTCATCTTCTGGTGTGTATTTCACCCTGTTGCCTTTGAAAGGATGCGGAGGTAAAAGCCTTCAATACTCATTTTATTGTTCAGTTTTGAGGGGGGAAATGAACTGCCCAGACATTAAGCCAAGCATTAGATTCACATCCATTGTCATATATATACAGGCACCCCTTTATAGAATGTACTAATAGCTAATATTACACCATTCTTTGGAGCAAATAATTTTTAAGTGATATACAGGCAGTGTAATGACAGCAGTTTTATAGAAAAGAGCCAAAACACAGATGTCTTCCATAGGGGATTCTTTTAAAGCAGATGGAAAATAACTTTTACAACAGTCTTTACCTACAGATTAGATCTCTTCTTCCCATGACTGGTTTCACTCAGTGATGTAAGTGGCAGTTACATCGGGCATCTTGTCCCTTTTTAGATTGCAAGAGCGTTAGGAAAAAGTTTCTCTCCTACTACAGTGGGGTCCCTGGTACATTGGGGTCTTGGTCTCTTTTGGGATCTCTAGGAATTCTCTTAAGACAAATAGTTAATCCAAAACAATGACAACACTAATATGTAAGTGCTCCTTAATGTAGGAAAAAACCTTTGGCCATATTGATTGGGATTCCCTGAAGGGAGTTTTGCAGGATCTGTCATGGGGAAACAGATGGAGTGCTGCTTGGTTTCTTTATGGTGTGTATATACAGTGTGCTTGTAACTTTGGTATTCAAGAATTGAACCAAGTTAAAACACATACAAGTCCAGAACAATGGTCAACTAATGGGAAGTAATATTGTAAAAATGGAAATCTCCAATATCTTTAATGTATCTGTAGAGACAAATCTCTCTCAAGTCATTCTGTATGCATAGCAACATATATATAGATGGATATATCTATATAGATGTGTGTGTGTGTGTGTGTGTGTGTGTGTGTGTGTGTATATATATATATAGAGAGAGAGAGAGAGAGAGAGAGAGAGAGAGAATATATGTTATCCTATAACATATATATAGGATAAATCTGGTTATTTTGGGGATGCAGAGTGAGGAATTTCAGTACACAGACAGGCTTAGATCTGACAGCCGCGAGCCATGGCTGATCCTGGACTCGGTACCACTAAGGCAGCATCCAGAGATTTTATTGTTTTCATTAAGTTTAAATCCTTAACCCAAGAAAATGAATATTCTGCTGTTTAAGTGCCCAGATCCATGCCACAGCTTGAAAGCCACTTTGATGTTAATTATGCTCTTTGGGTTTATAAAATGTAATTAGTTATGGGGCCATTAAACTGAGCTAGAAGAATTGCATCTGTTGAAATTAAACCGATCAAAATTTTGCTTTTATTTCAAACTTTGTCCATTAAAGTCCCAAAGAAAATACTCAAACAACTATCTATCTGAGGTTTTGCAAAAACTCATTCTTGCTAGACCTGTAGTGAGAAAGGACTAGCAGCCCCAGCAAATTATTGCGGAGCAGTCAGTTGCGGTGGTTGGTACTGTATTTCAGTGACACTGATTAGACTCGGAAGATTCAGAGATGCTGGCTAAACACTGAGCTAAGTGGATGTGGCTCTCCCTCAGACTTTTAGTGCTTGGGGGGAAATAGCAGTCATGACAGAAGACTTCTCACCTTGGCATACAGTTTACACTGAACAGCTGAATTTTGTGAAGAATAAAGCCTTTTCCTGGTACACCCAATGCAGAAACAAATTCATTCCAGTACCATTAGCAGAATTTGTGTATCTTCAGCTTAAATATTACACGCTAAGGATGTATACAAGCCAGGACCACTAGAGGGTCTTCCTTAAGCCCTGGGCTTTGGGCTTAAGCAGTGCTGAAGAGTTTGCATAGCTCCTCAAAATAGGGTGATTTTCAGGATGTGAAAGAATTTGAGACCACTAAGGGGAGCAGAACAGCAAAATCCCAGTCCATGGGTCCTGGAGTGATACGGCTTTGTGAAAAGATGAGAACAATTTCTTCTTGGTAAAGAAACAGATGATAAGGAAACAGCAATATGCCAATTCTATATGGGTTGCCTTCTTTTCTTTCCGAATACAATATGAAGAAAATGATACCTAAAAAAAAAAAAAAAAAACCCTCTTCGAAACCTTAAATATAAATCCTTTATTGTAATATAAATCTTTATCCTTTCAGTGCATGATTGTACTAGTCTTCCCTTTTCATCTGGTTGTATTTGCCTCTTACACTGATTGATGTCTGTCTTCTATGTGCCCTGTGTTCTTACTTCTATAGTTGTAATTCTTCTGTCCATCTTCCATTGTTCTGTTTGGGGAAAAAAATTCTTAAAGTGGTTTAAAAAAAGATGGGATATAATCATACAACTTATCTTTGGTTTTTATTCTGCCATATATGCATTTAGAGTAACGGGATTTTTCAAGTTTTCGAAAGGACGGCCCAAAGTACATATTGTAGGCTTAAAATTCATGCGGTGCTTTGTTCCCCTCTTTAGAACTGTGTAACTTCAAAGCAGCAAGCATTGTAGTGCAGTTTGTACGATATTCTAATGCAGCCTCTGAATTCATGTGTTCTGCATTTTGCTATCCAGACCTCTATTCAAAAACTCTCTATATAATAGGCTCTTTTTATTTGCTTTTTAGACAACTAAACTGCTCTAAGTGATACCCAACAATGGCCACCTAAACATGCACACCAGCACTTTTCCAGCCCCATAGATAATGTGTTTGAGCCTTTAACTCCTAACTCAACTAGATTAATTTCTAACACAATTTTGGGAAATGACTGAACTAATTCGGTTGGTTCTTTTTTCCTCCCCCGCCCTCTAATTTCTTTCAATCCTCTCTTTCTTCAGGTAACATTTTTGAGACCCCAACAGATAACCTGGTAGACACAAAAGCAGACTTTTCTGCTTAAATTTTACTTCCTACATCAGTGTTTCATTAGCAGACACAAACATCCTCCAGTTTGAATGGCGTTCCTGCAAGATGGGTGTGAGCGTTTCAGTCTGCTGCAAGGTGTGGATGTCCTCTGCTGTTCTCTCTTCGAGTCCGAGTTGTTTCACATACTTGCTACGTGACATGGAACGATAAAGGCACCAAATTGTTTCAAGATTTTTTTTTTTTTGCATCTTAACTAGAAATGAGTTGCTCAGTATGAAGTATATTTCCTAACTAGTGTGGTATCCACTGCTGCTGGATGAATTCCCTTGCCTTTGATTTTCCTCCATGATTGTATGCATGCTGAGCATATTTCATCTTAAATTATACAGAAGCGAAAGAACACAGATGGATGACCCTCTTCCCACCCAAGGGAGTTATGATGGTATCTCTCTTCTTCATGGGTCAAGGAAGCTAATAGAAGTGGTTGGTTAGGCAAATTGGTTAGTCCTTTTGGTTCTGAAGACCCACTTTTCAATTTTGAGTGCTGTTTCTCTGAAGAAAAATGGTACAAACTTCCAGTCGTACACCGTCTAGCGTAGGAGGCACTTAATGAATGTAGCCATATGGAGGTGAAAGCAGAGTGCAAGCTGATAACGTCCATTTCCTACTGCGGTGATATTTACAAGGCATTTGTGACACTCCCAAGCCCAGATCCGAGTGAGGCAGCTTGCCAAGCCGTTTCATTTTGCAAACTATTTCAGAAAATCCTTCTCTCCCCACCTTCCCCCAGCCTCTCCAAATCCCTCACTGTAAGGATCTCAAAATGTTTTATTTTGCAGACCACCAGGAAAGGGACCACCACCCTCTGCACAGACCATGGTTTGAGAACCACAGCTCTTGCAGACCAGAGGCCACCTACGAAAACCTCCATCCAGACTGGCACTCTGTTGACAGTCTCAGCAGTTAGGATGAGCGAATCAAGCCAGAGATTGAACTACCCTCTCAGAGAGAGAAGTGGTTCCTTCAGGTGAGGGAGGAGGCAATAGCTCATGTCGCCCTCAGGGCAGCCTATAACTCTCCATCTTTCACTAGCACTAAATTCACTTTAAAAAAGATAGGGGGGAAAACCTATAGGAAGGTTCTTACCCGGCAGAATATATTGATCCCTGGCCAATTAACTAAGACAATGCATCTCCTGGAACTCAGCAGACAGATTGCTGAAGCTTTTGCCACTATTTTGTTTTCCTTAATATATTTGAGGCCTATCATAAAGCTTTCTCCTTGAAACCATTTGGCCTTTTTATGGGTGTTTTTAACTGAAGTGCTATTACAGGAAGTGGGATTTTTTTTTTTTCCAAAATATTTTAAGGTTTTTTGGCGGCTTCTCTAAAGGAAACTATTTCTTCTGAACATTCATTGACAAACAGGCCTGAGCGTCAGACATCCTGAATGCCCACAAATAACACTGAAGCCTTCAGGAACTGCAGGTTCTCTCGGCACCTTTTGAAAATGAGACCGTCAAGCATTCCCCGCCTATTTAAAAATGTATTGTTAAAGGCAACAATGTTCTCTGTAAAACTGTGGAATATATTGAATGTGCACTGCAGACCTTAAAAGAGCATTTCCTTCAAAGGCTGGTGTGGCCACTTCCCCTATGCCTTGTAATCCCTGTGCTCCGAGGAGAGTGGCAGGGAGCCGCAAGGTCCATGCGGCGAGTTGGTCCAGTCCAGAGCAGAATGCTAACACGGCAGAATCAGCATTTTGTAAATTTTGAGATTGCATTTGTGTTTACTTACTGTGACTACTGTTCAGACTTTCTTCGGAAATCTTTTTATAGGGTTTATTAGAGAGAAAAATCATTCCATATTTAGGTAAAACGTCTCAATCTTCTGTATATATGTTTTATTAATATGTAAATATTTAGATATTTTTAAATGACTATGTTCTTAATAAAACAACAAGGGACTAGTTGTGAAATGGTGTATAACATTGTGTCGTGTTACGGATCTCTGGGAAACCCTCTTTGTCAGTTCAGAAAAGAAAAACCCACAATAAATAACATTAATTGAGCATGCGTTTCCTGTGTTGTGTACTTGACGCCTATTTCAGATAGGGTTACCTGTTAACAAAAAGGTTCTAATTCATATTCTAACAACCTTGTGCAAAAGAAGTGGCATTTGATGGGGGGGGGGGG